>NC_092822.1:23685000-24285000 GCF_023375885.2 Dermacentor andersoni
GCTCCAACCAGCAAGCAATAACAAACAAATTATGGTAGTGAAAATCTGGGCTACAAACAAACAAATAAACAGACAGACAAACAAACCACTTGCAGTTAAGTGGCAAAACTGAGCCCCCCCCCCCCCTCCCCGCCAAAACAAAACATAAAAGCGAGGCAAGCAAACGCAAACAGGACAAGCAACCGGCGTTCTGTTAAGCGAGGTTAAGAAGTTCTTGAAGTGAGTTAACGAGAACAGCCCAGTTGCTGTGCGTATTACGCGACCAGCGATAACGGCGCACTCACTTTTCCCTCGGACTGGCCTCGGGAGCCAGCGATCCTGTGCAGGATGTATGTCGCGGCGGTTTGTCGCCGCCTCTCTGCATCGCGCTTGGCATGCAGAAAAACGAGTGAAAGCGCTCGTTTCTTTTTCTTTTCCGTGCCCCGCGGTATAATACTGTCGGAAATGTACAACGGTGCGATGTGCCGTCGTGCCAGTGCGGTGGTCCAAGGATATCAGCCTTGTTACGTAACGAGGCCTCTCTAAGTTGACGCTGGCGGCACGCCATATGTGTGCATACTTTCACTGTGTATCGGGAAAAAAATTGCCTGCAGTCCTTTAGCAAACTTGGAATGGAGGGGGCCGGATATCTTTTTCAATACCTCTTTGTACGTCGCCGCGGAGATATATCGTCGTTTATCACGCCAATCGCTACCGTGAGCGGCTGTTGTTTACTGTGATCTGTTACTACGACCTGTTTACTATATAATCGCGTGTTTTGTGCAACGACGGTGTTTTCATGCGCTATAGCAAAAAAATATCGACGCACGTGACCTAAGCGGGAGTAGGTGGGAGTAGGGGTATTCTGTAAGTGTTGACCTAGTGG
Organism: Dermacentor andersoni; assembly: GCF_023375885.2. Classification (NCBI taxonomy): domain Eukaryota; kingdom Metazoa; phylum Arthropoda; class Arachnida; order Ixodida; family Ixodidae; genus Dermacentor; species Dermacentor andersoni. Next base: position 23,685,866 of record NC_092822.1, read on the forward strand.
ACAAGTGCATTTCGTCTGCAGCTGAAGTGGCGATTGGCTGGGCTGGGATATGCGTCGGGAAGGAGACGGGCGAAATGGATCGACATGCCCACTAGTTGGATACTCGCAGAATACCCCCCCCCCCCCCCTCCCCCGGGCGCGTATTTCCAACTGCTCGTAGGTACAACGGGGCGTGGAACTTGCGGAGACGACGGACGTTTGCGCGCATGCGCGAGTGAGAGCGGGTGCGAGAAAGGAAATGTGGGGAGTTTTGATTCTTGAAAATACGACTCTGCCTAGGTACTACGGAGGAGTCCCTTGGGGCGCGGTGTATGCGCTTGTCCCTAGGCGCGCCGTGCCGGCAGAAGTCGCGGGGCGCGGTTGTGCTGAACTTAGCATCGCAAGTTGGCGGCTCGACGCAATCATATTTAATCGATCATGTTTTTACTAATGAAAACAACGTGTCATTATTTCGCATTATTGGCGGCGCCTCCAGGACACCAAAGCGGCAACGGGGATATCAAAGCTAGAAGCCGGACTGGTCCGTGGGTTGGGGCTCGCAGAGGCCTGCGCGTGCCAGGGGAGTATAAGATCGGCTGTCCGCTATCGCGGACAGTCAATTTTTTATGCGAACACCCCCAGGCACGCTTCGGCCTCTGCGGCCCCAACCCACGGGCCGCCCGGCTTCCAGCTTTGATCCCCCTGCTACCGCTTGGGTGCCCCGGAGATCCTGCGCCGCCTGCTTTAATATAACCTCAGGTGCTCTCCTGAGGCCTCCGTTTGCCGGTTACATGTGCCCTCCTGGAGCAGTGCTTGTAAAAAATCCGATCTATCGTCGCGACGAAAAATTCGACCCGCGACTTATAAAACACCAGTCAGAACATTGTCCCTTCAGACACAGCGATCACCAAGCGGCGTCCGCGCCCACTGCCTCACCGCGCGGGCAGCCAGCGGCGGAGCGTATAAACCAACTCGACCGAACTCCGCAATGCCGGCATGTCAGGGGACAAACGAATACAACGCAATCTAAGAAACCCTCCTCCGTAGTGCCTAGGCTGAGTCATATATTCAAGGAGCAAAAGCCCCCAGATTTTCTCTCTCGCGCCCGCTCTTACTCGCGCCTGCGCAGAAACGTCGAGCTCCGTCAAAAGTGGCACGCCCCGTTGTACCTACGAGCAATTCTAAATACGCCCCCCGGGCGGGGGAGGGGGGGGGGAACGTTTTTGTCGGCATAAAAGTTCACCTAAGCTCGAGCCGCTCACCGGTGTTTCTGCGTCGTGGTCCCAATGTCCCCCCCCCTCCCCCCAAAAAAAAGGAAAAAAAAAAACAAACCTACGTGTATACCTATAATAGCTTCAGGGCTCTCGGCAGCTTCAGCCACCTGTGCTTAGATCGCGCGGCGAATTCGTGTAATGGCTACGCTTAATAATTGGCTGTCAGCTGGCTTTCTACCATCAAGTGATAAAGTGTAGAATGCAGCCGTGGCCATGACTTGTTTTCTTTTGTCGTTATCGACCCCGAGGCGATGTTTTCTCCATTCTTACTTCGGAGTCCGTGTCGGCGCGCAGCAAACGAAGGGTTGCTTAGATGCGATGTGTTGGGCAATTCTCTGTAAGCTTTACGGGCGCCGTGCCAAGGCGTTTGGGGCGGAGCGACGTTGCGTGTGTTTACAGTCACGAGGAAAAGTTCCAAGACCACGTGTGACACTGCGAAAACAAGAATTCCACAGACTGGGCAGTGCCCGGCTGTATAATCGAGTGTTAGCAGGCAAAACGTGCGCGTGTCACGACTAATTGATGTGTATTGAAGCAATGCTGCGTTGCCGAGGCTGTGCAGGAATTTTTTCAAAATATTTTTTTGCTGATGCCGTGGTCTCCAAGCTTCTTTGTTTGTTTACTTGTTTTGCTCGCGAGCGAATGCGGTGTTTATCGGTTAAATGGTGGCAGAGCATTGGTTTTGCGAACTTGAATACGTGCTTAGCATCAACAAGAAAAAGTAATGAAGGAAATAAGAGAATATATCGATATTCGAGAATGAAGAAAACTAACGAATCTTTTGCGAAAGTGTATAACAAACATGTCACCCCGGAGGACTCGCTATGGCTGTCATTTTCTTTTGATCTTTCTTTCTTTTCTTTTCTTTTTTCACTCTGATAATATATGCTGCTGTACTTGGAAGTTCTCCCGCCGTGGTGAGAAACAGTGGATAAGGCTTTCTGCTGCCGAGTACAAGGTCCTGGGTTCGATTCCTGGCCGTGGCGCGGCCGAATTGCTATGGGAGTGCGGAATCCCCCCCCCCCCCCCCCCAAAAAAAAATAAAAATAAAAAATAAAACACGCTATACTCACTTTGATGAAATCGAAGTGGTTGAAATTAATCTCTGGGCCTCAGGTACGAGAGGATACTTTCAAATCCGTGAAGAAAGCATAAGGGAGATTAACTGTTCTTATTGGCCCACACGTATATGGGCTAAATTTTGAGATGAAGTTCATATTCCTCGTGAACGAGATAGGTTCGTAATAGTAAATTTATAATAATTCTTAATAAAGCATAAAAAAGAATGTTTTTTAATGTTGTTTACATATCTTTAGAGCATACTATCTACTCAGACTGACTTTAATCATGTATAGTCATCATTATTAAAGGGAACAGCGAATTATTTTTTTAAAACGACAATAACTAGTGGTTATTGAGTTCAAATGCAGGAACTTGATACAGAACAATAAGTTTTCCTGATGAACTGTAGTATCGTTGAACACTTTTATGGAGGGCATGCGTGTTTAGACCCTAAAAGCATTTGAAAAAAAAATATATAGGTTTTCCCTTTCGTATTAATAACGACTGTACATCTCCACTCTGTTTCCATTTGTTTATCCTAATATTCGTCTTAATCAGCCATCCGATGCATTCATGAAATCCATCTGATTCTTGACCAGTCCATCCGAGTAGCAACTCCAAGAGCTTTATTTCTTTTTTCCTCGTTACTCTTTTTTTTTTTTTACTCTGCCACGGAGAAACGATTCGATGACGCTAATAGCTTTTGAATGCGCTTTCCCATGTACACCGGTGTTGCGCCGCGTGATATCTTGTTGGTCCGTGAGCTGTCATCTATCGCCCCTTTCTCTGTGCTTTTCTCCTCCTCCTCCTCCTCCTCCTCCTCCTCCTCCTCCTCCTCCGCCTCCTCCTCAACGTGGCTCGCTGGGTATGTTCCGCCGGGTATGTTTCGCTCTCCGGTGAACCAGACTGTGATGCCAGCGTGGGTCGTCTCATGGGTGTTTGTCACTCTGGGTATATATGCCGCTATTCAATAAACAACACATTTGATGCTAACTTGAGTCACTGCTGGGTTATGGGTCGGTCGGTATGTGCCGTCTTTCGGAACAATCGTTACGTAAGATGTATCGTCAACAGTTACCCACGAACCATAAGATAGACTGCTAATAGCGTTAAAGTGGTCAACAATCTCTGAAGGATGGATGGACCGGCATTTTTTTTTTCGCTTCTATATACGATTAGGGATTCTCTTCGAAGCAGTATACATAACACTTTTAGCCATATTTTTTTTTTAGTCCTCATCACACTGCCCATCTTAAAAGAACTGTATAAGCGCAGGCTCCACCTACGGAAAAGATTGGGTAAATTGAACACCAGTGCTTGTAAAATCATTACTGGCAAAGACCTCGGACCCTAGCAGAAACGTCAAATAAATGTTCTTTTTTTTTTTTCAACGTTACCCTCTTCAGCTAATAATCGCGGTTTCGAAGATACTTCGTTATATGACAGAACCGTGATTATCAGGTGAAGAAATAACCACACTCTTAACGAACGCGGGCGATCTTATTACAGCCGCTTCTGAGTGTGTATAATTATTTATTGTTCAGTGAGTGGAGGTAAAAAGGCCGCGGGGATCGTAACGTGGCCCTGACACCAAGTCACATTCACATGCTTCTGCCTGCGTAACTTACGCTGTGTTTTGTAATGTGTACGATATAAAAAAAAACCGGGCTAGCTACATTCCTAATAATCTATACAAACGTGCGAGACTGCTTACAAGGCGAACAAAAATGGCGCGGTTATTTAATATTCGACAGGACTTCCCTGCAATAGTTGAGCCATTGCGTTTGGTTTCTGTGGTTTTAACAGGTATGTACGCGGGTTGAGAAGTGGAACGGGAATTATTTTTTACACAGTGTTTTTCCGTTGGCGGTAGCAGTAACTTTATTACATGAAGCAATGCCCCGCTATATCTGTTTGTACGGACGTGGTGGAATCGGAATGTTTTGCGGGTCTTTTTGGGTTTCGGCTTTGACGTCATTCGCTTACGTCACGCGCTGTTGCGAGAGGTACTTGGCCTGATGCATATGGCGCTGAGGCACTGCCGTGCGTATTCATGCGCTACGTGACTAGATACGACCGTTTAAACGTTGTTTTTTTTTTTTCGTTTTCGTTCTATAAAGTCATTCGTAATCTGCAGTTTTTTTTTTCCAGAATATTCAAGCTGTATCCAGCTCAGACTCGAAGGGGATGTAATCGATTTTTCAAGTCGGTTCTTAGTACTGAATACAGATCTGTCATCCTTAACATGTAAGGAATACGCCGTCGAAGGCAAAACAATATGCTAAACATTGGTGAAAGAATACTAAAAAAAAGTTGAAAAGGTGACAGCGCTGAAAGGAAAGACACGGGCGGAGAGAGGACGACAAGGACGAGCGCTCGACTTCGAACAACATGATTGTGAATGGTTCACGAAAATAAGTGCTGTCGGAGCTAGGGATTATCATCCGCGCATGCGTAAATATGCCAGCTGTTTGTCTGTAAGGGCGATGGAGGCCATGCCGATACATCCCTCCCCAAGTCTGTAGAGATCCGTTCAGATTTGTGCGATTTCCCTTGTCACGCGTTTTAACCCCTCTTGATAACAGCAGTGTTTTCAAGGTTGAGCGAACAGCGCTTGCAAGTGACTTGCCAGCAAACCTTCAAAATATTTTCCTTCTCGCGAATTTTTTTTTTTTACGTTGTTTGCGTGCTCCCTTAACCACTCAGTTAACGCATCTACTAGTTTGGCCAACGTCCACTTTTCCGCACCTTAAAGGAACTTCAAGACAAAGAGCTGGCATATCTGCGCATGAGCAAGTGATAAACCCTGACTCGTACAACGCTTGTCTTTTCCCGAACCATTCGCAATCGTGTTGTTGGAAGTTCAGCGCATGTCCTTCTTTTTTGCGCTGCCACCTTTTCAAATATGTACTAACACCCGCAATTTGCCACTTTAATGGTAAAAATTGTTTTGCTACTCAATTATGTGCGCTGTTTATTAAAAAAAGAAATGCTGACTTTGCTCTGTAGGGACGCCGGGAAAACGCACCCTGCTGTGGATCCGCAGCAAAATGATCTGCGTCACAGAAAAAATAAAAAAGAAAAGACACAGACGCTCAAGATAATAATTCGTGAAGTGTTCGTGTGTAGCGGCGGCCGAAATTTCACGTGCCCTCTTACCGGTGGCGCTGCTGCTAGTAGGTCCGAATAATCGAGTGGGTCCGGAAAGTCAGGCTCCGAAAAATTGTTCGACAAATGTATTTGCATCCTGTTGAGATCAGTATTTTTCCACAGGACGCGAATGAAAAATAATGAAAAAAAAATATTGGCGTCAATCCGACAATCGTAAGCGACCTGTAGAAATCGTACATTTGGCGGCAAAATACTAAAAGCTGGCAGGTGTGCGAGTGTTGTGCGTTACGAACGTTCGGGAATTTATATCTCGAAACTGGTGTCGTCCTGAGAATTCGCTCCAAGTGGATCCGCCTTGCGATGTCCACTGCTAGAATTTGTAAATTGCAATATGGGTCATAAGATAGTTAGCTAAAAGTTAATTAGTGAATTCCTGTTAGTTCGTCGATTTCGCATTTAAATTGTTTTGTGCAAGTAGTGTCCGCCGCTTCAAGTAGACCGGCTCATAACTAGAACTGAGCTATCTGCAACAGGCAACCTTTAAAAAATTTTAACATGTTCCACTGAAACACCCTGTATATTATGTGCAGACTCTGCGGTCTATAGAAGCGACTGGACTGTACACGCATGCATGATTTCTATCGTTTGCAATGGGTCGGTGTTCCAATTAGCTCACTCGCTTGTCTGCAGTTGATGTAACAATGCACAGACGTCTGAATTCCCAAGCGGCGTAGTTTTTTTAACACGACTCGTATGCAAGGCCAGTTTTCTCAACAGTTGCGCAGTTTGTTTGTTCTCTATCTCAATTGGCGTCGCTTGGCAAGAGAACATCTTTAACTAAGAGGAAGCGTCGGCACGCCAAATGTATGTCGCGCTCTGTAGCCGACGTTATTCCTGCCGCTCACTGCGAGTTGTGACTCAGCATACGCATCGCGCTTTAATTTGTGCGTGGTATATGTACCCAGTTAGTTCGCGTGTCTGTCCACTGGTGGCGCGACACTTCGCGTGCTCCAAGTTTAGAGTCCTAATTAGCGTGGCGACCTTTTTTTCTCCCTCTCTGGTCGTTGTCTTTAAACGATTGTTGCGTCACGTAACTCCTGTGAATTGGAGAGAACGGAAAGGAAATGGGACCATGCGGCATTGTGGGCTCCGCGGTGCATATACTTGATACTGCGGTCTTGGCATATTTCAAACGTGAAGCGCATCTCCCGTCTCTGGCGCAGTCGGCTTTAGTATTTCTTTGTTAAAGTGAAGCTCCAATTACAGTCCAAGTGTCTGCTCAGAATTCATTCATTCATTCATGCGCGATGCTTGTATACGTCAGAGTTTATGCATCTACACCACGTTCTTTAGATCACGTTCTTGTTTCGGCTGGGTACACGCGTCATCCTCGCAACCGTTCTTGTCTAGCTCTGCGCTCATCTTTTAGTCAACCAGTCGCAGTAAGCGGGGCGATTGACGTAGGCATGTACACCCTTGAGCAAAAGTGTACGAGCCACATCTAGGCCCGCCGTTTTGGTATAGTTCGGACGCGCAAACTGAAATCGACGAGTGCACTGAAAAAGTCCGCAATGCCAAGTTTGAACTGCAGTTCTCAATTTCAAGTGACATTTGTAAGGCGGATAAGAGAAACGGCTTTGTCGCGAAATTACCCCTTTTGCTCGGGAGGGTACAGCACAGCGCACTCTTAACAGGAACGCTCCGCGATGCGGCTCTCTTTTAGCTGACGATTTTTTGAAAGCTACACTTTCAAAAAAAGTCTGCACCCTTTGGAGCTTTAGCTATCCCCCAAGCAGTAGTTGCCATCTATCGATCTTGCCCGCATTTCCTTCCTTTAAAGGGAAATGCGGGCAAGACACCGTTCTACACCTCTCTTTGAAGGCGTGGAAAGGGTGCCACAAGGCACGAGTCATCTGCTGCACAGTCGGGCGATTGCACACACTTCCCTCATACAAAAGTTTTACACCCTATGGGGGACTTGTCCCCCAAACAATAATCGCCATATATATCTTGCCAGCGTTTCCTTTCCTTAAAGCTGCGAGCCCGGTATACTTCCAAGTCACGAACGGCTTGCGCGTTATCAACGTGACAGTGCATTGTTAGGATCGGCCTGCAGCTATTTCAGCCCGCTGCAGGTGCGTCGACCACCCGCGGTGGGGGCGCCCTTCAGAGAACCAGCGAGGACAGCGCTAACCAACCGTGAACTTCCTTTGGAGAACTTCACTACGGCGGCGTTCATCCACCAAGCGCCTCGTTCGGATAACAGGAGAAAGGCAGCTCTGGAATTTAGTGGCGCCGGCTGGGATCGGGCGTGGCCACCTGGCTACGGGAACGCAAGACAATGAATACCACGACGACTGCGCTGCAAAGGTCGTCTGCCCTCGAGAGAGCACTGAAACCTGTGCGGCACGTTTGTGTGAGCCCTCCTCCTCGAAAAGGCGGGTAGTCTACTATGACGCCGAACGATGACGTCGAATGGAGTGCTTATACGCAGCGGTTGTCGGCTGCTACAGTGTGCTGGTGCTCGTCGTCGTGCTCGAAATGTACTCGTGAGCTGTGTGCTCGTTTGCTGTATGCTTCGTCTTGCGGGCTCCATTTGGGAGTCACGCTAGACTGTATCCCATGTTCAACTGTAAATAACATGTAAATAAATCCTGCTCGCCTAGTCCTGTCGCCCCAAGTCCCTCCGATCGTCCTACAAGCCCGACTCCAACTCCCACAGCATTCTCGAGAGGAAATTAGCGAGCGCAGAGTTTTCAAGAAAGGAAGCGCAAAAGCCAGGCAGATGACGATTGTTGTTTTGGGACAAGATAAGCCCCCAAAGGGTGCAAACATTTTTAGGAGTGTTGCCAGAGGGGAAGAAAAGAAAGAAAGACGTCGCGCATTTTCTACAATCATGTGTTCTCCTTAACAGTGTACCGCGCTGTACAACGTAGGTCGAGGCGGCAGTCTCTTCAAGGGCGTGGCCCCCTCTGCAGATTGCTCTGACGAGACGTGTTGCTTCTATTTTGAACCGTCGCGCCGCGATATATATGTAGTAGGCACGTGACGTCACATCTACTGCTGTCGTCTGCTTCCGCTACCTCCCGCCATCTTGGGCAACCTTATCAACAGGCGCGCACAGAGGCCTATAGGTTCCCCAACATGGCGCCGCCGTAAACCGGAAGTCGCGGAGTATCCTTGAATGACGTATACGGGCATGCTATGTATAGACGCAGCGTCTGTTCGTGGTGACTGCAGTTCGTATGCTGCAAGCGTCGCTGTGTCGCAGGCGGCCAGTTTGGAACGGCGGTCGTTGCGGGATTGACGGCGGCAATCGCCCTTTGTCCCCCCCCCCCCCCCCCCCCGGCCTGCGGCGTCTGTCGAGTTGTTTGCACCGTCTTCAGCTGTGTAAGTTCACGTCGCGAAACTCCCACGTCCTGTGTCGGAACGCCTCCTCCTCCTTCTCTATTTTGCACCGCCCCACATGGGTGTGCTCTGTAATGCATTGCATTCGCGTGTTCATTTGCAGCCGTCACCTTGATGTCTCGTTTATCTTACTCCTAGCACCTTCGTTGATTGATGGATCGGCTTTAGCGTTCCGGCTCCGTGCATGCCAGGTCCCACGTGGAGCAGCCGCTGTGGCTGTGCTCTTGAAGTGTGCAGGTCCGCGACCCCGTTTTGAGAAACGACGACCCCGTGCTAGACGTGACCTTAAATTACAGTAATTGTAATTCCAACACGTTGATAACATCGTCTCCGATTTAAAAAAATAGTATAGTGCAAATTTCTCGAAAAGTTGAGCTCAGAAAAACCACTGAAACAAATAAAAAATTAAGAAAGCATTGGTGTCGTATACTGTACACTAATGCATTGCACGTCAATACGAATGAAGGAACTCTTGATTCGTGGTCAAATAGTGGTTCCTGCAGACGTGTTATTCGAAACTCACTTTCTGGTTATAGGCAGACCTCTGTTTAAACCATCCTTTTTTGGGGGGTGGGGGGCCGGTGTAGGGGATTCCTTATTTAACGAAGTGATTTCTGCTTCTCCACCTCGTTATCATAGAGCCTAATGCATGCTTTGGAAACCTCGAAGCAACGAAGTGAACCGAACATCTAGCTCTATTTAACGAAGTTTTGAGGAAATATGAGTATGCCTGGTTTCACTTCAGGTGATGGACGCCATTGACCTGTTGGACGTTCAGCCGCTACCGTGACACAAGACACGCTCAACGAGCTCGCTGCATCTGCGATATGCGCGATAGCTTCCTATGCGGGGCAGGGTTACGTCACTTTCTTTTTCTTCTTATCGCTCCCGAATTAAAATGTTATTCGCGTGAGTGTTCTAAGTGTTTTCGATATAACGAAGCTTCCAATTTATCAAATACTTCCCATCGATGGAGAGTCTGTCTAGAGCGGCACTTATTGTCTGAATTCAGCGAAATATAAGCAGGATGATTACGAACGCTCAACTCAAGCCTTGTGTTCTTTCACATTGTCGCATCCTGTACGTGCTGTTGTATTGGTTCCGTTCGGTCACCGCATGTCGTTTACGTAATCTTCGACTGATCATCGATTGAGAGCACCGCTCCAGCACCGCTATACGAAGTTGCGAAAAGCAGCGATCATGCTGCATTTTCAGGATAAGCGAGCTTTATCTAGAGATGATAAGTGTAGTAGTACTGATTTCAATTTGACCTTATTCTGGTATAATTAATCTTTAAGACTACCGACAAAAAGCCGTCCATGAATCGACGTGGTCCGTTGCCCGGTTTTGTAGGTAATTCCAAACAACTTACGCTACGCATCGTCCGTTGTACGGGACTTACGGTAAGGATATGAAGAAAATAGAATAAAAATATAAAAAAGAATAACACGAGATACGTGATGCGTGGGTCCTGACGTCTGTTGTACGGGATTTACGGTAAGAATACGAAGAAAAAGGTAATAAAAATATAAAAAAGAAAAACACAATATACGTGATGCGTAGGTCCTGATAAGACTTAAGGGCATTAAGGAAAAAAATACAAAACGCACACACACGCATAAAAAAAGACACATGAGATACGTGATGTGTACATCCTCAAGTTACAACCATGCGAACGTTTATGGGATATTTTGCGGAACTTAACGTAAATACATTTAAAAAAATCGTTCACAGCGACTCATAGATATACGAAGGAGATAAGTACACTGCAACGTACGCAACTGTCCAAGTAATAGAAGCAGAATGCTCCCCAATCAAGCTTGCAGTACAGATGGTGTAACGCTGTTAATTGCAGCGTTACATATTTTGGAACCGGTTGCGTCTATAGTTGTAACATGAACAGTTGTAACATGAATTATTTACAGTGTAGTGTATCATGAACAGCAGGTTGCCATTATCCCTCAAGAGAAACGTGTATAACAGCTGTGTCTTACCAGTACTCTCGTACGGGGCAGAAACCTGGAGGCTTACGAAAAGGGTTCTACTTAAATTGAGGACGACGCAACGAGCTACGGAAAGAAGAATGATAGGTGTAACGTTAAGGGATAAGAAAAGAGCAGATTGGGTGAGGGAACAAACGCGCGTTAATGACATCTTAGTTGAAATCAAGAAAAAGAAATGGGCATGGGCAGGACATGTAATGAGGAGGGAAGATAACCGATGGTCATTAAGGGTTACGGACTGGATTCCGAGGGAAGGGAAGCGTAGCAGGGGGCGACAGAAAGTTAGGTGGGCAGATGAGATTAGGAAGTTTGGAGGGTCAACATGGCCACAATTAGTACATGACCGGGGTAGTTGGAGAAGTATGGGAGAGGCCTTTGCCCTGCAGTGGGCGTAATCAGGCTGATGATGATGATGATGATGATGATGATGATGATGATGATGATGATGATGTAAAATATTACAGCTGCTTTATTGCGCTGCCTTTGTAGCCCTGCCGTAGGGGACTCTTTCTGAAAGAAATTAAATGTGCCAGTATACATTTTACAACTGGTTGACTGGTACCGTGCATTGAATTCTTACGTTTCATTGCACAATCCTTTCAATCGAGCGAGGCCACGAACCCTCGGCCATTGTCTGCTGCTCGATCGGTGTTAAGACATTCGTGGTGTATGCAACGCTTATTTATTCTGCCTAGGCATTCTCGGCTGTTTATATTGTTTGTTTTTTTTCCTTTGTCCAAGACTGCTTACATCCGGTGTCCACCCTGTAAAATAATTTACACAGTTAAAAGTGAATAATGATGTAAATTATGTTGCCGTGCGCGCGCTTCGGTTGTCGTACGTGCGAGTTCGTGCGGCGGGAATTCGGCGTGCGACAGATGGCGTCCACGTTACAGTAGCGTTAGAGTTACTGTATATGCTACCACAGGCAGCAACCTGTGGTAGCATATACAGTAACTCTAAGTAGCGTAGCGTTCGAAAAGAGCTTCAACGTGGGTGGTGCCCGTGGTCGAAGGGGCTCCATGACTGTATATACGACAACGTCGACTATATACGAAAAAAAAAAGGAACTACACGCCGTTTCAATTACTGGTATTTATGAAAAAAACAAATAATTTCGGTGGCCGCCGTGAAGTCGAACGCCATTGCACATCTCATTCAGTTGTGGTAGTCCGTCTCCTCCCGCCCAGATGCATCCACAAGTCTATATAAGTTTTCTTTTTGTTGTTGTTGAGCGCGTAGATGCATAGGGCAGACATGCAATGCGGTTTTGTGAGCGGTTAAACAGACGTAACAAATTTCTTCGAAATCGGTTGAATAGCGCAGCAGCGTGGGATAATTTCTGCGTTTCAAGTGCTTAGCCGAGACTGTTTTGACTCGGGAATGCGCGCAACTGGGTTTATTATGTAGTTAGCTCACGTTATAGTTAAGCTCTTACGAGATTGAGGCCTGTTCCAAGGTGTGTCTCTCAGACTCGTTGCGTTCGCCTCGCGTCGCCAGCACATACACACCGATGGATTGATCGCGGACGTGAAAAATAAGTAAATAAAAATAACGAATGAAAAAAAAAAATGTCCTCCTTGTGGTTTTGCCAAATGCCTTATCCCGGGCACGCAACATTTCTTGGCGCGATATATGTTTACCCAAGTTCCCTCTGCGCGGAGCCATATAATTTCTTATACTTACCGTAGAGGTAAGAAATGCGCCGTGCTGTTACACTTGTGGAAAGGGGGGGGGGGGGGGTGTGGCCGCTTCAAGTGCGCATCTTGCTCGGAGAGCCAAGACACCGTGGGTGCTATTACAGGGACATCCTGAAATCTGAAGTTTACCCAGGAGGCTGCTACGATCTCTCAGATTGGCTTAAAACGCCACGCCGTTGCAAAATTTTACAATAAGGCGAGGCATAAAAGAAAGATCTCCAAAATACCAGCCCGCGAAGAAGCATGTGTCTGGCTGTCAGCCTTCCGTCTGTTTCAATGGCGAAGTTTTTACTACAAATCAGCGTGTAAAATGCCCATTCTTTAATATTGCGTAAATATTTTTTTCATTAACTTATGGCAGGCAGTACAATTATTGTCGAACGTGGACAGTACCGGCGGTGCCGCTTAAGCATAAAGAAAAAAAGTGCGAGGTCCATCATCGCTAAGTGTGCGTCGTTTTAATTACCTGTTAGTTTCCTTCGCTTACGTGTTGCCATTAAATACGAGTAAACAATAACTAAAGACGTAACGCGTGGCAAGCAAGGACATTTTATTCTGAGAGGTCATTATCTAGCTGTGCAGCAATGGCTGTGTTTTAAGCCGAGCCACCTCCGAGACAAGCCTGGCACACCCACATCTCGACATTCCATACGCACGGTGGCACAGCGCCCGTTGTATGTAGAAAACCCACCTATAGACGGCGGCGCCATATTTCTCTCTAGGCGATATTCTAAGAAACTCTATGCACCCAGAGCGTTACGAGTTACAGCTGCATTCGCGTGGAATACTGTCGATGTGGCAACGTTATTGCCTGCTTTATCCTGTCTCAGTTGATCTCTCTCTCGCCGTCTGCGTTTCACTCTCTCATGTGGAGTAAAAGAAAAAAAAATGTAGCTGCGTGTTCTTGTTATAGCCAGAACGTATGCGTATTCAGTGTCAATAGAAGCTCAGCCGCTCGTCCTTGTAATTAGCGCCGCTTGTTTGCGCCACCCGCACTTGCGCTTTAGGCGACGGGATGGAGAAACGACACGAACGTGCGTTTCGATCGTGTCATTGTGTGGATGTTCGTGTGCGCGCGTTTTTCTTTCTTTTTCTTTCACAGCGCCTGTTCAAAAATAAAAACAACAACAAAGTAGTTGGAGGTTGCTTCTGTAAGCACGGCAGCTCGTGGCGTAATGGTTGTGGTATAGCCATGCATGCATTGCCCAGTGGACGCATCGGCAAGCCAGTCCTAATGGTGGCGTCGTGTTCAGACTGAGAGAGAGGCATCGAGATCAATCAACGGGCACAATGCTCCAGTGACCCTGAAGCTGAACTTCCAAGAAATGAGATGACGGTAAAAAAAAAAGGAAGAGAGGGATTGCTGATGGTCGTTAGACGGCCATCTGTAACTGTGCGTTGACTTCATGCGCCAGACGGTCGATATGTATTCGTGATTGACCAAGTTCGTCTGCTGTTCGACGTTGCTGTATTGTTCGTCTTTTGGCACAGCGTTACAGGCGACAGTTGTTCGTTACCTTCACGCAGCAGACGGTCGAGTATTTGTGGTTGTCTGTGATCGGGGGTCTGCTGCTGGTGCTTATGTTTATTTTGGTATAGCCATGCATTGGCAGCTGTGCATCGCTTTCGAGCACCAGACGATCGATATGTTCGCTGTTTTCTGCTGATCGACGTCGATATCGTTCACCTTTTGGTACAACAACGCTTCTACAACTATGCGTTACCTTAACGCACCCAAGCGGTCGATATATATCGTGGTCGCCCATTTTCGTCTGCTGTAGGCGTTGTTACCGTCCGCCATTGGTACAGCAGCACTGCGTTGCCTTTACGCAACGTGTGGTCAATATATTCGTGCTCGTCTCGTGTTTGACTTTACTGTACTTTTTGTGCTGTTCGGCGTCTTGTGTATACTGTTCGTATTTCGGTGCAGCAACGTTGTGTCAATGGCTGTGCGCGTTGCCTTCGCGCAAGATACGTTCGACATATCTATGGTCGTCCCTCGTCGTCTGCTCTTCGAAGTCGCTTCTATCTTTATATAAAGCTACACTCCTTTCCTACAGTCACTATAGAGAGGTGTACTGTAGCGCGTATCATTAAAGACAGTGCTTTCGGCGGGACCGCCTTGCTAGCCATTAAGTATAGTCAGCTTTCCTTGTTTTAAAGAAAGATTGCTGGCGTCGGTCTTTGCTGGCAGAGGAGCCTGTGTAGGCGCTTCAGTAGTCTTTCTCTGTGTACCCTAGGCCGTTATTTTGCGTTGGTGCATGGACTTTCCAGACGCTTTGTCAAGCGTTGGAAATGTGGTGAGGGGAAGGTCCGTTCAGTGGCCCGAAAGGCTCTCCGCGGGCAGGTTGGAGACGGTCGGCTTGTAGCGTGCGTTAGCATAACGCTGCAGTGCTCCTGTACAAAGGTACGTTTATCGTAGCTAATTACTCGCAGGGGATCCTGATCACAGAAGGAAATGTGCAGGAAAAAAATGGGCTGAAGCGCATACGGCAGCTAGGCATTACCGAGTCACATGACCGGCAGGTTACAGCTATGCTTGAAAATAAAAGTACACAGTCGTTGCATTCAACCGGTGCTATCACATGGGGCACAAACTCGGAGGCTCAAAAGGAAAGTTTAGAAGAAGTTAAGGACCACGTAACGAGTGATGGAAAGAAATATGCTAAGCATAACGTAAAGAGACAGGAAGACAGCGGTATGGATTAGATAACCAACGGAGGGTGTCGAGTTGGTGAGGACATGAAGTGCGCAACGACAAATAACCGGGGTTCCATTACCGACAATAAGGGTATACTGAGTAGGTTCTTCATGAGAAGCAAAGCGCAGCGGAATGCGACGTTGAATTAGGTGGCTTGCGACGAGATTAGGAAATTTTCAGGCATTCGCAAGAAACTCTTATGTCCATGCAGTTCAACAGGCATGAATATGTGTTTCCTTATCGGATGCGAATAAATGGTACGGATCTAGCCGTACGTCGGATAGCTCGCGGAATCGAACCACGTGACTACTCTTTATTGGATATATACCACTATAGCACAGTGTGAACGACACTTGAGTCGTCGAGCGGCCGGCTGCGCGAACTGCGCTGCAGCGTCGGGGGTGATCTCGGAGGCCATGTGTTGGCTATCGAGCGCCGAGTGGGAGCGTGCGTGCGGCTTGGCCCCTCGCGGCCTCATCGCGGTGTCGGCCTGTGCTACATTTTTCTCCCGAACGGCGGCGATCAGATCTACACTTTCGCTCTCCGCGCTGTGTGTAAAAGCAGTTCGCGCTGCGTATACGGGCTCGTGTCACCGATCAGAAATAGCGCACCCGGTATACATCTGGCAGTTGGCCGGGACGGTATACCGGTGTATAGGACGGTATACCGGTGTATAGGACGGTATACCGGTGTATAGGACGGTATACCGGTGTATTACCGGTATACGTTCAATCGAATTGCCCGTATAACGAAGTCGGTAAGACTTCGTCGCAGATGTTCTCTGCAAATCATCGGTACGTGCGAACAGTGACGGGTAAGAAAGGTTGCGGCCGCGAAACGGTCGTCGTCATTCTACCGGAGCGAGGAGGCGGTGCGATTAACGCGGCGACCTTGCGCGCCGAGACTGGCTACACTGAAGCGACCGACGTGCTTCGCTGCTGGCGATTTCAGGAGTGGCGGCGTCATTAAAATAGGATTGCGGGCGTGTATATATTTAGCCTTGACACGCGAGTGGTCGTGACGAATAGACAGGTGTGCGCTTGCTCCGCGGGGCCTGCCTGCATGCATGCACGCGTTTGTGAGGTGTCCGTTTCTTTTGTGTGTGTGTGTGTGTGTGTGTGTGTGTGTGTGTGTGTCGCTGGCTTCGGCCGGGACTTGTCGTTCGCGCGCTCGATTGGCTCTTCGCTCGACGACCACGTGTTCTGCTTTGCTTGCGTCAAGGTTTCCAGACGAAGGCGGGCCAACAACCTTCGATGGCCGCGCCGCGAAACAACACCCGAGTTTACTGGGACACGAAAGATCGACACTTAATTCGTCTCTTTTAGAGGACTGGTGGCACATTCTTTGAAAACTTTGTTGTTGTTGATTCGGCAGTAAAAAGGCTGGTTGTCAGCAGGGAATAAAACACCCGCCGACCCTCGCCCCCCCCCCCCCCCCCCTCCATGTTCTTTTTCCTGGCTGGGCTCCAAGGTTGTCACGTGACGGGTCCATCCCTCCTGTCTTGGATTTTACTCCGTGAAGTTGATGATCTTTTTCAAACTAGAAAAGAGCGTCAACGTTATGTACTGACGTGGTGTATGCACGTGCCACCCAAACAGGGAGGTGTTAGGAACACGTGCCCCTTTGGGATCCAGGATACCAGGATCGAGATTTGGAATACCAGGATCGAGAAGAACGAAACATTCATTTGTGGTGATGCTCTGTCCGCATCGCCAGAGGATCGAGAGAGCGCCCGGTCGTGTGGATTTCGGAAGCGAAGGCGAGCGCGGAAACCGCTCGCTCGCCTACCAGCGTATTAACGTTCCTATAGTCGAAGGGACACTAAAGAGAGACACTTAAACCAGTTTGGTCTAATAATGCAGTCTTTCACATCTCGATTTTGTTGTTGTTGATTTAGCGCTGTAATAGGGTAATTATTAGAAAATTAATTGAAGAACAGTGTTCCGCATTTCGAATTTCGTGCCGCAATCCTACCGCCGACTCGTCATTGTGAAGTCACGTATTAAAAGAAAGAAGGAAAAAAAAAACTAGTTTCTCGTATTTGGGCCGTTGTGCTTCGGTGAAAGTCCTGGAATCTAGTCAAGTTCAATATTCAGCTCCTTTAGACCACAACGTTATCCATCTTGGCAACTCAACGATTAACCA
Organism: Dermacentor andersoni; assembly: GCF_023375885.2. NCBI lineage: Eukaryota > Metazoa > Arthropoda > Arachnida > Ixodida > Ixodidae > Dermacentor > Dermacentor andersoni. The sequence goes on from NC_092822.1 coordinate 23,703,249, forward strand.
GGCCTAAGCAAACGCCGAACAAAAAAAAAAATATGGATGACGTCATGGTAGGATGGTGCGGGAACTTCCAAGACAGCGTCGGGCCACCCGTCGTCCGTAGTTTTGCGTCTTTCCTGGGTTATACAAAGCCTTGTCTCATGGTCAGAGTAGTGGCCTTACTGGTATCGTGGAAGGCTAATTCGCGAATGCAGCTAATTTCTCGCTTCAGAGCCCCTTGCGAGGTCAGAGTGGTTTAGTGTCCGTGTTTTAAGGAGCAAGCAAGCAAGCAAGCAAGCAAGCAAGCAAGCAAGCAAATCACGTTGCCCACATGTGCTGCTGTCGCAGCAAGCGAGTCCAGAAACGGAGCGATCGCTGAAGTCCCCCTCTCTCTCTCTCTCTCTCTCTCTCTCTGCATTTAGAATGAAACTTTAAGGGCGGCATTCCAGCGTCTCTTTCGCGGTCGGCTTGGCGTAAAACGTTGAAGCTGCGTGCCGTCTCGCTCTGTTTGCCACGCCTCTCGCGAGGTGTATATCGCTCGCGGAGGATCGTCGGGGATGCGTCCCGCGTTGACGAGGCTCGATCATGCACTTTGCATGCCCGCATTCGCCGGCGGTTTCCCGCGTAAGCGACAAATTCTGAGTCGAGGAGGTTCAAAGAAAACAAAAACAAAAGAAACATTTCTGTGACAGCAGCCTTACCAGCAGAGGGGAAGCCAGCGTTGTGCCTCCATATGCGCCAGCTTTAAAAGATGAGTCGCGCCAAATGTATATATAGTCAGCTCGCAGTTCAAGCGTTCTTCCTCTTTTGAGTGTAAATGCTATACGATGATTGAAACATAAGCAGTGGCATAGCAACAGGGGGGGGGGGGGCGCAGGTGCAAGAGGCCAGGTGGGGGGGGGGGGGTGTCAGATACGTTTGAAGACACCCCTCTTTCCGTCGGATACACCCGGGGGGGGGGGGGGGGGTGTGACAGAAGACCTATGCGCCCCGGGTGCCAGACGACCTAGCTACGCCACTGAACATAAGAGCTTGTTGTTTCTGGCTGAAGTGTTATAGCCCTTGGCTAAGCATCTATGTGTCATGATATGCCGTAAAATTCGCCGGGGCAGTCGTGTTTGAACCTGAAACCAGTGAGGCAATGGTACACATGCACCAGCCACGGTGCCGCTGTGGCTATGGGCGCTCTGCTGCCGAACTCGGGGTACACAGCGGGCTCGATTTCCCGCAAGGTCTTGCCTCATTTCGATGGACGCGAAATGCATAAACGCTCGTGTTACTTTACTTAGATTTAGGTGCGCGTTAAACCAGGCTCTCACCCCCACCAGGCCCCTTAGAAATTTTTTGTTGTACGCTGGAAGTTGTTACGTGCCCTCTAGGAGCGTTCCGTCGCAAAAATTTTTCAAATCGGCTCATTAGTAGCCGAGGTAGAAATATTTCAGTACTGCGAAGCCGCCATTTCAGCAGGCGGGCTTCACTGCCAAGCAAGACGCTCTCTCCACTCGCCCTGTCTAGCCTGCGCATGTGAAATTACTTCCTTGCGTTCTCCCATACAGTACCTCGAGGATCACGTGCCGCATACGTCACAGGTCCCGCCTTCATTTCATGGTAGAGCGGCTGCCCCGGAAAGGCGGTGGTCCCAGGTTCGAGTCCCGGACAAGGACGAATTTTTCTTCAGCTGCGAGGCTCATTCTTTCGAGAAACCCGTATGGGTTTACTTTGTAGCAACTGGCTATGTTTGGGTGGGTGTCTCATTTTCCCCTTTGTTAATTACTTCTCTCCACCTTGCGGGTTTCCGCAGAACTGTTACGTCAATATATCGATCTATCAATCAACCAATTTATTTAAGCATCAGATGAAACATACAATAAGTCACAACAGAGGTGCTGCGGGGTGAAAGCAAGGAACCATTAAGGCTTGACAAAGGCTTCCAGCCCGTCTCACTAGCCATCATTTCCATGGGGGCTGAACGATCTCAGCGCGACAGCTCTCTTTAGTAATATTTAAGTAATTTCAGTACCAGAAACTGTTATCTATTTTGAGTCAATCAGAGAAGCCATAGCAGCCCACTGGGCCCCACTGATTGACTTGCCGCTATTACAGAATTCCACGACATGGCAGAACTTGACGGTGTCCAGTAAAGCCCCCCACCCGGCTCAACTTTATTTCTTTTCTTTCTCTCCAATGTATAGTATCCACTCCAGTTTCGTCCGCTGGAACAGCCCACTACATTTGGCGAGCAACAACGAAAATACTAGTTTCTTTTTTTTAAATATCTAGTTAATATACCATACAGAACCCTCCGGCTTGCACCAATTTTGTCACACAGTTATAAGCATCGTTTGATACATGAATTTCACTCCGAAGTGCGCGAGAAAGGTGCGCATAGTTCACGAGCTTGTTGACACTATAGAGGCGGGCCCATGACGCCCTATCCCGACCTTGGAAGATAGATTTATTGACCGTTCTATACCGTTTCCCACGTTAGACTTCCTCTACACGAAACAAATCGGTTTGTGTACTTGTGAACTTACATTTCTTACGCCTGAATGACAAACAAGAGAAAATTCCGGCTACAGGACAAAAAAAAAAAAAAAAAGATTTCCGTGACCGGAGGCTTCCTGCGGTCACGTGCGCGCTGCTACAACACAGCGCGGATAATGAAAGGGTCCATAGTTTTCTGACAACGGTTTTCCCACGCAGGAGAGGAATGGAGGCGGGGGGGAGGGGGGGGGGGGGAGCGAGATTGAGTGTGGTTTCTTCTTAAACCTGTTGGCCGAGGCTTCTGCCTCCAACTGGCCGACTTTTGCAGTCGCACGTGACTGCGCGTGTTCGTGTGCACGTGTTTGGCCTCGCCGACCAGAACACGTGAGCGCAGTTGCGTGACCTCCCCACCCTCCCCCTCCTCGCCCCGGCAGGGCTCTGTTACATTTCGCCGCTGCATACGACGCCGTTACAATACCGCCTGTGTGGCGAACGTTCGCAGTGTCGAGCCCGCTGTCTCCGCCCGTCCTAAACGTCCTTCTGTTTGATTTTATTGCGATAAAATTGTATATGCCCCGTGAGGCGGAAATACGGGCATCCGAATCGTCATCGTCCGATGGCACCAAAACTCACGTGACCAAATGATGACGTCACGTTCCCGGCGCCAGATGTGCTGCTGCTCGCGCTGCGAAATCACACGTCAACTGCCATGGCGTCGCACCGCGGCCCACTCCCAAAATTGGATTAAGGTGAATTAAGGTTGGTACAAAGTAGAACAAGGTGAATTAAAAGTGGGTAGAGGTGGAGTGTTCATTTAAGGAGATAACTTAGACAAGTCCTAATTTTTTCGCATTCGAATCACCTAAGGATACTTGAGTGACTGTCAATTATTGATTAAAGCGATAGCGTTTTAGGCGTACCCTTGCTGCTGATGAGTGCATAGATCTGCTGTCTTGCCAAGGGGCTCGCACTCATAAAAAAAATTATACGGATTGCGCGCACTGTGGGAACCAGTGTAAGTGAAGCTTTCTGTGTTGTTTGCTTTGATTGGCGATAATAAGCGGTGATGTTGACGGCGAATGTTTAATTTCTCCAACGTTTAGTCGAGAACGAGAGTGGTGAGTTGATGTAAAACATTACTTTGCATGCACCACGGGCTGAAATAAGGTTTGCAGAGCACACAGGGGGAGGTGTTTGCTTGAGGCGTTGTTGTGCGCATGCATACTTCATAATTTCTGAGAGGGTTGAGCATATTCATTGCAGATCGCATCGTGGCAGCAGTGGTAAACTTTTAGTGAATTACGGGGCTGTTCGTGCCAAAACCACAATCGGGTTTATAAGGCACGCTGTAGTGGTGGACACCGGATTTATTTTGACACCGTGGTGTCCTTTAACGTGTCCCTAAATCTAAGTGAACGCCCCCCCCCTTTTTTTTGCCCTCGTCGAAATTGCAGCTGCCGCGATCAAATCAAACCCGCGACTTTGAGCAATGCCATAGTCGCAAAGCTGCTACCGCGGTGGGCACAGAAGTTTTGATCTGACGTGTGACCGCTTCCGTAGTGTCCTCTAGACACTACGGTACGCTTTAATGCGCCTCTACTTCTGCACTCCCTGCGTAAGTTGTCCGCTTGACACATTTGCATGATGTTTGTTTTTAAGAAACAGCAGAAACGTACCGTACCGTACACCTTCAACTGAAATGTATCCCGTTTGCCCGCAGCCATGGGTTTCCTTGCCTTCTCACGCCACCTTATCCCGTTTGCCCACAACCGCTGTCGTGTATATAGTGGTAGCGTTTCCTTGCCATCTCACGTCACCTTCCCCCCTTGTATGGGAACTACGAGCGAAGAGTGGCAAGGCTGTTATTCACTCGCTTCGCGACAGCGTCGGTTCTACCCCTTCTTTGCCTCCTCTCCCCCTCCTTTCTACGTTCTATCTAGCTTCCCTCTGGGCTTGCTCGTTAATAGAACGGTAAGCGCTGCAATGCTTTTTCGGGGGGGGGGGGGCTGTCACGGATAATTACAGCTGTCAAGAGGCTAACGTGGCGACGCCCAGGAAGCTGCAGAGGGCATTGTGACATTCGACGTGATGCAAAGGTCCAAACGCGTTTCTCGCGTCGCTTTTCCTCTCTGCCGCGCTCCTGTCATGTGCACACACGCTCTGAACCCCCCCTGCCGCCGACGCGGTGTGCCAGATAGCAGCAGCAGCAGCAGCAGCAGTGTGAAAGTCAAAGGAAGATACAAAAGAAAGTTTCGCTTTAAAAAATAATTACGTGTGCGATGGTGGAGTCGAACCTCGCTCTCCCAGCGCGGCAGCTTGATGCTCTAACCGTTAGACCGCAGTCGTTTCTTTTCTTGTTTTTTGTTTTTATTACCTGCTTCCATCGCATCACATACAGAAATAAAACGCTCGACTAATGCTAAATGTGCCTACCACTGCTTGGCCCGCACGGGTCATTAAATAGCGCTCGATATTCCCCAGCTCATACGACCAAACTGAACAGCACACTGGCTTTTCGGGCACTTCATTATGCTCGTCTTTAAATGTCAACAAGGCTGATTCTTGGGCTAGTTGGTATGGTTTACTCATAATGGTAAAGCCTTTAGCGCAATTCAATAAGACAGAGATGTGGCAGAGACACAGGACAGCGCTGTCCTGTGTGTCTGTCACATCTCTGTCTTTTCGAATTGCGCTAAAGGCTTTGCCATTTTGAGTAAACTTTAAATGTCGCAGGTTTACTATCTATAATGTTGTCCCGAGCAGAAAGCACATTTATGTCGGCATGTGCACATGTCGGCATGTCTGACAGCCATACGCGTTCACCATATATATGCTGTGCGCAGTCATACGCGTGTGCGCAGTCATACGCGTTCACCATATATATGCTGTGCGCAGTCATACGCGTGTGCGCAGTCATACGCGTTCACCATATATATGCTGTGCGCAGTCATACGCGTGTGCGCAGTCATACGCGTTCACCATATATATGCTGTGCGCAGTCATACGCGTGTGCGCAGTCATACGCGTTCACCATATATATGCTGTGCGCAGTCATACGCGTGTGCGCAGTCATACGCGTTCACCATATATATGCTGTGCGCAGTCGTACGCGTGTGCGCAGTCATACGCGTTCACCATATATATGCTGTGCGCAGTCATACGCGTGTGCGCAGTCATACGCGTTCACCATATATATGCTGTGCGCAGTCGTACGCGTGTGCGCAGTCATACGCGTTCACCATATATATGCTGTGCGCAGTCGTACGCGTGTGCGCAGTCATACGCGTTCACCATATATATGCTGTGCGCAGTCATACGCGCGTGCGCAGTCATACGCGTTCACCATATATATGCTGTGCGCAGTCATACGCGTGTGCGCAGTCATACGCGTGTGCGCAGTCATACGCGTGTGCGCAGTCATACGCGTGTGCGCAGTCATACGCGTTCACCATATATATGCTGTGCGCAGTCGTACGCGTGTGCGCAGTCATACGCGTTCACCATATATATGCTGTGCGCAGTCATACGCGTGTGCGCAGTCATACGCGTTCACCATATATATGCTGTGCGCAGTCATACGCGTGTGCGCAGTCATACGCGTTCACCATATATATGCTGTGCGCAGTCATACGCGTGTGCGTTTGAAACATACCCGGTACGGAAAAGTGCTGGTAAAGACGACGGCAGTTAGGTTCGTTGCGCGCAACGTGGGAGCACAGTTCACGAGCGACACGATTTACCGATGCGCCTTCCTTAACTCGAACGCACCACGTGCCTTTGTACGTACGCATGTGTATCTCGTGTCAGCGTAAGTAAAACCTTTAGTTGTGAGCCGGTGCCCGTGTATTGTCCGAGTCTATTGTCCTTTGCTCCTTTAGCGCTGTTTGATTTCGACGATGTTTTTGTTTTCTTTCCCCGTTTCACTTTCCCGCTGTTGACTCGCCAGTGCAGGAGGCAATTCGAAGATATATAGTAGTAAGGAAATAAGCGTCTAAAAACAAGTAAAATACAAAACAATTTCTGAGCGTCGTCGTCATCATTGTCGTTAATATTATTTTTATCATCACTTTAGCGAATAGCGATTCGCTAAATATTGAGAGTTTCGGGCCAGAACCAGGCGACCTTGTCAAACAAAATGTTGCCAACACTGGCTAAAACTATCTCATATATATTGTGTTACACGATTAAAAGTGACATTCTTTTCTCGGGCCGCATAAAAAACAAATCGTAACTCTGTAGCTGCGTTCCATAGTTCAAAAAGGACACGGGCACCACGGAAACACGATCACACACATACATACAAGATATGATAATGTTTTCCTTCGTGTGTCTAACTGCGCAACGCAGCTTCGCGTCCGTGAGCAAGAAGCAGCTGGCCCGCACACAACCGCTTAATAAACTAAAGCACGAGATCAGTTTCCCGCTCCATATTTTTAAACCGAGCCCTGAGCTGATATCCCAACGTTGGCAGGCGTTCGCTTCCAAGTTGCTCGCCCGACAGCACGGGTGGAGTGGTTATTACCGTTCTTGTGGGGCGTTGTATTGCTCAAGGACGACGACACGCAAACTTGCGCCGTACTTTGACTGCGGCGTTCCTCCTACTCCTGCCTCCCCCCCCCCCCCCAAAAAAAAAGCAAAGAAAGAAGCATATGGGTACACAAAGAAAAGTGATTCGTACAAGTATAATGACCATCATTCTGTTATTCTTGCAGTCAAAAGAGTGTAAAGATACGCCACTTAACATGTTACGCTCTAAAAGGTGCAAAATAGACGCTATGATTACACTCTTTAAAAATTCACGCCCTTTGGGGCTTATCTTGTCTCTCAACGATAATCGTCATCTGCCTTGTTTGCGTTTACTTTCTTGAAAACTTGGCACTCGCTACCTTCCTGTCGAGAATGCCGTGTTACGCTGATAACGCGCAAGCCGTTCGCGATTTGGAAGTACCGGGCTCGCAGTGTTTAAAGAAAGGAAATGCGGGCAAGACAGATGACGATTATCGTTGAGGAACAAGATACGAGCGAAATGGTGTAAACTTTTCAAAGAGTGTGTTGTACTGCCTTTAACGGGTGTAAACATGTGCGCTAAGACTGTCAAGTTACCCTTAACGGGTACACATCACACCGCTTAGCGGAATTACACTCTAAAGGGTGCAACAATTCTGAGTGCGAGGCCCGTCGAATACCCTGGAAATCGTTGAACTAAGCCGTCGGCTTTCTCACACACGGCTGGCCTCTCCATAGTCCTTCACCTTTTTTTTTTTTAATTTCTTGTATTATATTCTGTTATGGTAGTGTGTGTGGATGTTGTTCTTTTTTAAAAACTTTTGACCTTGCTGTACGCCATGTAGGGGGGCTCGGGCTCCCTCAAGCGAACATCGTTCGCTTTTTTGCCTGAGCCTACCCACATCATAATGATGTAAATAAAACTGACTTGACTTGACTTGATTGACACCCTTTACATCGTCATTCGTGCGATCTGTTGGTACCTGCTGCACACGGGGGCTGGGTAATTTCTTTCTGACCCCTTAGGGACAGTTCGTATACGGTAAAAGCTTTTTCACCTTTGAGAATACTGGTTTCTCGAATAACTGGGCTAACATCCTTTCCCTTAAGGCTGTAAATAAATATGTTGGAGCGAAGCTTTCTACGTCTCACTGATTCGTCCGTGAGCGCCGAAAACGCACTGCAGGAAAGCCAACTTACCCATCTGCGTAGAACACTGCAGTTTACATTCGCAGTTGTACCCATATAAACAAGGGGAACCACGTCATGCTCTCAACCAAAGGAGAAACACCAGGCTACCCAGACGCTCTCTCTCTCTCTCTCTCTCTCTCTCTCTCTCTCTATATATATATATATATATATATATATATATTCAAGGCTGTGAAGCAAAGGCTATGCAACTTCACGAAATGTGTCTTCACTCAACTTCAACGTTCAAAAAATACAATCCTAAACAAGTAGTCAAATCACATATAGATAGCACCGGGTCGCTCAGCATTTCTTGGGTTCATTGTCTTTGGCTTTGGACTTTGATTCAGTTTGCATTGGGGGAAAGCTTCGCGTTCAACCCCCTTTCTTTAAGAAAGGGGCTTTATTTTTTTTCTGTGCACGACAAGGAGCTCAAACTGCGCATGCGATGAGAGACGTAGTATTTGAAACCTACGCAATTTTTCGTCATATGTGTAAACTATAAAAAAAACAGTTTACACTCTTCGGGGTGTATCTTTTCCCCACAACGCCAGTCTCCATCTGTCTTGCCTATACGTTTCCTTTCTTGAAAACTCGGAGTTCGATACTTTCCTGCCAAGAATGCTATGTCACGCTGATAACGCGCATGCCGTTCGGGACCTCGAAGTACTGGGCGCGCCGTGTTAAAGAAAGGCACGCAAGATAGGTGACGATTGTTGTTTGTGGACTTGATAAGCTTCAAAGGGTGCAATTTTTTTTGTTTAGTGTATTCTTAAATATATACATTTAACACCTTCGTACACTCTGTGGGACAGCACAACACCCTTGGGTCTTCTAAGCCATTCGAACTATCATCGTCGGCCACCACAAGTAAGGAGCTACAGGAGGCTCCTCCCGCTTTTGTTCCAGGTGCGGTGTCCGCGTTGCTGCCAACGCACGTTCTCTTTAAGCGCAAATGCTACTAATTTGTGCGCATGCAGATTGCCATCGGGCGTTATCGCTTTCGCGCTCGTTAGACAAAGTAACCTTCCTCGCTTTCGCTTTCATATTCGCGCGACTGTTATATAGCTGCACACGTAAACGAGATTGGACGCGCGAATCGCTGCCCCAATAATCACGTGTGTGATCAATGCGGTCGAACCGTTGCCTCTCCCCTGGCTTCTGAACCGCTCCCCCCGGCGTCTGTCTGAACCGTGCGTTGTTCACGGCCTCCGCCGCCCGTTTGGCTCCTTGAAAACGCGTTACTGCGCTGCAGTAGCGACGATATGGGCCATTTTAGTCCTGGCTTCGAGTCAAGCGACAATGTAGGGCGCACTACGAACGTGGTCGCGTGCGAAGGCAGCCTGTTGTTGGTCGTTGCCCCGGAGATCGCAGTAGGCGATACGCTGCACGCCGCCGGCGCAAGATTTCGTAAGCAGGCTCTCTCAAACGCCACTAACTTGCCCTAACCAAGGTGGCCACGTTGCCGCTGTGGAAGCGCCGATAAAAGCTGATCGAGGCACGCGTTTCGCAAGCGTTTTTTTGGACGGTGCGGGAAACGGAGGGCGGCACGAATAATGTCACCGGCGCCCGCACGTTGTCGCTTTAATCGCGATTCCAGGTCGAAGTCCGCCATCTTGGTTAAGTCGTACGAGGTGTGTTCGTGTGTGGAGAAGCGCACAGCAGGTGTTGAGGTTGGAATATTTGGCGCCACTTTTTTGCATGGCCCGAAAGGTAGCGCAGAAGTAAACGTGCGCACACTACTTCGCCCCCCCCCCTCCCCTACTCAGTGCTGTAACGGTGGCCCGACTTTTCCTTCCAACGTTTTCACGACGGGCACGTTGCGACAGAAGGCTGACGCAACGCCACGTGCTCACCCGTCACGGCAACTCGTACGAACTGCTGTGACGGCACAACGACTTGAGCAACAGAGGGAGCTTTATGCACTCGCAGATAGGAGCTGATCAAACAGGGAAAGTTTGCTAACGGCTGCAGCGCACATAGGAGAGAATGCAACACCAGCTGGGGCGCTCACTTTCCTTGGCAGTCAAGTGCTTGTCTTGCGGCGCCATTTCGTCTCGCCGTGCAATCTTTCGGCGCATACATTTCAAAGCGAAGCGTTCTTCGGCGAACCCTCCCAGGGTTTGCCTACCGTGGCTGCCTGCAGCCGCTGTCGTACGATACCGAGTCGCTCGCGCACTGAAAGTAAAAGCAATACGTGTCTGATGGTGGGATCCATAACTTCGGTCTCCCGAAGCGACAGCCATGCTCTAGCCATTAGGTCACAATCGCACGCGGCTTTTTTTTTTTTCTCGTGACCACGCCACTTTGAGACGATTGGCGTGTGCGTCACTTCTCGTAGCCTGTTCCTATGAGAGAGCACGTGCGAGTCAGTTTCCGCGAGACGAAAGCACGTGCTCTCGCGGAAGAGCTTTGTGGAGTGCGGTCGGCGATGGCGCTGCGCGTTGCGTTTGTTTGACCTAGGCTGGCGATTGCAGGGCGCGCTCGTTTGCCGAAGTCTATACTGCGCGTCTCTTATCGATCAAGATGTGTAGTTTCGTTTTCCCGGTTTACCGAAGCTTCGCTTACAGCGATTCCCCACAGTGCGTGAGATATCTGCATTTTTTTCCCCTGGAAACTTCAGTTGTCCACAGATATCACTGGGACGGTAAATAGTAGTATGAAGTTGAGCTGTGTTCGTAAAGCACACTTCTGCAATGGGAAAGGGGTCCATACCTTGAGAAGAGTTTGGTGTCCATTTTCTCCGCTTACGTCAGACCCTTTTCTCTCGAGTGGGTGCAGACACGATTTGAAAATAATGCCATGTCATGCTAGTGCATGCTTATTTTCGTGTATTTTTGTGTATTTTGCATTATTGAGGCTTCAACTAGGAACATAAAAACCTTCAACAATGCCTCCTTTGTGTCGTCGCTTACGTGAACATCCGTAGTAAAAAGAAAACATTTATTGAACAATTTGGTGCAGAGATGTTTAGCCCAATCTCCCTTCTCCTTACCGACTTCTGCAAACAAACCTCGAGCAACAATTTGAATATGTTACTCTCTCTCTCTTTTGCAGTTAAATCTGACATAGTCTGCCTTCCAAATTAGCCATGGCACTGTAAATGAGCTTCGCTGTGGTTTTCTTATCTTTTGCAGAGGAGGCATTCCAGAATGATGACGGTGTGAGCACGAGGACTCAGTTCATCACGACGGCCAAGAATATTTTGATTGCCGGAGGAGATGCCACTGAAAGGCTTATGTCTTCGTACAAGGAGGTGAGAAAACCTGAAATGTTGGTTACTGGCGATGCGGCCTATCAATGCACGGGGTCAAGTACCACTGGCAAGATCATGTGACGTGGAGAGGTAGGGAGCTAGCATGGTCTGTGGTGAAACAATCATTTTTCTAGACAAGTGGCACTATATTTTGGACAGTAGGGGGCCAACTACATTATAAAGAGGGTAGTGCCCGCCTGTGTGTATGGAGTAGTATCTAGTTCAAGTGGTGTTGGTAGTGTCCCTCGCTACCAACGTTATTAAAGGTATTGAAAAGAATCGAAACTAGAAAAAAGAATTTAATACTGGACTACAGCCTCCTCTATGTACTGGACATCCATACACGTAGAATGATAAATCAAGCAAGTTTTGGGTTGTTCTAAGATATCCTTTTCATTGCTCCCATGACCTTGTTTTGCATGCCCTCCTTTTCCTATCATAAATCGACAATGTCAACGTGCTGATATTTTAAGTGCATTAATTACCATGTTTTCAAGTGCATAAGTTGCTTCTGGACATGCGAAATAGTATGAGCAGGCTTTCCTGCATGTTTTGTTAGCCTTACTCAAGGTGCCTGACCTCACGCTGACCTCATTGAAGCATACAGTCGCAAGCGAAGAGGGAGGTTGAGGTGAGGCAGAGAGGGCGGCAAGGATGGTGGCCATAGTTAGTGCACCATCGCTTTATTTCAGCTTCCAGCATGTCATTGGCCATGTTGCGTGGGTCAAATGAGTACTGTGGATAAGAGCACTTGAAGAATTTTGCAAAAAAAACAAGAAAAGTTTGCAGGTAATGCCTGAGCAAACAACTGCTTTCAACAGCATCTGAATCTTTGTAAAAACGTTTTGGCATCACTGTTGGCACACAAAGTGGAGCGCTATAAACGATGTTGTATTGCATGTTGAGTCTCAACCCTTTGCTCTCTGCTAAAGTGCGGAGTGGCTTCACGGCAGTGTGAAGTGCAGTGCTGTGAAGCATCACAGCAAGACAGGATTTGTGTGGGATCATGTTCGGTGACAACCTTAAAGTTGAGTACCACCCACTGAATTGCAAGTGCACCTACCCTTTTAATAATGATAATTCATCATATCCATGTTCACTAATGTCAATGATTGACTGTAATGCATAGTGAGATGGAAGTGTATTGGATTTTGTGACATTTTACTGCAAGTTGATGGGCTAGTTGTTTTGATATACTAAGGCAGCAGTGCAGGGAAGGCAAGGACACAAGAAAATGAAAAATGAACACCACGAGCACTGTCCATCAGCGCTCAAGGCATCCATTTTTTGTTTTCTTGTCTTTTTGTCTTCTGCATGGCTACTGTTGGACATTACAATGGCTACTGTTGTAAACATTTTAGTGTGTTTCATTGATATACTGTTACTGCTGTACCCTTTGCTGTCAGTGGCTAAGATGTAATTCCGTAAATGTCTGTATTCTTTCTCTTATTCTGAGGATTTGACCATGCTGTTCCTCATATGGTTTCTCTACAGATCACTGAGTTGGCAGGCTACACAGGACGAGTTTCCAAGATGCTCTCTGTCTTTGAGGACGTCAGCGAGTGCCGCTACAAGCGTACTCTGGCCATTAACAGCGATGGCTGCTCCAAAAAGACCTTTGGCCTTAAGGCCCTCACCTTCAAAGATGGCATGCCTGAGATCAAGGGTCAGTGCCACACTCGATGATGTTTTCCATATCAAGTAGCTTGCCTTTTCTCACAAAAGTCTTGACACTTAAATGACTTCACATAGGCTTTTCGTTGCATTCGTCAGGCTTCCTGTAAAATGTCAGCTGTGCATGAAAGTGCATTTTTATAAGGTCTTAGCGTTCTGATGTCTAGGAAAGGGCACCTCACCAGTGTGTTGCATGTAAAACTGTCATGGACCTCCTGCTGGACAACAGTGCTGTCATGAACAGCATTGTTGTTTGCTTATGTACTACTTAGTACAGGATGGAAATCCAAATACCAAGTCACATGCCCAAGCTGCAAAAATACCTAGCTCCTCTAATTGCATGGTCTGTAAACTTTTGATGCCGACTATATATGAAGTGCATGTTTACTGTGGCTTACGCCTGTTTGTATCAACTTCCCTAAGCAGTTTTTTTTGCATCCATCTGTATTTTCGCTCATTTTGTCAATGTAATGTAAACAGTGCTAGTGGTAGTCTTGTCAATGCGTGCAGTTATATTTGTTTGTGTACTACTTACGCGATAATGATAACACCACTGATGTAACTTGCCAAAGTTCATGTTAATTTACGGAGATAGGTTTAAACAGTGTCCACTAATGTGTGCATACTAGCATAACATCTAAAGTCAGGAGCAAAAGTATTAGAAACCATAGCATCAGCAAAACATTTTGACTTGTTCTAGCACATTTGTGCAGCATGAAATTGTCTCAATGAATCACATTGCTCAAACAGGCATGCCTACATTGTACCCCTTTGATTTCAACCTGGCTGCAACCAGGTTGAGACCTGACCTAGGCTGCAAATGTAAACAAAGAAAAACATAGTGGTATCTGCGGTTTGCAGAAATTTGTTCCCAAATGTGCATGCTAGCAAATGCTGTTAACTGTTGTTACTGCTTAATTATCATTTCTTAGTTACTTCGCAGTTTTTGCTGTATGCACACTTTAATGCTGATGTAAAAAGTTATGTCTGTTGTCACTGTAGAAAACGGTGCACACTGTCTCTTGGATTCATTATTAAGTGCGTTGTTGCTTATGCATACAAATTATTAAAGTGTGCCACAGAAACAAATATGTGAACAATATATTCAGTGCTGATCATTCTGCATTAGTTACAACATTGGAAGATTCTGTTACTGTGATTATAATACCTCTTGCTCTTAATTTACTCAGCCATCGTTGCTAACTTTAAGCCATGTTAAGCCATAAAGCAACGGCCTTAAATACTGTTCACCTACTACATTATGCATAGTACGTGTTTGCTTAAAATGTGCAGGCACTGTGATCGAGAGGAATGGTATCATCGTCCTCGAGAACGTGCCCATAGTCACACCCAACTGTGACGTCGTCGTTCCAAGTCTCACTTTCACGGTAAGCCTAGCTGCTATTCTACTGCTCTGTGCATGCTTGCACGAAGTCTTGTCCGCAGTCTTGTTTTCACAAGCCTATTCCCATTTTGTCACCTTGTAATTAAACAGTTTTTGTATTACACCGTCATCCTGCCACAAGAACTGTGGGTCTAACTGGTTTGAATTCGAGGATCTGATTGCACTTTGCTGGTTAGAAATGGTACCAGTTGTTTCCTGGGGGACGACCAAGTTTGATTCCTCCTAGTAATACAACAGTAGGTACTGTTATGCACTTTCAGTACTATTTCACACTTCTAGTACTTCTGGGATCTTGAAGAGTGACGCACACATGTCATTATCAGTCGTCATTTCAAAAAATCAAGTAAGCACGTTGAATGAAGTAAGTGGCTTGTACACGATTGTGGCCCCTGCTTGTTTCTATTTACAATATATTCAGGGAACGCTAAATTCAGCATGTCATGCTAATGGTAGCTGGTTTGGAGTGATTTGTTCACGCTTGTCTGCAGATGACGCAAGAGATGCATCTCCTCATTACGGGTCCCAATGGCTGCGGCAAGAGCTCACTCTTCCGCATCCTCAGCGGTCTCTGGCCGCTCTACAACGGGCAGCTGCAGAGGCCGCCGAACAAGCAGATGTTCTACATTCCCCAGAGGTGTGCCTGCTGTCACAGATTGTTGCTTGTCCATTTGGGAAGTGTCTTTTAATTAGCACTCGGAGCAGCAGATTATTTGGACAGTGCCCCAAAAAATGAGTGGTTATAGTGTGCATAAAGCTTGAAGAAATTGCAACACAGAATGCATTTATAGTTGAACGATGTTTTAACGAAGTTGCATCTCGCACCGAAATAACCTCATGATATTCAATATTTTTTATAGGCATAGACTTTCATATTGCTGAAAAAAAAAAAAACACATTCGTGATTGAACCTATTCGTGATTGAGCCTATTCGAAAGAAATGCAAGACTGATGCCTCCAACAGGCCTGCAAAGGGTCTCCTGTCAATTTGGTGGCCTATCAGCAGCTTGTTTTGGCACATGAACTGCAATTAATTACAAACGTGTACTGTGCACCACTGTTAATATGTAACCAAGTGGTTTCATGTGAACACACAGGATTGGCACGTTGGCTTGCTGGCTGCGGGTCAGCTAGGCCAAGCCGCTGGCCCAGACGTGCATGTCCATTTGGAATGTGGCATCCCAAGTTGCTCTTGCTTCCAGAATACGTAATTTAGGCCACATGCGCACAAAAATTTGCTTCACTATGACTGATACTGCGTAGGATACCACATTTGTAGTTTTGTTATAGCTGTATAGGATACTCTCTGAAATAATACAAGGCCAACTAAATCCTAGGTTTACTTTCTGATAACCGATAGTTCATCACACAAAGGTTTGACCGTATATATTGTCGACTCAGACACGCAGTGCATTAGTTATTTTATTTAACCAGTTTGGCCTGCCCACTTTGTTGTGCCAGCTGTTAGGCGGATCTCCTTCTGCCTTTGTAGAAAGCATCTGTGGCTAAAATATTAGGATTGCATCATGCTGCCATGAAGGCTTATCAGTATCATTATTTTCGTGTTGCAGTATGCAAGCAATGACATTTCTACAAAATATGGCAGCAAGGAGGAATGTACATTTACAGACTATATCTACAACAAGTTCAGTGGTAGACAAGACGGCAGGGTGGGTAGACTGTTGACTGTGTCATCGTTGTCCTCTTCAGCTCCGAAACGTTCCAAAACTGTGCTGAGCTCTCCTCACTCCACGGGTCCTCCGCTCCACTCCACTCCTCAGCTCCACAGAAAGTGTGTCACCATTGCATTGTGCCCGCATTTCTTTTGCTCCCTTGTGACTATATTGTGTATATTGACTGAACTGTGTTACATTGAGCCCACAGTTCCACATCAATGAAAGTTTGAACAACTTCATAACTTTTATTTTTGGCCACGGATCAGTTTGTAAAAGAAAATTGTGAAATATTATTTGAATTAAAACCTAATCATAGTCCAGTAATTAATTAGTAATAGCTCTGCTGAGCTACCCACAACCGAGAGCCTGATCTAGAATATCGAAAACCCCGCTTTAGGCTATGCATTAACTTTCCTGTGCTTAAATCACAATTTTAGGCATTCACTTATCATTTTCTCTCTCTCTCTCTCTCTCTAGGCATCAAACTAAGTGTAGTGTGTGTGTACACATATGCATGATAGGTTAGGCCTTATAGCATCAAGATTCACTATGGTAGTTCAGTGTTATGATGTTTACAGGTTCAGTTCTCAATGGAGGTGGAATGCAAAAATATTTATGTACTTAGGTTGAGGTGCGCATTAAAGAATCCCAGGTCGAAATCATTCCGAAGGCCACCGCTATGGCGTCCCTGTGGTGTGTGGCTTTGAGGGGCTCAACCTCGTAATCTGGGGTGAAAAAAAAAAGTGATTCACTGTATCTTATTTACCAATTTCGGGGATCGTTATCTCTGAGCCTGTGCTAGTCTCTGGATCTGTGCTAAGCGGATGACTTCATTACTGCTCGCCATGCTTCTGCGACTTGCCGCAGGCCGTACATGGCTCTGGGTACCCTGCGGGACCAGGTGATCTACCCCGACACCCTGGAGGACATGAGGAATCGTGGTTTCAATGATGGCGACCTCGAGGGCATCCTCAAGATTGTGCACCTACAGCACATCATTGTCAGAGAAGAAGGTGCGATTGCCTCACAGACGTTATAGTTGTTACAATACAGTACTTAAGCTAATCATGACGTGGTCATCCAGCTGTTCTCACTTTATCATCGTAGCTGAGAGTAGAGGGACCAGAGTGGTTACACTCCAAAACATTCCAAAACCGTGCCGGTCTCTCCTCACTCCACAGTCTCTCGCACTCGGTGCCACGGAAAGGGTGTCACCATTGATTGAGCTGTGCTCGCAGTTCTTTTTCTCATGCGATAAAAAATGGCACAAACCAGAGAACGCTTGCAAAAAGCGATCTCCGTTGCCACCAAGATGGAGGCGCATGCAAAAATGCAACCACGCGTATGAAACCATTGGCCGTGCAGAATGAACTTCGTTACATTTGATAAGTGAGGTCAATGAACTGTGCAGCCAGACTTCTGTATGCTTAAACTGTAACTTTGTAACCGTAAAATTTAGATACAAATTTTCCGCTGCACCAAATGCATTCAAATTTTGCCACATTGCTGTGGGATGTGTACGGTTTAACATGCAATGCATAATTCAAGCTCATAGATCTCGTGTCGTGGCTGCTTTAATTTTTTCATTTTCTTAACACCCGTCATGCCCAGCCGCCAATCCCAGCATTATAACGCCTGCGTTTGAGCCAATGATGAAAGGCAAGAAGAAGAAAAAATTAAATGAATCAATGTGATATGAACCCTGGGGGAGGTTGTGAAATTGAGTGGGACTGTAGCAGTCAGGACTGCGATGATAGCTGCGGCATGTTAATATTGTATTTGCAGTAATATAACCCCTTACTGCTCACTAAAGTATTTTTACCATTTTACTTTACCATTTATAACCCACTAATTGCAGGACTGAGAAAGCAGCTGGCATTGTGTTCAAGATGGGGGATCCTATATAAATACATGGAAAAGGAGAAATCGTTTTTCTCAGCAACCCCTGCAATAAATTTGATTAGCTTTGTTGCATTTAAAAGAAAAAGTTAAGATGGAAGTAAAATTTTTGTTTAGGCCAGCAGTCGTTTAATAAATACGGTTAGATATTGCAGATTTTCAGAAAACAGAACTATCAAGTTTACGACTCTAACTCAGTAATGAAAAATGATATCACAGTTCTGTGAATTGAATCTAATAGTACATCTAAAGCAGACAAAATTGATGTATTATGCATGGATCCTAAATACACAACTAATGTGCGAGTAGGATTTTTGCAAAGCCCTTGTAGGCACTGTAACGAATTCATGTGAGATGTAAATTAATATGTCAATGTTGTCCGCTTTCAATGTTCTAATGGATGCAGTTTACGGAACTGCGATATCGATTCTAAGTGCGGAGTTAGATTTGTAAATTTCGTGCTTATATTTTTTTCAGACTTCCCATTTTTGGCCATCTTTGTAAAAAAGCTCAAGCTGTAAATCAAAATTTTGCTTCCAGCGATTACTAGAACTTAACTTTCTCTCTGAAATGCACCAAATTTTATTAACATCAGCCCAGTGGTTATCTCAGGAAGGCATTTCTGCTTTTACATTAACTAAAAGAGGTAGATCAGAGTTGGGTCCGTGCTAAAGCTTCCTCTTAAGTGCCAAATGTTGTATTTTAGTAAATGGAAACTTTTGGTTTTGTTGCAACCACTGTTGCACTCTTTTGGTAAAGAACACTAAGGTTTAGCCAACAGCTGTGAATAAGTTCAGCGTGTGCAGATAAATCTAAATGTTTCATTGCTGTATGGCTGCCAAAGTGCCGTTATTAACAACAACTTGGTTGGCATTTTCTGTAGAGTCATTAGGAAGTTGCTAACATTGAACATTTGGCGAGTTGGTATGGCATACTTGCTGATGGAAATCGTGAAGATTTGCACAACACAAAAGGATAGGAATACACACACACAGAGTGCTATATTCGCAAGTGAAATGGTTATTTCCAGGTCTGCGGACTAAATAGAGGAAGACAAAGAAAATAATTATGCGGAGATTACCCGTCGCTATCAAGCCTTGCCATGTCGCAGGACCCTTTGTCTGCACGGGACACAGCAGAAAAAGAAGGAAACAGAATAGCAGCAGAGCAAAACTTATTTTCCTTTGAAGTCAGCGCATAAGGAAATTGACTTCTTTACGATTCAGGAAAACCGAAGACTTTGATGCGAAGTTACATTGTGGAACTACCAGCATTTACCACAGCAGGGCTACATTAATGTCACCAAGCCACTAGCACGCTCTTCTTCCTTAGACAAGGTTGTAGTAACGCAGCGCTTTAGGGATTCAATTTGGTTTCCATATAGTCTTGCACGTGAAAATATATTTACGAGCTTCGCAATTCATTGCCTTTCCCTTCTTGCTGTTTGCAGGCTGGGATGCAATTGGGGACTGGAAAGACATCCTCTCGGGAGGCGAGAAGCAGCGGATGGGCATGGCTCGCCTGTTCTACCACAGGTAGGTTAGCATTTTGCAGTGATGATAAGCCCTCTTGAGTAATCTCGGCTGTAGATGTAGGCTGTCTCGTGGTTACCAACTCTCCATTTTATGAAAGTTCCTCGACTTTGATGTTATTACACTGCAGTCATTTCATTGATCTGCTCCCATGCTTCAGTGTCGATCTTATGTGCTCTAGTTCTACCCTTTACTAGTCTCTTTCTTACAGACCTGCCAACCTTAATATAAAATGAAAAGTACTAGCTGAAGGCCAAGAATACATAAATATGGTAAAAATATACAAGAAATTGTACATTACTTATTGTTATGACTGTTTATATAAAGATTCGCAAACTTTGTTTTTAGGAACACTGCAAACAGGCACTCCGCTTTGTAGTCGCAGCTGTAAGGGTTCGGGCCACAGGCAAATGAAAGTGTTCGAATTTAATTTCCGAGATATTGACATAGCGGTCACCGAAGTTTCAGTTGTTCACATTGGTTCAGAGAGGGTAGCGGCTGCTGTGGGTAGCTCCGCCTAATGAGCAGGTCTGAAAAAAAATTGGTTGGCAACTGTGTCTTTGCCATAAACTGGGATGCATATGAAAAGTACTAGTAAAATTAATGGCGTCAACAGGACAATCCCGAACAAGCTCTAAAAATTGGATATTTTACGATGACATTATAAAAGTTGGTAGGTGTGTTAGAAGAGTCGGTAGAGGAACTGCCATGGAAAGGCAACCGTGTCACTTTTGATTGCTTGGCCCAGACAAATATTTCTTCAACAGATGGTGCTCGTCTGTCTGTATCCTTTCTCTGTTCAATGTTCCTTATTGTGCTTTAAGAAGACTAATGCGTAGCAGGTTCTTCACTCCTGAAGCTTTCTTTCAAAGGAACCCGTACGGATGTCCTTGCAGCTGCGCGCTACTCACATGTCAATGCTAAGTTACTTTAATAAATGTTGGCCTTTAGCATGATGTATGCTATGTCATGCTGATGTCATTTTGCAGGCCCCAGTTTGCGCTGCTCGATGAATGCACCAGTGCAGTGTCGATAGACGTCGAGAGCCAGATATACCAGGCTGCCAAGGACTACGGCATTTCCCTGCTTACCATCACACACAGGCCATCATTATGGTGAGTTCCTCATTTTTGAAAGTAAATAGCTTTCTTTGGCTCTTTTGCCCGTTTTCTTGGTCGGTGATTGGAGGAGGTTGGACTTTCACCACTGGCAAAAAAAAGGGGCTAATGAATATACTCGTGAAACCGACTTGCAGGGTGCATTCGTTGCCAAATGCCAACTATTGTAGCTTATCGAGGCATGTCTGCTGCCCACGTATACTACCGCCACAGATGTACTGGTTAACGGTTCCGTTCTCTACAGAATTGCGTGATGAAACAGTAAACACTACTTAAAATATCTTCACTTACAATAAAGATGCGCCGTAGAGTGAATCGTTCCTTTAATTAACCGAATAGCTTTCTAAAGGCGTTTGGCTATTCACTTGCTTTGGCAATCATTGTCGATTGTTTCTGCACAAACTTTTTTCACTTTATTGCTTTGCGCAAGTTTCTGCATGGCATAATAAAGAAAAGAAATTGAATAAACATAGGTAGGCCCATCTTATGGCAGATTCTGTGCGAGAGATTTGTAAAATATGTCGTCCATGTGCTACTGCGTGTAGTTGCCAGGTTGGTCAATTTATTACATCACAGCCATAAGTGCTCTTTCACTGTAGCCTTTGTTCCAGGGAATGTTCAAGGGAGGTAATGTGCATGGCCTTCGTGCATGGCCAAATGGCCTTCGAGTAGCCCCTTCATGTGCTGCATGTACATTTGTGCACAACAAAAGCAAAGCCTCAAAATCTGAATCGAAGTAGAAAATACCTTTGTTATGCAATAGACTTTCATTAATTCGACCTTGACGAGACTGGTGAATTTGATATAACTATCTGGCTGTTCGAATTAAGCAAGAGGCAGAAAAAAATGCCAGAACACACTGCTGATTCATTTATCAGTGTAGTATTTGCCTGATTCTAACCCACCTCGGAATTGAGTGCGCACCCATTTTTGATAGGTTTGTGGTGCCTGTCTCCTAAGAGACATGCAAGCGGGAAAACTCGGTCTGCAGTTCCCTTCCTTACTGATGAACAAGTAATGCAGGGATGGACATCAGTACTGACGCTTGCCTGATTTTTCTCGCGTGACCTCAACCGATTAATCATGATAAAACAAAATTAATCATAATTAAAGCATTCATTGATTAATTGGAATCAGGCTGTTATTCATGGTTTCTTGGCGCCGTGCTGCCATGCAGGAAGTTCCACACGCACCTTCTCCAGTTTGATGGCGAGGGCGGCTGGCGGCTCGAGCTGCTGGACACATCGACGCGCCTCTCACTGCGCGAGGAGAAGGAGAACCTGGAGGCACAGCTGGCGGGCGTACCGCAGATGGAGAGCCGTCTCCGCGAGCTGTGTTCCGTGCTCGGCGAGGAGTCGATCATCCTCGAAAACACGTCGGTAGCGAAGCGGCCGCCGTCAGAATTTGCCACCGAGAACCTCTCGGACTAGCACAGTGACGATTTTCACGACACGAGTGCTTGTCCCCTGGGAAAACCTCCAAGCTTATCGGTGATGAGTGCTAAGAAGAGATCACCAGTGAACGAAAAAAAAGACTGTTGAAATGGAAACACTGACTTCCAAGGTAGTCGTCGATTCAGCTTGGCACAGCTGAAACATGTTTTACTAATGAGACTTCCCACCGCATCCGAATGCCTTGGACTCTGTGTTCTAAGCTCTGATAGAAGCTTTTCGTACTGAGATTAGATTTCGTACCGAAAACGCCAACCTATAATATCAAGGTTGCCAGTAAAAAAAAGAACGAGCCAGTTCCTTACGAGACTCGTATGCTGTGGCGGCTAAGTGAAGTGGAACAAGTCAACTGCAATAGCCAGCTGCCTCAGACAATACAGACAGTTGTGAGAACTCACTTAGAGCCCTAAACATGCCTGTTTTAAGTGGACAGTTTGACGAAAGCCTACCGAAACCTCGTGTGTCAGTGCGTGTATGTGTGTGTGTGCGTATGTGTGTATGTGCACCTCTGAGAAGGCATCTACAGCCTGGGCATACGGACGTGCACACTCTTGTAAAGTGTCAGCATGTCGAAAATGAACACATTGCTTTTTGTCGTTGTACACTCTTGGAATTGATGTGTCAATGCCGTTTGCGCGGTTATGTGAAGAGAGTAGCTACCATTGAAGGCTTCAGGTTGCGTCCAGGATTGTACGTTTGGTCAAGGAGACAAGCGGCCTGCGCCCGTCTTTGGTAGAGTGGCCCACTAAGCAGTGTGCACGTTGCTGGCATGTTGTCGGCTTTCCGGTCAGACGATTCGAGGACTAACCCAGAGAAGTTCAGGTTTAGCAATGTTGCTGTCTGGCCTGACTGAGCTTGGATAACTTAGAGCATCGTATTTATCAGCGGATGACAGGACACACGTCTACATTGGTTGAACTTAACTCTGTCTGGTTTGCCATGCAAATAGGATAGCTTTTACAAACCTTAGCATAAATGACTGTGTTATGGCAAGCTTTGGTGCCCACGGCTTAGTTTGTCTATTGACGTTCATGTGGACAACTGTGGTGTCTGCTTACACTGACACCAGTCGTTGCGGGACTGTGTGCCTGTGTACATCGTGTAGTGTCCTTTTTGTGCACATGTGTGCGGTGTTTTCAAACTAAAAGAGGTTGGTGCTGTGCTGTATCAGTGGGGTTGCAGTTTCGCTGGCACAACAAACTTCCCTAGATGTGCTGAACCATCGTCGAACCAAAGCAAACTGTGCAGGAGAAGTGTGTTGAGTCGTGACGTTGAGCACGTACAAGGGTGACATGCTTGTAACCTCTGTTCTCCGTAGTCATGATTGCATGTCCAGCGACTTCCGTGAAAAAAGGGAGCTTTAGACATCACGCTTTGCTGCTGTGGCAAAAATCGAAGTGCAGCTTACAGGCCCATTCACTTTTTGTTAATGAATTTCAGTCCTGCTGCTAAAATAGTTCCTGCTAACTGTGCTGACTTTTTGCCACCTGGTGACTTGGTTATTTCCCTGATGATGTTTTGGGCGGAAAACACCCGCCTCACCGACATGGCCGGCACGACGATAGCGAGTTGCCGTAATAGTGCTGTGTGGAGTGTTTGGTTCATCATTTTTACTGATGACATAGTACTTAATTTGCTAATATATTCCCGTGTTTGCTGTATTTATGGCCCTGAAGCTTCTTTTGCACTCACAAATTTGTTTTCTCGTGTCTCGCTATTGTGAAATTTGTGTTTGTAGCTTTTTCTGTGCATCTAGCAAAGGCTGAAGTTGTCTGTCCAACCTAGGGCAGCTGCCTCCTATGTTTTGTCCTTCATTTCAGCAGTATTAGCTTCACATTAGCAGAAGCTCCCTTTGGTTTGTGATGCCCTGAAAAGGCATTTTTGCAAGGAATTGATGGGCTGATAGCTCTAGGGCATATTACACCTCTCAGCGTTCTCAGCACTGTCCTTTTTTTTTTCCCTTTCCAATATGCCAAAATATTTAATAAGACTGAAACCTGAAAACTGCCATTCAAAGTGGTACAACCCAAAATATCCTTCCTTGGAAGCAACATATTCAGCCCAAATGCAGCTTGTTTACTCAGGAAAGTCCATCAAAAATTTGGTGGTGAATAAACGGTTAACAGATGAATGGCACTTGGACCTTATTATGAGTTTGTTAATAAATGCTTAAGTGCATTCTGCCAGGGATACATTTCGGCCATGTCGAAAAGTCTACGCTGCTTCCCAAGTAAACGGAGCAGGTGTTGAACTTACAGCAGCGTGTCTGATGCATTCGCAGTGCATTTGAATTTCCAAAAGCTCGCCTTCCGGTAAAGCATGTACATGAGATTTCTGTAATCGTTGGTAACCTTGAGAATAAGAACAGAGTTGCTGTGAAGATCTGTGGCTAACAAAAATCGTGCCCTTCGGTGCCTCTTCTTGTTAATTGCCTAGCGAGAGTCTGATGAACTCTGGCAGGTTTGCTGCCTTCAGGTAGCATACCAGGGTTTAAGGGGCAGCTACTTGCTCCTCATAGTTCATGTACTATGTGATGCCATCGGTCAAAAGAATGTTCCGCATGTGCTGTTGTGGCCTTGGGTGGCACTGGCTAACACTCCCAGGGTTATTTATATGTTGTACACATAAATACCCATGCATGTGGACGTGGGAGCTGCCGCAATAGCACAATTGGCTGTGCAATGCATGCATAATGCTGAGGTTATGGGTTCAGCTCCCACTGGCGGCAAGCTGGTTTTTTCTTTTGTCGTTTCGTTTCCTTTAGCTTATCACTTCTACACTTCAATTACAAACTTCAAATAATTTCCCCAACGCTTTACAACAACAAATTCCAGGGTTTTACCCGTCAAAACCATGATATGACTATGAGGCACGCTGAAGTTGGCACTCCGCATTAATTTTGACAGCCTGGAGTTCTTTAAGAGGAAGCTTTAGCTTGGGTGCTCCTATCTAAAAACATGTTAAAGGAGAATTTGTTTTTCTTGGCAACCACTCCACCAAATTTCACGAGGTTTGTTGCATTTAAAAGAAAAACTTAGTCTAGTGACTGTTAGTTTCGAATTTTAGAGTTAGGTCGTCAATTTTTTAATAAAAATTGGCAAAAATCGAACATTTTCGAAAAACGAAGCTATGAAGTTTACCACTCTGTAACTCGGCAAAGAAAAAGGATAATACAATTCCGTGAATTGCATCTAATAATACATCTAAAGCAGACAAAATTGATATGTTGCACATGAATCTAAAAAAATTCGGTAACATTGAAATACAGATTTTGCAGAACCCTTGTACACAACGTAACAAATTCACGTAAGATATAAACTGACATATCGAATTTGTCTGCTTTGAATGATCTAATGGATGGCTTTTACAAAACCGCGACATCTGTTCTTGATGCAGAGCTATGAAGTTGTAAACTTCGTGCTCCTATCTTTTTCAAACTCGCATATTTGAAGATCTTTTGAACAAAATTCAAACCCTAAATCGAATTTCCGCTTCCAACAGTCACTAGAATGTAACTTTCTCTCTCAACTGCAACAAATTTCATTAAAATCGGTCCAGGGGTTATCTCAGAAAAACGTTTTTGCGTTTTACATGTATTTGATTAGCAGGGTGTCTACCAACCGGGAAAACCGGGAATTCTCAGGGATTTTGAATAGTCTGGAAATACTCAGGGAATTTGTGCTTGTATCAGGGAAAATTGGGTGTAATTTTTTGAAAGAGAACGAAAGTCGCGGTATTGCTGGCTCGAGTAACAGAGAGGAATCGTGAAGAATTTACTTTGACGCCATGCCGTAGGCTGGAGGAGTTGGCCGTGTACAGACAACGACCGCCTTTCCCGATGGCCGATAATTCGGACAGCTTCGTGGCTCCATCACCTACCCCATAGAGTATGTGTATACAAGAACATCTGAAATTCCGGACGCAAGAACCCTTCGCCGTCCGATTTTCCGGACTTTTTGCCGTGACCGCATGTCCGAAATCGTATTAATCAAAGCCACCACCGCCGCCATTTTGATTAACTCGCTGTCTTGAACTGGCGTCCTCGCACACTGATCGGCTAGCAGCAGTAGCAACCACCGCGGCAACGCTAGGCCTAGCTGCTTCGACGACCGCTACCAAGCGTCTTGTTGTTCGATGCCGTGTTTTTCATTAAAACAATTCGGTGCTGTAAGCAATGTCATCGACTCCGCCTTTGTCATCCTCGTAATTGTCTTCGAACATCGTAAAGCACGACGTGCTGCATAATGCCGGTTCCCGAAAGTCAGCTTCGCCTTGATACAGGAATGCAACGCGGTGAAGCATAAGAGTAGAACGGGGCAATTGTCACGGGACACAGTTTGTATTCCTTTATTATACACGCGTGCACCCGCCATCTCCGGTCACAGTACGAGCATCAATATGCCTATAATAAATATACTAGCAGGCATTCAAAGCTTTTTCGGATATGCCTGTGGCGATTTGAGTCCAAAAGGACCCTTCGTCAGTTCTGACCATTTTGAGCTGACAAACTTCACACCGCAGGAAGAGATATGTACTTCCGTTTCATCTGGTTATTCCCACGTCGTGCAATCGCCCGCACAGACACCGAAAGCGCAGGATGATGCTCTATGATCCGCTTGTGTCTGCCTCAGTGTTCGTGTAGCACTGACTTACACAGCTAGTCAAGTGTACTCGTACACAGTGCGCAAAATCGTGCACTGCAATCGCAACAGCTCGCGCGCGACACCGTCAGCGCAAGTGCGCAGCGTCATAAAGAAAGAAAAAAAAAGTAAGGAAAAAGAATCAAGGCGGGGCCCTTGTATATGTTACGCGATCCTCGAGGTCCGGTGTGGGAGAACGCAGGGAAGGAATTTCGCTTGCGGAGGTTAGATGGGGGGAGTGGAGAGAGTGTCTTGCTTGGCGGTGGAGCTCACCTCCTGATATCACGTGTTGGCGGCACTAAAATATTTCTATCGCGGCTATTAAAGAGCAGATGTGAATTTTTTTTTTTTTTTTTTTTTTTTTTTTGCGGCAGAACGCTCCCTAGAGGACACGTGACAACTTCCAGCGTATCAGACAAAGATTTATTATGGGGCCTGGTGAGAGGCCCTTTGAGGGAAGTAAAATACATGGATTCATTTTTTCGAACTGCCCTATTTTTCGGACGTTTTCGCGGCCCCTGGGGAGTCCGAGAAATCGACGTTGACTGTACAACCCACCAACAGGATGATTCAAACGGTCTGTGGGGCGAACGCGCGGCAGAAGGAAGACTAGAACGGAAAGGACCTACGCATTTAAAAATGAACGGGAAAGAAAGCGTGCCACTGCTTCTTTGAAGGAGCTTGAGCTCACACACAAAAAAAAATTAAGTGTTGGCTGATGCCGAGATGCAGGTACCACTCGTGCAAACAAAATAAAACTCTTTAACGCAGTGAAACGCAACACTGAGGCATTGTGCGCGGGCTGAGAGTATGTGAGAACAGTTGCGGTTTACTTAGATTGCTTGTGAGAAAGTTCTGGCCTCATACGAATGAGCTTGCTATCAATTGATAGAAATAGCTCATATCGAAAATATTTGCTTCTACATGCATTTCCTTTTTATTCGTATTTTAGAATGTTCAAGTCGATTCGCAATGGATTTTACCTTTTCTTTCTCGCAGGTATTTTATTTGCTACGCATTTCACTAACCCCTCCTTGTGTTTTCTTTACACTACCCCTTACTATTAAAACTGGATTTAGTAGTTTTCCTTTGTTTTTAAAATACTTATTAGAGAGTGACAGCATCGGGTGGCATGGTGTCAGCCCGTCTTGAAATAAAACAAAGTTCTCTGTCACTCGGGGAATTTTACGAAGCCACTCGGGGAAAACCTGCAAACTCGGGGAATTTGGAAATGTCAACTTGGTAGACACCCTGAATAGGCCGCGTCGGAGTTGGGCCCGAGCTAAAACTTCCTCTTAAGGAGAACCTTTAGCTCGGGCCCAACTCCGACACGGCCTATTCAAATACAGGTAAAACGCAAAAACGTTATATGGGATAACCCCAGGCCCGATTTTAATGAAATTTATTGCACTTGAGAGAGAAGGTAAATTCTAGTGATCGTTGGAAGCAGAATATTGTCACGTGGTCGTGACGTCAAAGAACACAGTAGCAATACTGCGGAACACAAAACTAACTTTTATTGGGCGAACCTGTGCCCACAAAAGAGGCTACACTTATAGCACAACGATAGCGGCGAACACGGTCGGCGATCGTCGAAAATCTGATCAGCGGGTCAAGCGCGTCGGCTTTTATAGAGCAGTCGTCGAATGTTCCAGACTAATCGTTCGGACCCGCGTGCCTTCCACAAAGTTCTACACCATTCGCGTTACGCGATGAAATCAGATAACACAAGGTTCGGCGACAACAGAAAGCCGGGTAGAAGCATCGATAACTTTCCAGAAACTTCGGATACATGCAGGCGCGTTCCGCGCTGCGCGATTACAGTTGTTAAGCGGCGAAACGTGGTCGCCCGATAAAGATAAGTACACGTGTCAATACCCCCCTCTTAAATAGCATCGTCCCGATGCTACAAATATAAGAGAGCGAAACACAAAAGGACACTTATTAATCATAAGTAACAAAACAACGAAAAGAAATCAAGTCCAAAGGTCAGTTATGCGAAGTCCCAAAGTTCGTCAACGCTGGTGATACGGCTTGAGTCGCACAAGGTGGACAATTTCAGGTCGTGAGCGGCGCCGCTGTGACAGCGAAATGCCGTCTGGCACGACCTCATAGTCCAGTGCGCCAATACGTCGGATGATCTTGTACGGTCCGAAATAGCGACGCAAGAGCTTCTCGCTCAGTCCTCGTCGGCGTATAGGGGTCCAAACCCAAACACGGTCACCGGGCTGGTACTCGACAAAGCGTCGTCGGAGGTTGTAGTGTCGGCTGTCGGTCCTCTGCTGGTTCTTGATTCGCAGGCGGGCGAGCTGTCGGGCTTCTTCGGCGCGCTGGAGGTAGCTAGCGACGTCAACATTCTCTTCGTCAGTTACGTGCGGCAGCATGGCGTCAAGCGTCGTCGTCGGGTTTCTGCCGTAAACCAGCTTAAACGGCGTGATCTGCGTTGTTTCTTGCACCGCCGTGTTGTACGCAAAGGTTACGTACGGCAGGACCGCGTCCCACGTCTTGTGTTCGACGTCGACGTACATTGCTAGCATGTCGGCGAGGGTCTTGTTCAGGCGCTCCGTGAGACCATTCGTCTGCGGATGGTAGGCAGTTGTCCTCCTGTGGCTTGTCTGGCTGTACTGCAGAATGGCTTGGGTGAGCTCTGCTGTAAAAGCCGTTCCTCTGTCGGTGATGAGGACTTCTGGGGCACCATGTCGCAGCAGGATGTGCTCGACGAAAAATTTCGCCACTTCGGCTGCGCTGCCTTTTGGTAGAGCTTTAGTTTCAGCGAAGCGGGTGAGGTAGTCCGTCGCCACGACGATCCACTTATTCCCGGATGTTGACATCGGAAACGGCCCCAACAAATCCATCCCAATCTGCTGGAATGGTCGGCGAGGGGGTTCGATCGGCTGTAATAATCCTGCTGGCCTTGACGGTGGTGTCTTGCGCCGTTGACAGTCTCGGCATGTCTTGACGTAACGGGCGACTTCGGCGGTCAGACGCGGCCAGTAATACCTTTCCTGTATCCTCGACAGCGTCCGGGAGAATCCAAGGTGCCCAGCGGTTGGATCGTCGTGTAGGGCGTGCAGTACTTCTGGACGCAGCGCTGACGGTACAACAAGAAGGTAGCTGGCGCGGACTGGTGAGAAGTTCTTCACGAGCAGGTTGTTTTGTAGCGTGAACGAAGACAACCCACGCTTAAATGCCCTAGGGACAACGTCGGTGTTCCCTTCCAAGTACTCGACGAGGCCTTTTAGCTCCGGGTCTGCTCGTTGCTGTTCGGCGAAGTCTTCCGCGCTTATTATTCCAAGGAAGGCGTCGTCGTCCTCGTCGTCTTGCGGCGGGGGATCGATGGGGGCGCGTGACAGGCAGTCGGCGTCAGAGTGTTTTCTTCCGGACTTGTATATTACGGTGACGTCATATTCTTGCAATCTGAGGCTCCACCGCGCCAGCCGTCCTGAAGGGTCCTTTAAGTTAGCTAGCCAACACAACGCGTGATGGTCGCTGACGACTTTGAATGGCCTGCCATAGAGGTAAGGCCGGAATTTCGCTGTAGCCCATATGATGGCGAGGCATTCCTTTTCAGTCGTAGAATAATTGCCTTCCGCTTTTGACAGCGACCGGCTAGCATAAGATATCACCCGTTCAAGTCCGTCTTTCCTCTGGACTAGGACGGCACCAAGGCCTAGGCTACTGGCGTCAGTGTGGATTTCAGTATCGGCGTCCTCGTCGAAGTGTGCAAGTACCGGCGGCGACTGCATGCGTCGTTTGAGTTCTTGAAATGCGTCGGCCTGCGGCGTTCCCCACTTGAACTCGACATCACATTTCGTTAGATGTGTTAGCGGCTCCGCGATGCGTGAAAAGTCCTTGACAAAGCGCCTATAGTAGGCACACATGCCAAGGAATCTGCGCACTGCCTTCTTGTCGATTGGCTGCGGGAACTTTGCGATGGCAGCTGTCTTCTGCGGGTCGGGGCGTACTCCAGATTTGCTATTGACACGTGTACTTATCTTTATCGGGCGACCACGTTTCGCCGCTTAACAACTGTAATCGCGCAGCTCATCCGTGGCCAGTGATTGAATTCCGGCGTAGCTTGTTGGCTTGGTGCGGCGGTCGAATTGCCGGTTCCGCAATTCCAGTGTCTTCTCGATGCTCGTCGCCTCACGAAGAAACTCGTCGACGGTCTTCGGTGGGCTTCTTACCATTCCGGCGAAAAGTTCCTCCTTTACGCCTCGCATCAAGAAACGCACTTTTTTCTCTTCGGACATTTCCGGGTCGGCGTGCCGGAAAAGACGGGTCATTTCTTCTGTGAAGATGGCGATGGTCTCATTGGGTAGTTGGCCTCGTGTTTCCAGTAGAACTTCGGCCCTTTCTTTTCGGACAACGCTCGTGAACGTCCTCAGGAAGTTACTGCGGAATAGGTCCCATGTTGCTAGGGTGGACTCCCGGTTTTCGAACCAAGTCCTCGCGGTATCTTCCAAGGAGAAGTACACGTGTCGTAGCTTATCCTCAGAGGTCCAGTTATTGAAGGTCGAGATCCTTTCGAAGGTTTCGAGCCAGGTTTCAGGATCCTCTGACGTAGCTCCACGGAAGGTAGGGGGCTCCCTGGGTTGTTGAAGTACGATGGGTGACACTGGGGCAGCCATCGTGGTTGTCTTGGCCACAATCTTCTTGGGCTTCTCAGGTAGAAGTCCGTGCTCCGGGGGCAGCTGTTGTAGACGACGGCTTGCTCGCTGGTCCAGTACTACGTTGGTGCTCTCTTTGCGGTCCGGGCTTGGATCACGGCTTGTCGGGGGCGTCCGGTACATGGACGAAAAGCACCTCCACCAGATGTCACGTGGTCGTGACGTCAAAGAACACAGTAGCAATACTGCGGAACACAAAACTAACTTTTATTGGGCGAACCTGTGCCCACAAAAGAGGGTACACTTATAGCACAACGATAGCGGCGAACACGGTCGGCGATCGTCGAAAATCTGATCAGCGGGTCAAGCGCGTCGGCTTTTATAGAGCAGTCGTCGAATGTTCCAGACTAATCGTTCGGACCCGCGTGCCTTCCACAAAGTTCTACACCATTCGCGTTACGCGATGAAATCAGATAACACAAGGTTCGGCGACAACAGAAAGCCGGGTAGAAGCATCGATAACTTTCCAGAAACTTCGGATACATGCAGGCGCGTTCCGCGCTGCGCGATTACAGTTGTTAAGCGGCGAAACGTGGTCGCCCGATAAAGATAAGTACACGTGTCAATATCTATTTAGGTCTTGTATTTTGTTAGAAACATTTCAAAAATTGGGAAGCTTGAAAAATATAGAAGCACGAAGTTTCCAAATTCATAGCTCTGCATCAAGAAAAGATATCGCGGTTCTGTAAACGGCATCCATTAGATCATTGAAAGCGGACAAATTCGGGATGTCATTTTATATCTTCGTGAATTTGTTACGTTGTGTACAAGGGTTCTGCAAAATCTGTATATCCATATTACCGATTTTTTTTTAGATTCATGTGTAAGATATCAATTTTGTCCGCTTTAGATGTACTATTAGATGCAATTCACGGAATCGTACTATCCTTTTTTTTTTTTGTTGCTGAGTTAGAGTTGTAAACTTCATAGTTTCGTTTTTTGAAAATTTTCGATTTTTGCCAATCTTTAATCAAAGGTCGACGACCTAAATCAAAAATTCGAAACCAAAAGTCACTAGCTTTTAGGTTTTTCTTTTAAACGCAACAAACCTCGTCAAATTTGGTGCAGTGGTTTACCGAGAAAACCGAATTCTCCTTTTACATGTATTTATATAGGAGCGCCCGAGCTAATGCTTCTCCTTCATGCATGCCGCTTGTGTTCACGAACAAGTCATTACGTGTCAAATTCAGAAAGCACAAAGGTGCACAAAATAAAATGATTTATTCTGGGATTTCAACATGCAAAAGTGCACAGATATGCGATTTGACAGAACCTGACGTCTGCAAGTTGTAGTTATACTATAGAAGTCGCCATAGATCAATAACGATTCCACTGCGAAAAGCATAGAGGGAGTCTTGCCACCAGTTGTGTAGCTTCCGCATTGCTTCCTGCTCCATAAGAAACGGAGTGTA
The DNA here is from genome assembly GCF_023375885.2 of Dermacentor andersoni. Lineage (NCBI taxonomy): Eukaryota > Metazoa > Arthropoda > Arachnida > Ixodida > Ixodidae > Dermacentor > Dermacentor andersoni. The sequence continues at coordinate 23,736,133 of NC_092822.1, forward strand.
TAGTTTGTGACTCGCAAGGGCTATATTGCCATATGAAATATTTCAGTGTCCTGCGTTAGTTGCCAATACTGAGCGAGCCACATTTCGAAAGAGAAACTTCACAATCGCATATCATGTAACCAGATGACGCATTCTGGAAAGGGTTTCAATATCTGACCACGCAAGAAGACCATGGGTAAGTAGGATCTGTGGTGCAAAACACTGGACGGGAGTATACAGCCCAGTAAAAGTTCGGTCTCAAAGGCGCTGGTTCTGCGCATATATCAGTCCCAGGGCATGCGCAGAGGCCGTTAAACGCGATAAATGAACGATTAGGAAAAGAATAATTTTCCCCCTAAAATCGAAAAAATGGCCCATGAAACTAATATGAAACTAATAGCCCATGAAAATATCATTTTTCCGACGAAAACTAAAGTGCCTCTAAGGCACTGGTTCTCCGCATATATCAGTCCCAGGGCATGCGCAGAGGCCGTTAAACGCGATAAATGAACGATTAGGCAAAGAATAATTTTCCCCCTAAAATTGAAAAAATGGTAAGCCTATAGCCCATGAAAATATCATTTTTCCGACGAAAAATAAAGTGCCTCTAAGGCGCTGGTTCTCCGCATATATCAGTCCCAGGGCATGCGCAGAGGCCGTTAAACGCGATAAATGAACGATTAGGCAAAGAATAATTTTCCCCCTAAAATTGAAAAAATGGTAAGCCTATAGCCCATGAAAATATCATTTTTCCGACGAAAAATAAAGTGCCTCTAAGGCGCTGGTTCTCCGCATATATCAGTCCCAGGGCATGCGCAGAGGCCGTTAAACGCGATAAATGAACGATTAGGCAAAGAATAATTTTCCCCCTAAAATCGAAAAAATGGTAAGCCTATAGCCCATGAAAATATCATTTTTCCGACGAAAAATAAAGTGCCTCTAAGGCGCTGGTTCTCCGCATATATCAGTCCCAGGGCATGCGCAGAGGCCGTTAAACGCGATAAATGAACGATTAGGCAAAGAATAATTTTCCCCCTAAAATTGAAAAAATGGTAAGCCTATAGCCCATGAAAATATCATTTTTCCGACGAAAAATAAAGTGCCTCTAAGGCGCTGGTTCTCCGCATATATCAGTCCCAGGGCATGCGCAGCGGCCGTTAAACGCGATAAATGAACGATTAGGCAAAGAATAATTTTCCCCCTAAAATCGAAAAAAATGGTAAGCCTATAGCCCATGAAAATATCATTTTTCCGACGAAAAATAAAGTGCCTCTAAGGCGCTGGTTCTCCGCATATATCAGTCCCAGGGCATGCGCAGAGCCCGTTAAACGCGATAAATGAACGATTAGGCAACGAATAATTTCCCCCCTAAAATCGAAAAAATGGTAAGCCTATAGCCCATGAAAATATCATTTTTCCGACGAAAAATAAAGTGCCTCTAAAGCGCTGGTTCTCCGCATATATCAGTCCCAGGGCATGCGCAGAGGCCGTTATACGCGATAAATGAACGATTAGGCAACGAATAATTTCCCCCCTAAAATCGAAAAAATGGTAAGCCTATAGCCCATGAAAATATAATTTTTCCGACGAAAAATAAAGTGCCTCTAAGGCGCTGGTTCTCCGCATATATCAGTCCCAGGGCATGCGCAGCGGCCGTTAAACGCGATAAATGAACGATTAGGCAAAGAATAATTTTCCCCCTAAAATCGAAAAAAATGGTAAGCCTATAGCCCATGAAAATATCATTTTTCCGACGAAAAATAAAGTGCCTCTAAGGCGCTGGTTCTCCGCATATATCAGTCCCAGGGCATGCGCAGCGGCCGTTAAACGCGATAAATGAACGATTAGGCAAAGAATAATTTTCCCCCTAAAATCGAAAAAAATGGTAAGCCTATAGCCCATGAAAATATCATTTTTCCGACGAAAAATAAAGTGCCTCTAAAGCGCTGGTTCTCCGCATATATCAGTCCCAGGGCATGCGCAGAGGCCGTTAAACGCGATAAATGAACGATTAGGCAACGAATAATTTCCCCCCTAAAATCGAAAAAATGGTAAGCCTATAGCCCATGAAAATATAATTTTTCCGACGAAAAATAAAGTGCCTCTAAGGCGCTGGTTCTCCGCATATATCAGTCCCAGGGCATGCGCAGCGGCCGTTAAACGCGATAAATGAACGATTAGGCAACGAATAATTTTCCCCCTAAAATCGAAAAAAATGGTAAGCCTATAGCCCATGAAAATATCATTTTTCCGACGAAAAATAAAGTGCCTCTAAGGCGCTGGTTCTCCGCATATATCAGTCCCAGGGCATGCGCAGAGGCCGTTAAACGCGATAAATGAACGATTAGGCAAAGAATAATTTTCCCCCTAAAATTGAAAAAATGGTAAGCCTATAGCCCATGAAAATATCATTTTTCCGACGAAAAATAAAGTGCCTCTAAGGCGCTGGTTCTCCGCATATATCAGTCCCAGGGCATGCGCAGCGGCCGTTAAACGCGATAAATGAACGATTAGGCAAAGAATAATTTCCCCCCTAAAACCGAAAAAATGGTAAGCCTATAGCCCATGAAAATATCATTTTTCCGACGAAAAATAAAGTGCCTCTAAAGCGCTGGTTCTCCGCATATATCAGTCCCAGGGCATGCGCAGAGCCCGTTAAACGCGATAAATGAACGATTAGGCAAAGAATAATTTTCCCCCTAAAATCGAAAAAATGGTAAGCCTATAGCCCATGAAAATATAATTTTTCCGACGAAAAATAAAGTGCCTCTAAGGCGCTGGTTCTCCGCATATATCAGTCCCAGGGCATGCGCAGAGCCCGTTAAACGCGATAAATGAACGATTAGGCAACGAATAATTTCCCCCCTAAAATCGAAAAAATGGTAAGCCTATAGCCCATGAAAATATCATTTTTCCGACGAAAAATAAAGTGCCTCTAAAGCGCTGGTTCTCCGCATATATCAGTCCCAGGGCATGCGCAGAGGCCGTTATACGCGATAAATGAACGATTAGGCAACGAATAATTTCCCCCCTAAAATCGAAAAAATGGTAAGCCTATAGCCCATGAAAATATAATTTTTCCGACGAAAAATAAAGTGCCTCTAAGGCGCTGGTTCTCCGCATATATCAGTCCCAGGGCATGCGCAGAGGCCGTTATACGCGATAAATGAACGATTAGGCAAACAATAATTTTCCCCCTAAAATCGAAAAAATGGTAGCCTATAGCCCATGAAAATATCATTTTTCAGACGAAAAATAAAGTGCCTCTAAGGCGCTGGTTCTCCGCATATATCAGTCCCTGGGCATGCGCAGAGGCCGTTAAACGCGATAAATGAACGATTAGGCAAAGAATAATTTTCCCCCTAAAATTGAAAAAATGGTAAGCCTTATAGCCCATCAAAATATCATTTTTCCGACGCACAATAAAGTGCCTCTAAGGCGCTGGTTCTCCGCATATATCAGTCCCAGGGCATGCGCAGAGGCCGTTAAACGCGATAAATGAACTATTAGGCAAAGAATAATTTTCCCCCTAAAATCGAAAAAATGGTAAGCCTATAGCCCATGAAAATATCATTTTTCCGACGAAAAGTAAAGTGCCTCTAAGGCGCAGGTTCTCCGCATATATCAGTCCCAGGACATGCGCAGAGGCCTTTAAACGCGATAAATGAACGATTAGGCAAAGAATAATTTCCCCCCAAAAATAGAAAAAATGGTAAGCCTATAGCCCATGAAAATATCATTTTTCCGACGAAAAATAATGTGCCTCTAAGGCGCTGGTTCTCCGCATATATCAGTCCCTAGGCATGCGCAGAGGCCGTTAAACGCGATAAATGAACTATTAGGCAAAGAATAATTTCCCCCTAAAATAGAAAAAATGGTAAGCCTATAGCCCATGAAAATATCATTTTTCCGACGAAAAATAATGTGCCTCTAAGGCGCTGGTTCTCCGCATATATCAGTCCCAGGGCATGCGCAGAGGCCGTTAAACGCGATAAATGAACCATTAGGCAAAGAATAATTTCCCCCCTAAAATAGAAAAAATGGTAAGCCTATAGCCCATGAAAATATCATTTTTCCGACGAAAAATAATGTGCCTCTAAGGCGCTGGTTCTCCGCATATATCAGTCCCAGGGCATGCGCAGCGGCCGTTAAACGCGATAAATGAACCATTAGGCAAAGAATAATTTTCCCCCTAAAATCGAAAAAAATGGTAAGCCTATATAGCCCATGAAAATATCATTTTTCCGACGAAAAATAAAGTGCCTCTAAGGCGCTGGTTCTCCGCATATATCAGTCCCAGGGCATGCGCAGAGGCCGTTAAACGCGATAAATGAACGATTAGGCAAAGAATAATTTCCCCCCTAAAACCGAAAAAATGGTAAGCCTATAGCCCATGAAAATATCATTTTTCTGATGAAAAATAATGTGCCTCTAAGGCGCTGGTTCTCCGCATATATCAGTCCCAGGGCATGCGCAGAGGCCGTTAAACGCGATAAATGAACGATTAGGCAAAGAATAATTTCCCCCCTAAAACCGAAAAAATGGTAAGCCTATAGCCCATGAAAATATCATTTTTCTGATGAAAAATAATGTGCCTCTAAGGCGCTGGTTCTCCGCATATATCAGTCCCAGGGCATGCGCAGAGGCCGTTAAACGCGATAAATGAACGATTAGGCAAAGAATAATTTCCCCCCTAAAATAGAAAAAATGGTAAGCCTATAGCCCATGAAAATATCATTTTTCTGATGAAAAATAATGTGCCTCTAAGGCGCTGGTTCTCCGCATATATCAGTCCCAGGGCATGCGCAGAGGCCGTTAAACGCGATAAATGAACCATTAGGCAAAGAATAATTTCCCCCCTAAAATAGAAAAAATGGTAAGCCTATAGCCCATGAAAATATCATTTTTCCGACGAAAAATAATGTGCCTCTAAGGCGCTGGTTCTCCGCATATATCAGTCCCAGGGCATGCGCGGAGGCCGTTAAACGCGATAAATGAACGATTAGGCAAAGAATAATTTCCCCCCTAAAACCGAAAAAATGGTAAGCCTATAGCCCATGAAAATATCATTTTTCTGATGAAAAATAATGTGCCTCTAAGGCGCTGGTTCTCCGCATATATCAGTCCCAGGGCATGCGCAGAGGCCGTTAAACGCGATAAATGAACGATTAGGCAAAGAATAATTTCCCCCCTAAAACCGAAAAAATGGTAAGCCTATAGCCCATGAAAATATCATTTTTCTGATGAAAAATAATGTGCCTCTAAGGCGCTGGTTCTCCGCATATATCAGTCCCAGGGCATGCGCAGAGGCCGTTAAACGCGATAAATGAACGATTAGGCAAAGAATAATTTCCCCCCTAAAATAGAAAAAATGGTAAGCCTATAGCCCATGAAAATATCATTTTTCTGATGAAAAATAATGTGCCTCTAAGGCGCTGGTTCTCCGCATATATCAGTCCCAGGGCATGCGCAGCGGCCGTTAAACGCGATAAATGAACCATTAGGCAAAGAATAATTTTCCCCATAAAATCGAAAAAAATGGTAAGCCTATATAGCCCATGAAAATATCATTTTTCCGACGAAAAATAATGTGCCTCTAAGGCGCTGGTTCTCCGCATATATCAGTCCCAGGGCATGCGCAGAGGCCGTTAAACGCGATAAATGAACGATTAGGCAAAGAATAATTTCCCCCCTAAAACCGAAAAAATGGTAAGCCTATAGCCCATGAAAATATCATTTTTCTGATGAAAAATAATGTGCCTCTAAGGCGCTGGTTCTCCGCATATATCAGTCCCAGGGCATGCGCAGAGGCCGTTAAACGCGATAAATGAACGATTAGGCAAAGAATAATTTCCCCCCTAAAACCGAAAAAATGGTAAGCCTATAGCCCATGAAAATATCATTTTTCTGATGAAAAATAATGTGCCTCTAAGGCGCTGGTTCTCCGCATATATCAGTCCCAGGGCATGCGCAGAGGCCGTTAAACGCGATAAATGAACGATTAGGCAAAGAATAATTTCCCCCCTAAAACCGAAAAAATGGTAAGCCTATAGCCCATGAAAATATCATTTTTCTGATGAAAAATAATGTGCCTCTAAGGCGCTGGTTCTCCGCATATATCAGTCCCAGGGCATGCGCAGAGGCCGTTAAACGCGATAAATGAACGATTAGGCAAAGAATAATTTCCCCCCTAAAATAGAAAAAATGGTAAGCCTATAGCCCATGAAAATATCATTTTTCTGATGAAAAATAATGTGCCTCTAAGGCGCTGGTTCTCCGCATATATCAGTCCCAGGGCATGCGCAGCGGCCGTTAAACGCGATAAATGAACCATTAGGCAAAGAATAATTTTCCCCCTAAAATCGAAAAAAATGGTAAGCCTATATAGCCCATGAAAATATCATTTTTCCGACGAAAAATAATGTGCCTCTAAGGCGCTGGTTCTCCGCATATATCAGTCCCAGGGCATGCGCAGAGGCCGTTAAACGCGATAAATGAACGATTAGGCAAAGAATAATTTCCCCCCTAAAACCGAAAAAATGGTAAGCCTATAGCCCATGAAAATATCATTTTTCTGATGAAAAATAATGTGCCTCTAAGGCGCTGGTTCTCCGCATATATCAGTCCCAGGGCATGCGCAGAGGCCGTTAAACGCGATAAATGAACGATTAGGCAAAGAATAATTTCCCCCCTAAAATAGAAAAAATGGTAAGCCTATAGCCCATGAAAATATCATTTTTCTGATGAAAAATAATGTGCCTCTAAGGCGCTGGTTCTCCGCATATATCAGTCCCAGGGCATGCGCAGAGGCCGTTAAACGCGATAAATGAACCATTAGGCAAAGAATAATTTTCCCCCTAAAATCGAAAAAAATGGTAAGCCTATATAGCCCATGAAAATATCATTTTTCCGACGAAAAATAAAGTGCCTCTAAGGCGCTGGTTCTCCGCATATATCAGTCCCAGGGCATGCGCAGAGGCCGTTAAACGCGATAAATGAACGATTAGGCAAAGAATAATTTCCCCCCTAAAACCGAAAAAATGGTAAGCCTATATAGCCCATGAAAATATCATTTTTCCGACGAAAAATAAAGTGCCTCTAAGGCGCTGGTTCTCCGCATATATCAGTCCCAGGGCATGCGCAGAGGCCGTTAAACGCGATAAATGAACGATTAGGCAAAGAATAATTTCCCCCCTAAAATAGAAAAAATGGTAAGCCTATAGCCCATGAAAATATCATTTTTCTGATGAAAAATAATGTGCCTCTAAGGCGCTGGTTCTCCGCATATATCAGTCCCAGGGCATGCGCAGAGGCCGTTAAACGCGATAAATGAACCATTAGGCAAAGAATAATTTTCCCCCTAAAATCGAAAAAAATGGTAAGCCTATATAGCCCATGAAAATATCATTTTTCCGACGAAAAATAAAGTGCCTCTAAGGCGCTGGTTCTCCGCATATATCAGTCCCAGGGCATGCGCAGAGGCCGTTAAACGCGATAAATGAACGATTAGGCAAAGAATAATTTCCCCCCTAAAACCGAAAAAATGGTAAGCCTATATAGCCCATGAAAATATCATTTTTCCGACGAAAAATAAAGTGCCTCTAAGGCGCTGGTTCTCCGCATATATCAGTCCCAGGGCATGCGCAGAGGCCGTTAAACGCGATAAATGAACGATTAGGCAAAGAATAATTTCCCCCCTAAAATAGAAAAAATGGTAAGCCTATAGCCCATGAAAATATCATTTTTCTGATGAAAAATAATGTGCCTCTAAGGCGCTGGTTCTCCGCATATATCAGTCCCAGGGCATGCGCAGAGGCCGTTAAACGCGATAAATGAACCATTAGGCAAAGAATAATTTTCCCCCTAAAATCGAAAAAAATGGTAAGCCTATATAGCCCATGAAAATATCATTTTTCCGACGAAAAATAAAGTGCCTCTAAGGCGCTGGTTCTCCGCATATATCAGTCCCAGGGCATGCGCAGAGGCCGTTAAACGCGATAAATGAACGATTAGGCAAAGAATAATTTCCCCCCTAAAACCGAAAAAATGGTAAGCCTATAGCCCATGAAAATATCATTTTTCCGACGAAAAATAAAGTGCCTCTAAAGCGCTGGTTCTCCGCATATATCAGTCCCAGGGCATGCGCAGAGGCTGTTAAACGCGATAAATAAACGATTAGGCAACGAATAATTTCCCCCCTAAAACCGAAAAAATGGTAAGCTATAGCCCATGAAAATATCATTTTTCCGACGAAAAATAAAGTGCCTCTAAAGCGCTGGTTCTCCGCATATATCAGTCCCAGGGCATGCGCAGAGGCCGTTAAACGCGATAAATGAACGATTAGGCAACGAATAATTTTCCCCCTAAAATCGAAAAAATGGTAAACCTATAGCCCATCAAAATATCATTTTTCCGATGCACAATAAAGTGCCTCTAAGGCGCTGGTTCTCCGCATATATCAGTCCCAGGGCATGCGCAGAGGCCGTTAAACGCGATAAATGAACTATTAGGCAAAGAATAATTTTCCCCCTAAAATCGAAAAAATGGTAAGCCTATAGCCCATGAAAATATCATTTTTCCGACGAAAAATAAAGTGCCTCTAAGGCGCAGGTTCTCCGCATATATCAGTCCCAGGACATGCGCAGAGGCCTTTAAACGCGATAAATGAACGATTAGGCAACGAATAATTTCCCCCCTAAAACCGAAAAAATGGTAAGCCTATAGCCCATGAAAATATCATTTTTCCGACGAAAAATAAAGTGCCTCTAAGGCGCTGGTTCTCCGCATATATCAGTCCCAGGACATGCGCAGAGCCCGTTAAACGCGATAAATGAACGATTAGGCAAAGAATAATTTTCCCCCTAAAATCGAAAAAATGGTAAGCCTATAGCCCATGAAAATATCATTTTTCCGACGAAAAATAAAGTGCCTCTAAGGCGCTGGTTCTCCGCATATATCAGTCCCAGGGCATGCGCAGAGCCCGTTAAACGCGATAAATGAACGATTAGGCAACGAATAATTTCCCCCCTAAAATCGAAAAAATGGTAAGCCTATAGCCCATGAAAATATAATTTTTCCGACGAAAAATAAAGTGCCTCTAAGGCGCTGGTTCTCCGCATATATCAGTCCCAGGGCATGCGCAGAGGCCGTTAAACGCGATAAATGAACGATTAGGCAAAGAATAATTTTCCCCCTAAAATCGAAAAAATGGTAAGCCTATAGCCCATGAAAATATCATTTTTCCGACGAAAAATAAAGTGCCTCTAAAGCGCTGGTTCTCCGCATATATCAGTCCCAGGGCATGCGCAGAGGCTGTTAAACGCGATAAATAAACGATTAGGCAACGAATAATTTCCCCCCTAAAACCGAAAAAATGGTAAGCTATAGCCCATGAAAATATCATTTTTCCGACGAAAAATAAAGTGCCTCTAAAGCGCTGGTTCTCCGCATATATCAGTCCCAGGGCATGCGCAGAGGCCGTTAAACGCGATAAATGAACGATTAGGCAACGAATAATTTTCCCCCTAAAATCGAAAAAATGGTAAGCCTATAGCCCATCAAAATATCATTTTTCCGACGAACAATAAAGTGGCTCTAAGGCGCTGGTTCTCCGCATATATCAGTCCCTGGGCATGCGCAGAGGCCGTTAAACGCGATAAATGAACGATTAGGCAAAGAATAATTTTCCCCCTAAAATTGAAAAAATGGTAAACCTATAGCCCATCAAAATATCATTTTTCCGATGCACAATAAAGTGCCTCTAAGGCGCTGGTTCTCCGCATATATCAGTCCCTGGGCATGCGCAGAGGCCGTTAAACGCGATAAATGAACGATTAGGCAAAGAATAATTTTCCCCCTAAAATCGAAAAAATGGTAAGCCTATAGCCCATGAAAATATCATTTTTCCGACGAAAAATAAAGTGCCTCTAAGGCGCTGGTTCTCCGCATATATCAGTCCCTGGGCATGCGCAGAGGCCGTTAAACGCGATAAATGAACGATTAGGCAAAGAATAATTTTCCCCCTAAAATTGAAAAAATGGTAAACCTATAGCCCATCAAAATATCATTTTTCCGATGCACAATAAAGTGCCTCTAAGGCGCTGGTTCTCCGCATATATCAGTCCCAGGGCATGCGCAGAGGCCGTTAAACGCGATAAATGAACTATTAGGCAAAGAATAATTTTCCCCCTAAAATCGAAAAAATGGTAAGCCTATAGCCCATGAAAATATCATTTTTCCGACGAAAAATAAAGTGCCTCTAAGGCGCAGGTTCTCCGCATATATCAGTCCCAGGACATGCGCAGAGGCCTTTAAACGCGATAAATGAACGATTAGGCAACGAATAATTTCCCCCCTAAAACCGAAAAAATGGTAAGCCTATAGCCCATGAAAATATCATTTTTCCGACGAAAAATAAAGTGCCTCTAAGGCGCTGGTTCTCCGCATATATCAGTCCCAGGACATGCGCAGAGCCCGTTAAACGCGATAAATGAACGATTAGGCAAAGAATAATTTTCCCCCTAAAATCGAAAAAATGGTAAGCCTATAGCCCATGAAAATATCATTTTTCCGACGAAAAATAAAGTGCCTCTAAGGCGCTGGTTCTCCGCATATATCAGTCCCAGGGCATGCGCAGAGCCCGTTAAACGCGATAAATGAACGATTAGGCAACGAATAATTTCCCCCCTAAAATCGAAAAAATGGTAAGCCTATAGCCCATGAAAATATAATTTTTCCGACGAAAAATAAAGTGCCTCTAAGGCGCTGGTTCTCCGCATATATCAGTCCCAGGGCATGCGCAGAGGCCGTTAAACGCGATAAATGAACGATTAGGCAAAGAATAATTTTCCCCCTAAAATCGAAAAAATGGTAAGCCTATAGCCCATGAAAATATCATTTTTCCGACGAAAAATAAAGTGCCTCTAAAGCGCTGGTTCTCCGCATATATCAGTCCCAGGGCATGCGCAGAGGCCGTTATACGCGATAAATGAACGATTAGGCAACGAATAATTTCCCCCCTAAAATCGAAAAAATGGTAAGCCTATAGCCCATGAAAATATAATTTTTCCGACGAAAAATAAAGTGCCTCTAAGGCGCTGGTTCTCCGCATATATCAGTCCCAGGGCATGCGCAGAGGCCGTTATACGCGATAAATGAACGATTAGGCAAACAATAATTTTCCCCCTAAAATCGAAAAAATGGTAGCCTATAGCCCATGAAAATATCATTTTTCAGACGAAAAATAAAGTGCCTCTAAGGCGCTGGTTCTCCGCATATATCAGTCCCTGGGCATGCGCAGAGGCCGTTAAACGCGATAAATGAACGATTAGGCAAAGAATAATTTTCCCCCTAAAATTGAAAAAATGGTAAGCCTTATAGCCCATCAAAATATCATTTTTCCGACGCACAATAAAGTGCCTCTAAGGCGCTGGTTCTCCGCATATATCAGTCCCAGGGCATGCGCAGAGGCCGTTAAACGCGATAAATGAACTATTAGGCAAAGAATAATTTTCCCCCTAAAATCGAAAAAATGGTAAGCCTATAGCCCATGAAAATATCATTTTTCCGACGAAAAGTAAAGTGCCTCTAAGGCGCAGGTTCTCCGCATATATCAGTCCCAGGACATGCGCAGAGGCCTTTAAACGCGATAAATGAACGATTAGGCAAAGAATAATTTCCCCCCAAAAATAGAAAAAATGGTAAGCCTATAGCCCATGAAAATATCATTTTTCCGACGAAAAATAATGTGCCTCTAAGGCGCTGGTTCTCCGCATATATCAGTCCCTGGGCATGCGCAGAGGCCGTTAAACGCGATAAATGAACTATTAGGCAAAGAATAATTTCCCCCCTAAAATAGAAAAAATGGTAAGCCTATAGCCCATGAAAATATCATTTTTCCGACGAAAAATAATGTGCCTCTAAGGCGCTGGTTCTCCGCATATATCAGTCCCAGGGCATGCGCAGAGGCCGTTAAACGCGATAAATGAACTATTAGGCAAAGAATAATTTCCCCCCTAAAATAGAAAAAATGGTAAGCCTATAGCCCATGAAAATATCATTTTTCTGATGAAAAATAATGTGCCTCTAAGGCGCTGGTTCTCCGCATATATCAGTCCCAGGGCATGCGCAGAGGCCGTTAAACGCGATAAATGAACCATTAGGCAAAGAATAATTTCCCCCCTAAAATAGAAAAAATGGTAAGCCTATAGCCCATGAAAATATCATTTTTCCGACGAAAAATAATGTGCCTCTAAGGCGCTGGTTCTCCGCATATATCAGTCCCAGGGCATGCGCAGAGGCCGTTAAACGCGATAAATGAACTATTAGGCAAAGAATAATTTCCCCCCTAAAATAGAAAAAATGGTAAGCCTATAGCCCATGAAAATATCATTTTTCTGATGAAAAATAATGTGCCTCTAAGGCGCTGGTTCTCCGCATATATCAGTCCCAGGGCATGCGCAGAGGCCGTTAAACGCGATAAATGAACCATTAGGCAAAGAATAATTTTCCCCCTAAAATAGAAAAAATGGTAAGCCTATAGCCCATGAAAATATCATTTTTCCGACGAACAATAAAGTGCCTTTAAGGCGCTGGTTCTCCGCATATATCAGTCCCAGGGCATGCGCAGAGGCCGTTAAACGCGATAAATGAACTATTAGGCAAAGAATAATTTTCCCCCTAAATTCGAAAAAATGGTAAGCCTATATGAAAATATCATTTTTCCGACGAACAATAAAGTGCCTCTAAGGCGCTGGTTCTCCGCATATATCAGTCCCAGGGCATGCGCAGAGGCCGTTAAACGCGATAAATGAACCATTAGGCAAAGAATAATTTTCCCCCTAAAATCGAAAAAATGGTAAGCCTATAGCCCATGAAAATATCATTTTTCCGACGAACAATAAAGTGCCTCTAAGGCGCTGGTTCTCCGCATATATCAGTCCCAGGGCATGCGCAGAGGCCGTTAAACGCGATAAATGAACCATTAGGCAAAGAATAATTTTCCCCCTAAAATAGAAAAAATGGTAAGCCTATAGCCCATGAAAATATCATTTTTCCGACGAACAATAAAGTGCCTCTAAGGCGCTGGTTCTCCGCATATATCAGTCCCAGGGCATGCGCAGAGGCCGTTAAACGCGATAAATGAACCATTAGGCAAAGAATAATTTTACCCCTAAAATCGAAAAAATGGTAAGCCTATAGCCCATGAAAATACCATTTTTCCGACGAAAAATAAAGTGGCTCTAAGGCGCTGGTTCTGCGCATATATCAGTCCCAGGGCATGCGCAGAGGCCGTTAAACGCGATAAATGAACTATTAGGCAAAGAATAATTTTCCCCCTAAAATCGAAAAAATGGTAAGCCTATAGCCCATGAAAATATCATTTTTCCGACGAAAAATAAAGTGGCTCTAAGGCGCTGGTTCTCCGCATATATCAGTCCCAGGGCATGCGCAGAGGCCGTTAAACGCGATAAATGAACTATTAGGCAAAGAATAATTTTCCCCCTAAAATCGAAAAAATGGTAAGCCTATAGCCCATGAAAATATCATTTTTCCGACGAACAATAAAGTGCCTCTAAGGCGCTGGTTCTCCGCATATATCAGTCCCAGGGCATGCGCAGAGGCCGTTAAACGCGATAAATGAACCATTAGGCAAAGAATAATTTTCCCCCTAAAATAGAAAAAATGGTAAGCCTATAGCCCATGAAAATATCATTTTTCCGACGAACAATAAAGTGCCTCTAAGGCGCTGGTTCTCCGCATATATCAGTCCCAGGGCATGCGCAGAGGCCGTTAAACGCGATAAATGAACCATTAGGCAAAGAATAATTTTACCCCTAAAATCGAAAAAATGGTAAGCCTATAGCCCATGAAAATACCATTTTTCCGACGAAAAATAAAGTGGCTCTAAGGCGCTGGTTCTGCGCATATATCAGTCCCAGGGCATGCGCAGAGGCCGTTAAACGCGATAAATGAACTATTAGGCAAAGAATAATTTTCCCCCTAAAATCGAAAAAATGGTAAGCCTATAGCCCATGAAAATACCATTTTTCCGACGAAAAATAAAGTGGCTCTAAGGCGCTGGTTCTGCGCATATATCAGTCCCAGGGCATGCGCAGAGGCCGTTAAACGCGATAAATGAACTATTAGGCAAAGAATAATTTTCCCCCTAAAATCGAAAAAATGGTAAGCCTATAGCCCATGAAAATATCATTTTTCCGACGAAAAATAAAGTGGCTCTAAGGCGCTGGTTCTCCGCATATATCAGTCCCAGGGCATGCGCAGAGGCCGTTAAACGCGATAAATGAACCATTAGGCAAAGAATAATTTTCCCCCTAAAATAGAAAAATGGTAAGCCTATAGCCCATGAAAATATCATTTTTCCGACGAACAATAAAGTGCCTCTAAGGCGCTGGTTCTCCGCATATATCAGTCCCAGGGCATGCGCAGAGGCCGTTAAACGCGATAAATGAACCATTAGGCAAAGAATAATTTTACCCCTAAAATCGAAAAAATGGTAAGCCTATAGCCCATGAAAATACCATTTTTCCGACGAAAAATAAAGTGGCTCTAAGGCGCTGGTTCTGCGCATATATCAGTCCCAGGGCATGCGCAGAGGCCGTTAAACGCGATAAATGAACTATTAGGCAAAGAATAATTTTCCCCCTAAAATCGAAAAAATGGTAAGCCTATAGCCCATGAAAATACCATTTTTCCGACGAAAAATAAAGTGGCTCTAAGGCGCTGGTTCTCCGCATATATCAGTCCCAGGGCATGCGCAGAGGCCGTTAAACGCGATAAATGAACTATTAGGCAAAGAATAATTTTCCCCCTAAAATCGAAAAAATGGTAAGCCTATAGCCCATGAAATATCATTTTTCCGACGAACAATAAAGTGCCTCTAAGGCGCTGGTTCTCCGCATATATCAGTCCCAGGGCATGCGCAGAGGCCGTTAAACGCGATAAATGAACCATTAGGCAAAGAATAATTTTCCCCCTAAAATAGAAAAAATAGTAAGCCTATAGCCCATGAAAATATCATTTTTCCGACGAACAATAAAGTGCCTCTAAGGCGCTGGTTCTCCGCATATATCAGTCCCAGGGCATGCGCAGAGGCCGTTTAAACGCGATAAATGAACCATTAGGCAAAGAATAATTTTCCCCCTAAAATCGAAAAAATGGTAAGCCATAGCCCATGAAAATATAATTTTTCCGACGAAAAATAAAGTGGCTCTAAGGCGCTGGTTCTCCGCATATATCAGCCCCTGGGCATGCGCAGAGGCCGTTAAACGCGATAAATGAACGATTAGGCAAAGAATAATTTTCCCCCTAAAATCGAAAAAATGGTAAGCCTATAGCCCATCAAAATATCATTTTCCGACGAACAATAAAGTGGCTCTAAGGCGCTGGTTCTCCGCATATATCAGTCCCTGGGCATGCGCAGAGGCCGTTAAACGCGATAAATGAACGATTAGGCAAAGAATAATTTTCCCCCTAAAATCGAAAAATGGTAAGCCTATAGCCCATGAAAATATCATTTTTCCGACGAAAAATAAAGTGCCTCTAAGGCGCTGGTTCTCCGCATATATCAGTCCCTGGGCATGCGCAGAGGCCGTTAAACGCGATAAATGAACGATTAGGCAAAGAATAATTTTCCCCCTAAAATTGAAAAAATGGTAAACCTATAGCCCATCAAAATATCATTTTTCCGATGCACAATAAAGTGCCTCTAAGGCGCTGGTTCTCCGCATATATCAGTCCCAGGGCATGCGCAGAGGCCGTTAAACGCGATAAATGAACTATTAGGCAAAGAATAATTTTCCCCCTAAAATCGAAAAATGGTAAGCCTATAGCCCATGAAAATATCATTTTTCCGACGAAAAATAAAGTGCCTCTAAGGCGCAGGTTCTCCGCATATATCAGTCCCAGGACATGCGCAGAGGCCTTTAAACGCGATAAATGAACGATAGGCAAAGAATAATTTCCCCCCTAAAATAGAAAAAATGGTAAGCCTATAGCCCATGAAAATATCATTTTCCGACGAAAAATAATGTGCCTCTAAGGCGCTGGTTCTCCGCATATATCAGTCCCAGGGCATGCGCAGAGCCCGTTAAACGCGATAAATGAACGATTAGGCAAAGAATAATTTCCCCTCTAAAATAGAAAAAATGGTAAGCCTATAGCCCATGAAAATATCATTTTTCCGACGAAAAATAATGTGCCTCTAAGGCGCTGGTTCTCCGCATATATCAGTCCCAGGGCATGCGCAGAGCCCGTTAAACGCGATAAATGAACTATTAGGCAAAGAATAATTTCCCCCTAAAATAGAAAAAATGGTAAGCCTATAGCCCATGAAAATATCATTTTTCCGACGAAAAATAATGTGCCTCTAAGGCGCTGGTTCTCCGCATATATCAGTCCCAGGGCATGCGCAGAGGCCGTTAAACGCGATAAATGAACTATTAGGCAAAGAATAATTTCCCCCCTAAAATAGAAAAAATGGTAAGCCTATAGCCCATGAAAATATCATTTTTCCGACGAAAATAATGTGCCTCTAAGGCGCTGGTTCTCCGCATATATCAGTCCCAGGGCATGCGCAGAGGCCGTTAAACGCGATAAATGAACCATTAGGCAAAGAATAATTTCCCCCCTAAATAGAAAAAATGGTAAGCCTATAGCCCATGAAAATATCATTTTTCCGACGAAAAATAATGTGCCTCTAAGGCGCTGGTTCTCCGCATATATCAGTCCCAGGGCATGCGCAGAGGCCGTTAACGCGATAAATGAACTATTAGGCAAAGAATAATTTCCCCCCTAAAATAGAAAAAATGGTAAGCCTATAGCCCATGAAAATATCATTTTTCTGATGAAAAATAATGTGCCTCTAAGGCGCTGGTTCTCCGCATATATCAGTCCCAGGGCATGCGCAGAGGCCGTTAAACGCGATAAATGAACTATTAGGCAAAGAATAATTTTCCCCCTAAAATGGAAAAAATGGTAAGCCTAGCCCATGAAAATATCATTTTTCCGACGAACAATAAAGTGCCTCTAAGGCGCTGGTTCTCCGCATATATCAGTCCCAGGGCATGCGCAGAGGCCGTTAAACGCGATAAATGAACCATTAGGCAAAGAATAATTTTCCCCCTAAAATCGAAAAAAATGGTAAGCCATAGCCCATGAAAATATAATTTTTCCGACGAAAAATAAAGTGGCTCTAAGGCGCTGGTTCTGCGCATATATCAGTCCCAGGGCATGCGCAGAGGCCGTTAAACACGATAAATGAACGATTAGGCAAAGCATAATTTTCCCCCTAAAACCGAAAAAATGGTAAGCCTATAGCCCATGAAAATATCATTTTTCCGACGAAAAATAAGGTGCCTCTAAGGCGCTGGTTCTCCGCATATATCAGTCCCAGGGCTTGCGCAGAGGCCGTTAAACGCGATAAATGAACGATTAGGCAAAGAATAATTTTCCCCCTAAAACCGAAAAAATGGTAAGCCTATAGCCCATGAAAATATCATTTTTCCGACGAAAAATAATGTGCCTCTAAGGCGCTGGTTCTCCGCATATATCAGTCCCTGGGCATGCGCAGAGGCCGTTAAACGCGATAAATGAACGATTAGGCAAAGAATAACTTTCCCCCTAAAATCGAAAAAATGGTAAGCCTATAGCCCATGAAATATCATTTTTCCGACGAAAAATAAAGTGCCTCTAAGGCGCTGGTTCTCCGCATATATCAGTCCCTGGGCATGCGCAGAGGCCGTTAAACGCGATAAATGAACGATTAGGCAAAGAATAATTTTCCCCCTAAAATCGAAAAAATGGTAAGCCTATAGCCCATCAAAATATCATTTTTCCGACGAAAAATAACGTGCCTCTAAGGCGCTGGTTCTCCGCATATATCAGTCCCTGGGCATGCGCAGAGGCCGTTAAACGCGATAAATGAACGATTAGGCAAAGAATAATTTTCCCCCTAAAATCGAAAAAATGGTAAGCCTATAGCCCATGAAAATATCATTTTTCCGACGAAAAATAATGTGCCTCTAAGGCGCTGGTTCTCCGCATATATCAGTCCCAGGGCTTGCGCAGAGGCCGTTATACGCGATAAATGAACGATTAGGCAAACAATAATTTTCCCCCTAAAATCGAAAAAATGGTAAGCCTATAGCCCATGAAAATATAATTTTTCCGACGAAAAATAACGTGCCTCTAAGGCGCTGGTTCTCCGCATATATCAGCCCCTGGGCATGCGCAGAGGTCGTTAAACGCGATAAATGAACGATTAGGCAAAGAATAATTTTCCCCCTAAAATCGAAAAAATGGTAAGCCTATAGCCCATCAAAATATCATTTTTCCGACGAACAATAAAGTGGCTCTAAGGCGCTGGTTCTCCGCATATATCAGTCCCTGGGCATGCGCAGAGGCCGTTAAACGCGATAAATGAACGATTAGGCAAAGAATAATTTTCCCCCTAAAATCGAAAAAATGGTAAGCCTATAGCCCATGAAAATATCATTTTTCCGACGAAAAATAAAGTGCCTCTAAGGCGCTGGTTCTCCGCATATATCAGTCCCTGGGCATGCGCAGAGGCCGTTAAACGCGATAAATGAACGATTAGGCAAAGAATAATTTTCCCCCTAAAATTGAAAAAATGGTAAACCTATAGCCCATCAAAATATCATTTTTCCGATGCACAATAAAGTGCCTCTAAGGCGCTGGTTCTCCGCATATATCAGTCCCAGGGCATGCGCAGAGGCCGTTAAACGCGATAAATGAACTATTAGGCAAAGAATAATTTTCCCCCTAAAATCGAAAAAATGGTAAGCCTATAGCCCATGAAAATATCATTTTTCCGACGAAAAATAAAGTGCCTCTAAGGCGCAGGTTCTCCGCATATATCAGTCCCAGGACATGCGCAGAGGCCTTTAAACGCGATAAATGAACGATTAGGCAAAGAATAATTTCCCCCCTAAAATAGAAAAAATGGTAAGCCTATAGCCCATGAAAATATCATTTTTCCGACGAAAAATAATGTGCCTCTAAGGCGCTGGTTCTCCGCATATATCAGTCCCAGGGCATGCGCAGAGCCCGTTAAACGCGATAAATGAACGATTAGGCAAAGAATAATTTCCCCTCTAAAATAGAAAAAATGGTAAGCCTATAGCCCATGAAAATATCATTTTTCCGACGAAAAATAATGTGCCTCTAAGGCGCTGGTTCTCCGCATATATCAGTCCCAGGGCATGCGCAGAGCCCGTTAAACGCGATAAATGAACTATTAGGCAAAGAATAATTTCCCCCCTAAAATAGAAAAAATGGTAAGCCTATAGCCCATGAAAATATCATTTTTCCGACGAAAAATAATGTGCCTCTAAGGCGCTGGTTCTCCGCATATATCAGTCCCAGGGCATGCGCAGAGGCCGTTAAACGCGATAAATGAACCATTAGGCAAAGAATAATTTCCCCCCTAAAATAGAAAAAATGGTAAGCCTATAGCCCATGAAAATATCATTTTTCCGACGAAAAATAATGTGCCTCTAAGGCGCTGGTTCTCCGCATATATCAGTCCCAGGGCATGCGCAGAGGCCGTTAAACGCGATAAATGAACTATTAGGCAAAGAATAATTTCCCCCCTAAAATAGAAAAAATGGTAAGCCTATAGCCCATGAAAATATCATTTTTCTGATGAAAAATAATGTGCCTCTAAGGCGCTGGTTCTCCGCATATATCAGTCCCAGGGCATGCGCAGAGGCCGTTAAACGCGATAAATGAACTATTAGGCAAAGAATAATTTTCCCCCTAAAATAGAAAAAATGGTAAGCCTAGCCCATGAAAATATCATTTTTCCGACGAACAATAAAGTGCCTCTAAGGCGCTGGTTCTCCGCATATATCAGTCCCAGGGCATGCGCAGAGGCCGTTAAACGCGATAAATGAACTATTAGGCAAAGAATAATTTTCCCCCTAAAATCGAAAAAATGGAAGCCTATAAGCCCATGAAAATATCATTTTTCCGACGAACAATAAAGTGCCTCTAAGGCGCTGGTTCTCCGCATATATCAGTCCCAGGGCATGCGCAGAGGCCGTTAAACACGATAAATGAACAATTAGGCAAAGAATAATTTTCCCCCTAAAACCGAAAAAATGGTAAGCCTATAGCCCCTGAAAATATCATTTTTCCCACGAAAAATAAGGTGCCTCTAAGGCGCTGGTTCTCCGCATATATCAGTCCCAGGGCATGCGCAGAGGCCGTTAAACGCGATAAATGAACTATTAGGCAAAGAATAATTTCCCCCCTAAAATAGAAAAAATGGTAAGCCTATAGCCCATGAAAATATCATTTTTCCGACGAAAAATAATGTGCCTCTAAGGCGCTGGTTCTCCGCATATATCAGTCCCAGGGCATGCGCAGAGGCCGTTAAACGCGATAAATGAACCATTAGGCAAAGAATAATTTCCGCCCTAAAATAGAAAAAATGGTAAGCCTATAGCCCATGAAAATATCATTTTTCCGACGAAAAATAATGTGCCTCTAAGGCGCTGGTTCTCCGCATATATCAGTCCCAGGGCATGCGCAGAGGCCGTTAAACGCGATAAATGAACTATTAGGCAAAGAATAATTTCCCCCCTAAAATCGAAAAAATGGTAAGCCTATAGCCCATGAAAATATCATTTTTCCGACGAAAAATAATGTGCCTCTAAGGCGCTGGTTCTCCGCATATATCAGTCCCAGGGCATGCGCAGAGGCCGTTAAACGCGATAAATGAACTATTAGGCAAAGAATAATTTCCCCCCTAAAATCGAAAAAATGGTAAGCCTATAGCCCATGAAAATATCATTTTTCCGACGAAAAATAATGTGCCTCTAAGGCGCTGGTTCTCCGCATATATCAGTCCCAGGGCATGCGCAGAGGCCATTAAACGCGATAAATGAACTATTAGGCAAAGAATAATTTCCCCCCTAAAATCGAAAAAATGGTAAGCCTATAGCCCATGAAAATATCATTTTTCCGACGAAAAATAATGTGCCTCTAAGGCGCTGGTTCTCCGCATATATCAGTCCCAGGGCATGCGCAGAGGCCGTTAAACGCGATAAATGAACTATTAGGCAAAGAATAATTTCCCCCCTAAAATCGAAAAAATGGTAAGCCTATAGCCCATGAAAATATCATTTTTCCGACGAAAAATAATGTGCCTCTAAGGCGCTGGTTCTCCGCATATATCAGTCCCAGGGCATGCGCAGAGGCCGTTAAACGCGATAAATGAACTATTAGGCAAAGAATAATTTCCCCCCTAAAATCGAAAAAATGGTAAGCCTATAGCCCATGAAAATATCATTTTTCCGACGAAAAATAATGTGCCTCTAAGGCGCTGGTTCTCCGCATATATCAGTCCCAGGGCATGCGCAGAGGCCGTTAAACGCGATAAATGAACTATTAGGCAAAGAATAATTTCCCCCCTAAAATCGAAAAAATGGTAAGCCTATAGCCCATGAAAATATCATTTTTCCGACGAAAAATAAAGTGCCTCTAAGGCGCCGGTTCTCCGCATATATCAGTCCCAGGGCATGCGCAGAGGCCGTTAAACGCGATAAATGAACTATTAGGCAAAGAATAATTTCCCCCCTAAAATCGAAAAAATGGTAAGCCTATAGCCCATGAAAATATCATTTTTCCGACGAAAAATAAAGTGCCTCTAAGGCGCCGGTTCTCCGCATATATCAGTCCCAGGGCATGCGCAGAGGCCGTTAAACGCGATAAATGAACTATTAGGCAAAGAATAATTTCCCCCCTAAAATCGAAAAAATGGTAAGCCTATAGCCCATGAAAATATCATTTTTCCGACGAAAAATAAAGTGCCTCTAAGGCGCCGGTTCTCCGCATATATCAGTCCCAGGACATGCGCAGAGGCCGTTAAACGCGATAAATGAACGATTAGGCAAAGAATAATTTCCCCCCTAAAACCGAAAAAATGGTAAGCCTATAGCCCATGAAAATATCATTTTTCCGACGAAAAATAAAGTGCCTCTAAGGCGCTGGTTCTCCGCATATATCAGTCCCAGGACATGCGCAGAGGCCGTTAAACGCGATAAATGAACGATTAGGCAAAGAATAATTTCCCCCCTAAAATCGAAAAAATGGTAAGCCTATAGCCCATGAAAATATCATTTTTCCGACGAAAAATAAAGTGCGTCTAAGGCGCCGGTTCTCCGCATATATCAGTCCCAGGACATGCGCAGAGGCCGTTAAACGCGATAAATGAACGATTAGGCAAAGAATAATTTCCCCCCTAAAATCGAAAAAATGGTAAGCCTATAGCCCATGAAAATATCATTTTTCCGACGAAAAATAAAGTGCCTCTAAGGCGCTGGTTCTCCGCATATATCAGTCCCAGGACATGCGCAGAGGCCGTTAAACGCGATAAATGAACGATTAGGCAAAGAATAATTTTCCCCCTAAAACCGAAAAAATTGTAAGCCTATAGCCCATGAAAATATCATTTTTCCGACGAAAAATAATGTGCCTCTAAGGCGCTGGTTCTCCGCATATATCAGTCCCAGGGCATGCGCAGAGGCCGTTAAACGCGATAAATGAACGATTAGGCAAAGAATAATTTTCCCCCTAAATTCGAAAAAATGGTAAGCCTATAGCCCATGAAAATATCATTTTTCCGACGAAAAATAATGTGCCTCTAAGGCGCTGGTTCTCCGCATATATCAGTCCCAGGGCATGCGCAGAGGCCGTTAAACGCGATAAATGAACCATTAGGCAAAGAATAATTTCCCCCCTAAAATAGAAAAAATGGTAAGCCTATAGCCCATGAAAATATCATTTTTCCGACGAAAAATAATGTGCCTCTAAGGCGCTGGTTCTCCGCATATATCAGTCCCAGGGCATGCGCAGAGGCCGTTAAACGCGATAAATGAACTATTAGGCAAAGAATAATTTCCCCCCTAAAATAGAAAAAATGGTAAGCCTATAGCCCATGAAAATATCATTTTTCTGATGAAAAATAATGTGCCTCTAAGGCGCTGGTTCTCCGCATATATCAGTCCCAGGGCATGCGCAGAGGCCGTTAAACGCGATAAATGAACTATTAGGCAAAGAATAATTTTCCCCCTAAAATAGAAAAAATGGTAAGCCTAGCCCATGAAAATATCATTTTTCCGACGAACAATAAAGTGCCTCTAAGGCGCTGGTTCTCCGCATATATCAGTCCCAGGGCATGCGCAGAGGCCGTTAAACGCGATAAATGAACTATTAGGCAAAGAATAATTTTCCCCCTAAAATCGAAAAAATGGAAGCCTATAAGCCCATGAAAATATCATTTTTCCGACGAACAATAAAGTGCCTCTAAGGCGCTGGTTCTCCGCATATATCAGTCCCAGGGCATGCGCAGAGGCCGTTAAACACGATAAATGAACAATTAGGCAAAGAATAATTTTCCCCCTAAAACCGAAAAAATGGTAAGCCTATAGCCCCTGAAAATATCATTTTTCCCACGAAAAATAAGGTGCCTCTAAGGCGCTGGTTCTCCGCATATATCAGTCCCAGGGCATGCGCAGAGGCCGTTAAACGCGATAAATGAACTATTAGGCAAAGAATAATTTCCCCCCTAAAATAGAAAAAATGGTAAGCCTATAGCCCATGAAAATATCATTTTTCCGACGAAAAATAATGTGCCTCTAAGGCGCTGGTTCTCCGCATATATCAGTCCCAGGGCATGCGCAGAGGCCGTTAAACGCGATAAATGAACCATTAGGCAAAGAATAATTTCCGCCCTAAAATAGAAAAAATGGTAAGCCTATAGCCCATGAAAATATCATTTTTCCGACGAAAAATAATGTGCCTCTAAGGCGCTGGTTCTCCGCATATATCAGTCCCAGGGCATGCGCAGAGGCCGTTAAACGCGATAAATGAACTATTAGGCAAAGAATAATTTCCCCCCTAAAATCGAAAAAATGGTAAGCCTATAGCCCATGAAAATATCATTTTTCCGACGAAAAATAATGTGCCTCTAAGGCGCTGGTTCTCCGCATATATCAGTCCCAGGGCATGCGCAGAGGCCGTTAAACGCGATAAATGAACTATTAGGCAAAGAATAATTTCCCCCCTAAAATCGAAAAAATGGTAAGCCTATAGCCCATGAAAATATCATTTTTCCGACGAAAAATAATGTGCCTCTAAGGCGCTGGTTCTCCGCATATATCAGTCCCAGGGCATGCGCAGAGGCCATTAAACGCGATAAATGAACTATTAGGCAAAGAATAATTTCCCCCCTAAAATCGAAAAAATGGTAAGCCTATAGCCCATGAAAATATCATTTTTCCGACGAAAAATAATGTGCCTCTAAGGCGCTGGTTCTCCGCATATATCAGTCCCAGGGCATGCGCAGAGGCCGTTAAACGCGATAAATGAACTATTAGGCAAAGAATAATTTCCCCCCTAAAATCGAAAAAATGGTAAGCCTATAGCCCATGAAAATATCATTTTTCCGACGAAAAATAATGTGCCTCTAAGGCGCTGGTTCTCCGCATATATCAGTCCCAGGGCATGCGCAGAGGCCGTTAAACGCGATAAATGAACTATTAGGCAAAGAATAATTTCCCCCCTAAAATCGAAAAAATGGTAAGCCTATAGCCCATGAAAATATCATTTTTCCGACGAAAAATAATGTGCCTCTAAGGCGCTGGTTCTCCGCATATATCAGTCCCAGGGCATGCGCAGAGGCCGTTAAACGCGATAAATGAACTATTAGGCAAAGAATAATTTCCCCCCTAAAATCGAAAAAATGGTAAGCCTATAGCCCATGAAAATATCATTTTTCCGACGAAAAATAAAGTGCCTCTAAGGCGCCGGTTCTCCGCATATATCAGTCCCAGGGCATGCGCAGAGGCCGTTAAACGCGATAAATGAACTATTAGGCAAAGAATAATTTCCCCCCTAAAATCGAAAAAATGGTAAGCCTATAGCCCATGAAAATATCATTTTTCCGACGAAAAATAAAGTGCCTCTAAGGCGCCGGTTCTCCGCATATATCAGTCCCAGGGCATGCGCAGAGGCCGTTAAACGCGATAAATGAACTATTAGGCAAAGAATAATTTCCCCCCTAAAATCGAAAAAATGGTAAGCCTATAGCCCATGAAAATATCATTTTTCCGACGAAAAATAAAGTGCCTCTAAGGCGCCGGTTCTCCGCATATATCAGTCCCAGGACATGCGCAGAGGCCGTTAAACGCGATAAATGAACGATTAGGCAAAGAATAATTTCCCCCCTAAAACCGAAAAAATGGTAAGCCTATAGCCCATGAAAATATCATTTTTCCGACGAAAAATAAAGTGCCTCTAAGGCGCTGGTTCTCCGCATATATCAGTCCCAGGACATGCGCAGAGGCCGTTAAACGCGATAAATGAACGATTAGGCAAAGAATAATTTCCCCCCTAAAATCGAAAAAATGGTAAGCCTATAGCCCATGAAAATATCATTTTTCCGACGAAAAATAAAGTGCGTCTAAGGCGCCGGTTCTCCGCATATATCAGTCCCAGGACATGCGCAGAGGCCGTTAAACGCGATAAATGAACGATTAGGCAAAGAATAATTTCCCCCCTAAAATCGAAAAAATGGTAAGCCTATAGCCCATGAAAATATCATTTTTCCGACGAAAAATAAAGTGCCTCTAAGGCGCTGGTTCTCCGCATATATCAGTCCCAGGACATGCGCAGAGGCCGTTAAACGCGATAAATGAACGATTAGGCAAAGAATAATTTTCCCCCTAAAACCGAAAAAATTGTAAGCCTATAGCCCATGAAAATATCATTTTTCCGACGAAAAATAATGTGCCTCTAAGGCGCTGGTTCTCCGCATATATCAGTCCCAGGGCATGCGCAGAGGCCGTTAAACGCGATAAATGAACGATTAGGCAAAGAATAATTTTCCCCCTAAATTCGAAAAAATGGTAAGCCTATAGCCCATGAAAATAACATTTTTCCGACGAAAAATAAAGTGCCTCTAAGGCGCCGGTTCTCCGCATATATCAGTCCCAGGACATGCGCAGAGGCCGTTAAACGCGATAAATGAACGATTAGGCAAAGAATAATTTCCCCCCTAAAACCGAAAAAATGGTAAGCCTATAGCCCATGAAAATATCATTTTTCCGACGAAAAATAAAGTGCCTCTAAGGCGCCGGTTCTCCGCATATATCAGTCCCAGGGCATGCGCAGAGGCCGTTAAACGCGATAAATGAACGATTAGGCAAAGAATAATTTCCCCCCTAAAACCGAAAAAATGGTAAGCCTATAATAGCCCATGAAAATATCATTTTTCCGACGAAAAATAAAGTGCCTCTAAGGCGCCGGTTCTCCGCATATATCAGTCCCAGGGCATGCGCAGAGGCCGTTAAACGCGATAAATGAACGATTAGGCAAAGAATAATTTCCCCCCTAAAATCGAAAAAATGGTAAGCCTATATATAGCCCATGAAAATATCATTTTTCCGACGAAAAATAAAGTGCCTCTAAGGCGCCGGTTCTCCGCATATATCAGTCCCAGGGCATGCGCAGAGGCCGTTAAACGCGATAAATGAACGATTAGGCAAAGAATAATTTCCCCCCTAAAATCGAAAAAATGGTAAGCCTATAGCCCATGAAAATATCATTTTTCCGACGAAAAATAAAGTGCCTCTAAGGCGCCGGTTCTCCGCATATATCAGTCCCAGGACATGCGCAGAGGCCGTTAAACGCGATAAATGAACGATTAGGCAAAGAATAATTTCCCCCCTAAAATCGAAAAAATGGTAAGCCTATAGCCCATGAAAATATCATTTTTCCGACGAAAAATAAAGTGCCTCTAAGGCGCCGGTTCTCCGCATATATCAGTCCCAGGGCATGCGCAGAGGCCGTTAAACGCGATAAATGAACGATTAGGCAAAGAATAATTTCCCCCCTAAAATCGAAAAAATGGTAAGCCTATAGCCCATGAAAATATCATTTTTCCGACGAAAAATAAAGTGCCTCTAAGGCGCCGGTTCTCCGCATATATCAGTCCCAGGACATGCGCAGAGGCCATTAAACGCGATTAATGAACGATTAGGCAAAGAATAATTTCCCCCCTAAAATCGAAAAAATGGTAAGCCTATAGCCCATGAAAATATCATTTTTCCGACGAAAAATAAAGTGCCTCTAAGGCGCTGGTTCTCCGCATATATCAGTCCCAGGACATGCGCAGAGGCCGTTAAACGCGATAAATGAACGATTAGGCAAAGAATAATTTTCCCCCTAAAACCGAAAAAATGGTAAGCCTATAGCCCATGAAAATATCATTTTTCCGACGAAAAATAAAGTGCCTCTAAGGCGCAGGTTCTCCGCATATATCAGTCCCAGGACATGCGCAGAGGCCGTTAAACGCGATAAATGAACGATTAGGCAAAGAATAATTTCCCCCCTAAAATCGAAAAAATGGTAAGCCTATAGCCCATGGAAATATCATTTTTCCGACGAAAAATAAAGTGCCTCTAAGGCGCCGGTTCTCCGCATATATCAGTCCCAGGACATGCGCAGAGGCCGTTAAACGCGATAAATGAACGATTAGGCAAAGAATAATTTCCCCCCTAAAACCGAAAAAATGGTAAGCCTATAGCCCATGAAAATATCATTTTTCCGACGAAAAATAAAGTGCCTCTAAGGCGCTGGTTCTCCGCATATATCAGTCCCAGGACATGCGCAGAGGCCGTTAAACGCGATAAATGAACGATTAGGCAAAGAATAATTTCCCCCCTAAAATCGAAAAAATGGTAAGCCTATAGCCCATGAAAATATCATTTTTCCGACGAAAAATAAAGTGCGTCTAAGGCGCCGGTTCTCCGCATATATCAGTCCCAGGACATGCGCAGAGGCCGTTAAACGCGATAAATGAACGATTAGGCAAAGAATAATTTCCCCCCTAAAATCGAAAAAATGGTAAGCCTATAGCCCATGAAAATATCATTTTTCCGACGAAAAATAAAGTGCCTCTAAGGCGCTGGTTCTCCGCATATATCAGTCCCAGGACATGCGCAGAGGCCGTTAAACGCGATAAATGAACGATTAGGCAAAGAATAATTTTCCCCCTAAAACCGAAAAAATTGTAAGCCTATAGCCCATGAAAATATCATTTTTCCGACGAAAAATAATGTGCCTCTAAGGCGCTGGTTCTCCGCATATATCAGTCCCAGGGCATGCGCAGAGGCCGTTAAACGCGATAAATGAACGATTAGGCAAAGAATAATTTTCCCCCTAAATTCGAAAAAATGGTAAGCCTATAGCCCATGAAAATAACATTTTTCCGACGAAAAATAAAGTGCCTCTAAGGCGCCGGTTCTCCGCATATATCAGTCCCAGGACATGCGCAGAGGCCGTTAAACGCGATAAATGAACGATTAGGCAAAGAATAATTTCCCCCCTAAAACCGAAAAAATGGTAAGCCTATAGCCCATGAAAATATCATTTTTCCGACGAAAAATAAAGTGCCTCTAAGGCGCCGGTTCTCCGCATATATCAGTCCCAGGGCATGCGCAGAGGCCGTTAAACGCGATAAATGAACGATTAGGCAAAGAATAATTTCCCCCCTAAAACCGAAAAAATGGTAAGCCTATAATAGCCCATGAAAATATCATTTTTCCGACGAAAAATAAAGTGCCTCTAAGGCGCCGGTTCTCCGCATATTTCAGTCCCAGGGCATGCGCAGAGGCCGTTAAACGCGATAAATGAACGATTAGGCAAAGAATAATTTCCCCCCTAAAATCGAAAAAATGGTAAGCCTATATATAGCCCATGAAAATATCATTTTTCCGACGAAAAATAAAGTGCCTCTAAGGCGCCGGTTCTCCGCATATATCAGTCCCAGGGCATGCGCAGAGGCCGTTAAACGCGATAAATGAACGATTAGGCAAAGAATAATTTCCCCCCTAAAATCGAAAAAATGGTAAGCCTATAGCCCATGAAAATATCATTTTTCCGACGAAAAATAAAGTGCCTCTAAGGCGCCGGTTCTCCGCATATATCAGTCCCAGGACATGCGCAGAGGCCGTTAAACGCGATAAATGAACGATTAGGCAAAGAATAATTTCCCCCCTAAAATCGAAAAAATGGTAAGCCTATAGCCCATGAAAATATCATTTTTCCGACGAAAAATAAAGTGCCTCTAAGGCGCCGGTTCTCCGCATATATCAGTCCCAGGGCATGCGCAGAGGCCGTTAAACGCGATAAATGAACGATTAGGCAAAGAATAATTTCCCCCCTAAAATCGAAAAAATGGTAAGCCTATAGCCCATGAAAATATCATTTTTCCGACGAAAAATAAAGTGCCTCTAAGGCGCCGGTTCTCCGCATATATCAGTCCCAGGACATGCGCAGAGGCCATTAAACGCGATAAATGAACGATTAGGCAAAGAATAATTTCCCCCCTAAAATCGAAAAAATGGTAAGCCTATAGCCCATGAAAATATCATTTTTCCGACGAAAAATAAAGTGCCTCTAAGGCGCTGGTTCTCCGCATATATCAGTCCCAGGACATGCGCAGAGGCCGTTAAACGCGATAAATGAACGATTAGGCAAAGAATAATTTTCCCCCTAAAACCGAAAAAATGGTAAGCCTATAGCCCATGAAAATATCATTTTTCCGACGAAAAATAAAGTGCCTCTAAGGCGCAGGTTCTCCGCATATATCAGTCCCAGGACATGCGCAGAGGCCGTTAAACGCGATAAATGAACGATTAGGCAAAGAATAATTTCCCCCCTAAAATCGAAAAAATGGTAAGCCTATAGCCCATGGAAATATCATTTTTCCGACGAAAAATAAAGTGCCTCTAAGGCGCCGGTTCTCCGCAAATATCAGTCCCAGGGCATGCGCAGAGGCCGTTAAACGCGATAAATGAACGATTAGGCGAAGAATAATTTCCCCCCTAAAATCGAAAAAATGGTAAGCCTATAGCCCATGAAAATATCATTTTTCCGACGAAAAATAAAGTGCCTCTAAGGCGCCGGTTCTCCGCATATATCAGTCCCAGGGCATGCGCAGAGGCCGTTAAACGCGATAAATGAACGATTAGGCAAAGAATAATTTCCCCCCTAAAATCGAAAAAATGGTAAGCCTATAGCCCATGGAAATATCATTTTTCCGACGAAAAATAAAGTGCCTCTAAGGCGCCGGTTCTCCGCATATATCAGTCCCAGGGCATGCGCAGAGGCCGTTAAACGCGATAAATGAACGATTAGGCAAAGAATAATTTCCCCCCTAAAATCGAAAAAATGGTAAGCCTATAGCCCATGGAAATATCATTTTTCCGACGAAAAATAAAGTGCCTCTAAGGCGCCGGTTCTCCGCATATATCAGTCCCAGGGCATGCGCAGAGGCCGTTAAACGCGATAAATGAACGATTAGGCAAAGAATAATTTCCCCCCTAAAATCGAAAAAATGGTAAGCCTATAGCCCATGGAAATATCATTTTTCCGACGAAAAATAAAGTGCCTCTAAGGCGCCGGTTCTCCGCATATATCAGTCCCAGGGCATGCGCAGAGGCCGTTAAACGCGATAAATGAACGATTAGGCAAAGAATAATTTCCCCCCTAAAATCGAAAAAATGGTAAGCCTATAGCCCATGAAAATATCATTTTTCCGACGAAAAATAAAGTGCCTCTAAGGCGCTGGTTCTCCGCATATATCAGTCCCAGGACATGCGCGGAGGCCGTTAAACGCGATAAATGAACGATTAGGCAAAGAATAATTTCCCCCCTAAAATCGAAAAAATGGTAAGCCTATAGCCCATGAAAATATCATTTTTCCGACGAAAAATAAAGTGCCTCTAAGGCGCCGGTTCTCCGCATATATCAGTCCCAGGGCATGCGCGGAGGCCGTTAAACGCGATAAATGAACGATTAGGCGAAGAATAATTTCCCCCCTAAAATCGAAAAAATGGTAAGCCTATAGTGAAAATATCATTTTTCCGACGAAAAATAAAGTGCCTCTAAGGCGCCGGTTCTCCGCATATATCAGTCCCAGGGCATGCGCGGAGGCCGTTAAACGCGATAAATGAACGATTAGGCGAAGAATAATTTCCCCCCTAAAATCGAAAAAATGGTAAGCCTATAGTGAAAATATCATTTTTCCGACGAAAAATAAAGTGCCTCTAAGGCGCCGGTTCTCCGCATATATCAGTCCCAGGACATGCGCGGAGGCCGTTAAACGCGATAAATGAACGATTAGGCAAAGAATAATTTCCCCCCTAAAATCGAAAAAATGGTAAGCCTATAGTGAAAATATCATTTTTCCGACGAAAAATAAAGTGCCTCTAAGGCGCCGGTTCTCCGCATATATCAGTCCCAGGGCATGCGCGGAGGCCGTTAAACGCGATAAATGAACGATTAGGCAAAGAATAATTTCCCCCTTAAAATCGAAAAAATGGTAAGCCTATAGCCCATGAAAATATCATTTTTCCGACGAAAAATAATGTGCCTCTAAGGCGCTGGTTCTCCGCATATATCAGTCCCAGGGCATGCGCAGAGGCCGTTAAACGCGATAAATGAACGATTAGGCAAAGAATAATTTCCCCCCTAAAATCGAAAAAATGGTAAGCCTATAGTCCATGAAAATATCATTTTTCCGACGAAAAATAATGTGCCTCTAAGGCGCTGGTTCTCCGCATATATCAGTCCCAGGGCATGCGCAGAGGCCGTTAAACGCGATAAATGAACGATTAGGCAAAGAATAATTTCCCCCCTAAAATCGAAAAAATGGTAAGCCTATAGCCCATGAAAATATCATTTTTCCGACGAAAAATAATGTGCCTCTAAGGCGCTGGTTCTCCGCATATATCAGTCCCAGGACATGCGCGGAGGCCGTTAAACGCGATAAATGAACGATTAGGCAAAGAATAATTTCCCCCCTAAAATCGAAAAAATGGTAAGCCTATAGCCCATGAAAATATCATTTTTCCGACGAAAAATAATGTGCCTCTAAGGCGCTGGTTCTCCGCATATATCAGTCCCAGGGCATGCGCAGAGGCCGTTAAACGCGATAAATGAACGATTAGGCAAAGAATAATTTTCCCCCTAAAACCGAAAAAATGGTAAGCCTATAGCCCATGAAAATATCATTTTTCCGACGAAAAATAAAGTGCCTCTAAGGCGCTGGTTCTCCGCATATATCAGTCCCAGGGCATGCGCAGAGGCCGTTAAACGCGATAAATGAACGATTAGGCAAAGAATAATTTCCCCCCTAAAATCGAAAAAATGGTAAGCCTATAGTGAAAATATCATTTTTCCGACGAAAAATAAAGTGCCTCTAAGGCGCTGGTTCTCCGCATATATCAGTCCCAGGACATGCGCAGAGGCCGTTAAACGCGATAAATGAACGATTAGGCAAAGAATAATTTCCCCCCTAAAATCGAAAAAATGGTAAGCCTATAGTGAAAATATCATTTTTCCGACGAAAAATAAAGTGCCTCTAAGGCGCCGGTTCTCCGCATATATCAGTCCCAGGACATGCGCGGAGGCCGTTAAACGCGATAAATGAACGATTAGGCAAAGAATAATTTCCCCCCTAAAATCGAAAAAATGGTAAGCCTAAAGCCCATGAAAATATCATTTTTCCGACGAAAAATAAAGTGCCTCTAAGGCGCTGGTTCTCCGCATATATCAGTCCCAGGACATGCGCGGAGGCCGTTAAACGCGATAAATGAACGATTAGGCAAAGAATAATTTCCCCCCTAAAATCGAAAAAATGGTAAGCCTAAAGCCCATGAAAATATCATTTTTCCGACGAAAAATAATGTGCCTCTAAGGCGCTGGTTCTCCGCATATATCAGTCCCAGGGCATGCGCGGAGGCCGTTAAACGCGATAAATGAACGATTAGGCAAAGAATAATTTCCCCCCTAAAATCGAAAAAATGGTAAGCCTATAGCCCATGAAAATATCATTTTTCCCACGAAAAATAATGTGCCTCTAAGGCGCTGGTTCTCCGCATATATCAGTCCCAGGGCATGCGCAGAGGCCGTTAAACGCGATAAATGAACGATTAGGCAAAGAATAATTTTCCCCCTAAAACCGAAAAAATGGTAAGCCTATAGCCCATGAAAATATCATTTTTCCGACGAAAAATAAAGTGCCTCTAAGGCGCCGGTTCTCCGCATATATCAGTCCCAGGGCATGCGCAGAGGCCGTTAAACGCGATAAATGAACGATTAGGCAAAGAATAATTTTCCCCCTAAAACCGAAAAAATGGTAAGCCTATAGCCCATGAAAATATCATTTTTCCAACGAAAAATAAAGTGCCTCTAAGGCGCAGGTTCTCCGCATATATCAGTCCCAGGACATGCGCAGAGGCCGTTAAACGCGATAAATGAACGATTAGGCAAAGAATAATTTCCCCCCTAAAATCGAAAAAATGGTAAGCCTATAGCCCATGAAAATATCATTTTTCCGACGAAAAATAAAGTGCCTCTAAGGCGCCGGTTCTCCGCATATATCAGTCCCAGGGCATGCGCAGAGGCCGTTAAACGCGATAAATGAACGATTAGGCAAAGAATAATTTCCTCCCTAAAATCGAAAAAATGGTAAGCCTATAGCCCATGAAAATATCATTTTTCCGACGAAAAATAAAGTGCCTCTAAGGCGCCGGTTCTCCGCATATATCAGTCCCAGGACATGCGCAGAGGCCGTTAAACGCGATAAATGAACGATTAGGCAAAGAATAATTTCCTCCCTAAAATCGAAAAAATGGTAAGCCTATAGCCCATGAAAATATCATTTTTCCGACGAAAAATAAAGTGCCTCTAAGGCGCAGGTTCTCCGCATATATCAGTCCCAGGACATGCGCAGAGGCCGTTAAACGCGATAAATGAACGATTAGGCAAAGAATAATTTCCCCCCTAAAATCGAAAAAATGGTAAGCCTATAGCCCATGAAAATATCATTTTTCCGACGAAAAATAAAGTGCCTCTAAGGCGCCGGTTCTCCGCATATATCAGTCCCAGGACATGCGCAGAGGCCGTTAAACGCGATAAATGAACGATTAGGCAAAGAATAATTTCCTCCCTAAAATCGAAAAAATGGTAAGCCTATAGCCCATGAAAATATCATTTTTCCGACGAAAAATAAAGTGCCTCTAAGGCGCAGGTTCTCCGCATATATCAGTCCCAGGACATGCGCAGAGGCCGTTAAACGCGATAAATGAACGATTAGGCAAAGAATAATTTCCCCCCTAAAATCGAAAAAATGGTAAGCCTATAGCCCATGAAAATATCATTTTTCCGACGAAAAATAAAGTGCCTCTAAGGCGCAGGTTCTCCGCATATATCAGTCCCAGGACATGCGCAGAGGCCGTTAAACGCGATAAATGAACGATTAGGCAAAGAATAATTTCCCCCCTAAAATCGAAAAAATGGTAAGCCTATAGCCCATGAAAATATCATTTTTCCGACGAAAAATAAAGTGCCTCTAAGGCGCCGGTTCTCCGCATATATCAGTCCCAGGGCATGCGCGGAGGCCGTTAAACGCGATAAATGAACGATTAGGCAAAGAATAATTTCCTCCCTAAAATCGAAAAAATGGTAAGCCTATAGCCCATGAAAATATCATTTTTCCGACGAAAAATAAAGTGCCTCTAAGGCGCAGGTTCTCCGCATATATCAGTCCCAGGACATGCGCAGAGGCCGTTAAACGCGATAAATGAACGATTAGGCAAAGAATAATTTCCCCCCTAAAATCGAAAAAATGGTAAGCCTATAGCCCATGAAAATATCATTTTTCCGACGAAAAATAAAGTGCCTCTAAGGCGCAGGTTCTCCGCATATATCAGTCCCAGGACATGCGCAGAGGCCGTTAA
Organism: Dermacentor andersoni; assembly: GCF_023375885.2. NCBI lineage: Eukaryota > Metazoa > Arthropoda > Arachnida > Ixodida > Ixodidae > Dermacentor > Dermacentor andersoni. The sequence goes on from NC_092822.1 coordinate 23,770,965, forward strand.
ACGCGATAAATGAACGATTAGGCAAAGAATAATTTCCCCCCTAAAATCGAAAAAATGGTAAGCCTATAGCCCATGAAAATATCATTTTTCCGACGAAAAATAAAGTGCCTCTAAGGCGCCGGTTCTCCGCATATATCAGTCCCAGGGCATGCGCGGAGGCCGTTAAACGCGATAAATGAACGATTAGGCAAAGAATAATTTCCCCCCTAAAATCGAAAAAATGGTAAGCCTATAGCCCATGGAAATATCATTTTTCCGACGAAAAATAAAGTGCCTCTAAGGCGCCGGTTCTCCGCATATATCAGTCCCAGGGCATGCGCGGAGGCCGTTAAACGCGATAAATGAACGATTAGGCAAAGAATAATTTCCCCCCTAAAATCGAAAAAATGGTAAGCCTATAGCCCATGGAAATATCATTTTTCCGACAAAAAATAAAGTGCCTCTAAGGCGCCGGTTCTCCGCATATATCAGTCCCAGGGCATGCGCGGAGGCCGTTAAACGCGATAAATGAACGATTAGGCAAAGAATAATTTCCCCCCTAAAATCGAAAAAATGGTAAGCCTATAGCCCATGAAAATATCATTTTTCCGACGAAAAATAAAGTGCCTCTAAGGCGCCGGTTCTCCGCATATATCAGTCCCAGAGCATGCGCGGAGGCCGTTAAACGCGATAAATGAACGATTAGGCAAAGAATAATTTCCCCCCTAAAATCGAAAAAATGGTAAGCCTATAGCCCATGGAAATATCATTTTTCCGACGAAAAATAAAGTGCCTCTAAGGCGCCGGTTCTCCGCATATATCAGTCCCAGGGCATGCGCGGAGGCCGTTAAACGCGATAAATGAACGATTAGGCAAAGAATAATTTCCCCCCTAAAATCGAAAAAATGGTAAGCCTATAGCCCATGAAAATATCATTTTTCCGACGAAAAATAAAGTGCCTCTAAGGCGCAGGTTCTCCGCATATATCAGTCCCAGGGCATGCGCAGAGGCCGTTAAACGCGATAAATGAACGATTAGGCAAAGAATAATTTCCCCCCTAAAATCGAAAAAATGGTAAGCCTATAGCCCATGAAAATATCATTTTTCCGACGAAAAATAAAGTGCCTCTAAGGCGCAGGTTCTCCGCATATATCAGTCCCAGGACATGCGCAGAGGCCGTTAAACGCGATAAATGAACGATTAGGCAAAGAATAATTTCCCCCCTAAAATCGAAAAAATGGTAAGCCTATAGCCCATGGAAATATCATTTTTCCGACGAAAAATAAAGTGCCTCTAAGGCGCAGGTTCTCCGCATATATCAGTCCCAGGGCATGCGCGGAGGCCGTTAAACGCGATAAATGAACGATTAGGCAAAGAATAATTTCCCCCCTAAAATCGAAAAAATGGTAAGCCTATAGCCCATGAAAATATCATTTTTCCGACGAAAAATAAAGTGCCTCTAAGGCGCCGGTTCTCCGCATATATCAGTCCCAGGGCATGCGCGGAGGCCGTTAAACGCGATAAATGAACGATTAGGCAAAGAATAATTTCCCCCCTAAAATCGAAAAAATGGTAAGCCTATAGCCCATGGAAATATCATTTTTCCGACGAAAAATAAAGTGCCTCTAAGGCGCAGGTTCTCCGCATATATCAGTCCCAGGGCATGCGCGGAGGCCGTTAAACGCGATAAATGAACGATTAGGCAAAGAATAATTTCCCCCCTAAAATCGAAAAAATGGTAAGCCTATAGCCCATGGAAATATCATTTTTCCGACGAAAAATAAAGTGCCTCTAAGGCGCCGGTTCTCCGCATATATCAGTCCCAGGGCATGCGCGGAGGCCGTTAAACGCGATAAATGAACGATTAGGCAAAGAATAATTTCCCCCCTAAAATCGAAAAAATGGTAAGCCTATAGCCCATGGAAATATCATTTTTCCGACGAAAAATAAAGTGCCTCTAAGGCGCCGGTTCTACGCATATATCAGTCCCAGGGCATGCGCGGAGGCCGTTAAACGCGATAAATGAACGATTAGGCAAAGAATAATTTCCCCCCTAAAATCGAAAAAATGGTAAGCCTATAGCCCATGGAAATATCATTTTTCCGACGAAAAATAAAGTGCCTCTAAGGCGCCGGTTCTCCGCATATATCAGTCCCAGGGCATGCGCGGAGGCCGTTAAACGCGATAAATGAACGATTAGGCAAAGAATAATTTCCCCCCTAAAATCGAAAAAATGGTAAGCCTATAGCCCATGAAAATATCATTTTTCCGACGAAAAATAAAGTGCCTCTAAGGCGCCGGTTCTCCGCATATATCAGTCCCAGGGCATGCGCGGAGGCCGTTAAACGCGATAAATGAACGATTAGGCAAAGAATAATTTCCCCCCTAAAATCGAAAAAATGGTAAGCCTATAGCCCATGAAAATATCATTTTTCCGACGAAAAATAAAGTGCCTCTAAGGCGCCGGTTCTCCGCATATATCAGTCCCAGGGCATGCGCGGAGGCCGTTAAACGCGATAAATGAACGATTAGGCAAAGAATAATTTCCCCCCTAAAATCGAAAAAATGGTAAGCCTATATAGCCCATGAAAATATCATTTTTCCGACGAAAAATAAAGTGCCTCTAAGGCGCCGGTTCTCCGCATATATCAGTCCCAGGGCATGCGCGGAGGCCGTTAAACGCGATAAATGAACGATTAGGCGAAGAATAATTTCCCCCCTAAAATCGAAAAAATGGTAAGCCTATATAGCCCATGAAAATATCATTTTTCCGACGAAAAATAAAGTGCCTCTAAGGCGCCGGTTCTCCGCATATATCAGTCCCAGGGCATGCGCGGAGGCCGTTAAACGCGATAAAGGAACGATTAGGCGAAGAATAATTTCCCCCCTAAAATCGAAAAAATGGTAAGCCTATATAGCCCATGAAAATATCATTTTTCCGACGAAAAATAAAGTGCCTCTAAGGCGCCGGTTCTCCGCATATATCAGTCCCAGGGCATGCGCGGAGGCCGTTAAACGCGATAAAGGAACGATTAGGCGAAGAATAATTTCCCCCCTAAAATCGAAAAAATGGTAAGCCTATATAGCCCATGAAAATATCATTTTTCTGATGAAAAATAAAGTGCCTCTAAGGCGCCGGTTCTCCGCATATATCAGTCCCAGGGCATGCGCGGAGGCCGTTAAACGCGATAAAGGAACGATTAGGCGAAGAATAATTTCCCCCCTAAAATCGAAAAAATGGTAAGCCTATAGCCCATGAAAATATCATTTTTCTGATGAAAAATAAAGTGCCTCTAAGGCGCCGGTTCTCCGCATATATCAGTCCCAGGGCATGCGCGGAGGCCGTTAAACGCGATAAATGAACGATTAGGCGAAGAATAATTTTCCCCCTAAAATCGAAAAAATGGTAAGCCCATAGCCCATGAAAATATCATTTTTCCGACGAAAAATAAAGTGCCTCTAAGGCGCCGGTTCTCCGCATATATCAGTCCCGGGGCATGCGCGGAGGCCGTTAAACGCGATAAATGAACGATTAGGCAAAGAATAATTTCCCCCCTAAAATCGAAAAAATGGTAAGCCTATAGCCCATGGAAATATCATTTTTCCGACGAAAAATAAAGTGCCTCTAAGGCGCCGGTTCTCCGCATATATCAGTCCCAGGGCATGCGCGGAGGCCGTTAAACGCGATAAATGAACGATTAGGCGAAGAATAATTTTCCCCCTAAAATCGAAAAAATGGTAAGCCCATAGCCCATGAAAATATCATTTTTCCGACGAAAAATAAAGTGCCTCTAAGGCGCCGGTTCTCCGCATATATCAGTCCCAGGGCATGCGCGGAGGCCGTTAAACGCGATAAATGAACGATTAGGCAAAGAATAATTTCCCCCCTAAAATCGAAAAAATGGTAAGCCTATAGCCCATGGAAATATCATTTTTCCGACGAAAAATAAAGTGCCTCTAAGGCGCCGGTTCTCCGCATATATCAGTCCCAGGGCATGCGCGGAGGCCGTTAAACGCGATAAATGAACGATTAGGCAAAGAATAATTTCCCCCCTAAAATCGAAAAAATGGTAAGCCTATAGCCCATGGAAATATCATTTTTCCGACGAAAAATAAAGTGCCTCTAAGGCGCCGGTTCTCCGCATATATCAGTCCCAGGGCATGCGCGGAGGCCGTTAAACGCGATAAATGAACGATTAGGCAAAGAATAATTTCCCCCCTAAAATCGAAAAAATGGTAAGCCTATAGCCCATGGAAATATCATTTTTCCGACGAAAAATAAAGTGCCTCTAAGGCGCCGGTTCTCCGCATATATCAGTCCCAGGGCATGCGCGGAGGCCGTTAAACGCGATAAATGAACGATTAGGCAAAGAATAATTTCCCCCCTAAAATCGAAAAAATGGTAAGCCTATAGCCCATGGAAATATCATTTTTCCGACGAAAAATAAAGTGCCTCTAAGGCGCCGGTTCTCCGCATATATCAGTCCCAGGGCATGCGCGGAGGCCGTTAAACGCGATAAATGAACGATTAGGCAAAGAATAATTTCCCCCCTAAAATCGAAAAAATGGTAAGCCTATAGCCCATGGAAATATCATTTTTCCGACGAAAAATAAAGTGCCTCTAAGGCGCCGGTTCTCCGCATATATCAGTCCCAGGGCATGCGCGGAGGCCGTTAAACGCGATAAATGAACGATTAGGCAAAGAATAATTTCCCCCCTAAAATCGAAAAAATGGTAAGCCTATAGCCCATGGAAATATCATTTTTCCGACGAAAAATAAAGTGCCTCTAAGGCGCCGGTTCTCCGCATATATCAGTCCCAGGGCATGCGCGGAGGCCGTTAAACGCGATAAATGAACGATTAGGCAAAGAATAATTTCCCCCCTAAAATCGAAAAAATGGTAAGCCTATAGCCCATGGAAATATCATTTTTCCGACGAAAAATAAAGTGCCTCTAAGGCGCCGGTTCTCCGCATATATCAGTCCCAGGGCATGCGCGGAGGCCGTTAAACGCGATAAATGAACGATTAGGCAAAGAATAATTTCCCCCCTAAAATCGAAAAAATGGTAAGCCTATAGCCCATGGAAATATCATTTTTCCGACGAAAAATAAAGTGCCTCTAAGGCGCCGGTTCTCCGCATATATCAGTCCCAGGGCATGCGCGGAGGCCGTTAAACGCGATAAATGAACGATTAGGCGAAGAATAATTTTCCCCCTAAAATCGAAAAAATGGTAAGCCCATAGCCCATGAAAATATGATTTTTCCGACGAAAAATTTTCAAATCGGCTTGCTTTTGGGAAAAATGTTAAGGCTATAATAGCCCAGGAAACTTTCGATTCCGTGAAGAATTTTCACTTCTACCAAAAGGCGCTTTTCATGTCGCCTAAATTATTCCCCGCGATAATGCGCGTGCTCAGCAGGGGTTTACGCCAAGAATAAACGTAGGTTTGAAAATCGGCTTTCTTGGGGGCAAACGCTAAGGCTAATGTAAAATTTCGGTGTTGCCAATTCTTCACAAAAAGCGGCGGTGCGGCGCCCAAATGTTTCCCCGTGTCAACACGCGTGCCAAGAACCGATTCACACAAAGAATAATATAAACTGGCTCGCGCAAACCGAGATGAGCATTTGCTGTTTGTTATGCGTCAGCATGTGCGTGGGAAGTGATGTATGAGAAGAACGAGTGTTTTAGAGAGAACTTGTACCGCTCTGAAAGAATATATTCTTGGGCACATACGCTTACCGTTTCTTTCGTGTCATTTTGCCGAGAACATCAATCTGAGATTATTCGTTTATTTAATACGTAAATCGGCGTCAGTACGCAGGTGGGGAGTGATATATATTCATTGCATGTAGAATAAGCATGGAATGTGGCGAAGATACGTGATCTCCCGCCGAAAGCCCCGATCTTCGCACTACCCTCGGCCGATTTTCAACCGACAACTGCAGCTCGCAATGAATGACGGCGTAATTTCCTGATTTTAACGCTTAGCGTTACGATCTGATGACTAAAAAACGGCGTTGCCAAATCTCTAAACAACGCTTCTTACCCACACCGGCAGTGAACAAAGGCCGAGTCAATTCCTTAGATGTATTAGGGGGATTAAAAAAATGAAATTATGAGGCTTTACGTGCCGAAACCACTTTCTGATTATGAGGCACGCCGTAATGGGGGACTCCGGAAATTTAGACCACTTGGGGTTCTTTAACGTGCACCTAAATCTATGTACACGGATGTTTTGGCATTTCGCCCACATCGAAATGCGGCCTTTGTAGCCGGGATTCGATCGCGCGACCTCGTGCTCGGCAGCCTAACACCATAGCCACTGAGCAACCACGACGGGTTATTAGGGGGGGATGAATTTAAATACACGTAATAATAAAGATATGTAAATGGTACAGCTAGTGCATTGTGTTCGCAAGGCTCTTTGATGTTTGATTTGATTTATTGATTTCCATTTACACACACACACATGTACAGAGGAGTGGTAAATGGAGGTGGATGAGGGAAAAAAGCCGCACAGACGCGGCTTGAGGTAACCTCACCCCCTTAGGTACAATATGGCTGCATGGGGTAACACATCAAGCGCCATATAAATTACATTTACCTAGTGGCCATAAAACATTGCAGTTATACAATAACTGCAATGTTGTTGCAATATGTGTTCCTATTTCTCACCAGTCCAATACTGAAGGTGGCGGTGACGAAAACGGATAGTAATCGGCTTCGGCGGCCGTTTTAAAGCGATAGCTTGCTTTCGCTCTAAATATAGAACAGCATGAGAGAAACAAATTAATTTTTAAATGCTTCTGAAGCATTTCTATGCTTACCCAACAAGAATACCCTCCGTCCGCCCCGTAAGACGATCGCTTTCAAGATGGTGCCCGCAGCAGCGAACGGATTGCAACCTTCGTGCTGCATCTCGCTTCAACGCCAACGAAGCAGCGGTGAACACAGCTCACACGAAGCTATCGGCTCACGATCGCTTTCAAGATGGCGCCCGCAGCAGCGAACGGATTGTAACCTTCGTGCTGCATCTCGCTTCAACGCCAACGAAGCGGCGGTGAACACAGCTCACACGAAGCTATCAGCTCACGGCGCACTCTGTCCCTATTGCAGATCGCTTTCAAGACAGGGGCCGGCGCGGCCGCGCCGTAGGCAGCTACCGCCGGTGCACGGTTGATCGCGGTTCATAATGGTTCAACGCGGGTTAATAAGGCGCTAAAGATCGATAACAGCTCATAATGATCGGGACGTCATCAGCGCACCTGGCACCGCCTCCTGCGGTACTTTGCTTGCGTTATCAATGCACCTTGCGCCGCCGTTCTCACCAGTTCGTTTCGTCGCAGCGCTGTCGTTTGTACTGGCAGGATTAAGTTTCATAACATTGGCCACTACACCAGGCTACGTGGAGGTGAGCTAGCGGCACAATACGTACGCATACTTTGACAACTCCCAGAGAAGCTTGTGCGTCCTCTTTCTTCTTTTTTTTTTTTTGTCAGTGAAGAGCGGCACGTATACCCAGTGTGTTATACCCAGTGACCCAAGTTTGAGTTTGAGCTTCGTCGAAGATTCCCAGGTATCCAGTTACGCTTAGCTGGCGACCCAAAACGGCGTAAAAAGACGCTGACTGACGAGCGGTCGCCAAGTTCTACTGCCGAGATGCTGCAGTCGACGCACGTTGATCATGTATCCGTACGGCAAAATTTGCCATCTTAAGAGGAAGCTTTAGCTCGGGCCCAACTGCGACACGGCCAGACATGTAAAACGCAATAACGTTTTTCCGAGATAATCCCTGGACCGATTTTAATGAAATTTGTTGCATTTGCAAGAGAAAGTTAAATTCTAGTGACTGTTTGAAGCGGAATTTCGGTTTAGAGCCTGAATTTCGTTACACAAACTTTTAAAAATTCAGAAATTTGAATAATATAGTAGCACAAAGTTTACGAATTCATAGCTCTGTATCAAGAACATATATCGCTGTTCTGTAAACGGCATCTATTAGATCATTGAAAGCTGACATATTCGATGTTATTATATATTACGTGAATTATATTCTTACGAGATTTTAAAGGGACCCTGAAACGATTTTGACGATTTTCTACAAACGTACTGAGTCGTTAGAGTAGGTCCTTCTGATCATTAATTGACACATCTAAGTGCTCCGCGTAAAGCGTGTAATTTATTGTAAGGTTTTAAAAATGCACATCGCTGCCGATCGGAGCACGCTGCTCGGCGGAATTTTAAGCCGCCCCTACCCATATGACGAAAATCACCCATATGACGTCAGTGGGGCGAGCTATCCGATTGGCTGACCAGGGCGCGTGAACAATAATTTTTCCAACTTTATGGTAAACAAATGATCTTCGTAATAGTTGGAATGTTAGTTCATTTGTTTTTATAAACAGAAAGTAACATAAAGAGAATGCACAAGAACGACTTTTCAATACAATTAAGCACTTCCGGCACACAGCAAGTGTCGTCTGCTTGTGTTAAAACGTACTCCATTTTGACGAGAGCTCCGCGGTCAGAGTCGGTCTCAGTGTTTTCGCGAGCACTATGATTCGACTTTGTTGCTTTGTGGACTGCAAACGTAGCGACTGGCAATATGTCAAGCTGCGACATCGTGTCCCTCTGCAAGGCAGCATACGAGCGAGCTGTCTGCTGCGCATCGGACTGCCGCTATCCGATCGGCGCCAGGGTTTGCGCGTTTGTGGCCGTCACTTTACACCGGAAAATTACTAACGGAATAGCGTTTCGCGAGTCCGGTATTAGGGCAAATGTAAGCGCAAGGGGACAGGGTCTGGCCGCTTGACTGTGCCGTAACGGGATGAGCCATGGGATGAGCAGAATCGCAAATGCGAATGGTCTGCACGGTGCAGCCACCTGGTGGCACAGAGCTCAACCATACACAGTAGCAGTAACGAAGTGTATTCTTCTTTGGCTGCTGGTGTGTATTTTTCGCAGGAGTGTAATCATCAACACTTTGTTTTTATATATGTTTAAAATGTTTTACACTTGGTTAGAGCAATATTAGCGATTTGTTTGGCTGGTTAAGCACTGCGCCAACAAGTGGCTGGAGCGTGCAGACCGATCAGGCCGCACGTACATGCACGTACGTCTACGCTAAAGTTCCTTCATCAGCTTGAGTTTATGCCTCCAGTCCTTTGCCGATATGACCAGCTTGCCTGTGGTTACCGGAATACCAGACACGTTCGGCGCTACGACAGAATGCTCGCAACGCACGCTGCTTCGATAGCTCTCGCTTGGGGTCGACGGCCGAGGTTTCACGCGGGCGGGGGCGGGCTCCAAAACAACCGGAAGTGGACGATGTGAAGTCGCATCGTGACGCGAAACCAGTGAAGGCGGAGCTTAGCCCCGATCGCTCGGCGAACGAGTTGAGGAGGAAAAGCATGACTAGGGAGGAGGGTAACATCTAATCGCTTGAAGCTCCATTAATACGTAACGCTTCACTTAAATTGTGGTGTGAATGTTCTACTTAAGCTGTACCCTACGCGTCTACAAAATTTGTCCGAACCGTTTCAGGGGTCCTTTAAGTTTTTCTTTTAATTGCAACAAACTTCGCCAAATTTGGTGCAGTGGTTACCGAGAAAAACGAATTCTCCTTTTACATGTATTTAGATAAGAGCACCGGAGCTAGAGCTTCCTCTTAAGTACCACTGCTCGGAAAATACCTTCGTTGCTCAGACGTAGAACATTTTTGGAAATCGTCCATTATCTAACATCTAGCTACGATATGGCGCACTGCGTCGCAAGAGGAGAGCGCAGCTACCAAGGTGCCATGTTCTCTCCCAGTCGACCGTTCTGTACTTGCTGTGGGCACACAGTGCTCGTTGCTGGAGGTCATGGGGCTGTCGTGCAAGTTGTGAATGCGCCGCACGGCTACCGCTGACAACAGTGCCTGACGGCACGGGGCTCTGCAGTCGCCTCGACCTTCTCTCCCTTCTTTATGTCCTCCTCCCCTTCCCCAAGGCAATCAGTCGGCGTGCTCCCTAAAGGGCTGCAGGGAATGGCGCCTCTTCCTGTTCACGATCACACACACACACTCTCTCTCACGCTCTCCCTGCTGCGCGCGGTCCCGAGAAGGCACTTCGCCGTCGTTGCCAGAGATTAGCAATACAACATTGTAATCGCCCTAGACCGCAGTAAACAAAGCGCGATTGCTTCTCCGTCGAACAGCCGCGATCCGCCGTCGCTCTTGCTCATGAAGCAACGCCGGGAACTTAAGTGTGTTGCTGGCGTGTGTTCGTACGTTTCAAAGCACCCAACTGCGAAGCAGTTGTTTCAAGACACCGCTGAAGGCTGACAGAAGCGTTTATCACGATCAAGAACGCAAACGTCATACCACGCGCATGTGCGTCGACGGGAACAGCACTCGCTCGAGCCTGCCCACGCTTCGCAGCCTTGGCGACAGGCGGCGTTTTGCGCATGGCGCATTGCTGCTGCGCGGCAAGCTCGCAGCAGCTACCAGCCGCCACACAAAATAGGTTAGGTCTGGCACGTACCTATTTATAGTTTCACATACCATGCGACCCAAGTTGGGTTCTGAAAGCGGGTCATTGAAGGGGGTATACACAAGCACTGGCATGGCACCAAGTAACACAAGTTGGAGCGAGATGGTTTAACTGATGTCATAGTGCGTTGAACGAACGTACGAAGTGGCACTTGCTCAGTTAGCCAAGTTGTTAGCTCAAAACACGGCCTCCGAGATTCGTGGGGCGTTTCTTCGCCCGGCGCGACCCCGGTCAACCACGTGAGCTCCGTTTCAGGTGCAACGCTGTCGAAGCTAAGCAGGAAGTTCGGTCAGGAAAATGTATCACTCCGCACGTTCCGTCAATGGTACGCTGCGTGCCAACGGCGTTCGCTCGCGCGCCACGCCCTAGAGGCTCCAGGCAACCGGATGGAAACAAAAAGAAATATAGAAACCCGAAAAGATCAAAAAATCAAAATGATATAAACACATCAGTATAAAGCGTATACCACAGTTTGTTTCCAAGGGCTAAAACTTGTGCCTGTATAGAAAGCAGTTGGGGGCAACAGTGGTCAAAAACATGGAACTATTTCCAAGTGCGAATGCAGCCACTGTAAAAAATCTCTCTAGCCTCCACAGCGTTGCACCTGATGTGTGAAATGGAGTATAGTGCGAAGATAGGCTAGGGAGAGGAAGAATGGACGGCGGGTGGATCAAAGTGGATCCGCAGGCGATTCGCAACCGCTGAAATAAACTAATCAAATTTTTAACTGTGCTTAGCAGCACACACACTCACTGAAGTGTGGCATGTACCTGGTGGCACGTATCCAGTGCTCCAATTTGGCATCAAAGAGGTTCACAGAACAGCGGGACATATCCACGCAGTGCCAGATGTTTGGAACCGTTTCATCAACACAGCAGTCCGATGCACCCTGCCCGTTAGACCTCTCGCTACCCACTCCCAGTTACCCAAGATGGCGGAAATACAGTTAGAAACGTAGATAGGCAGACAGCACCCAGAAAGTTCGTGAGGTAAGCCAAGGACGCCCACTTGGAAACGGACAGCAGTGCGTGCCAAGAAATCAACAAAGTGGAAAGTGGAGCTTTACATCATTTTAGCGGTAAAGCCAATGGGGATGGAGATTGAGAACATTTTGCTTTGGGACCCAGGTGATGAATGCACCATGACAGCATGACACACGGGCTTGCTCTGTTCCTGTGACCACCACGGTTGCCACACGAGTGCTGTCAGAATGTGCGTAGCACTAATTTTCTTTGGGCGACACTGTCATACTTCAGACTTGCATGCTGTCAGCAAAATTCTGCTCAGAGTCATGACATCACGATAATGTTGATGATGCCAGGTCCTGGCAATTCGAGAAAACTTCATCAAATCGAATATTTCCTAACCTTCGTACTTGCAAAGTGACATCCTCATGCGAGCGAGAGACAGGTTGTGTCTACAAATCTGAAAGCACGTGTCAGAACTCCTTTAAAGCAACAGCTAGTTACTTATCAGGTTACATACAGGGTTCAGATACGGCAAAAAAAAAAAAAAAAAATGAAGGCGGCAGAACAAGTTCTCGCAACCCTCTTTTATTCAACATTTCTTATCCCCCAAAGGGTCAACAAGAAAAAAACCCATCTCACAGGCCCGGCGCAAGTGCAAACTTCGCCAACCCAGCCACGGGAGGGTAGAACAACAGCATTGTTCATCTAGGGAAAAAAGTTACAACCACAGCTCGAGAAATATCGCACACGTGTGGCAGGAAAAAAAAAAAGAACAAGTTAATTTATGCCTATTGTCTAGACTCGTGTCACAAGGTTGACTCTCTCTGTGCCATGAACTTTGTCTTCGTGAAGAGAGGCGAATGTGCCAGAAAATGGTAACACACACACACACACATTCCCTGCCCTTTGATTCACAAAACAGTCTTGCTCTCTCTCTCGCTGGCTCACCGCTTCACCAACCACCTAAAATACATAGGGATCATTAATTCCAGGGGCTTGCCCTAACATGCCGACCTATGCCAAGAAACAAAGCACACAAAGGGCGAAACAAATACGACAGATAAATAAACAGCACCCTCTTCCGAGCTTGCTCATACAAACTTTGCTTATACACAAAATGGGCCGCGCATAGAATACACAACTCTTGAATGGGTTCTCAGCCTATTTGCATCTCTCAACAGATAAACAGAAAAAGAGAGAGAGAGAGCACGCGGGCACAGAACACTGCAACCAAAAGAGATTGTCACATGACTTCACGCTTCACCGAATATTTTAGACGGAGCAAAGCTCAAGCCGTAGTGATCCAAAGCGGTTCAATGCAATCCATCTATGCATCCGTGCTTACAGTTCATTATAGCAAGGCATAATGTGCAATACTTTTTCAGACATAGGCATTGTAGAGCACCTAGAAGTTGCCTTTGTGCATTGACTTGGGATAACCGAGGAGAGCAAAGAAAAATGTTGCACAGAATAGATTGTAAAAAGGAAGTGTGAAGCATAAAATCAGAACCCAATCATACCAAAGAAACATAAGGATCATTAATTCCAGGGGCTTGCCCTGACACACGCCTAGCTATGCCACGAAACAGACACAGAACAGGTGAAGCAAATACGGCAGATAAATAAACGGCACCCTCTTCTGAGCTTGCTCATACAAACTTTTAATAAGTTTTAGCCTTTAAACAGCTTCATAGGTTGCACAGGAAATGCATGATGCTTGCAATCCAATCTATTGGCAGTTTCAGACAGCTTTGCAAAAATGCAGCTGTGGTCGCGATCAGCACTCAAGCTGCAACATTGGACTCATCTCAAATTCAGGTTAAACTTCATCAAAAAGAACCTCACAATTTTTTTTTCGGAAGAAGAAATTCTAGGAACTCTTCTTTCATAAAGGTCTACAATGGTCTACTCAAACGTTAAGATGTTTGTTTACTGCCTGTAATAAGCCCGTTGATCGAGCTAAGCGAAAAGCACTGTTAGGCGTGTGCAAAAGATGCCCCAAGCAAAACGATATGATAAAACAAAATGCTCTTTTACTCAATAGTCTACATGCCCGAGGCACCTGGTGTCAGCAGTTGACAACAGTGCAGATTTGCACGAAAGAACAGGTGCAAGTGAAAAGGGTTGAGATGAAACACATCCTAGCTTGGCTTCACAGACTTGACATCATACTTTCACCACTTAGGCACTACTACTTGCTTTTTATCTCCTCCATACTGGATTCTAACAACGTGCAGTTGTACATAAGTTTGAAAGAAAAGTTCGGCAGCACGATGTCTACGGCGCAGGCAAGATGCAGGGGTTTGCATAACGCAGGGCACTTTAAAAAGTCTTGCAGGTTCCAAACTTCCCCGGTCACTGCCTCCTTCGGCATCAATCTGGCTCTATACAACAGTTACTGGTCCAACACGTTTTTCACTATAAAGGAAAGCACAAAGTAAACGCAGCACTAATGCGGGTTCTTCAAAACAACAATACTAGCATGCCAGCAACAGGCACAGAATTGAAACCACAGAAGGCTAGTGCTAACATAGCTCTACTCAGGACTGCACTGCACGGTTGCGGCCGCAATACAGATGTCTCAATGCCGAGTCTGAAATGAATGCCTAACTTGTGTGTGAGGGGGGGGGGGGGGGCAAAAAAGGAAAAACAACAACAGTGAGCCGAGATTTTCCTGCACTCATTAAAATCTCAAATGAATGCACATGGAAGTTGGCAAACACCGCTTAAACCAAGCTCTTACAAAAATCGTCATATGACAAATGGTCACAGAACTATATTAACAGAGGGAAAGCAATCAACTTCATGTAGAGTTTTGAGAATGTACTTCAAGAAAGCCACCGTGGGAACAAAACTATAGTGACAAACAACCAACAGGAGCCTCCAAGTGGGCTGTGTTAGTCTCTAAGACCTCGCTCAAGTTAATGATACTTGACTATCTCCAACAGCATGATCACCAGCAGTACCTTGTTATGAAAAAGATGCCTTTACCTTTAACTGTCTCAGTTTAACTAGCTTAACTGCTGGCTCCATGAATGAAAAACCATTTTGGACCAAGTTGCACCCGGAGAAGTAGAACAGCCACACAAGTCCAAACACAGGAGTTCGATCAAAATGTGCGGCATGAAGTCCATTTCGACGAGGCAAAGAGACAAGCAAGACTGAGACTACGACAAGGCTCAACAGAAAATAAACGGGCAACCAAAAACAATACAAATTATCGAATACAGTAGATCAGAAGCATGTAAGAATAGAAAATTCGGGCTCAAGAAGAGGAGTCTTTTCAAAAACAAACAAATCTGCAAGCACGGGCGGCACAGAGAGGAGGAGACAGTCAGTGGTGTTTCAGCTCCGAGGCAATTTTGTAGTTGAGGATCTTGGTCCAGTCAATTTTGGTTCGCGTCAGCGGCAGTTGTCGGCGTAGCGCCTTGAATGTCGTGTCCGACATTGCCTGGTAGTTTTCGGAGATGGCAGTCTGAGAAGTAAAACAAAAAGGGTAGGCAAGGTTTGCTACTTGGTATGACAGCAGCAATAAAACATTAGTATGCTTGTAGATGTCGCTGCAATTGGCGCTTTATGTAATTGTAAAGTTAGACTTCCTGTGAGGCACGTTGCCAAGCTGGTGGCAGCGTGGCCATTTTTTTTTTTTTGCAATCAGTGCGTGTGGGTGCAGCTTGCTTTCTTTTTTTTTTGATGTTCACGTGGTTCTCATGATGAGAGCGTGCGCAACGAACAGGCCCTGGCACGTGCAGCTACCAACTCGCTTTCATTTGAACCAACGACAGGTGCCGTTACTATTTGGGAAAATGTGCAATGCAGAGAATAGCACTTACAAATTAGAAAAAGCAGTATAGCTACTACTGTTGCTCTTCAAGGTCATCGGTGAGGGTTACGGGTTGCAGAGAGCAGCAAGCACCCATTTCATAATGCTCTCAGCTCTACCATGCCCAACAAATATATCACCACGGCGGAGCAGATGGAGAAGAGATCAACGTTTTCATTGGCATTGTTTACAAGTCTTGCATTCAGCACAATTAACGGGAATGTAGCAGATGCTAACAATGTTAAAATTAAATGATGGGGTTTTACGTGCCAAAACCACTTTCTGATTATGAGGCAAGCCGTAGCGGAGGACTCCGGAAATTTCGACCACCTGGGGCATTCTTTAAAGTGCACCTAAATCCAAGTGCACAGGTGTTTTCGCATTTCGCCCCCATCAAAGCTAACAATGTTTTTTTCCTTTTTCACCGGGACGATACAAAACTTGGAAATGTATCCACGTTACATGGAGCTGGACACAAAAGTTCACGAGCCACAGCTTCCACAAAAAAAATTGAGTTTCTGCTCTGTTAGGGCAGGGCCCTTTTAACATAATGAATCACTGTATAGGTCACAAGAACTACTACAGATTGAAACTTCGGTTTCAAGATTATGTGGTCAGGCTTTCTGGGAATCCACCTTTTTGCAAATAATGCACACTGTAAACTTGCTTAACCTTACTTACTTACTGTAAACCACCTGGACTTGTTTGTATGTGGTAGGTAAGAACCACGGCAAAGCTCCGCAGCAGCATGCTTAAGTGACCGATTGATCATTTTTTATTGTTTCCTTCGCTTATACAGAAATAGCAAACACTGACTGGAACCATGGCCTTAGGCTACAGTACACCCGACAGACCTAGGATAAAATTGCAAAGCAAGGATACAGGATACATCTTTTTCTTTCCCGAGTGCAGCTAGAACCTTCATATTCACTGCTGTACATTGATTTAGACTGATGAAGAACGCACCAGTTGTCATTGCCCATGGAACCTTTCACAATTGTAATGCACTGTGACGCCATTCTACCTATGCGCATTATTTCAGTATGTCCAGTTCATTGTTTGTGAAAAAGGTCCCAGAAACCATAGCAGGTCAGATAAGCCAAGCCCTGAATACATACGCACTGAGAATGCTAAGAACCCTGCATGTATTTATGTAACCAAGTTTACTGCCAATTTCATTCTGCTTGCCAAATCTTGCATACCACAGCAAGAGAAATACCAGAGTAAATAACCAACCAGGAAGCATTGATTTGAAAATGTTTTACAAAGTGATGTGAAAAAAACTCACCTGATACTCGTTTTCTGCATCTTCAACAATCTGCACGAATTCCTTTGCAGCTTGCTGCTCATTCTGGAGACAGGACATGAGTGACAAGAATTTGTTTTACAGTGGAATGCACAACTTAATGCATCGTAATATGTAACATACATTAGTTTTTCTTTAAATTGCAGAAGCAACACAATGTGGTTAGCACAGCCAGGAAGCAAACTAATGACACTGTGGCAAAAACCAGAATGGTTTTGAGCCACTGAAGTGGCCAGCACAAGCAATATACACAAAAAAATGTGAAAGAAAGTATCATCTCGGTAAGCAGAAATCATTTAAAGGGATCCTGAACTTCCCCTCGGGTTTGGTGAAGAAACACCTGCAGCGGACAACAGCACACACTGCTTTGAACATGTCTTTCGGGAAGCAGCATAGACTTTCCAACCTGGCCGACATGTATCTCACAGAACAAACTTAAGCACTTGTTAACAAACCCACAATCTGGTCAAAGTGCCATTAATTTGTTAACTGTTTATTCACCGCCAAATCTCTGATGGACTTTGCTGAGTAAACAAGCTGCATTTGGGCTGAAAATTTTACTTCCAAGAAACTTATATGGTTATCTAAACCATATTTTTTGTACAGCGCCCTGATAAACTGATACCAACAGTGCATCATAAATTTCATTTTCTAGAAAATTTGGTTTTAATTTGGTCTTTGTGATACACTCATTTCCACTCCAGCCCAACAACTCCACTGTGAGCACATAATACAACCCTTGATTCAACAAAGCTCAATTTAAGTGTTTTCGATTACTTGGCACATACAGTAGAATGCCACGGATACATTCCCAATTCATGAGTTTTCCCGGGTATAATGTCGCTGTAGTCCAGTCCCATCAAAGGTCTCATAGATACCTACGCATTGAATCCCCTTTCAATACACTGTTGTTCTCGCACGGTAGGATGAGACTTTGGCGTATAATTACAAGAAAAATAACAAGTGCACAATCTATAACATTAAAATTTCAAAGAAAAACTTCAACCACATTAGACAACCTAGCTGCACACCTACAACTACCATCAATGCGCGCTTTCGACACACCACAGTCCTGGCGGCAATTTCTTAAATTTCTGACATCTTACAGTGTGCTGTTTGGTATTTAGATTCTGCCTGCATGACAGCATGCCCATTTGGCAACAAAGTCAAGCATAAAAAGCAATATTTTGGTTTTAATACATCGACGGCATGGTCGTCGGCCATGTCACCTCTGCCTCGTAAAAACAAAAACTAGTGAAGCCTAGTCAATCCCAAAGCCGCAGACCACGCCCAAGCTACAGGACAAGCCAAGCCACTAAACGTTGAATGTCGCATAGGGTGCATTTGCTGTTTGTTGTGCGAATTCCATGTGTACAATGTCTGTTCATTTCTAAGTTAAATAGTGACACAGTCCTGGGTGACTTCTTCAAGCAGTTTCAAGTGGCGCCAACTCAATTCTCGATGTCTGCATCATCGAGGGTGGTGATTAAGTGAGGGAAGCGCTTGACAACGACTGTGTCAGCTGAGCCGTTTTCTTTTGTTGTCAGGGGACGAAGATTTGGCGCATGCTTTGCCTGTAATTTCGCCTACCTGCAGCGATAGCATGATTGTCAAAATACGAACTGACCAGGTCACAGGCAAGCACATGTGTGCGCAGGAACATGTTGACAAACTTGGGTTGTAATTTGCGATAATCACTTTTGAAGGTGCTTTCAATTTCGTAGCACAGGACCCATTGACAGGCGACAGCAACAATGGTACTGGGCCTTTTCGATTTTCGGAGTTCTGGCCACTGGCAGCTAAACAGCTGCTAGCTAGTTCCTCTCTTGATAGGAAGTTATGTTGGCCGAGATCCCAAGTCAACTCAAAGCTGCCTGAAGTTTGCAAAATCGAATGCTGGGACAGCTGCGCAAGGGATAAACGTAAACACAGCCTGTGTACACTTGGCAGTAAAAGCTCGTTAATTCAACCCCATTAATTTGGAAATTCAGATCAGTATTTTGGTCCTAGCCAAAGTGCATGTTTAGTCTATGTGACCAAACATTCGTTAATTTGGCAGGATTCAACCGTGTACCGGGTAAGTCGGACAAATGCTGATGAATGCCCCTTACGGCAGTGATGTAAAGGCAGTGCTAGAACCTGTCCAAATTACCAAATATGTACGGATTATCGGTGTCCACTTTATCAATCAGCGACTGTATATGCATATACCACTCCTATAATGGCCCAACACTGGGTTCGCAGCATCAACAAATGAAATGAAGATTTTCATCAGTTTTTCGTTTTTGTTGTTCTTGAATTTATGCTGATGGTACCCGTTTTTACACATAATTCACATCTCCCATAGCCGGTAAGACTGTGCTCAAGGTTCGCTTTGTCACTGAAGAGGGTGCAAGAGACATGCCCCAAATGACTAGATAGTGGTGCCCTATAAATGTGCATACTGTATTTATTCGATTGTAATGTGCACCCGTTTTCCGTGACCAAAAAAAGGGGAAAGAAAGAAAAACAGACGCCCTTAATAGTAACGCACACCCATTTGCCGTGACCTAAGAAAAGTCCTTTACAGTACCGCGCACCTCATTATTTCATACACAAAGACAACTTTCTCTCACTTGAAAAAACAAAGATTTAGCCCCAATGCACTAAAGTTGCGATAGGTAAGATAAGTCTCAATCTCGCTCAAAAGGTGAAGCGTTGGCAAATCGGTAAGCAGTTATACGAAAAGTAAGGATAGTAGTTTTATCAGCCACATAAACTTTTAAATATTTGCTTGCTAATTAAAAAGCATGGTATCACATGCGCACAAGCAGACATGAACATGTCTCATTCAATAACCGCAGAAACTTTTTATTAGAAGTGCGGCAGCAGGAGTAAGCAAATTGACCTTTGCGTGGCCTCTCGCTTCAATGTGAACTAAGCTACAAGACGAGAACACAGTGCAGTGCGCCTACATGTGTAGACTGTCTCCATCGCAGATCGCTTTTCAAGATAGAGGCCACGCGGCCGTGCCTAATGCAGCAGCCGCCTGAGTAGAATGGCGCTCCCATTTCCGCAAGTCCCGCACACAAGTTTCTGGAACTCTGAACACC
Organism: Dermacentor andersoni; assembly: GCF_023375885.2. Lineage (NCBI taxonomy): Eukaryota > Metazoa > Arthropoda > Arachnida > Ixodida > Ixodidae > Dermacentor > Dermacentor andersoni. The sequence continues at coordinate 23,790,667 of NC_092822.1, forward strand.
CGCGATGTGGCCTGAGTTCCGTCCCTCTCCCGCACACGTGATCCCTTTCCCATTAATTGCGGCATCACGATGAGCACTCGGCGTGTCTTCACAGTCAGCACTTCCATGCTGATAGAGCAAATGTAGAAAACAGGATGACGGATTGTGGACTGACCTTAGCACACATACTACAGCACATGGAGGAAGCTACGGCAGCTAGGCATAAGCTAGGCTCAAAGCGTGTACGAGGCTGCCATTTTGAAATGCCGATGGCGATATGGTAACACAGATTCAGGGTCACACTCGATTCTAACACGCACATAATTTATGGACCCGTTTTACTGCAAAAAAGTGTGCATTAAATTCGAGTAAATACAAGTAAATACGGTATATAGCAAAACTGGGGTCACCGTGTTGTTGCTGTGATACACTTCAAGTCACAGCAACAACGCGGTGCAGCTGCTCCTTGCTGGCGAGCTCAGGTTAGCTCGATCGAATTTCAAGCAACGCCCCCTTCAGTTACCAATGCTATTCACATGCTGCCCGACAAGGCCTGCAATAAGCAGATAGGAAGAGGGCCTACCGTGATGTTGAGGGTGGCTTTGATCTCCTTGGAGCTTACTAGTTGGACGTTGCCATCCTCGTAGTAGTGCACCTGCAGAAAGCAACAAAGACAGGTTAATTGGGCAGGCTCGCCTTGTTTTGTCGAAAACTTCAAACAGGCTCGTCCATGCTATGACTACTTTTGGCAGGCGTTAACACTGCTCGAAGATGGCATCAAGTGTTGCAAGTAGTGGCACACTACAAGTCCATCATTCACGGATTTGCCATTGCCTACACCACATGGCTCATAGGAAATTCAAAGCACAAAAGAACCTGTTTAAATTCTGGATTTACAAAGTATCCAATCATGAGAATTCTTCACACGTACAATTGGCCACAAAAGCTTACGAGACACGGGTTCCATGATAAATTTGAATTTCTGCACCGTTAGAGCATGGTGCTTCTAATTTAATTAATAGTTGTGCCGGTCACATAAACTGCTAGACTCTTGAAAAAAAAGTCTACATCCCTTGGGGCTTATCTTGATTGATTGATTGATTAATTGAAAACTTTATTATTCCACCGAGCTGGGGTGCAGTCCCTGCGCGTTGAGGACTGAGTCTTCACGGCCTCAACGGCTTATCTTGTCCCACAACAATAATAGTCACCTGCCTTGCTTGCATCTCCTTTCTTGAAAACTCGGACCTCGCTACTTTCCGGTCAAGAATGCTATGTCACGCTCATAACGAGCAAACTGTTTGAACTTTGAAGTATATTGGGCTGGCAGCATTGAAGAAAGGAACTGCAGGCAAAAAGACAACGATTATTATTGTGGGAGAAGATACAACCCAAAGGGTGTAAACTTTTTTTTAAGAGAGTAAAGACAAACACTGATTTTGAGGCTATGCCCCCAGGCTTGGCAGGAATTCAGATTTTTATCAATTCCTGTGCCCCATAAGCTTTTGTGGCCAACTGCACCTCACCAGAACTCTGTATGTTCACATGCATAAGATTGTTTCATAACTGCAAATTGCAGCTGTGTACTGAACATAAACTTTTTTTAGACTAGCTGCTTCACGGCAATCCACAGCCCACTGCCGTAAGCTGCACTCAACAGCAGCACGAACTGCATTGCCATAAATCTGCATGTCAATGCAAAACCAGCTAATTGTTAAGCTTTGCATTGCAGGAAAGCTGCACCATACTTCCAAACTATCTTGTGATGGGCTGCTTGAAGCTACAAGAAAAGACCGATGTGCGTCTAGGAACAGCATCCTGAAAGAGAGGCTGCCATGAATGTTGGCGACATCCCGTAGATTCTTCCATTGGCGAGGCAGTCTGATTTCCTAGTGTCGTGTGGCTGCTGTGAATAGATCTGAATTGTTTCAGCATCAAACTATCACTTGAGCTGCCAATACTTGACAAAGCAGAGCCTATTGGGCCTAATGACCTAGGCATTGCAGTTGTGCTGAAAATTCGCCGCTGGCCGATTTGATAGCAGGCTGCCAGCCATCAGAGAAAAGCCTGTCAGTAATATAAATGATGCTCAGTGAAGCTGAGAACTTGGCTATTTGTTACTGTATTGAGCACCACTTGTGTGATCCACTCTCTTCCTTGTGTTACATGTTTGTTAGAAGTTTGCGAATATGTGAATATCAAAATTTAAATATTGAAGCAAACCAAATACAGTGGAACCCCAATTAAGCAACAATGAGGGGACCATGGAAACGCCGTTGTATAATCCAGATGTCGTATAACTGAAAAACTAAGAATATAGGCACTGGCTCTCAGTCTTGCCCGAAAAGTGGGTACAGACTGCCTGAATAAGCACGTGGCACGAACCTGCACTGCTCCAAGGAAGGTATATTACAGTTCAGTCCACTTATAACGATATCAAGAAGAACGAAAAATCTGATTGTTATAACCAATCATCGTTATATCCGAACTGCTGTAAAAAAAAAGCATAAAAAAAAAAGCTGCTGAACATACCTTTGTAGCTCCAAAACCAAATTTGCCACTTACGATAAAAAATTGACATTGTAAAAAGTAGGCTGTGGAAAATGAAAAGTTTATTTATACCTCTAAACAGCGTGTGAAGTGTTAGGCGAGCTGGAATAGTCAGAAATCTTCCCTTGCTTTCGCGGAAGCTTCAGGTTCACAACCGCGGTGTGCGTCACATCCAGCGGCTGTGCGAGCACTGGCGGCTATAATTTAGCGTGCATGAAATCAATGAGTGACTCTATCGACAACAGTGTACTTTGCGTGAACATTGGGACCGGTGTCAAAGACAGGCCACTGTCAATCTCGTCCCTGCTGCGGCTGTCATCGCCTCCATGACACAACGCCGCCGTCTGTCACGACAGCAATCACCCCGTCGAAGATTCTTCGCAGAGCGAGGCAGCGCTATATGCACTCCAAAACTCCTCCGTCAAAGCACCACCCATTTTGTCGGCAGTACCGAGGTGCTCCAAAGTTTGGTAATGTCAGTGGCTGCCACTGTGTTGGTTTCACACATGGGGGTTTCGCCCTGGTGCACAAAGCCTGCCTTTCGGTTGATCGGCATGGTCACTGGTTCTACCCTTCATGATCGTGGCGTTCGTGATTTTCAGAATCATCAATATCGACTGCGCGAGCTCGTACTTGGAGTCTTGCGAAATTTGCAGCTTTCGTCTCGAGCGACAGCTTTCTGTTTTGTTGGCGCACCTACTGCCCCTTCTGCGGCGCATTTCCACGCTCATTAAGGAATGCTTTCTTTTTCCTTTCTTTTTTTGGACACTTACCGGCGATGTGGATGCAAAGCAGCTGAAGCAATTTTGTGGCACGCTGTACCAACTTGCGATGCTCTCCATGGCTTTCATAATCAGCGCACTGGTGGGGCGCGGTGCATGATAATGGCGGCAGATACGAACTTGCGCAGGCTAACTTTTCACACCGTCTCGGTTAAGGGGAACTTAGCAACGCAAATTTCGCTATTATTCTGCATGAAAAACGCCGCCCCATAGGGAGAATTTCGATTGTTATATCTGATATATTGCTATATGTGGTATCGTTGTAAGTGGGCTGCACTGTAAATTACATTTAAAAGATAACCAAGCATTTACCTGGAGGAGGTGTGAGCGAATCCTTATTCTCACCTTTAAAAAAAGAATCAGTGATCTTTTTGTGGACGTTTGCCCAGCCACAACGCACCAACTCGTCTCAAGAGCTGCAACATCTAGCAAGTCCCCGACATCGTCACATCCACAAACAAACTGTCAAATGTTGCCAACGCTGCGCAACATGTGTTCGTAAGTTGGAATGGACACGCAAGTCAGAACAAATGGACAATTCGGAAACAAGTTCTCTTCATTTAGTGTCGTCATCTGAGGTGAAGACAGCTTTTCTTAGGCGGTATTCTTGGGCAATCCATTTGGGAGATAGTTTCACTTGAATAAAATTTTGTGCGACTCGGCACCGAAAGCATCCCCGACAAGTGGCGTGTTTACTCGAATCTAGGCTGGCCCCGATTCTAAGCCGACCCCCGAATGTCTGAAGCCAGCAAAAATTTAAAAACTTACCACGAATGTAAGGCGAGCAAGAAAGTGAACACAGCCTTCACAAAATGAAAACAGTATTTATTTAATATGAACATGCCGAGCTCACTCTACGTCATCATCGCTGCTAGCCTCGTATACTTGAGGATGCGCGTAAGCTTGCGTCCGCGTGCCAATGTATGCGCAGACAGTGCAGCATGGCTCGTATGCATTGGAACGCGGTGAAATCTCAGCGAACAGCTCCCCTCTGTTATCGCGCGCTTATCTTCCTTATCGCTATGTCCTGGTTGCGGCACACGGCACACACATAAGGCCTCTCCTGTTGTCTCCATCCAACGACAGACATTTTTATCATCGATTCTGAACTCCCGCCCACCTTTAACGTTTGACGACGCCTTTGCAGCTAGCACAACCTTTAGTTTGTGGCATCGCCTATTTGGTGCCATTATGATAACGCCACGCCGCAAGCCAATACTTAGCCACCATACCATACCAATACGACACAAATCGAAACAGCGACATCGCTCGTGTACTTCGGTTGGCTACTGGCGTGGTTAGTAGTAGCTGTGATACTGACTTTTCTAGATGGCACTAGCTATGCACCATATTTACCATTTTCAATAACAAACTGGCGCATTTTTATAAATCCTCGAATCTAAGCCGACCCTAGAGCTTGGTACACGTGTATTTGAATAAAGAAAAATGCTATCGGCCTAGATTCTAATAAATGCAGCATTTTTGCCATTGTGCCAAGAGCACTAACGGCCGTATACTTCTGAGGAGTTCGGTACCGGGACGAGCCAAGTCTCGAGAAAGCGAAACTATCTTCATAAGTGATCGCACGAGATCACGTCACTTTCGAGCTTGTTTGAGATTAAGCACTTCTTATAAGGCTGCACGACCATTTCATTCAGGGTTCGTACCAAGCTACTATGAGGATCACGGAGATCTTCCGACTGGCCTCGCATTTAAAGAGGGACTCCCGCTGGTCCTGCTATCCCTGAATTGTTGATGTCGGGATCCCGAGCCATGGCGGAGTTTCCCTCTTTTTCGGCCATCAAAATTGCTCATCTCTCGAAGCGGGAGTCATATCAAATGCGCTATGTCACCATAAAGTCACAAATAAGAGGAGTCGAAGCATGAAAGGCCACAGGGTACTACAGGACCTTAACTGTAACACAAGTACAGCGAAAATGGCGTTGATTCCAACAAAAAACAAGTTTTGACTTGGGTCAACTTGTCTATGGATTAGATCGAGACTTATAAGTACAGGTTGTGAATGTGACACTAAGAACCGCAGAATATAGGATATTTGTTTTAAAATTGTGAATTTTGCCATTATTCCAATGTAACATGTGGGTTGAATTTAAGCAACGAAAATCATGAAAAAGCTCTCCTTACAATTGAGTAAATACAGTATTGCACACCTGTTATCAGCCGGCTACAGTGTGCTCACGTGCCAACGTGCATTTACTTAGGGCTTTTTTTTCCCCTCTCAGATGGTACCAGAGAGGCAGGGTCGGCGTAAGATTGCATTTTATAATTGAGGTTTTTAATACTTTATTTCTATGGGGGATCTGCCGGGACCAAACCAATTCATCGTAAAATGCGGGTCGTCGCATGACTGGGGGACATATACAGTCACCGACTGATTTTTCGGACTCCAAAAATTCGGACATGCTCGATTATTTGGTCTGCTTCGGGGCACCGTCATTCGCCCCATGGACCATAATGTATAACAACTGCCGAAAGTTCGGACACCTTGCAACCTCTCGTCTGTTTTTTCGGACACTCCTTGAGCCAACTCGATCGAGAGCACCATGCACCGACTCCGACCGATGCCCGATGCATGGTTCGACTTGCTGAACGCCATTTTTGTTTTGAACAGAGCCTCCTTGCTGCCCCACGAAGCGGCGCTACTGCAAATCCCAACTCATCATCATCATTTCTGCCTGGTTCATGGCTACAGCTGTTCCGGTCTCAGCTTAGTAAGCCATGTCAAGACAATCCAGCAGCTGATTTGTTTCTTCGTGCACGGCACTGCGAGTAAGCCACATTTTTCGTTTGTGCGACTGGTGTCGAGGTTGTGGTGATGCAATGTGTCATACGGAAACATCGCGTCATGTGTCTAATGGCGCCGACAGTGCCCACGCAGACTGCGCTGGGGAATGTCGGCAAACGGGTGCCGGGAGGCCTAGGATTTGACGCCTTCCGATGTGCTATCTACTGACGCCGAAAATGTCCTGCCGAGACCTGCGCAGTGGTTGCATTGCGATTCCGGACACCGTCTCATTTGACAGTTTCACAGCTGCTGATACTGCTGTACTGACATGCGCAGAACTCGACGACGGCGAGATCATTCGTCAGGTTTCTGCTGCACCGCCGGACAATAACTCCGAGTCAGAAGATGACGCACCATGTGCTACGCTGCCGTCGCATGCGGAGCGTGTACAAGCAGTGACTGTGCTTTCAGCCGCCTATAGTGACCGTACGACACTCTCAGAGATTCAGGCTTATCTTATTGTGCGTAAACCGAACAGCGTGCAATGGAGCATTCACCATTTCTTCAAGCCTACTGCCAAGCGCGAACAAGTGCGTGGAAATAAAGCATTTTTTTTTTCTTAATCTGCTTTTTCGGACACCTGTTTATTCGGACATTTCCGCAGTCCCCGTGAGGTCCGAATAAACGGTCGGCGATCGAGGTTTCACTGTAATACGAATACCCCTTTTGTGTGAGAGCTCCGTTCTCAGTCTCCTCTATTGGTGAAAGCTTGACCAGCCGTGGTTGATATGAGCCACGCGTGCCCCTGCTATTCACGGCTATGGTAGGCAGTTTGCAAGGTACCTTTGCGAGGCCTTACAAATCTCACGTCTTTCACCAGTCAGTTTCAGTCTGTCACACACACATAAAAGGCAGTTTTCCTGCCTTCAATGAGCTCTATGGGCAATTTTCCTAATTTGCAAGCACACTTCTCTGCACTGCACATTGGCCCCAACTAATGGCAGCACCGGTCGCCATTCAAATGAAGTGCCAGCTGCACATGCTGGGGCTTGTCACTCAAGCATGGTTTCATCATGAGAGCCACGTCTACATTGTCTGTTTCATAATACAAGCAATCTGTGCTTGTACACGCTGTGTGAAAAAATCGCTACGCCACCATTATTTGGGAAAATCGCCTCGTAGGAAAGACAGCACTACAATTATTAAATGGTTCTATTGAGAGCTGTATCGCCCGCAATACGATGAGTGTAAGAATGCAGCCCTGCATCACCACCTGAGAGCTACAGGAGCTGCTAGATGCCTTTGCTGGATGTCAAACAAAAAGACATTTACCTGAACTCTGACGAGTCCTTTCACATCGGCTGTGGCAGCACCGGAAGGAAAGTTTACTGTCCAGACGCTTCTCCAACGACCATTCCTGGTGATCAAGGGCAGAAAAAGAAAATCACACAATGTTAGGTTTTTGTCCGTGCTCAAACAATGCTTCAGACACTAAAACTAACTATGTTCTACACTGCAATCAATGTGAGTGTGCGAGTATTTGGTGTTTAGTGGCCAAACAATGACTGAGGTCATGCTATGCCATGACAAGTGTTATGGATGTCATATTCATTTTCTCGGTGCAACAGCACCAGATTATGAACTGTCTGGAGGGATGATGCTATGACCATGACAGATTTTAGATGATGCAGCGTAATGTGGCTGGAAAGGGGACAAAAAGGTTGCTGCCTGTATACATAACTAAAACATATGGAATAAAGCTATGCATGCACAAGCGGCGAGGTATCATAACAATGTTCATCACTGACAATGACAAGGACCAAGACACTGCACGTAATTGCTTCAATCTTCTGTGCTTATGGAGTGACTAAATCTTTCCAGGGTAGCCTACTGATGCTAGAAATGTGAAAACTCATACAGGCATGATAAGCAAGAAATTATAAAGGATTTTTTTTTTTTACTAGAGAGTGACCCAAGTTGGTCCACCGGTTTGTTTCATAAATACACGTTGAAATCTGTGCTTTACATACATAGTGTTGATTGGCCTTGACGAACATGATCCACGAGATGAGGCCACCAGAAACAAGGACATGGAAGCAAAACAACCAGACCCGCACACACAACCACACCCACCAGAAGTTCTGTGCCTGGAATTGGTGGTCTTCAAGGCAGGCGACTAGCGACAACTCCTGGGGACTGGGGCTGCGGTCGAAGACAGCGCACGTGCCATGCCGGTAGTGTTCGCGCGCGTACTGCGTCCACACCTCCTCCAGCGCAGCCCGCCAGCTCTCGCCGTGGCCCTCGGGCAGTCCGGCACTGCCATCCCCGCTGGAGCCTGGCGGATGGCTCTGGTAGTCGGTGGCCTCCTTGCGGAGGTGGTCGTACCGGAAGGACTGCCGCGTGCGCGGGTCGTAGAAGCGGCCCTCGCCAAGGTCATTGTAATGGGTGACGAGCGCCTGAACATGAATGGGTAGATGACCTTAAGAGGAGGCGTTAGCTAGAGACCAACTCTGACTTCCCTGTTCAAATACATCAGGGGTTTATTATTAACAAAGACAGTTTGACAACAAGTTTATAAATGCGCAAGTCTGTACTATGAAAAGATACTGCAGTTCCACAAACTGAACTTGTTTAAGCATCTGATTCAGGCAAGCTTTATATGTAAATTTATAGCTAACATGAAGTTGTTACAATGTTTACGAGAGGGGCGGGAGGGCTGCAAATGCCCTACTCAAAATTTTAAAATACACTTTAGAGCGGCATATTAATACATCAATTTTGCCTTCCATAGGTGCTTCTGTAGGTGTAGTTTAGAGGATTGGTATATTTTTTTATTTCTCAGGTGCAGAGTCACAAGTCTGATGCTGCAGTGTTCCTAAATTTGGCACTATTTGACCATTTCTGTTATAAACTGACAGTCTAAATCTGAAATTTGCTCTTAACAGTTGGCAGATTGAAAATTTTTTTTTTATGTCATAAACCTAATAAAATTCGGTGCAGTCAAGGACAAACAGAACAATTTTTCCATTCCCATTAATTTCTACAGGAACTCATGAGGTAAAGCTTCTTCTTGAACAACGCGATCAGCTGGAGAGGCATGCACTTGCCTTGTGTTCGGAGCCTTCAATTTCTACTGGCGTCAGCTGATCCTTATTGTACTGTGCAAATGCACTGAAAAATAAAGAAAAAGAAATGCAAAGAAGTTTTCCCAACCACTATTTGAACAGCAGTTGGGAGACACACTGAAAATCAGGAACACACAATAAAAGGTCCTGGCCATGTTTTATGAACAGCACCACCTGTTGACTGCACTAGAGAGAGAGAGAAGTTTAATGATATGAAATGCTGAGAGGTCAGCCTGAGGTATATTCGTCTAGCCAGCTACTCGGCATTGGGGGAAGGGGAAGAGGGAAAGAAAGAGGGAAGAGGTGCATGATGGGTGACGATGACGATAGAAGGAAGATGTAGAACATATAGCAAGCAATTTGGCATGCTCAAAGTCTGCAATCCAGGCCCGTAGTTTTTAAAAAGTTCAGTAATGCCTGAATGGCCTTGAAACTCGATTGAGCATCTGGCCAAGGGCCTAAAATAACGTCCTCCGACAACGGTGCGCTGTCGAGACGCGTAAGGTTGACTGCACTAAAAACCAGCTAGAGTAAGCTCTCAGAGGCCAGATATTCGTAGTAGAGCACTACACATGAAAAACACCACATCTGCTGAGAGTTCAACTTGAAAGGTTTTTTTTTTTTATATTCTGTCGCTTACATTTATAACATACCCTAGAAAAACTAAATTTCTCGCTAATGAATCATAGCTAGTTACGACAAACTCCTCCTTACCTGGACGCTTTTTCTTTGAGCAGGGTGTCATTGTTCAGCAGCAGGCGGACGTCATTGAACACCTCGTTGAATTCCCCGGGAGGTGCTAACTGGATGAAGTCAGACACTATGCGAACCTGCATAGAAATGTTGACTCTGAAAAAACTCCGGCTTTTAGCCAAGTCACTAGTGCAATGTCTAGGGCCACATTTTATTCGTGACTAAGAGCACCTCCCAGACAAGCTGAAGCTCATAAACACAAGACTGTGTAAGCCCCGCTATGGGCGGCTGCAAAACAAACCCAAAAAGACGGCGCGGGCCATCTGGGCAGGGGGTATGCGTCTCGATGAGATTGTTTGCACACTTGAGTAATGGCTGTCAATGGTTGACACAGAGCAGGGCCTTGCAGGCAAGCAAAGTAACCACGCTGCCGGCACCCATGGCTGCCGCAGAGTTCGGGGGGCGGAGAGGACCACCAGCACCACAGTAGCGGTCGCGCATCACAGTGAAAAGGAAGCTTCGGACCCCCGTCGCGTTGAGCTTCCTCGGAATACCCGCAGGCATTTTCCTTGCGCGCGGCCGGCTGGCGGGTGTGAAGAACTCATTCACAGCTCGAGGTTCCCCGAATGGGTGTCAGATGCCCTAATGGTCGTGCGCGTCTTACTTCCGCGGTGCTCTGGTGGGTGACCTTGGAGTATGCGTGGTTCGGGTCTGGACGCAGGCAGCGGGGATCGCGCGGCATCAAGCGGGCGCTCCGATTTTTATGGTTTTGCCCCGTGCGCTGACCGGCGCATGGATTTTTAGGACCGCACAAGAGTCTACGGTTTTGTCTCGGTTTTGAGGCGCCGAGGGAACCTCTTCTTCGGCTTACAGCCCGGACACGGGAGCGACCTTGGTGGATGGACAATTATCCCGTGCTCCTGTGAGACAGTTTGGCTTGCAAGCAAGTGCTTGCTTATGGCGCCGCATGGCCTTTGGTTTCTTGCAATCTGGTTGTGTCGCGCACATGTTCGAGCACTGACAACATGGTCCTGACGTTTCCTGGCTTTTGGGTTTTGCGCATGTGTTTTGTTGGTCAGCGCCTGTTACGCCGGCTGTGCTCGCGTGGCGTTTCTCGGAACTTGCGATGTGTACAGCTGGCGTGACCCTCACCCCTTTGTTGTTACATAAGGTGTATTTAGGGTGAGGATTCTACACTGTGAACTGTACTAAAAAGATGTTCTTTGATTGATAGTTGTTCGACTGGCCAATCACGCACGCAAGTTGTGCTGAACGCAGTGATTGGTGAACGTATTGTACAGTTGGGACGCAACCCGGCGGAAATTCGCCAGCAATGATTTTGGGCGGAGTGTTGTGTCTAGAAAACGCGGCTGCAGCGCTCCGATGGAGAGTTCTGGACCTGGCTTCGGTGCTAAGCGCCATCGGCTCTGCCGAAATAGGGTCGCCCTATGTGGTCCAAACCAGTGTAACTATTTGCAAACGATGTACTCTTGAAATTATGCAATCTTGTAACTGAACTTTGTAATTTTATTTGTAAATACAAGTTTTGTTCGTTCACACTTCCGCGTCTTTGTTTTTCGAACCTAAGTCACCCATTGAGCCACCTGTACAGACAGTCTGTGACGGTGCGTCTCGGACGCCGAAGGTGGGGGTGAATTTCAACGAATCAATCGATCGATCGTGGCATCGATCTCTTACTCTCTGTATTAGTATTCAGGCCATCCGTTACGAACATTCACTTTGGCTTAATTGGTTGTAAATAAGTAGCAAATACTTCACCGAAAAAATCTTGCCAAAGCTTCATGGGTGTTATTTGTCTTATTGACAGCCTTTAAATATTGCCTAGGCACATAATACATGCACTTAGTGGTTAATGGGTATAATGCAAGTCACAGAACATTGATTCCGAGATTTTCAGTACACCAAAGAGCCGCACTGCTTCTCCATGCTCTGGATTCAGAATAAAAACTGCAATTCTCACAAGCTTTTCGTGACCCTTCAATCTTATTTCAAGTAAAATTTTGCACCGATGCTGTGTTATACTTACATTATCTGAAGCTATGCTTTTTATACAGTAACGAAATTCGCTGTAGTTATTAGCCTTTAAGTGGCACTGTTGAACTTGAGCCATTACCAATATGTTGAAAGTGCTATCAATACATGCCTGACCATCCTATATGCAAACTTAGGTTCATTTATTTACATAACACCATCAAAAGCTATTGACACAAACCAATGGCAGCATTGCAAGGACAGTTCTTTTTGTGTTGAACATCTAGCACGGGAGCTAATTGTAGCAAACTATGTTCAAACCGGTCTGTTCAGCTGAACATAACACAAAATACAACTAGCGTAAAAAGTTTACAGACTGCGGCTTCTGAAAAAATGCGCTTCCCAAGCAGTTCGTGAGTGTAGCCAGTAAAACCATATAACAACATGTTCACATATTCACATTCACAGGCTGCAAATTTGAGAACCAGGTTACATTCGCAGGCTGCAGAAACATTCAATCTTTTTCCCAGAGATCCTGCCATCTGTAAACTTTTCACGTCAACTGTATGATAAAGTTGGTGTATAAAGTAAGCAGTTTTGCCACCAGAAATAATGTTGTAGCAGTGAAAAGGAATGTGAGACAACTGCAATAGCAATCAGAACTCCAGTCTCGTTGAGAGGGCCTGTGTATTTTGCAAAAACTGTCTAACTGACATTTATGAGGTCTTGGGCACTAAACTTATATCCTGTCACTTGGGAAGATTTAATGTCATTTGCATTTCTGAAGAGAGCACTTGCATTGAGCCCACATTCTGTAAACTTGACAAAATTTGAATAATTAAAATTCTTAATCCAGTCTGCAGGCACGTTTCTCATGATTCTGAAGGTGTAAGAAAAGTTATGAAAAAACATTTTCAATAAACAGAATCACATGGCCCCTGAAGAGGTTAATTATTTACATTGCCTTTCATTCAAGCAGTTAAAAATTTGCACTAAGTGCAATGCGGCTCCTGACAAAGCGAGATCTATACGCATGACCGAAATGGGAGTCAGCAATCCCATTATCACAATCAACTACAATGATCGTGTTGCCAAAAGATGCCGAACCGGACCTTCCAACTGTGTGCTTCTCCTGGAAATATATGGAAACCCTCTCTCCCCTCTTCTGAATTGACTCTGCTTTTGTCAGCGCAGTCACAGTGTTTGTGTAGATGTTAGTGTTGTCTGGTACCACGAGTTAGCCATGTCAGGTTTCGCAGACTTCGTTAAATAGCTTCCCGATTTACATCAGAAGCCAAGCTACACCTAGCATGCGTTTTGAACCAGCAGCATTAAAAGGTAACTTCATTTTTAGTTGTGCACTCAATGAATCGAGGCTGGGTGTCATCTATTCAATAAAGAAATAAAAACAACAAAACATTTGAGTCTACTTCTTTAAGGAGGACCTTGAAAAGCTCTTGAATCCTTGTAAATGCAGTCTAAACAAATATGTGACAACAAATTGACATGGACAGGAGATGTACCACGTACATTATGTTTTAACGCCCTGGCTCGGTTATGCCAAACGAGTCATTTTGTGCAAGACTCGCACAATACAGCTCCAGATGTGCTCACAAAGTGATATTGGCCCCAACGAGGCTGGGCATGTCGGAAGTTTTTACCTTTCTGACATTTTGAAACGAAATGTTATGACAGCTTTGACATACCGTATGTGAAATCCTACCAACAATCGAAAGAAAAACCTTTGGTGCCTGTACGCCAACTTCAAAGTGAAAAAGCCAACTTCGGCCTGGAACACCACATCTGCTGACTGCTAAAAGTAAAAGGTGAACGTCACATGCATGTAAGCTGCACATGTGTTGGACAAGAACACTAAAGTTCAGCACACAACAAAATGTCCCATACCTTACAGCTGTAAACCATCAAAGTGACTTCTGAAGAAGCAAAACACAACCATATCTGCCATTGTGAGAGATCATCAATTTTGCAGAAACATCTGCTAGTTAGACTTGGATTAGTCATAGCCAGCATTGTTTATATAGTGCCCACTGAAAGATGTACCCATAGGGTGCAGGTTCCTGTGTCTATGGCTTGAGACCACTTACTACGCAGGACAGAAGCGGAACTAGTTATCCCATCTGAGAGTTTCGTATGCATTCCTCTGCAATGAAAAGTGAAGTGTAGTACATTTGCCATTTAGTGAACGTAAAAGTTTTAGCTTTTCTAAAGGACTGCGGAAATTATAAGTGAAAGTGGAATTAACTCATTTAAGGCCACTGCCACTTGGCGAAAAAGTACAACTGCTTAAAAAGGAATCGAGTGCTTCGTATGCAGTGTAACGAAGCAACACTGTCTACCCAAGAAGGAACAACAGCGCCATCAATATAGAACACTTGTATTCTTTTTATAGAGATGTGGTCCGTGTATGCTATCATAGTGTACAGTATGTCTAAAGCTCCCCAACAAGTTCACTCTGAGGCCTGAGCCTGGGTCGTTAAACTTTGCCGGATTTAAAATAAAGTTGTTTCTATATATAGTTGTTTCACACACACACATTCACACACCAACACAGGATGACAAACACAAGTTCAATTAGACATGCTTGAGCTATGTTTAATACTTTCCTCCTCACTCGGCATCAGAGACTCTCCGTACTGCAAGCCACACGCCAATGTGTCGGCCCTCGAGAGGCTGCCTTTAAAGGGGCTCTTCTTTTTTTTTCCTGCAGCCAGGAAGTTTACAGAGTCTCGCAACTTCCCGAAGCAGCGAAAAGGCACCGCTGAGAGCGCACGAACCGAGATAACGTCGACCGTTAAGGGCGCGGGGCTGAGTGCTACGGAGAACGGTGCGCGTAAACGCGAGAAGTCTCGGCTAGCTGACAATAACAACGACGAAGGAAGGTCAAACGAACAAACAAACGACAAACAACGAACCGACACGCCGCGCTCCGCCGACGCCGTAGGAATGCAAGCGACGCGTTTTGCTCTTCGCCCACCCAGCCGGAGCACCCCGTGCCACGTTCGTTAGCAGGATACGGTCACGCTTTAGCGAACGCGAAGAATGGGTCGCAGCAGTCGGAAGCAACTACACACGTGCCACAAAGATCGGGCTGGAGAATTGGAAAAAAAAGGGAGAGAGAAAAAAAAACAAATAAAGATGAAGCGATAAAGCAGGCGACGATCGCTCGTTCCAACGTGGGAATGACGCATCGCGTACTATACCACTACACTACCATGCAGTCACAGCCTGCAGTCACATAGGTTTTCTGTGGTCGTCGGTGCAGCCCACAAACAAAAACGTTCCATTTCGCGGCGAATTGTGGCGGTCGATTTAGAGCAGCATTTCCTTTTTTTTTTTGTTGTTGTTATCCTTCCCGCAGGTGCGATTCAAACGCACACTCTCGCCTGCTTGACTGTTGCAAGAAATCGCGCATCGCTGGCTGATTCGGAGCAATGCGAAACCATCGAAGAAACACAAGGCATGGCGCAGCGCATCAACCAGATGACAGAATCAAACGGATGATATCGGCTACCACATTTCCGACGTTCTTGTGTGTTTATCAAACCCAACTTAGAGGGGCGTTACAGCAGCCGCGATGATTCAAAGGCTGTGCTGCGGTGAATCAGAAGCGCACATATTTCACGGGGAAGCCCAGCAAGATCGGGCAAAGCGGCGTTCGCGGAAGAAAGAAATGAGTTCAACGACGCCAGCTTTAATACACCGTCTGCTCGTGACTATGTATGGGGCGATGTGGGCCGCCTTGTCACGAACTTCCTGTCACAGAAGCTGCTGATGCGCTACACGCCATCAAAAGCAAATCGTCGTTGACAGGGCACTTACTTAAACGATGACGTTTACGGTCGAAATCGGAAGTGAAAACACGGCAAGCGGGGTCACCGCTGGTCCCATAACATGCAAGAGCCTGTTGAGGCCGCAAGCATCACACTAACCCTGTCCAATCATGTCTCGTGTCTAACATTTACACGCAACTAAACCTGACTAAACACCGACGTTGCGAGGGCGTTAACTTGCAGTGTGTCGTACGCCGAAGCAATACTTGCGTCACAGATTCCTGCAGCCAAATGTTCCGGCGAATACAAAACATGCGCGTTGTTGTGAAGAATTTTTTTTCCTCTCCAATACAGGTCAGCGCTGTAATCGTACACCTGATCAACCAGATCGAATACGTGAGAGGTCGCGGGGTCGTTAAAATGCGATGTCGCCTGCTATGAGCACACCAAGAACCGTCGCCAATGTGCAAAGCGCAACCAGCTACACATTTCAAAATGCAGAGATCGACCTGCGCACTTATTTTCCCCCTTTGGGTTCGAGCAATCGTAGCTAACTACAGTGCTATTTATAACACACTTATTTGCAACGATGCTTCGCGGTCAGACGTTGAGCGTTGCTCCCTATAACATCGACTAGACTCGTTCCCCACGGCGTCTTGGCATTTGAACAAGCACCGCTACTCCAGCTACGCCGGCCATAGAGCTCTCCAGAGCGATAACGCTTCGTCGTAGCGGACTTTGAAACGCCGACAGGAAGCGTCTGAACGACACGTTCACTGCGCTCGCAAAACACCCGCCGACGCAGCATCGTTCCTAAACCGGTCCGCCGATGGCATCGCCGATCGCTAAACAAAAAGCACTAGTTCCTTTCGATGCATAACGTTGTCGGCAGCTCCCGGCTTTACACAAACTCCGGCGAGTTCGCGATCCGCGCGGCACACCTGTCGCCAGGACCGAGATGAAAAAGCGTGAGCCTCCTTCGGTTGTTTGAAAGCGAGCACCCTGCGACGGAACGCTCCGAGTTGGGATCGGCCCCGCTGCTTTTTGCTGTTTTTTTAAGCCTAACCCACCGAAGCTAAGAAAACCTCGGCTCGAAGAGCCGCACGGGACTGAAACGAATCCGAAATGAAGTGTGTCGTGCCGCTCTTCCCCCACGAACAAGCGAGCCGGAAAGACATTGGCAACAGTCACCGTAGCACTGCTCGATAACTGATATCACCGGTGATTGCTGCTCCCGGAGTGTCGGCCAAGCGCTGTCAAAAGTTTGTCACGCGCCGTCAGACCCTTGACTGACCAAGACTACCGGTCGCGCTTGGTGCTTGGCCCATAGTCGAAGAATTCGCACGCAGCGTAAACAATGAAGAGGCGTAATAAAGTTGCTAGAAATACCTTTTCTTGGTCGGATATCGGCTCATCGTAGTCAGACGCCATCTTTACACGCCTGCGACCGAGGGATCATGGGATCGCACGACATCCTGCGTGCTACGTAGTAGAGGCGCTGCAGATCAGTCAAAATAAATGTTCTTTCTTGCGGCTTTTGTTCGAATTTATTTTATTTAGCAAGTGACGCATGTGTACACTTATGGTAGTTTCTTTGTTATTTGACTGTCTTAAGAAAACCACGATGTTTCCACTATATATTCCAACCGAACGATAATACTAACTGATCGTGCAGTTTCAGCAACGTTACAAATAATGTATGAAACATTTCGTTCATGTTAACATACTGTATAGTTTTGACCTGTCACGAAAGCAAGCAGCTTGAGCAGACTCAGCGTGCGTGAGCAGACTCATTGCTGTATATTGCTGTTTCCAACAGTGCTGTTTTCCTTTTCTTATTTCTTTACAGATAGCTTTCAAATTGCACGATCAAACGCAACAGTTCAAGGAATGGGAAACAAATGTTGGTACAAGGTTTGCGCTGCCCGCCGTATCCTTTTCACAACGATAAAACAAACAAGATACAGTTTATAATAGGCACTGTGCAACTTCTTTGCAACGCGACGAAGCTCTGCATGTCGAGCAGCGGTACCCAGATTACATGCCCAAGCAACCGTTCCCTTAGAGTAACAGAAACAAACCTTGAGTCATGAACACGATGTTCTAAAGACCTGTTTCTGGCTCTCGAATCGCTTCCACCGCATTCAACCAGCAAAATGATAGCCTCTAAGATCCATATTATAAGTCCAGAGGGCGTCACCCTGTAATATGGCCTCCGATATTCTGCAAACCGCATTAATCCAATGTCTTAAACTCAAAGGCTTTTGTCTTACAATGAAGCATTCGCTTTTTATCGGAGAAGCAGAACGCATTGTGCGCGATACGAAATGCATGAGGGAAAGCTGAGTTCGGTTTATTGCACCGAATCCAAGAAGTCGCACACGAAGACGCTCAAAATTCAATGGCTAAGTGCCCACTGGTCTTTAAAAACTAAATTATGGGGTTTTATGTCCCAAAACCACGGTCACCACGATGAGGCAGCCTGCAGCGGGGGCCTCCGCGTTAATTTAGCCCTCCTAGGGTTGGCTCGTTGGCGGCAAGTTACAAGGTCAATGATATGCTACGATGCTACGGCGGGCGCCGAAAACAGTCGGTGATAGAACGTTTGATGCGTTTATCACACCATTCCTTGGTCCCAAAGGCAGTCTGAACACTGAACTGCTTTCTTTAAAAGTTCACTGATGTCACTTCTCTGTGCTACATGTATGGCGTGTACACACCCGCATCTCGGAGCTCACTTGGTTAAGTCCATGCTTTCTGAATTCTGCGGGGCCTGTGACCTAACGCCAAGCTAAAGATACCTACAGACTGTCTTGTTACCTTTCGGATGCCTTTCGGTACCCGCGTGAAACGCACGATACGAAACCCGTGGCGTGATATGGCTTTAAATATCAGACACCAAAGGTATTGCTCTCGGAGGCTTCAAGAAAAGTATTCAAGCTTGCAACTATGGCCTCCGAGTGCACTCTAGTACGCAAAATCTCAGAGGCCATGTTGCAAAGCACCGAGTTCGCGGATTCAACGGAGGGTGTCGCTAGTAGTGCAGCAAGTTGGAGAACGCTAAAGGGGTGAGGGTCCTACGGAACGGCACGGAACGGTCGATAGTGGGGAGATAAATAGAGGGAGGAAGAGCGCGCGACATTCGAGTTGTCGAATGCGGATACAAGCATGCTGGTACACCGCTAAAGGCCAAAAAGGTTTGATGACCACAGCATGCTACCGTTCCGAGGATTCTCAGGTGATTGAGCTGTCGCACAACTGGTCCGATCTCAAAAGGAGAGAGGACGTACCACAAGATGGTGTTCAAATATTAGCTAAACGTGGACTGTTAAATACCATTCCAGGAACGCGGCTGCGTTTGTTTCATGCCACCCGCCGTGGTTGCTCAGTGGCTATGGGATTGGGCTGCTGAGCACAACGTCGCGGGATCGAATCCCGGCCACGGCGGCCGCATTTCGATGGGGGCGAAATGCGAAAACACCCGTGTACTTAGATTTAGGTGCACGTTAAAGAACCCCAGGTGGTCGAAATTTCCGGAGTCCTCCATTACGGCGTGCCTCATAATCAGAAAGTGGTTTTGGCACGTAAAACCCATTATTTTAATTAATGCCGAGAAAATACCAAGTTCCAGAGAAAATTCCATTAGCCGCATTCCACTAGCGCAATATGTGTCGTCGAAATTCACACCTCATAAGATAATGCGCTCTGTATTTAAAATGCGGACCCTGAAGGCTACGCTTTTGCTGATTGAAGACGCTGAACGCGGTATCGGGAGCCGGAAACACGTCACCACCTATTCAAATCGCTCGTCCCAAGCGAGGTGGTATGACGCTACTAAGTCATCGTCACCCTCCACTGCAGTCGGTAAGTAAAACGGCGCCCGATAGACGGCGGTACGGTTCTTCGCGTAAAGCCGCATTTTCGCGCAATGCAGCATTAGCGGCTGCCAAACCAATAAATCATGACACGTTCTTTTATGTAATGCGTGAATTGACCGTTAATTTATCGTAAAATATTCATTTGGAGGTTACACTGAGCTTCGTGCTCGCGACTTGGCGGAGCATATATACTTGGAGCGTACGCAGAGCTGGCCCAGGTGGCACGTACTGTTAAGACCGCTTCCCGAATTCACTAGCGGGCTAGTTTGATAAGCTGACGCATAGCAAAAAACAGCACGGTGAAAAGGAAGGACGAAAAGCAAGGTACAAGAAGACACAGACGAACTCGAACTTTCAATTATTTTATTCGTGTAAAAAGGCTTCGTGGTATGCCATATATATTGTCCATATGCAATGTACAATGGCGAAATGCGCGTGTGTGTGTTGGTGTGTGTGTGTGGGGTGGGGAGGGGGAGAAATTGCAGATAGCACATGCGACCCAGCTATTCCTTCAAGAATCTCGCCTCAATGCAAATAATCAAGAAGTTGACAAACAAATTGACAATTTCCGTGGCATCTCATGTGATTGTCTCTTTCGAAGCATTGCTCTCTTTAAGCTGTAGCTCATACATGCAAGCTATGCAGTGCGTGCATGGGCAAGTGCATATTTGTGTTGTATGTTGTCGAAAGGGAATTCTTCCGGGTGGACGGTAATCGACGCAGCACTCTGATTGTCTCACGACGCAACAGCGGAATTTCGGAACAGGAATACGGAGTAGCGGAACAACAACACTGTCCGACTGCGTAGGTGCAAACAATTGCTTGAAGACAACCACGTGAGCACCCCTGTATACTTTCACTGCGAAATAGTGGCTAGCCGTTTCCACTTCACCGTCTCACACAAAAATGTGCATCCATGATCGAAAGAATACGGATCACAAGCTAGCAAGAAAAATAAATAAATAAAGGATTGAAAGCACATACTGGAATCTGTCTGAAGTAAAAAGTTGTTCATTGGTCATGCATATTTGATGCTATAGGAAGAACGGTTTGGTTTGGTTTATTCCGTAAGTTGTATCCTGGTTTTATGCACGAATCGTAGTGGGATGGGCTCGTTCTGGAGAATTGGCCAAGAACAGGCACACACCCAGCGTGACATCCTGAGTGGCTAAATCTAACAGAACAGTGCAAATCAAAGAATCCATTAAATATAATTCACAATTCCATAAACAGAACGCTGCTCTTTAGAGATGCATGTGGGCCGACATTATGTGCTCAGGTTTTATGTAGAGAGCTATTTCTTGGTTACGCAGAACGAAGGTGAGAAAACTCGGTCAACATACAATGGTTACGTACGCCACTTCGCGGCCACTTTCACGCAATTTTCGTACTTATGTCCACAAATTTGCCCGGCGAAGATAGCGACCGAACCAACAGCCAGGCAACCAGGCCAAAGCCGGGAAAGAATGGGCAAATCATTAAAGCTTCGGTTCGAAGCTGTCTGTTTGTAACTGAAGAGCACAAACAAATTAACCGTGCCCCTGAGAAACTCACAAGGCCAAGTCAGAGCTGGAGTCATCAATTTGAAGTTACGTGCATATGCAGTGACAGAAATCGATTTTATCGCGGAATCCCTGGTCCGTATGTGCTTCTGCACGAGGATGCGCCTTTCGAGTTTCTACTGGTCTAGCTTGACCCAATCATATCGCAGCCGAGTCCGACGATCGAATTAGTGCAGCTAACAAACTACACCACTACATGCCTGAGCTCTGCGACAAGTCTTATTGCACCAATTTCAATACATTCCTTAACGTTTATCATTTACTCTGGCCGTGCTCGCAAGCTCACATAAACTCCGAACCGGACAAGCGCAAGTTTGAAGAAGCAATCCGGAGCGAAGATCCCACACTGCTCTCGTCATTCAAATATTATTAATAAAGATGTTTTACTCTCTCTCTCTCTCTCGCTCCCCAACCCTGGGCCGTCCAGCAGGCCCACGACGCCGCCAGGAAACTCAACCTCCTGGTTCCGTCGTGGGAGACGCCCACTCCATGAGAGCCCCAAAGCTCTCGTGGCCTGCAGGATCTTGAATAAAGTTTACTTCCTTCCTTCCTTCCTTCTTGCACTTGCAGACTGTATATGCGGAGTAGACTACATGTCATCCAGAAGACCTCGATTCAACGCTGCCCAGTATCCCAGGGGAAGTATTCTGCAAGAGTCCACCTAGTGGACATGTCCATATCGTCTGCTGTTGAAGTTCTGATTGGCTGGGCTGGGCTGCGCGTCCACAGCAGCTAGGTGCCACAGCCAATCAGCACTCCAGAAGCAGACGAAATGGACATGTCCATGCACTAGGTGGACTCTCACAGAACACCTCCCCTGTCCTGCAACGGGTTTTACAGTCCACTTGTTTGGCGCCGCCACGTGCAAGTTTTAGGCCCGCCATCTGGCCGGCGCTGGTTTTTTATACAGGCTTAAATAAAGAAGCGATTACGACGGAAAAGTGGCGGTGAGCGAAGGTTTCGCATCTGGCTCCGTCCAAAGTTGCCAGACGCCAAGCTTGCCTCTTGACAACGCTCGGGAGCAAAACAGCGCACATTGCGCTGGAGAACTCGTTGCGTTCCCTGTTGCGATTTCGCGTGCACTTATGACGCCAAGGGAACGCCCCTCGATCTCTTCTGTATATAGCCGTTTTCTTGGTGCAATTTGTCAAGAAACAGCAAGTGCCCAGTCATAAGTTGCTGGACTAAACACTCGCCGCCGGCCCGATCTTCGGAGTAGTCATGCGTTAAAGTACATATATAGTACTGACATGAATATATTGAAGCCTGCCTCTTGTTGTTTGTTTTAAAGTAGCTGTCGACTCCACGATTACTACAGTACGACGTCTAAATTTATCGAAGAGTGCCCCAAAAAGCGTGCCAAGCGCAGCGCGGCACAATGCATTGTAAAATAATTTACTTCCTTAGAAGTGAAAAAAAAGTGTAAATGTTTCTATAACTCACACCCTTTAGGGTTTGATTTATATAACTGACACCCTAAAGGTGGGAGACATAGACACATTTACACTTTTTTTTTCACTTTTAAGGGTGTAAATCATTTTACAGTATAAGTTTAGATGACGTGAGAAGTTCTTTATTATTTGAACGTCTGAAGCCGCACTAGATTTGTCGCACGTTTTCCACTGTTCACCTCAGTGCCCCGACAGCCCAACAAATAATTTAACACACACACACACACACACACACACACACACACACACACACACACACACACACACACACACACACACACACACACATTATATATATATATATATATATATATATATATATATATATATATATATATAAACGTAATAAATTATTTGTTGGGTTGTCGGGGCATTGAGGTCCCATAGCGTAATTATGTTTCAATGTTTTGATGAATTCCTTGCATTGTCTCTTGCGAAAACTTAATTCTGAGGTCATCGTGTACAATGCAGGGGCTAAAATGTTCTGTACATGTCTATTTGTTGCTGGACTCCATGTACAAAACGCACGAGGGCGGGAACCTAGTCAGGTGCGGCGAGCTCCTTTTGTTCATGGCCTTTTAGTTTCCTGGAAGAAAGGAAACTGAGAACGTTAAACAAACAAACAAACAATTAGTGGCTCGGCGGTCATCAAACAAAGCAATAAAAAAGAGCGAAAAAATTTCTGTCAGTATACTCCTTTAAAGAAAGACAGCTTCAAGACGTCGCCAAGCTGTTGTTGCACTAAGCCTAACGCCATGACAGTTTCGCCGAGTGAAAATTCAGTCGAGATGGGACGTGAGTCGTCGAGGGTGTACATGACAGAATGGTTGGAGCGTTCGTTCCAGCAGCGGGGAGGCCGTGACGTCATCACAGCGCGCCGAGCCGTAGGTACTCTAGGAGTAGCCTGGTCTACTCTGGCTGGCTTTTCTCTCCACTAGACGTCGCCCGCCTCTTTTTGTGCGTGGATTCAGTTCCTGCGTGGAAACAATTACGCGCAACAGTGAGGGTCACCTTGCGCCAAAGACAATAACCACTTCAGTCACGATGAACTTATCACGCACTATAATAAGGAAAAAAAAGTTTCTAAATGACATAATTTTATTCCGAAGTGCATGCCGCAGACTACATGAAAAAAAGTCGGAACGATAGGATCTGTGACCTTTCCGGTGAATCGTCATAATTGGAAAGCAATCATGTTTCGATTGCGCGCGCTGCAAGTGATGTCGCGTATTCCCCCCCCCCCCCCGCCATTTTTTTTCTGCACAAGTTTTTTTTTAGTGACTAGCTCAGGTCACGTGATCTATTTAATTATCGTTTGAACGCGCTGCGAGGAAGAAAAAAAATATTCCTTCAATATTGCTGATTGAACACTGCCCCTTGAACACGCAGCTAAACGTGATATTACCTTTAGTAACGTAATAGACAGCACGCAAAATTCCGCAAGCAGGTTTTTTCTGCACGTCTAAGATATTATAACCAATAGGGCCGCGTTCCCGCTAGTAGCACTGTTAAAGGGACACGAAAGAAAAAAGATTACACCTGTATTAATAAAGTACCCTTCTACACTCTCAAAGAGCTTGCACCCTTTGACGCTTACCTTCCCCCGCAACCATAATCGTCATCGATCTTGCCCGCATTTCCTTTCTTTAACGCTGCGGGCCCAGTACTTCCAAGTTACGAATGGCTTGCGCGTTATCAGCGTTACAAACATGAAGAGTATTCTTTTCCCCATACACTTTGCGCAAGGCTCCTGTAGACGACTCCAGTGCCGGGCAAAGGCTATGACGTCGTCTGCTGCCCTTGGCAGGCTTGGCTGTAGCCAATCAGAGCAGACGACTGCGCGTCGTCTTCTGCATCGGCAGACGAAAAGCGCCTGACTCCGCACTTCGCCTGACTTCGTACTTACGTACTGGCCGCTCATATGCCCTTGCCCGAAACTAAACGCAAATGCACGGATATCCTTTCATCTACAAATCTAGATAAACTTCAACGAAATACATCACAAACTCGCAGAGCACGAAGATAGTTTGTCAATAAGTATATAATACAGCGCGGAGTCTGAAACAGCCCGCACCATCCGTGGGTAAGAGAATTTTTATCTTCTTGAAAGATTACCTCACCCTCCTCTGTGACAAATAGTCACGCCAGCACTTCGCTACCGTCCTTGCAGCGAATATTCACTGTCGTCTCCATATCAGCGGCGACAGTCACAAACAAAATGGCACCTTTTACAGCGCCAGCCTGCTTGCGTTTGTCGTCTGCTGCCTACACTCGTCGAAACCGCAGTGTAGAAAGTGTAGTATTCATGCTACACTACAGCTATGATAAATGGCTTCATGTAGGTGGTCCGAGCTACGCTTTTCTACACTAAGTAGAGAAAATGTAGACTCCCTACACTCGTGTAGCCAGTGTAGGTAAAAAGTGAAATAGCCCCATTATCGACAGGAAAGTACCGAGGGCAGAGTTTTCAAGAAAAGAAACGCGAGCAAGGCAGACGACAATTATTGTGTGCGGTACAAGATAAGCCCCAAAGTGTATAAACATATTTAAGAGTGTACAATACCATCAAAGCCACTGATACCGCCAAAAGAGGCTTGGTAATCCAGAAAAAGGCGCAAGACGGAAATACGGGTGGCGACGCCACCTTGAAGTTCTGGCACCAGCTCGACGCAACGTTTGCTGGGGCCTCTTCATTTGCTTATAGGTAAAAGAACGGACTACATTGTGTCCTAAAGCATGATAAGTTTCGGGAACTTTCACTGAGCCAACGCCGGTCCCAAACACGCAAAAAAAGAAAAAAAAAACTTTAAATTCGTGACGTCACACTGACGTACCGAAGCTCGCGTTTCGGCAAGAAGTTCGAAAAATGAAACTTCGACTTTCATTTTTCTTTTCAAATAACCAACCTATTACCGCGAAATTCACGTAAATTTTCAGACTACGTTGTCAGTTCGAAGTGCATTTACTGCTTAAAGCTTAGGCACGCGTTTTTGAAGACTTGCGCGATACGGAGAACTAAGGACATGACAAGAACGATGTCACTGAGCCGCAAGTTGATGCTTTATTTACGATTACAGCTCGAGGTCGGCTATCTTCATTGTGTCAAACGAGGTGTGTGGGCAAGCGCACTTGCAGGTCTTGCAGGTTTTTGCACATACTTCGCAGTCGTAAGTTCGTTCTTCCGGCGTCAAACGGCTTTGTTAACTTCGTAAAAGCAGGGATTGTGCGCGTGCACAGATAATTATTCCCTTTCGTGCCTTAGTAAAAGTAAGATTTGTAAAACGTAGAATAACGTTCTGGATCGGGCTGCCAATCGAACAGCAGCGTTCGAAACGACCGAGTGTGCCGGAGCAAATTGCCAGAACGTCGTGATGGTCACGATGTTCTGTATTCACGTGACCATCTGCGGTGTATGACGTCACGACACACACGCCTCCTGTGAAATGAAACCGAAACTGGTTCATAGAAAAAGCTATTCTAAAAAATTATTCAAGGAGCTCGGCTTGCCAGTATCATTTTTTTAGGGTGTTGAGGGCGATGAATTTTCTTTAAGCTCGTTTCCGTGCTTTTCGTTTGACACTGTGGTCAGTCTGCAGTGCGTACAAGGGGCCCGTATGCGGGGCACTGAAACGCCGATTTCTTCGTTGTTTGGTCAGTGACAAGATTTACAATTTTTATAGATGGTCTCCTACAATAGCTACAGATGGCTATAGATGAAGTCATCGCGGCCGCCATCTTGGGGTACTGGCGCGTCCAGACGCTGCGCAAACAAGCTTGACAGCACGACAGCTTACGAAAGGCGCATATTGCGCCGCGCGACCAATCAATAGCAGTGATAATCAGGCGAAAAAAAAAAAAAACGGTCATTGTTGAAAAGCAATGTACGCTTGATATGGCGCACTGACGTCATCGTAGCCGCCATGTTCGGGTATCCTCAACACCACCTATAGATAGCACAAGGCCTGCTCACTCTGACCCATGACGCAGTGCTGCTGAACCGAAATTTCCATTGCCAAAGATGGCGCGACGAAAGCGGTGACGTCAAAATCCCTGCTGCACCCTCGGGAGCATCCCCATTATATTATATAACAGTCGGGCCTCTAGCATGACGTCATGGATCGGAGTGAACAGGCCTTGTGCTATCTAGGTGGTGTTGGTATACTACATTCGTAAGCAAATGTACAACATTTGGGATGTATATTTGCCAAACAACAATAATCATCATCTGTCTTGCATGCGTTTCCTTCCTTGAAAACGCAGCGCTCGCTACTTTCCTGTCGAGAATGCTCTGTCATTCTGATAACGGGCATGTCATTCGTGACTTGTAAATACCGGGCTCGCCACGTTAAAGAAAGGAAATGCGGACATGACAGATTATTAGTGTTGTGTGGCAAAAGGGCGTAATTTTGCTTAAGAGTGTAGGCAAGCACTGTTAGAGGCTTGGTCCGTGACGTCACGTGAAAACTGCCTATAACGTTGCAGCTTTACTTCGCCACACGATTTTCCGTCCGACCCTTAAGTAGGAGTAATTCGCATAAGTTTTACCCTGGGACCGCGGTCGCACAGGCTTCTGGGTGCTAGGAGAGGAGGTGACCTCGGTTTGCGGGTCGGTGCTGCTAGCATTGCCGCGAGAGTCGGGTCCTCTGCCAGCTAGGTCTGTGTCTCGAACGTCACCGAGACGGCCGCGCCGCGAATGTTCCGGTTCCTCCGAGCGTCCACCGACCGAAACGGTGGACACATACGGGACGGTAGCGGCGGCAGGGGTGGTGGTGGGGGTGGTGACGGTGGTGGTGGTGGTCTGGTCTTTGGTGGCCTCTCCACGACGCCTCCTGCGCTTCGACTTGAACTTCCGGGTCGCAGCCTCCCGGCTCGCGGTGCGACCTAAATGCGACGACGCACGTTCATTTTGTGCAATCCCGTATTGGCACCGGTATACGGTCGTTTCACTCTTATTAAATGAGGTAGTAACGTAGCGCGATAAAAAACCACGGAGACAAGAAAGGTGGACGAAACCAACTAGCCCAACAATCAATTCTTCTAGCTTCCCTTCGAGCCGGTGATTCCGTTTTGTGCCATTTTAGCCGGTTTTTCACCGGACTGTCACGGCCACCAGCGATTACTCTGCAGAAATGTACAGCCAGACGTGTGTAAATAGCAATTGACTAATGAAAATAGGTTCGACGACAGCTGGGCTTGCCGCTATCGCTATGCTTTGAGCGTCGCTTGCAATGCCTTTCTGGGCGCGCGCTCACACAATGAATCAAGGGTTAGCTTCTCAACTCACACTTATGGCAGGGTTTGGTTCTTAACCGTTACTGCAACGTGACAGTATGCTACTCCTCGGCCCTTTTATCGCAAGGGAAATAGAAGCACATTCAGCAACCGTGCGTTCACTGTTGATCGACCAAACTGCGACATGAAGCTTCACGCTGCCTCCGAGTGACGCGAACCCGCACAGCATATATAGACAGCAGGGTATCGAACCCGACTGAAACCGACAACCACAAAAACAACTACTATTTTTGAGCGAACAGGAATCGAACCGAAACGTCGGGACGCTTTTTTTTTTTTTCACTGCGGAGAAAAATCGTGAAAAGAAATCAAGTTTTTCGGTTTCAGGTTGGTTACCTTCACTCCAGCTTTTAATCCATAAATTACAGTCACTTAATTGCGGGCTCAACCGTGCCACCACATCCGTTAACACACCACAGTTTGCTGTCATTTTAGATGTGGCAGCACAGTTAGTGCATGCGCGTTTTTCAACGTGTCGCTTTGGGAGGTACGTACTTTAGTAACACATTCGTGAACGTTTTACCATGAAAACGTTCTGCAGTGGTGATAGTCCCATATATAGGTCATCGAAAGGTAGAAGCACTTCATAGCTGGGCGTGTCGCTTTTCATCGTACTGCCATGTACAGTGAAGTAGGTGGTAAAAATGACACATCGCCTCTGATTTATTGCTTCTAATGTGTGCTTCTATGTGATTTTTCTTTAATGGGAAGCCTTAATGCGAAGCCTCACACCAGGGTTTGGAGGTGTTCTTTTTTTCGGTCAGGCTCGAAAGGACCACATTAGCTTGCCCAGAGTCTCTAAAACGTGACGCATGCGGAACATATACGTCATGAGCAATGCAATTAGCAAGTCTCACGTTCCAAGGTGCTCTCGTTAATTTTCTAGAACAAATTATAAAACTCTCGGTACAGCGGGAAACGGGCTTTAGTTGAGGAGTGTGCGGCCTAGGAGCCAAGCTTCGCGCATTTACGAGAGTTCCCGTTAGAGAGTTTCGGTATTATTTTGTTGTAACTACCTAAGGCACGAAGAACAACACTAGCGCCTCTTTCTGGAGTCTTTCACTATCAGCTCAGCAGCACCGCCGAATTATTGTACAAGATAAATTCCCGCTCTTTTCCTATTCATAGGTTACGCGCAATTAACATAAACCAGTTCAAACCGGTATGAACCGTCAATTTTTTTTCTCTCGCTCCGGAGTTGAACCGGAACTGGGCCACTTTCGTTGAACCGGAACGAAATAAGCTTCGGTTCGACACCATTATCGACGGAAGCAGCAATGCCGTTGTAGAAATGTTTTTCACGCTGTGTCCACTTAAAAAGTTCTGAACTGTCAGCGCAATGGCCGACTAAGTTCTGCTTAGCTACTGTAGTATAAAGACGTCTCAGCAGCAACTACTCATCCTTTCTTTTGGCGCTCACAAAAAAAAAAAAAGAAAAGAAAGAAACCCCACCGACGGTTTTGAGTCAGTCTCATATCGTGCCCCATCGGTAGCACCGCTGCCGCCATCCTCCATCGTACGAGCGTTGTGAGACGCCTGCTATCTGCCGGGGCGCTGTTTCCGGGTGCGCGGCAGCAGCTGTTTCGCGTGCTGCCATGTCGCCACCGCTGTTGTTAGAACATACCGTGTGAGGAGACTAGAGTGCAACGCTGAAACGTTTGCTACCACTTCCAATGCTTCGCCAGACTCGTCGTTTGCATTTGGCGTCCCTTACTTTTCTTAAACCCTTTAACCACAGATCTTGAACTCGTTATGTGAGGTTGCACCAATGTCGCCGATAACGAGTCACACTCGTTCAGCCCTACGTTAACTATGTGCTGCTCCCATGGCCAAAGACGAGTTAGGATCGTTAATTGGTTTTAGGTTCGATTTTCCACACTATACCGGTGTCACACGAACGTTTTTGATCGCGATCAAGCCCGATGCGGATCGTAATTCTCGACTGCGACTGGCTCCCGCGCGGAGCTTGCGCAAAGGAGCCAATCCCGACCGAGAAATTCGATCCGGATCGAGCTTGATCGCGATCAAAAGTGCGCCTTGTGACACCCGTATTAGAGGGCGCTAGAAGTCCCGAAGAGACATGTATTCAAGTACGAAGAATCAAGTAGCATACTTGCAGAATCAAAATGAGAGAAAGAGTCACGACTACATAAAAATAATCTGAAATTGGGCAGGTCTTCCCGGAGTTATTTGGGGGGTTAAAGGGTAAATAAGGCGACTGTGACGAAGTACCGTCGCCACTCACGATTGTAGTAATAGTAGCCTTCTTCTTCGGCGGTCACGCGGCGTTCTTCGAACGCTGGCCACGGGTTCTCCGTTTCATCGGATTCCGCTAAGAGGAAAGAGAGGGAAGAGAAAATAGCAACTTCGCTGCCGTACACTTGACCGCACTTTTATCTTTAATGCGATCGGCACGTTATCATACACTTGGTTTCACCAAATCCTCACAGTGCAGTGAAAGCTGTAGGGTTAGTGAGCCAATCACTAACTAGAACACGGCCGCGCGTTCCAAGCAAGGGAGGAGGGATTCGCCACAACGTCGTGCCTCATAATAATCTGCAAGTCATACAGCGTGAAAAGACGAAGGCAGCAGAGACACGCATGACAGAGGACGAGCGCTCAACTACTAAACATTGGTTCTACGTGTCTCCCTGTCTTTGCTTTTCTCGCATTATTAAACGCGCAGTATGCCGCACCAACTTGTCCAAAGAGACTACTACACTAGTCCTTCCGTGGAGATTACATTCAGTCGGCGCCGCGAGCAAGGGGATCAGAGGCGGATAAAGGTGGAGGCCTTTGAGCCTGTAGTACGAAGCCTGAGGTGTATTAGCGACAAGTCAATACATGTACAAAAAATAAGCTCTCAGAACATAACAGTAAGGTTAACGGGCCCCCAACAAAACATTCCACGAGGCATAAACATCGATAGCAGCACGCGAACAGCGTAGTATAGTGTTTACACAAAAATAAGCGAAGTATTACGATTCTTTTTTGTTTTTTTCCTGGTTGGCAGAAACGGCCCGTAACTTTCTTTCGCAGTGCTGCCCGGAGTTGTACCGGCGGAGTTATAGTTGGAAAATAAGCCGAACCTGTCATTTCGCAACAACCATCTCGTAAAATAATTTGACATCCGTGGTGCCGTATTCTGACGCACTGGCGCGGCGGTCGCAGGAAAGTACAAAAAAACGATGACAGCATTGTTCAGGACGATGTCATCACCCTTCGACCTTATACAGAACATCACGGCGACGGCGACGGCAGAATTGCATAACGAGGGCGCAACAACACCTGCTGCTTGGTCCCCCCAGCCGGTTCGTATATTAGTTTCAGGTAAAACGAAGCGCCAGACAGACCGACGTTACGTGAGTCGGCGACGCGTTACGTTTCTTTTACTGCTCCGACTGTCCTGGGCGTCGTACGCACTGGCGTCTCTGGCGGCGCCCTGCGCTTCAGCGTTGCTCGACGAGGCGGAGCTGGCGATGACCATCGCAGTGAGGGCCAACGTGGCGGCGGCCAGCAGGCCAGCGTACAGGAGCCGCTGGCGCCGACCGATCCCGTCGGCGCTGAGTCTGGAAAGAGGGAGCGATAGACCTGGCAACCTTAGCAGTTGACAAATACAGCCAATAAATACGAAATTTTGCTAAACTCGTTTTATTAGTCAAGATCTTAACGGTGTATCAAAGAAAAAAAAAACATCGCAGCGTTTGCTCTCAAGGTCACTGCAATAGGCAAACTGCTATTAGTCAAATTAAGAATGGTTTGCGCCGCAGACACATACGAAAGCGTCCGCGAACATTTTTCATGACATATTCGCAAAACTGACGCTGAAATTTCAGTTGCCGTCATACATCGATTTGATGGAAGAATGGCGCCGCGGTGCAGGTAACTCGGAGAAAATGAGCGCTCCCGAAAATGAGCCTCTCAAAAAAATTGCTGGGCGACTGCATTTTTATTCTTTTAAAAGGAATTTGCCCTGAACAGGCCACAAATGAAGAAATCGTAGCATTATTGGTGTCAATGCGACGACCGCAAACAACCTCTATGAACCGTGAATTCTTTACGATAAAGTCGTAAGGGTATAGATAGAGAACCTGCTATCGGCGCAGCTTACTCAGTATTACTCTAGTCCCGCTTGTCTAATCTCTTCCTAAACAAAGAACATAAAAAGCTTTGTGGACGTCACCCCCTTTTAAGAAGACACATGACTTCAGGAAAATGGAGACAAGTTCCTACAGAGAAAATTGCATTCGCTTTGTTCGCTTTATTTACAGGCCTCTCTGTCTGTATTTCTGATAGACAGAAAATAAACATTTATTTATTTATTTATTTATTTATTTATTTATTTATTTGTGTATTTATTTATTGGCTGACTGATTGATTGAGTAATTACGAGTAATCAAACAAGAGGTGTCTCCGGAGCCGGCGTTTCGATAAGTACACTTAATTATCTTCCGGAGCCCACTGAAGAAACACTGTCAAATCAAGTTCCCTTGTCGAAACATCGGCTCCAGGTACGTCTCTTGACAAGTAAGCGTTGCGAAAGAGGCACATCGGCTTGCGAGTCAGTGTCTAGTTGTCACCCACCTCGCTATTCTAAGAACGGAAGAATATCTGCTTGGCTAGCGCTACAGTCTGGCCTGTTTACACGTTGAACGTTTCTGAACTCTGAAAGCATTTAGGTTCAGTGCGGTTAACCGTTAAACGAAACGCTTCAATGGGTCGTGGCTTTCACTTTGGTGGCTGTCTAGCTGCGATTGCTGGCCGAAGCTGTACGTCAAAGCTCTTTCTTTTCTTTGATCGCGGGGCATTGTGTGCCAAAACAACGGTCCGATTGTGAGGCACGCCGCAGTGAGAAACTCCGGATAAATTTAGACCGCGCGGGTTTCTTAAACGTGTACTTGATGTGCGGTACACGGGCGTTTTCTGCATTTCGACTCCCCCCCCCCCTCCCCATGGAAATGTGGCCGCCCTTGCCGGGCCATAGCCGCTAGGTCACCGCGGCGGGTCATGTCAAAACACTGCACAGGTGTGCAGGAAAGTGCCAGCGCCACCAATCACAAGTTCGCACGTGGTCTACACGCACGCGTTTCCTTTAAAAGTGGACCGCACTGAAAAGCACAAACAGGCTATGTAAATGAAGTGTGTGCAAATACACGTCTACAAAAAAACACTGCGTAAGCGAACTTTATACTTGCACTTCTCCGCGTCAAGAAAGTGTTTGTCAACTGTCTGTGACAACAGCTCGATACAGTCTTCGACCGCGTACATTTTTAACTACACCACGTTTATAAACCATCTGCGCAAAAACTACACATCGCTCGGGTACTCAACCATCGAAATGTTTTGATTACATTTTTGTTTAGCGACTGCGTGTCAATCTATGCTGACATAGCGTTATGACCACTGTGCAAGCGGTGACACTGACAGGCTACTACAAGCGCACTTCACCGCACACAAGGTCCTTATGCGGCGAAGTCCATTCGCGCTGACAGTGGAATTGTGTCAAAAATATAGATGAAACTTTAACACAAGTTCATATCGATATTATATGCGTCTCACTTGAGCTAGATATACTGTTACGCAATCCGATCCCGGAGTGCCAATATATCGCACAAAATTCTCCAAAGCTGAAAAGTTTATTGGCACTGCGCTTCGTTATATGAACAGAGTTTATGTGGTGAAGACAACTTCGAACCCGACGTGCGCGTTCAATGCGAACATTCAGAAAAGTTATCTAGCGTGGATTATCTAATTATGCTAGTCAGAAGAAGTATGCCTTTCCTTCTCGTTTCTTGAGCCTGATGTCATTCCACAGTTAAGAAATTAAAAGAGGTATTCGCTAAAGAAGGAAAGAAGGGGTGAGGGGCATATTTCGTACCGCAAACGCTATAACTGTCTCAACTAAGGCAGGAAGAAAAAAAAAAGAAAAAAGAAGGCATCGACGACGCACGGCGTCGAAAGCTCGCCAGGAGTGCCTGGGAACAACGGTTGTCATGGCAATGTGAGAGCCTAGCGTACGAAACGTCGGCTGTCGCTGACGTTATTCCTAAGATGCACCAAATAAAACCGCGATTACACAGAATAGGGCGAGTTATGCTTTACAGCTTACAGGTTTCTAGTGAGTTGTCGTATTCAAGGACAACTCAAAGTTGCGGCCATATCAGACATCATCAGTCCCGGATACAATTAACTAATCAAATTTGCTGTAATGACTGACCACCTTTTGCTGCTTTGTTATTCACTTATGTATATGTTTCTTACCCACTGCACTCTGTAATACGTCGGTCTTGAGGGTACAATAAAAGAAATTAAAAGGTAAAGCCAGCTGCACAGTTTATGATCATGAACACTAACAGTAAAGCAGCACCTGCAACAACTTCTATTTGAAGTGGGTGGCTCTAGCTTCCAAGTTCGCAGTTGACCGGAACTTCTGTAGCCGCAGAAGCCCTGGACTAAGGGCGCCTCCCGCACAAGCAGAAAGACACCTGCTAGTCCTTTCTTTTGTTCTTTAATGAATGTTCCTCCTCCTCCTCCTCTTCTGAAGTACTAGTACATACCGCAACAATACAAGACGAGGGTCATCATCATCATCAGCCTAGTTACGCCCACTGCAGGGCAAAGGCCTCTCCCATACTTCTCCAACTGCCCCGGTCATGTACTAATTGTGGCCATGTTGTCCCTGCAAACGTCTTAATGTCATCTGCCCACCTAACTTTCTGCCGCCCCCTGCTACGCTTCCCTTCTCTTGGAATCCAGTCCGTAGCTCTTAGTGACCATCGGTTATCTTCCCTCCTCATTACATGTCCGGCCCATGCCCATTTCTTTTTCTTGATTTCAACTAAGATGTCGTTTACCCGCGTTTGTTGCCTCACCCAATCTGCTCTTTTCTTATCCCTTAACGTTACACCCATCATTCTTCTTTCCATAGCTCGTTGCGTCGTTCTCAATTTCAGCAGAACCCTTTTCGTAAGCCTCCAGGTTTCTGCCCCATATGTGAGTACTGGTAACACACAGCTGTTGTACACTTTCCTTTTGAGGGATAGTGGCAACCTACTGTTCATGATTTGAGAATGCCTGCCAAACGCACCCCAACCCATTCTTATTCTTCTGGTTATTTCAGTCTCATGATCCGGATCCGTGGTCACTACCTGCCCTAAGTAGATGTATTCCCTTACCACTTCCAGTGTTTCGCTACCTATCGTAAACTGCTGTTCTCTTCCGAGACTGTTAAACAGTACTTTAGTTTTCTGCAGATTAATTTTCAGACCCACCCTTCTGCTTTGTCTCTCCAGGTCAGTGAGCATGCATTGCAATTGGTCTCCTGAGTTACTAAGCAAGGCAATATCATCAGCGAACCGCAAGTTGCTAAGGTATTCTCCATCAACTTTTATCCCCAATTCTTCCCACTCCAGGCCTCTGAATACCTCCTGTAAACATGCTGTGAATAGCATTGGAGATATCGTATCTCCCTGTCTGACGCCTTTCTTTATAGGGATTTTGTTGCTTTCTTTGTGGAGGACTACGGTGGCTGTGGAGCCGCTATAGATATCTTCCAGTATTTTTACATATGGCTCATCTACACCCTGATTCCGTAATGCCTCCATGACTGCTGAGGTTTCGACTGAATCAAACGCTTTCTCGTAATCAATGAAAGCTATATATAAGGGTTGGTTATATTCTGCACATTTCTCTATCACTTGATTGATAGTGTGAATATGGTCTATTGTTGAGTAGCCTTTACGGAATCCTGCCTGGTCCTTTGGTTGACAGAAGTCTAAGGTGTTCCTGATTCTATTTGCGATTACCTTAGTAAATACTTTGTAGGCAACGGACAGTAAGCTGATCGGTCTATAATTTTTCAAGTCTTTGGCGTCCCCTTTCTTATGGATTAGGATTATGTTAGCGTTCTTCCAAGATTCCGGTACGCTCGAGGTTATGAGGCATTGCGTATACAGGGTGGCCAGTTTCTCTAGAACAATCTGACCACCATCCTTCAACAAATCTGCTGTTACCTGATCCTCCCCAGCTGCCTTCCCCCTTTGCATAGCTCCTAAGGCTTTCTTTACTTCTTCTGGCGTTACCTGTGGGATTTCGAATTCCTCTAGGCTATTCTCTCTTCCACTATCGTCGTGGGTGCCACTGGTACTGTATAAATCTCTATAGAACTCCTCAGCCACTTGAACTATCTCGTCCATATTAGTAACGATATTGCCGGCTTTGTCTCTTAACGCACACATCTGATTCTTGCCTATTCCTAGTTTCTTCTTCACTGTTTTTTGGCTTCCTCCTTTCCTGAGAGCCTGTTCAATTCTATCCATATTATAGTTCCTGATGTCCGCTGTCTTACGCTTGTTGATTAACTTAGAAAGTTCTGCCAGTTCTATTCTAGCTGTAGGATTAGAGGCTTTCATACATTGGCGTTTCTTGATCAGATCTTTCGTCTCCTGCGATAGCTTACTGGTTTCCTGCCTAACGGCGTTACCACCGACTTCTATTGCGCACTCCTTGATGATGCCCATGAGATTGTCGTTCATTGCTTCAACACTAAGGTCCTCTTCCTGAGTTAAAGCCGAATACCTGTTCTGTAGTTTGATCCGGAATTCCTCTAGTTTCCCTCTTACCGCTAACTCATTGATTGGCTTCTTGTGTACCAGTTTCTTTCGTTCCCTCCTCAAGTCTAGGCTAATTCGAGTTCTTACCATCCTGTGGTCACTGCAGCGTACCTTGCCGAGCACGTCTACATCTTGAATGATGCCAGGGTTCGCGCAGAGTATGAAGTCGATTTCATTTCTAGTCTCACCATTCGGGCTCCTCCACGTCCACTTTCGGCTAACCCGCTTGCGGAAAAAGGTATTCATTATACGCATATTATTCTGTTCTGCAAACTCTACTAATAATTCTCCTCTGCTATTCCTAGAGCCTATGCCATATTCCCCCACTGACTTGTCTCCAGCCTGCTTCTTGCCTACCCTGGCATTGAAGTCGCCCATCAGTATAGTGTATTTTGTTTTGACTTTACCCATCGCCGATTCTACGTCTTCATAAAAGCTTTCGACTTCCTGGTCATCATGACTAGATGTAGGAGCGTAGACCTGTACAACCTTCATTTTGCACCTCTTATTAAGTTTCACAACAAGACATGCCACCCTCTCGTTAATGCTATAGAATTCCTGTATGTTACCAGCTATTTCCTTATTAATCAGGAATCCGACTCCTAGTTCTCGTCTCTCCGCTAAGCCCCGGTAACACAGTACATGCCCGCTTTTTAGCACTGTATATGCTTCTTTTGTCCTCCTAACCTCACTGAGTCCTATTATATCCCATTTACTACCCTCTAATTCCTCCAATAACACTGCTAGACTCGCCTCACTAGATAGCGTTCTAACGTTAAACGTTGCCAGGTTCAGATTCCAATGGCGGCCTGTCCGGAGCCAGGTATTCTTAGCACCCTCTGCAGCGTCACAGATCTGACCGCCGCCGTGGTCAGTTGCTTCGCGGCTGCTGGGGACTGAGGGCCGGGGTTCGATTGTTGTATTCATATAGGAGGTTGTGGCCAAGTACTGCACCAGGGTGGCCAATCCTGCTCTGGTGAGAGAGTGCGTTACCGGTTCTGGTCACCGGGATCAGGCCGCACTCCAGGCCTGTTTGTGCAATTTTCTCAACACACGGTTTTTTTTTTTTTTGTATTTTCCGGTGGAGAATAGCGCGGCACCGGGATTTGAATCACGGTCCTCTTGCACTGGAGACGGATACTCTACCGTCCCCGTAGGAGTTAAATTAAAAATTAATTTATGGGGTTTTACGTGACAAAACCACTTTCTGATTATGCACGCCGTAGTGGAGGACTCCGAAAATTTCGACCACCTGGGGTTCTTTAACGTGCACTTAATTCTAAGTACACGGGTGTTTTCGCATTTCGCCCCCATCGAAATGCGGCCGCCGTGGTCGGGGTCCGATCCCGCGACCTCGTGCTCAGCAGTCTAACACCATAACCACTGAGCAACCACGGCGGGTCCCGCAGGAGTTGTACGCCTCATTTAACCTACAGTGGTGCCCTACTTGGTCAGTCAAGGTGGACCAATCTGAGCTCGGTTATACCGCATGGATGGCACTCGGCTAGAGAACCTCGTATTTATGACCTGCACATGTGAGGCCTTACATATTTGAAGATATATATCTATTTTTTTTTTTTTTTTTAGGAGGGTTCCCGTACAGTGATAAAATAAAGGAAAAGACATTAAAGGAAAGAAAAAAAAAGAAAGAAAAAGGGGCGGAAAAAAAAAACGGAACATAACAGGTGATTTGAACTCGTGACCCTTCGATGTTGCCCGGAAAGATAGCTCAGTCGGTTGGTTCGTCAGGCCCCAGGCTACTTTCAAGCGCCACAGCTCCTCCTCTGAGCCTCACACTTACGTGGAAAGAGACTCATGTTGTCCGCGATAGTCGGTTTTTGCTGATTCCGAGTAGTTGGAAGGCATACTTTCTATATATATATATATATATATATATATATATATATTCATCTCATCTATGGGATCGCATTCGCGCGCTGTTTCTTTGTCTCTGCGTGTAGTACAGTTAAGAGAGCCAGTTTAAGGGCGGAGAAGAAGAAAGAAAAGAAAAGCAAAAACTGCAGCGCCGTGGTTTTAAAGCGCAGCCGTGGTAGAGAAACGGAATGCGATATAAGCGTGCGTAGCCACGATACGCACACGACAAACTGCCTTAAAATATTTAGACTTGAGGGAAAGCTTCGTTAGCAAACGATAGCACGGCAATCAGCACTCGAATATAATTTTAACCCTAATACTAATTGTAAATATTCATCTCATCTATGGTATCTAATGCGCGCGCTGTTGCTTTGTCTCTGCGTGTAGTAGTTGAGAGAGCCAGTTTAAGGGCAGAGTAGTTGGAAGGCATACTTTCTAGGAAAAATGGCCGCTCAAGGAGAAGAGCGAACTCGAGCGGCTTTAGAGGCTAGGAAAACTGCCTTAAAATATTTAGACTTGAGGGAAAGCTTCGTTAACAAACTATAACACGGCAATCAGCACTC
Source organism: Dermacentor andersoni (assembly GCF_023375885.2). NCBI lineage: Eukaryota > Metazoa > Arthropoda > Arachnida > Ixodida > Ixodidae > Dermacentor > Dermacentor andersoni. Next base: position 23,829,558 of record NC_092822.1, read on the forward strand.
GAATACGACGAGAGAAATTACTGAGACGTGGAAAATTCCCTTGAAAAAAATCTGGTTTGCTAGACAAATGCTCGTATGTATTGGACCTCTTAAAAGATGAGGGGTGAAATATGCGCTCACCGAGAGGGCATCTTCAGCGCGAGACATCCCCAAGGCACCTTACAGAGATGTGGAGAGCTTCGCGGCCGGAACGAAGCATCCCTTCTCCGCCGGCCAAGAGGGGGAAACGTGCTTTCCGATCGCTCAAGGTTGCGCGGACAACGCATAGCTCTAGCGTCTAGGAAAAGCTTAACCAGGTGCGATGGCGGCACGCATAGCGTGGGAAGCTAGCCGCCAGAATAACTATACCAAGGACTGCTGCTGATGAGGGCGAAGTACCTTCGTGTAATTATAATAACCCTAATAGGACTACTTTCGAAAAAAAAAAGGAAACGGCCCAGAGGGCTATACTACGAGAGCTATGACTGATAGTTTTCTATATATATATATATATATATATATATATATATATTCATCTCATCTATGGGATCGCATTCGCGCGCTGTTTCTTTGTCTCTGCGTGTAGTACAGTTAAGAGAGCCAGTTTAAGGGCGGAGAAGAAGAAAGAAAAGAAAAGCAAAAACTGCAGCGCCGTGGTTTTAAAGCGCAGCCGTGGTAGAGAAACGGAATGCGATATAAGCGTGCGTAGCCACGATACGCACACGACAAACTGCCTTAAAATATTTAGACTTGAGGGAAAGCTTCGTTAGCAAACGATAGCACGGCAATCAGCACTCGAATATAATTTTAACCCTAATACTAATTGTAAATATTCATCTCATCTATGGTATCTAATGCGCGCGCTGTTGCTTTGTCTCTGCGTGTAGTAGTTGAGAGAGCCAGTTTAAGGGCAGAGTAGTTGGAAGGCATACTTTCTAGGAAAAATGGCCGCTCAAGGAGAAGAGCGAACTCGAGCGGCTTTAGAGGCTAGGAAAACTGCCTTAAAATATTTAGACTTGAGGGAAAGCTTCGTTAACAAACTATAACACGGCAATCAGCACTCGAATACGACGAGAGAAATTACTGAGACGTGGAAAATTCCCTTGAAAAAAATCTGGTTTGCTAGACAAATGCTCGTATGTATTGGACCTCTTAAAAGATGAGGGGTGAAATATGCGCTCACCGAGAGGGCATCTTCAGCGCGAGACATCCCCAAGGCACCTTACAGAGATGTGGAGAGCTTCGCGGCCGGAACGAAGCATCCCTTCTCCGCCGGCCAAGAGGGGGAAACGTGCTTTCCGATCGCTCAAGGTTGCGCGGACAACGCATAGCTCTAGCGTCTAGGAAAAGCTTAACCAGGTGCGATGGCGGCACGCATAGCGTGGGAAGCTAGCCGCCAGAATAACTATACCAAGGACTGCTGCTGATGAGGGCGAAGTACCTTCGTGTAATTATAATAACCCTAATAGGACTACTTTCGAAAAAAAAAAAGGAAACGGCCCAGAGGGCTATACTACGAGAGCTATGACTGATAGTTTTCTATATATATATATATATATATATATATATATATATATTCATCTCATCTATGGGATCGCATTCGCGCGCTGTTTCTTTGTCTCTGCGTGTAGTACAGTTAAGAGAGCCAGTTTAAGGGCGGAGAAGAAGAAAGAAAAGAAAAGCAAAAACTGCAGCGCCGTGGTTTTAAAGCGCAGCCGTGGTAGAGAAACGGAATGCGATATAAGCGTGCGTAGCCACGATACGCACACGACAAACTGCCTTAAAATATTTAGACTTGAGGGAAAGCTTCGTTAGCAAACGATAGCACGGCAATCAGCACTCGAATATAATTTTAACCCTAATACTAATTGTAAATATTCATCTCATCTATGGTATCTAATGCGCGCGCTGTTGCTTTGTCTCTGCGTGTAGTAGTTGAGAGAGCCAGTTTAAGGGCAGAGTAGTTGGAAGGCATACTTTCTAGGAAAAATGGCCGCTCAAGGAGAAGAGCGAACTCGAGCGGCTTTAGAGGCTAGGAAAACTGCCTTAAAATATTTAGACTTGAGGGAAAGCTTCGTTAACAAACTATAACACGGCAATCAGCACTCGAATACGACGAGAGAAATTACTGAGACGTGGAAAATTCCCTTGAAAAAAATCTGGTTTGCTAGACAAATGCTCGTATGTATTGGACCTCTTAAAAGATGAGGGGTGAAATATGCGCTCACCGAGAGGGCATCTTCAGCGCGAGACATCCCCAAGGCACCTTACAGAGATGTGGAGAGCTTCGCGGCCGGAACGAAGCATCCCTTCTCCGCCGGCCAAGAGGGGGAAACGTGCTTTCCGATCGCTCAAGGTTGCGCGGACAACGCATAGCTCTAGCGTCTAGGAAAAGCTTAACCAGGTGCGATGGCGGCACGCATAGCGTGGGAAGCTAGCCGCCAGAATAACTATACCAAGGACTGCTGCTGATGAGGGCGAAGTACCTTCGTGTAATTATAATAACCCTAATAGGACTACTTTCGAAAAAAAAAAAGGAAACGGCCCAGAGGGCTATACTACGAGAGCTATGACTGATAGTTTTCTATATATATATATATATATATATATATATATATATATTCATCTCATCTATGGGATCGCATTCGCGCGCTGTTTCTTTGTCTCTGCGTGTAGTACAGTTAAGAGAGCCAGTTTAAGGGCGGAGAAGAAGAAAGAAAAGAAAAGCAAAAACTGCAGCGCCGTGGTTTTAAAGCGCAGCCGTGGTAGAGAAACGGAATGCGATATAAGCGTGCGTAGCCACGATACGCACACGACAAACTGCCTTAAAATATTTAGACTTGAGGGAAAGCTTCGTTAGCAAACGATAGCACGGCAATCAGCACTCGAATATAATTTTAACCCTAATACTAATTGTAAATATTCATCTCATCTATGGTATCTAATGCGCGCGCTGTTGCTTTGTCTCTGCGTGTAGTAGTTGAGAGAGCCAGTTTAAGGGCAGAGTAGTTGGAAGGCATACTTTCTAGGAAAAATGGCCGCTCAAGGAGAAGAGCGAACTCGAGCGGCTTTAGAGGCTAGGAAAACTGCCTTAAAATATTTAGACTTGAGGGAAAGCTTCGTTAACAAACTATAACACGGCAATCAGCACTCGAATACGACGAGAGAAATTACTGAGACGTGGAAAATTCCCTTGAAAAAAATCTGGTTTGCTAGACAAATGCTCGTATGTATTGGACCTCTTAAAAGATGAGGGGTGAAATATGCGCTCACCGAGAGGGCATCTTCAGCGCGAGACATCCCCAAGGCACCTTACAGAGATGTGGAGAGCTTCGCGGCCGGAACGAAGCATCCCTTCTCCGCCGGCCAAGAGGGGGAAACGTGCTTTCCGATCGCTCAAGGTTGCGCGGACAACGCATAGCTCTAGCGTCTAGGAAAAGCTTAACCAGGTGCGATGGCGGCACGCATAGCGTGGGAAGCTAGCCGCCAGAATAACTATACCAAGGACTGCTGCTGATGAGGGCGAAGTACCTTCGTGTAATTATAATAACCCTAATAGGACTACTTTCGAAAAAAAAAAAGGAAACGGCCCAGAGGGCTATACTACGAGAGCTATGACTGATAGTTTTCTATATATATATATATATATATATATATATATATATATTCATCTCATCTATGGGATCGCATTCGCGCGCTGTTTCTTTGTCTCTGCGTGTAGTACAGTTAAGAGAGCCAGTTTAAGGGCGGAGAAGAAGAAAGAAAAGAAAAGCAAAAACTGCAGCGCCGTGGTTTTAAAGCGCAGCCGTGGTAGAGAAACGGAATGCGATATAAGCGTGCGTAGCCACGATACGCACACGACAAACTGCCTTAAAATATTTAGACTTGAGGGAAAGCTTCGTTAGCAAACGATAGCACGGCAATCAGCACTCGAATATAATTTTAACCCTAATACTAATTGTAAATATTCATCTCATCTATGGTATCTAATGCGCGCGCTGTTGCTTTGTCTCTGCGTGTAGTAGTTGAGAGAGCCAGTTTAAGGGCAGAGTAGTTGGAAGGCATACTTTCTAGGAAAAATGGCCGCTCAAGGAGAAGAGCGAACTCGAGCGGCTTTAGAGGCTAGGAAAACTGCCTTAAAATATTTAGACTTGAGGGAAAGCTTCGTTAACAAACTATAACACGGCAATCAGCACTCGAATACGACGAGAGAAATTACTGAGACGTGGAAAATTCCCTTGAAAAAAATCTGGTTTGCTAGACAAATGCTCGTATGTATTGGACCTCTTAAAAGATGAGGGGTGAAATATGCGCTCACCGAGAGGGCATCTTCAGCGCGAGACATCCCCAAGGCACCTTACAGAGATGTGGAGAGCTTCGCGGCCGGAACGAAGCATCCCTTCTCCGCCGGCCAAGAGGGGGAAACGTGCTTTCCGATCGCTCAAGGTTGCGCGGACAACGCATAGCTCTAGCGTCTAGGAAAAGCTTAACCAGGTGCGATGGCGGCACGCATAGCGTGGGAAGCTAGCCGCCAGAATAACTATACCAAGGACTGCTGCTGATGAGGGCGAAGTACCTTCGTGTAATTATAATAACCCTAATAGGACTACTTTCGAAAAAAAAAAAGGAAACGGCCCAGAGGGCTATACTACGAGAGCTATGACTGATAGTTTTCTATATATATATATATATATATATATATATATATATATTCATCTCATCTATGGGATCGCATTCGCGCGCTGTTTCTTTGTCTCTGCGTGTAGTACAGTTAAGAGAGCCAGTTTAAGGGCGGAGAAGAAGAAAGAAAAGAAAAGCAAAAACTGCAGCGCCGTGGTTTTAAAGCGCAGCCGTGGTAGAGAAACGGAATGCGATATAAGCGTGCGTAGCCACGATACGCACACGACAAACTGCCTTAAAATATTTAGACTTGAGGGAAAGCTTCGTTAGCAAACGATAGCACGGCAATCAGCACTCGAATATAATTTTAACCCTAATACTAATTGTAAATATTCATCTCATCTATGGTATCTAATGCGCGCGCTGTTGCTTTGTCTCTGCGTGTAGTAGTTGAGAGAGCCAGTTTAAGGGCAGAGTAGTTGGAAGGCATACTTTCTAGGAAAAATGGCCGCTCAAGGAGAAGAGCGAACTCGAGCGGCTTTAGAGGCTAGGAAAACTGCCTTAAAATATTTAGACTTGAGGGAAAGCTTCGTTAACAAACTATAACACGGCAATCAGCACTCGAATACGACGAGAGAAATTACTGAGACGTGGAAAATTCCCTTGAAAAAAATCTGGTTTGCTAGACAAATGCTCGTATGTATTGGACCTCTTAAAAGATGAGGGGTGAAATATGCGCTCACCGAGAGGGCATCTTCAGCGCGAGACATCCCCAAGGCACCTTACAGAGATGTGGAGAGCTTCGCGGCCGGAACGAAGCATCCCTTCTCCGCCGGCCAAGAGGGGGAAACGTGCTTTCCGATCGCTCAAGGTTGCGCGGACAACGCATAGCTCTAGCGTCTAGGAAAAGCTTAACCAGGTGCGATGGCGGCACGCATAGCGTGGGAAGCTAGCCGCCAGAATAACTATACCAAGGACTGCTGCTGATGAGGGCGAAGTACCTTCGTGTAATTATAATAACCCTAATAGGACTACTTTCGAAAAAAAAAAAGGAAACGGCCCAGAGGGCTATACTACGAGAGCTATGACTGATAGTTTTCTATATATATATATATATATATATATATATATATATATTCATCTCATCTATGGGATCGCATTCGCGCGCTGTTTCTTTGTCTCTGCGTGTAGTACAGTTAAGAGAGCCAGTTTAAGGGCGGAGAAGAAGAAAGAAAAGAAAAGCAAAAACTGCAGCGCCGTGGTTTTAAAGCGCAGCCGTGGTAGAGAAACGGAATGCGATATAAGCGTGCGTAGCCACGATACGCACACGACAAACTGCCTTAAAATATTTAGACTTGAGGGAAAGCTTCGTTAGCAAACGATAGCACGGCAATCAGCACTCGAATATAATTTTAACCCTAATACTAATTGTAAATATTCATCTCATCTATGGTATCTAATGCGCGCGCTGTTGCTTTGTCTCTGCGTGTAGTAGTTGAGAGAGCCAGTTTAAGGGCAGAGTAGTTGGAAGGCATACTTTCTAGGAAAAATGGCCGCTCAAGGAGAAGAGCGAACTCGAGCGGCTTTAGAGGCTAGGAAAACTGCCTTAAAATATTTAGACTTGAGGGAAAGCTTCGTTAACAAACTATAACACGGCAATCAGCACTCGAATACGACGAGAGAAATTACTGAGACGTGGAAAATTCCCTTGAAAAAAATCTGGTTTGCTAGACAAATGCTCGTATGTATTGGACCTCTTAAAAGATGAGGGGTGAAATATGCGCTCACCGAGAGGGCATCTTCAGCGCGAGACATCCCCAAGGCACCTTACAGAGATGTGGAGAGCTTCGCGGCCGGAACGAAGCATCCCTTCTCCGCCGGCCAAGAGGGGGAAACGTGCTTTCCGATCGCTCAAGGTTGCGCGGACAACGCATAGCTCTAGCGTCTAGGAAAAGCTTAACCAGGTGCGATGGCGGCACGCATAGCGTGGGAAGCTAGCCGCCAGAATAACTATACCAAGGACTGCTGCTGATGAGGGCGAAGTACCTTCGTGTAATTATAATAACCCTAATAGGACTACTTTCGAAAAAAAAAAAGGAAACGGCCCAGAGGGCTATACTACGAGAGCTATGACTGATAGTTTTCTATATATATATATATATATATATATATATATATATATTCATCTCATCTATGGGATCGCATTCGCGCGCTGTTTCTTTGTCTCTGCGTGTAGTACAGTTAAGAGAGCCAGTTTAAGGGCGGAGAAGAAGAAAGAAAAGAAAAGCAAAAACTGCAGCGCCGTGGTTTTAAAGCGCAGCCGTGGTAGAGAAACGGAATGCGATATAAGCGTGCGTAGCCACGATACGCACACGACAAACTGCCTTAAAATATTTAGACTTGAGGGAAAGCTTCGTTAGCAAACGATAGCACGGCAATCAGCACTCGAATATAATTTTAACCCTAATACTAATTGTAAATATTCATCTCATCTATGGTATCTAATGCGCGCGCTGTTGCTTTGTCTCTGCGTGTAGTAGTTGAGAGAGCCAGTTTAAGGGCAGAGTAGTTGGAAGGCATACTTTCTAGGAAAAATGGCCGCTCAAGGAGAAGAGCGAACTCGAGCGGCTTTAGAGGCTAGGAAAACTGCCTTAAAATATTTAGACTTGAGGGAAAGCTTCGTTAACAAACTATAACACGGCAATCAGCACTCGAATACGACGAGAGAAATTACTGAGACGTGGAAAATTCCCTTGAAAAAAATCTGGTTTGCTAGACAAATGCTCGTATGTATTGGACCTCTTAAAAGATGAGGGGTGAAATATGCGCTCACCGAGAGGGCATCTTCAGCGCGAGACATCCCCAAGGCACCTTACAGAGATGTGGAGAGCTTCGCGGCCGGAACGAAGCATCCCTTCTCCGCCGGCCAAGAGGGGGAAACGTGCTTTCCGATCGCTCAAGGTTGCGCGGACAACGCATAGCTCTAGCGTCTAGGAAAAGCTTAACCAGGTGCGATGGCGGCACGCATAGCGTGGGAAGCTAGCCGCCAGAATAACTATACCAAGGACTGCTGCTGATGAGGGCGAAGTACCTTCGTGTAATTATAATAACCCTAATAGGACTACTTTCGAAAAAAAAAAAGGAAACGGCCCAGAGGGCTATACTACGAGAGCTATGACTGATAGTTTTCTATATATATATATATATATATATATATATATATATATTCATCTCATCTATGGGATCGCATTCGCGCGCTGTTTCTTTGTCTCTGCGTGTAGTACAGTTAAGAGAGCCAGTTTAAGGGCGGAGAAGAAGAAAGAAAAGAAAAGCAAAAACTGCAGCGCCGTGGTTTTAAAGCGCAGCCGTGGTAGAGAAACGGAATGCGATATAAGCGTGCGTAGCCACGATACGCACACGACAAACTGCCTTAAAATATTTAGACTTGAGGGAAAGCTTCGTTAGCAAACGATAGCACGGCAATCAGCACTCGAATATAATTTTAACCCTAATACTAATTGTAAATATTCATCTCATCTATGGTATCTAATGCGCGCGCTGTTGCTTTGTCTCTGCGTGTAGTAGTTGAGAGAGCCAGTTTAAGGGCAGAGTAGTTGGAAGGCATACTTTCTAGGAAAAATGGCCGCTCAAGGAGAAGAGCGAACTCGAGCGGCTTTAGAGGCTAGGAAAACTGCCTTAAAATATTTAGACTTGAGGGAAAGCTTCGTTAACAAACTATAACACGGCAATCAGCACTCGAATACGACGAGAGAAATTACTGAGACGTGGAAAATTCCCTTGAAAAAAATCTGGTTTGCTAGACAAATGCTCGTATGTATTGGACCTCTTAAAAGATGAGGGGTGAAATATGCGCTCACCGAGAGGGCATCTTCAGCGCGAGACATCCCCAAGGCACCTTACAGAGATGTGGAGAGCTTCGCGGCCGGAACGAAGCATCCCTTCTCCGCCGGCCAAGAGGGGGAAACGTGCTTTCCGATCGCTCAAGGTTGCGCGGACAACGCATAGCTCTAGCGTCTAGGAAAAGCTTAACCAGGTGCGATGGCGGCACGCATAGCGTGGGAAGCTAGCCGCCAGAATAACTATACCAAGGACTGCTGCTGATGAGGGCGAAGTACCTTCGTGTAATTATAATAACCCTAATAGGACTACTTTCGAAAAAAAAAAAGGAAACGGCCCAGAGGGCTATACTACGAGAGCTATGACTGATAGTTTTCTATATATATATATATATATATATATATATATATATATATATATATTCATCTCATCTATGGGATCGCATTCGCGCGCTGTTTCTTTGTCTCTGCGTGTAGTACAGTTAAGAGAGCCAGTTTAAGGGCGGAGAAGAAGAAAGAAAAGAAAAGCAAAAACTGCAGCGCCGTGGTTTTAAAGCGCAGCCGTGGTAGAGAAACGGAATGCGATATAAGCGTGCGTAGCCACGATACGCACACGACAAACTGCCTTAAAATATTTAGACTTGAGGGAAAGCTTCGTTAGCAAACGATAGCACGGCAATCAGCACTCGAATATAATTTTAACCCTAATACTAATTGTAAATATTCATCTCATCTATGGTATCTAATGCGCGCGCTGTTGCTTTGTCTCTGCGTGTAGTAGTTGAGAGAGCCAGTTTAAGGGCAGAGTAGTTGGAAGGCATACTTTCTAGGAAAAATGGCCGCTCAAGGAGAAGAGCGAACTCGAGCGGCTTTAGAGGCTAGGAAAACTGCCTTAAAATATTTAGACTTGAGGGAAAGCTTCGTTAACAAACTATAACACGGCAATCAGCACTCGAATACGACGAGAGAAATTACTGAGACGTGGAAAATTCCCTTGAAAAAAATCTGGTTTGCTAGACAAATGCTCGTATGTATTGGACCTCTTAAAAGATGAGGGGTGAAATATGCGCTCACCGAGAGGGCATCTTCAGCGCGAGACATCCCCAAGGCACCTTACAGAGATGTGGAGAGCTTCGCGGCCGGAACGAAGCATCCCTTCTCCGCCGGCCAAGAGGGGGAAACGTGCTTTCCGATCGCTCAAGGTTGCGCGGACAACGCATAGCTCTAGCGTCTAGGAAAAGCTTAACCAGGTGCGATGGCGGCACGCATAGCGTGGGAAGCTAGCCGCCAGAATAACTATACCAAGGACTGCTGCTGATGAGGGCGAAGTACCTTCGTGTAATTATAATAACCCTAATAGGACTACTTTCGAAAAAAAAAAAGGAAACGGCCCAGAGGGCTATACTACGAGAGCTATGACTGATAGTTTTCTATATATATATATATATATATATATATATATATTCATCTCATCTATGGGATCGCATTCGCGCGCTGTTTCTTTGTCTCTGCGTGTAGTACAGTTAAGAGAGCCAGTTTAAGGGCGGAGAAGAAGAAAGAAAAGAAAAGCAAAAACTGCAGCGCCGTGGTTTTAAAGCGCAGCCGTGGTAGAGAAACGGAATGCGATATAAGCGTGCGTAGCCACGATACGCACACGACAAACTGCCTTAAAATATTTAGACTTGAGGGAAAGCTTCGTTAGCAAACGATAGCACGGCAATCAGCACTCGAATATAATTTTAACCCTAATACTAATTGTAAATATTCATCTCATCTATGGTATCTAATGCGCGCGCTGTTGCTTTGTCTCTGCGTGTAGTAGTTGAGAGAGCCAGTTTAAGGGCAGAGTAGTTGGAAGGCATACTTTCTAGGAAAAATGGCCGCTCAAGGAGAAGAGCGAACTCGAGCGGCTTTAGAGGCTAGGAAAACTGCCTTAAAATATTTAGACTTGAGGGAAAGCTTCGTTAACAAACTATAACACGGCAATCAGCACTCGAATACGACGAGAGAAATTACTGAGACGTGGAAAATTCCCTTGAAAAAAATCTGGTTTGCTAGACAAATGCTCGTATGTATTGGACCTCTTAAAAGATGAGGGGTGAAATATGCGCTCACCGAGAGGGCATCTTCAGCGCGAGACATCCCCATCCCCAAGGCACCTTACAGAGATGTGGAGAGCTTCGCGGCCGGAACGAAGCATCCCTTCTCCGCCGGCCAAGAGGGGGAAACGTGCTTTCCGATCGCTCAAGGTTGCGCGGACAACGCATAGCTCTAGCGTCTAGGAAAAGCTTAACCAGGTGCGATGGCGGCACGCATAGCGTGGGAAGCTAGCCGCCAGAATAACTATACCAAGGACTGCTGCTGATGAGGGCGAAGTACCTTCGTGTAATTATAATAACCCTAATAGGACTACTTTCGAAAAAAAAAAAGGAAACGGCCCAGAGGGCTATACTACGAGAGCTATGACTGATAGTTTTCTATATATATATATATATATATATATATATATATATATTCATCTCATCTATGGGATCGCATTCGCGCGCTGTTTCTTTGTCTCTGCGTGTAGTACAGTTAAGAGAGCCAGTTTAAGGGCGGAGAAGAAGAAAGAAAAGAAAAGCAAAAACTGCAGCGCCGTGGTTTTAAAGCGCAGCCGTGGTAGAGAAACGGAATGCGATATAAGCGTGCGTAGCCACGATACGCACACGACAAACTGCCTTAAAATATTTAGACTTGAGGGAAAGCTTCGTTAGCAAACGATAGCACGGCAATCAGCACTCGAATATAATTTTAACCCTAATACTAATTGTAAATATTCATCTCATCTATGGTATCTAATGCGCGCGCTGTTGCTTTGTCTCTGCGTGTAGTAGTTGAGAGAGCCAGTTTAAGGGCAGAGTAGTTGGAAGGCATACTTTCTAGGAAAAATGGCCGCTCAAGGAGAAGAGCGAACTCGAGCGGCTTTAGAGGCTAGGAAAACTGCCTTAAAATATTTAGACTTGAGGGAAAGCTTCGTTAACAAACTATAACACGGCAATCAGCACTCGAATACGACGAGAGAAATTACTGAGACGTGGAAAATTCCCTTGAAAAAAATCTGGTTTGCTAGACAAATGCTCGTATGTATTGGACCTCTTAAAAGATGAGGGGTGAAATATGCGCTCACCGAGAGGGCATCTTCAGCGCGAGACATCCCCAAGGCACCTTACAGAGATGTGGAGAGCTTCGCGGCCGGAACGAAGCATCCCTTCTCCGCCGGCCAAGAGGGGGAAACGTGCTTTCCGATCGCTCAAGGTTGCGCGGACAACGCATAGCTCTAGCGTCTAGGAAAAGCTTAACCAGGTGCGATGGCGGCACGCATAGCGTGGGAAGCTAGCCGCCAGAATAACTATACCAAGGACTGCTGCTGATGAGGGCGAAGTACCTTCGTGTAATTATAATAACCCTAATAGGACTACTTTCGAAAAAAAAAAAGGAAACGGCCCAGAGGGCTATACTACGAGAGCTATGACTGATAGTTTTCTATATATATATATATATATATATATATATATATATATATATATATATATATATTCATCTCATCTATGGGATCGCATTCGCGCGCTGTTTCTTTGTCTCTGCGTGTAGTACAGTTAAGAGAGCCAGTTTAAGGGCGGAGAAGAAGAAAGAAAAGAAAAGCAAAAACTGCAGCGCCGTGGTTTTAAAGCGCAGCCGTGGTAGAGAAACGGAATGCGATATAAGCGTGCGTAGCCACGATACGCACACGACAAACTGCCTTAAAATATTTAGACTTGAGGGAAAGCTTCGTTAGCAAACGATAGCACGGCAATCAGCACTCGAATATAATTTTAACCCTAATACTAATTGTAAATATTCATCTCATCTATGGTATCTAATGCGCGCGCTGTTGCTTTGTCTCTGCGTGTAGTAGTTGAGAGAGCCAGTTTAAGGGCAGAGTAGTTGGAAGGCATACTTTCTAGGAAAAATGGCCGCTCAAGGAGAAGAGCGAACTCGAGCGGCTTTAGAGGCTAGGAAAACTGCCTTAAAATATTTAGACTTGAGGGAAAGCTTCGTTAACAAACTATAACACGGCAATCAGCACTCGAATACGACGAGAGAAATTACTGAGACGTGGAAAATTCCCTTGAAAAAAATCTGGTTTGCTAGACAAATGCTCGTATGTATTGGACCTCTTAAAAGATGAGGGGTGAAATATGCGCTCACCGAGAGGGCATCTTCAGCGCGAGACATCCCCAAGGCACCTTACAGAGATGTGGAGAGCTTCGCGGCCGGAACGAAGCATCCCTTCTCCGCCGGCCAAGAGGGGGAAACGTGCTTTCCGATCGCTCAAGGTTGCGCGGACAACGCATAGCTCTAGCGTCTAGGAAAAGCTTAACCAGGTGCGATGGCGGCACGCATAGCGTGGGAAGCTAGCCGCCAGAATAACTATACCAAGGACTGCTGCTGATGAGGGCGAAGTACCTTCGTGTAATTATAATAACCCTAATAGGACTACTTTCGAAAAAAAAAAAGGAAACGGCCCAGAGGGCTATACTACGAGAGCTATGACTGATAGTTTTCTATATATATATATATATATATATATATATATATATATATTCATCTCATCTATGGGATCGCATTCGCGCGCTGTTTCTTTGTCTCTGCGTGTAGTACAGTTAAGAGAGCCAGTTTAAGGGCGGAGAAGAAGAAAGAAAAGAAAAGCAAAAACTGCAGCGCCGTGGTTTTAAAGCGCAGCCGTGGTAGAGAAACGGAATGCGATATAAGCGTGCGTAGCCACGATACGCACACGACAAACTGCCTTAAAATATTTAGACTTGAGGGAAAGCTTCGTTAGCAAACGATAGCACGGCAATCAGCACTCGAATATAATTTTAACCCTAATACTAATTGTAAATATTCATCTCATCTATGGTATCTAATGCGCGCGCTGTTGCTTTGTCTCTGCGTGTAGTAGTTGAGAGAGCCAGTTTAAGGGCAGAGTAGTTGGAAGGCATACTTTCTAGGAAAAATGGCCGCTCAAGGAGAAGAGCGAACTCGAGCGGCTTTAGAGGCTAGGAAAACTGCCTTAAAATATTTAGACTTGAGGGAAAGCTTCGTTAACAAACTATAACACGGCAATCAGCACTCGAATACGACGAGAGAAATTACTGAGACGTGGAAAATTCCCTTGAAAAAAAAATCTGGTTTGCTAGACAAATGCTCGTATGTATTGGACCTCTTAAAAGATGAGGGGTGAAATATGCGCTCACCGAGAGGGCATCTTCAGCGCGAGACATCCACAAGGCACCTTACAGAGATGTGGAGAGCTTCGCGGCCGGAACGAAGCATCCCTTCTCCGCCGGCCAAGAGGGGGAAACGTGCTTTCCGATCGCTCAAGGTTGCGCGGACAACGCATAGCTCTAGCGTCTAGGAAAAGCTTAACCAGGTGCGATGGCGGCACGCATAGCGTGGGAAGCTAGCCGCCAGAATAACTATACCAAGGACTGCTGCTGATGAGGGCGAAGTACCTTCGTGTAATTATAATAACCCTAATAGGACTACTTTCGAAAAAAAAAAAGGAAACGGCCCAGAGGGCTATACTACGAGAGCTATGACTGATAGTTTTCTATATATATATATATATATATATATATATATATATTCATCTCATCTATGGGATCGCATTCGCGCGCTGTTTCTTTGTCTCTGCGTGTAGTACAGTTAAGAGAGCCAGTTTAAGGGCGGAGAAGAAGAAAGAAAAGAAAAGCAAAAACTGCAGCGCCGTGGTTTTAAAGCGCAGCCGTGGTAGAGAAACGGAATGCGATATAAGCGTGCGTAGCCACGATACGCACACGACAAACTGCCTTAAAATATTTAGACTTGAGGGAAAGCTTCGTTAGCAAACGATAGCACGGCAATCAGCACTCGAATATAATTTTAACCCTAATACTAATTGTAAATATTCATCTCATCTATGGTATCTAATGCGCGCGCTGTTGCTTTGTCTCTGCGTGTAGTAGTTGAGAGAGCCAGTTTAAGGGCAGAGTAGTTGGAAGGCATACTTTCTAGGAAAAATGGCCGCTCAAGGAGAAGAGCGAACTCGAGCGGCTTTAGAGGCTAGGAAAACTGCCTTAAAATTTTTAGACTTGAGGGAAAGCTTCGTTAACAAACTATAACACGGCAATCAGCACTCGAATACGACGAGAGAAATTACTGAGACGTGGAAAATTCCCTTGAAAAAAAATCTGGTTTGCTAGACAAATGCTCGTATGTATTGGACCTCTTAAAAGATGAGGGGTGAAATATGCGCTCACCGAGAGGGCATCTTCAGCGCGAGACATCCACAAGGCACCTTACAGAGATGTGGAGAGCTTCGCGGCCGGAACGAAGCATCCCTTCTCCGCCGGCCAAGAGGGGGAAACGTGCTTTCCGATCGCTCAAGGTTGCGCGGACAACGCATAGCTCTAGCGTCTAGGAAAAGCTTAACCAGGTGCGATGGCGGCACGCATAGCGTGGGAAGCTAGCCGCCAGAATAACTATACCAAGGACTGCTGCTGATGAGGGCGAAGTACCTTCGTGTAATTATAATAACCCTAATAGGACTACTTTCGAAAAAAAAAAAGGAAACGGCCCAGAGGGCTATACTACGAGAGCTATGACTGATAGTTTTCTATATATATATATATATATATATATATATATATATATATATATATATATATATATATATATATATATATATATATATATATATATATATATATATATATATATATATATATATATATTCATCTCATCTATGGGATCGCATTCGCGCGCTGTTTCTTTGTCTCTGCGTGTAGTACAGTTAAGAGAGCCAGTTTAAGGGCGGAGAAGAAGAAAGAAAAGAAAAGCAAAAACTGCAGCGCCGTGGTTTTAAAGCGCAGCCGTGGTAGAGAAACGGAATGCGATATAAGCGTGCGTAGCCACGATACGCACACGACAAACTGCCTTAAAATATTTAGACTTGAGGGAAAGCTTCGTTAGCAAACGATAGCACGGCAATCAGCACTCGAATATAATTTTAACCCTAATACTAATTGTAAATATTCATCTCATCTATGGTATCTAATGCGCGCGCTGTTGCTTTGTCTCTGCGTGTAGTAGTTGAGAGAGCCAGTTTAAGGGCAGAGTAGTTGGAAGGCATACTTTCTAGGAAAAATGGCCGCTCAAGGAGAAGAGCGAACTCGAGCGGCTTTAGAAGCTAGGAAAACTGCCTTAAAATATTTAGACTTGAGGGAAAGCTTCGTTAACAAACTATAACACGGCAATCAGCACTCGAATACGACGAGAGAAATTACTGAGACGTGGAAAATTCCCTTGAAAAAAATCTGGTTTGCTAGACAAATGCTCGTATGTATTGGACCTCTTAAAAGATGAGGGGTGAAATATGCGCTCACCGAGAGGGCATCTTCAGCGCGAGACATCCACAAGGCACCTTACAGAGATGTAAGATCGCATAAATGCATAGATACGGTGCTAACTTCTGAATGCTGCAGTAATGTCACGCAGCATCGTCTGCTTCTTTAATGCTAAACAGTGTAGTCTGCTTCTTTAATGCTAAATAACATCGTCTGCTTCCATAATGCTACACGACATCGTTTCTGGGCTTCACTTTTTGGCACTATATACGCAAATATAAAACGCTTGCGTGCTGAGGAAACGCAGGAGTCAAACTTACCCCGCGCTTCCAACTCGGCTTTCTGGAACAGCAAAGTGTACTTCGTCTTAGTCTATACTACTAACATTGCAGATGCAGCGCGAAGCGAAGAACGGAACAAACGGGATTGAGCGCCGATGAGGAACATAATTTTCGATTGGTAGGGACACGGAAATGCAGTACACAATTTACCGAGCCGCGAGAGAAAGACGAGGAACCAGAAAATGAAAGGACCAGTGCTGCCTGGTCACAGAATTTGACGTGTCTTTTCGGTCGCGCTTGGTAATTACCGCTAGCTATACCAGTAAGCCGAAACACACCCTTCAGTTTAATTAAAAAAGGGGAAATGTTTAGCATTTGCCAAGTAATAATCAACTGCCTTATGCCGGATGAATGAATACAAAGTATTCAAATATTATTTTATAAGTATTAAATCAGTTAGGCCTGTACTATTCCTATAAAATTCTATATTTATGACATTTATTTTTCCATAAACCGGTATAATATGAAAAAAAAAATAACACGGCTTTCACCAAATTTCATCAATCAACCTTTGCCCGAAAATGTCCTCTTCGGACATCGGCCGGAACGTCGTCGTCGAAGTGATACCCTGAAGACTATCGTCAAATTCCTTGCACTAAAGTAGTCTGGATTTGAGACTTTGAGGAGTATTAACTGTTTGTGTTCATTCGCAAAGATTTTTCGACCTCATCGTCAACAACTTTCTGTCTTTCTCTTTTTACCTCAATTATTCACCGATGTTGAGAAAAAAAGTGCGAACTTCGATTGAAGCCCAGCTTCTCAGATTTTCTATCATAGAAAATGTATCGAAACCCTGAAACCCACAACTCGTACAACTCGTCACGCTCATAACTCATTCGCTGCTGCCAAAATTTGCGAAAGCCGCATTTTACAGAGTTTCTTTCGCGATAACAGTCTCGGAATGGAACTCACTTCGCGAGCATGTATTTGAGGCGGCTAACTTTGATAAATCAATTGAATAGCATTTATTCTTCTAAAAAACATTTTTGGAGTTGTTTCATAGCACAAGTTCATCGTTGCACATGGCATTACCGAACGTTTCTTTTTATATACAAAAATTAATAAAACACACACGTAATGCACATATGTGCATTGATTGTGTATTTGAATGGTTCCACTCCCGCTTGGGGCACTAAACTTTGCAGCATTGTGGAATAAATTAAAGAAAAAGAACTCTCAATAAATGGAGTTGTAGAAACGACACTCACCGACGAATGCTTCCTTCGAGCTGCCGCTCTCGAAGGTGGATTTTGTTTCTTAAAGGAAAGAGAGAGAGATACTGAAGGCGCATCTTTATCAGATTGTAAATATTTATACTAAGAAAATGTGGCCATAGTGTGCGTTTGTGTGTGCGCACTGCCAATACGGTGTTTCACCCAGTATACGATGAAGTGTCAGTATATATGTCTTGCTTTATGGCATGCTGATGAAGCATGCTTTACTTAACTTATCCCACTACTTAAATTAAAAGAGAATAGTTCGATTTGTTTCTTGCGAGTTAACTGCTGTGAAAAAAAAATACGTTAAATTTGTTAGTCACGCAAACAACGATCAGTGACTATGGAAATGCTGAACTGAGGGAAGCTTTGACTTTTATCTAGCTGTGTGCGTGGTCTATGCAACGAATTTGGATAAATTCAATGCTATGCATTATGAAGGATGTAATCTGTGGAAACCTAAAAGCAAAAATTTCAACGCCTTGAACACGTGGGGTTCTTTTTCGTGCCCCCGCCAGTGCACAGTACAATGGAGTTTTTGCATTACGTCTCCATCGGAATGCAGCTGTCCCGTCCGGAATCGAACCCGTGACCTACTCTTCAGCAGCACAACGCCAAAGCCACTGAGCTACCAAGGCGGTTTGAAGATGGCGTGTTGCCAAGTGTGCGAAGGTGAGCCGAGAAGGATGGTGGCTTGATGCGCACCGTCTTCTCGAGCGCCCAATGTAGGAGATCACGTGATCAAGCGCGTGGGGCCAGCGGGGGGGGGGGGGGGGGGGGGTTCAAGTGAGTTGACGTCTCCTTCGCTAGCCCGGCCGTGGCTACGCATGGCTGTCCGCGTTCCTCAGCGCATGCGCGGCCCGTGCGCAGTATTTCGGTGATAATCTAAGCGGCTGCAAACATTAGGCGAGCAGAGAGGGTAAGTTAGTTTCGGAGACACGCTGAAGCGAGAGCCAGTACGAAGCGTTTGCTCCCTGCTGCCGGCGCTCTTCATCACGCCAGCATTGTGACAGCGAGCGTTCGCGGTTCTTGAGTGAGATCCGTTCATGTTTGACGGCGTGGGTGTGACGCTATGCTTGTAAATTTAGTTAGTAAGCTAATGTTGAGTGCAACTTATACGGTTTATAAAACCTACAAGCCTTACTTGATGTAGTTGTCTAACGCTTTGATATATCTACCAATGTTGCGCCTTTCGGGCGAAACTGCGACTTTTTATGGATGGTTTCTGTCGTATTTTTGCGCTTTGCAATAACGAAAGCTTGCAAGACTTATTTCATGTGCTGGCGACTATAATCGGAGAAAGCATCGGTTTCGTGGAATAGCGAACGGCAGCTACAGGCTGTGCCCTATTGTTGAACTTGAATAGGCGCCTGCGAGGACACAACTACAAACGACGAGCCCGTTGGCCCAGCATGCGCAAATTGATGCACATGATAAAGAAACACGACACACTACACTGTTTTGCTACACGGAGCCTTTGTTCTACGCCTGTAGTACTGTTTGACCCTAATGTACGAAATCCAACTCGGAATGACTTGGCGCGAGAGCAGTTGTTAGAACATCGAATTAACAAGTTTCTGCGCTGCAACGACCTGCACCATAACAACCCTCACAGAGGGTTAAGTTTACGCTTGTGCGTGCCGTTTCGTTACTGTGGCAGTTGTATTGTCTTATGTCTCTGCTGCGCAACAGTTCGTCAATAGTGACTCCAACTAGGCCTGACTCTCAGTTCTACCAGATGAAGACTTCATTATTTTTCGCGGTGCGGTAAGGCCTAGAAGTGTCGTAGAGGCCAATGGGAGGCCAGCTTACCACGGCTCACGGATACTTCACCGCTAACGGCTGCAAATTGGCGGAGAAAAAAAAACAACAACAGGATTATCATCGCCAGATGGAGCACCGTCGGCACAACACATTACGGTGGACGGGATAGAAGAGCAGACGACGTCTGCGGTGGCTATCTACCGTCTGTCCGCAAACCTATATATAAACCGCGTTTACCTGAGGTGCGACCGTGTGTAGCGTATAGCATTTCTTAACCGAATCATGCTAATACTTGTGCTACAGCGTTTGCACGCGGTGCGTCTCCTTCTGTACGAAACAAGACGGAACCCATTTCCGGAGAGATGGGTTTTGACCATGAGTTGAGGAGAGCGCGCTCCAGCCACCTATCTCACCTTTCCCCTCCCCCTCAACGCGATACGCCATCGGCTACATGCCCTACGCGTGACGATCTACTTCTTCCTGGTCGCATTACCGCCGGTCACGTGGATGCGATGCGTCACTGTCGCACTCATGCAAACGCGCCTTCAGCCAGTGGCAAACATAAACAGCTAGAGCGAGAGGAAAACGCCTCGCAGGCCAACATGTTCACGGAATTATGAATGTACACTTTACTAACGGCTTTTTTAATCGTGCGGAAAGCGGTACGTAAAGCTTTAGAATAGTAAGCTGTTGGTCTAGTTGGTTTGACGTGACTTTTGCAAATACAAACTTACCGCTTTGTTCCGTCGATTCTGCAATATGACGGTGAAAGGGGCAAAAAAAATAATAATTAGACACAGTATTAGAGGCTGTTGTCATGCTATACGGTTTTCATCCGACAAAATTATAGTATTGAAAGTTGTCACCGTTTTATAATTGCTCGGTAACACTGAAAACCTATAATACGTTACCTGTCGCGAGAGGCGTATCCCGCGAGGTAGCGTAGGTTCGTATTTTTACTGTTGTGTCATCGGAATCGTGTGATGAGAAAGCAGTTCGTGCTAAAAGTGCGTCTCCGCTTCCTTTTTTTGTCGCATCTGCTTCTGCCGCTTTGGACAATCGGCTCACGCGCTGAGAGTCACGTGATTCATCTCCCTGAAAGCCGTCGCCTTGCACGGGTCAGAGGACGCTTTCATTTATCCCCCCAGCGTCGCCGACACCTGCCCGCCGCTATGGATGGGTACGAATGAAAATTACGACGCCGTTCCGAACGACAACCAACCCAAGCATTTATCGCCCGCCGGAGTGCTACGCTCCGAGCTTTACCGAGTTTTACCGAGCTTTACCGAGCTTTACCGAGCTTTACCGAGTTTTACCGAGTTTTACCGAGCTTTACCGAGCTCTACAGAGTTTTACCGAGCTTTACCGAGCTCAGGATCCGGAATGTTCACGCTTCAGGTCTCGATCTCAAACATGCCCCATCACTCAGAGCCTGTGCACGTCAGCATTTTCACATCTCTAATACCGTGGTCACAGGGTGCATTTTCGATCCTGATGCAGATCGAACTTTCTCAAGCGTGATTAACTGGCTCACTTCGGGAGCTTGCGCCAAAAAAAGCCAATCGAGAAATTCGATCCCGAACAGGCTCGATCGCGATCGAAACTGCGGCACCGCGTGACCGCGCTATGGAAGCCTTGCCTCGTGATGAGCGATCAGATGTGTTATTGCGAAGGTGAATCACGTTTCTCTTATTTTTCGTTTCTCTTGTTTTTCTTTGTTTTCTTACTGTCACTGTTACGCCGCAACACATAGTCTAAAATATTCACAAGCTTTTCAGCCGACCGGACTACATGTCAACAGCGTTACATGCATGCAGTGACTCGAACAATGTAAACAAATATATTTTATTTTACCACACGGCCCCCCAAAATGCTTTATATTTCACTCTTCTTTTTCTATTTTTTTAGTAACGAGAAAATATTCGGTTTTCGATTCGACATATGAAGGTCATTTTTCTCGAATATTCTAGTTTGGTTCGATTCGAAAATTCCACTATTGAAACCCCCTATAGCGTTTACGTTTTCGAGCGCTTCTACACCTTCACATGTGACAACATGACTCAAAGCGCAGATCAATTATGTCTGGTTATCAAAGGAGGTGTTTAAACAGGCCTTCCCGACTGACGACCGTTGCCGTCCAAACTGCGGGGATTAATATACGTCACCTGTCATGCTGGGCGACGTGTGCTGGACACTGCGCGACGGTGATGTTGAAACGTCGGCAGCAGCTGGCCTCAGACACCGCGTCTTCTTCCTCTTCTTCTGCCGGTGTACTCTGACGGCTACATCCCATCGCAAAGGGACACCCGGACCTTGGGAACGAAGTCTGAAGCCTCAACGAAAATTGGTTGGACCGCATTTGGCAGGAAGCCCGGAGTTATCAGCGACAGCCTAATGTCCTCGAAGAAAAGAAGAAGAAAAACGTTCATAACGAATTATTAGGCTAGTTGCTTTGCGTGGCGCGTACGAATATCCGAGTGTGTATTCAGACAACGTTGTCGGAAAATGTATGATGCGAGTTCAAGTGTGCCCAGAACTACAGAAATATATATATATTTTTTTGTGACTGAAGAGCGGCACATATGCTGAGACCTTAGTTGGTGTCAATGATGTTAATTGAAGAGCCAGCGCCGCATATACCGTAACCCAAGTTGGTCCGACGGTTAGCTTTGATCCGGGTTAGCTCAGAAACGGCAGCCCAGTTCTCTACCCATTAAACCAACTGATTCGTGACGCAAATTGGCGGGAAAACGATTACAGACACAGTCGAACAATCAGAAAGATAAGACACTGGAAAATACCCGAAGTATCCTAAGAATGTCAATCACACTAAAATGTATAAGCTGCGAGTTCTGCCGGTACTTATCTGTGCAGAGTAAGATAAAAAAAAATGTAGAAGGAACAGAAGAGTGAAGGCAGCAGAAAAAGAAGAAACTCCCGGCAAAAAATTATTAATCTGTCTGTTTCGATTACTAAATTGCACATTGATTGTAGTTTCTTGAAATATTATGCAAAAGTTCAGGTGCCCAGATCTCGGCCACGCCCCCAAGGTGGATACGAGCCATATTTTAGGGACATCGTCATCATGATCAACCCCCATCTCATGATGAATGTCGACGTTAATGCGATTAGCTAGGAGCAATGTAGCAACGCACCGTTTCGCCATTGCCGCAACGTGTGTGCAGCAAGGCTCCTCTCTCAGGCTTCCCATTGCAAGCGCTGCGCCATCTGGCGCCGCCGCCACGAAGTCCGCGCAAGGCGCGGGGTCGATTCCGCCGAGCACCAAAGAAACTTTAAAGGATTTTGTGCTTTGAAGAGCAGCTCACACGCACTGGCACATTCCCAGTTACACAAGTTGGAATCAAAGAGGTTTATTGAAGAACGGCACACATACCTAGTGGCACAACCCACGTTGGTGTCGGGTTCATTGAGGAACGGCGCATATACCCGATGCCACGTCCCCAATGACCCAAGTTGGTCCGACGGATGGTTTCTAACTCTGTTTCCTCAGCACAGCTGCTAGATGCACGTTCCATTAGACGATGGGCTACCCATTCCCAGTGACCCAAGACAAGACAAGACGAGACAGACAGACAGACAGACAGATAGACAGACAGACAGACAGACAGACAGACAGACAGACAGACAGACAGACGAAAGGACGGACGGAGGCTCGACGGTGTTGAATTGGCGAGAAAGGGGGACATATATACTTTAATAAGGGTTTGAGATGTTAGCCCAGCGAAATGCCTTGCATGCTATTCCAGATGATTAGGGTTAGAGGTCAATCCAAAAATAATAGAAGAGAAGAAAACAATGAAACACAAGACAAAATGAAAATATTCAAAAATTGAGATGAGATATATGAAAAAGAAAACAATAAAGACAGAAGAAAAACAAAAACAAACACACACTCCAATAAAGACGATACCAAACGAAGTAAATTCTATGGTGCTTGATCAAGTCCTGTCTCTCTTAAAAGCGTCTTCCTTACGCGCAAAGCTGAAGTAACAATTTCCCACTCTGCGAATATCACACAGTTCAATGTGTAAATCTTGACGGAGTTTCAGTGAGCTATTTAACCCGTTTTGTTCTAGGCAGCCTAAACTTGCAGGATAACAAAGACAAAGTTCGAAACAGTTAACAAGTAGCTAAGCACCACACAGTCGCAGAAATGTTTAGATTACCATAGAAAATGGCGTTCTTTAACCTCGCCGCATATTCTCACGAATAAAGTTAATTCATTCGTTCTTTCTGACACTATTCAATGCTGCCTTAACTTTATTTCCTTCTACTCATCAGCTAGTATGGCTGTTCTCAATCTCTCGTTTTACCCGCTTTAACCGCAAGTTTCGTAGATGTAACTTAAAGTTAAGACATCCCCCAATTAATTTCCTTCACTCACCGCAGGATTCTTGACCGGTTTCCTAGAGTGGGTGTGAGCCATTGTTGTATGAAAGCATCATCGTTATCATCATTCATAATCGCTGCTGTCATCGCCATCATCACCACCACCACAAGCGTCACGCAACGAGTAATGAAACCGAAAGAATTATCCAGATAATGTATCATCATCATCAATCACCTGTAAGTTATATATCTAAGTGTGCGAGAAATAAGTTGAACTGGCCAAATTATTTAACGCGTTGAACAACATAACTGTGAGATCTACTTCGCTATGCGCTTTGTCCTCCCGCACACCTCCATAGGCCATGGAGCTATCCTTTCTTAAATAAAATTGTTTTATTCATTCATTACAGTAACAAACCAAGGGAAACACATTTGAGGGAAGCTTAGGATTAGATGTAGTGATGAAATTATTAGCAGGCACTGAATGGGATATTTGTTTATTTATTTATTTATTAACCTCTTAATGTGTACAGCGCATTTGTCGAAATGTTATGTAGCAACGAAAAAAAAAGAACGAAAAGAAGAGAGAAAAGAACAGGTATTGCACCAAATAGATCAAATCAAGGCATTGCAGCCTTGTATGACGCAGGTTGCGCATCAATGTGTTCTTGCACGTGCCGTCCATCGGGCCGTCCTCCGGAAGACTACGCTAGCCTGGCCTCCACGTACACTTGCTCCTTGACTTGTAGATCGTGCTGCCTTACATAATTTCAGCGCTGTTGCGTTCGTTATTTAGGGCCCCAGTACTTGTAATTTTTGATCCATAAATATGTGAATGGTCGTTTTTTTTACTAGTGTTACACTTTTTGCTAATGATTAACTTTGCCTAGAACCACCAAAAAGAAAAGAAAACTTTATTTTCGTATATACAAAGTTTTCTGAAATTTCGCATCTTTAAAGCTCGTGAGCGACGAGTGTGTGACGTACTGGGATTGACTTCTTGCTTGGCTATTTCTATTTATATTGATACTCTATAGGCGCGTTAGCGCCGTCGTCGCCGCCGCCGACGCCGTGCGTTTGACGTCATGTCGCGCCGCTCGCGCGATCGCACTACTTGTCTCCTGGGTTTCCACAGGTGGCTTCGGTAGCGCGTCACCCCGAGGATAAAACAGTTGCGCTGAATACACAAGATATGCGCTGTTCTCGCAACCCAACGTTCTCTTATTCACAGCCACAGGCTGTGAATAAGAGAACATACAGCGGCAACCTAAAAATGAAGTTACGACCAGCGCACCTACTGCTTGTTCTAAAACTGGTACAGCGCAACATACAAAGGAAGAAACAAGGCGAGCCGGCGCCAGATAAAGGAACAGAGCGCTCTGTTCATCTATCTGGCCGGCTCCGGCTTGTTTCTTCCTTTGTATGTTGCGCTGTACCAGCTTTAGAATGCAATACCAACTCGCCCAATCCTCAACCCTAGTGAACTTCTGCCTGTTCACTACTCGCGCTACCCAAAACCAGCTACGAATCCACTCCACCTCGTCCATATACACTATTGCGCATTTGCTTCTCCTTAACCCTATATACGGCCACGTGTTTCTCCCGTACGACAACTAGGCACGGCAGAGAAGCAGCAGCGGATCCCGTAGGAATTAGTTACGCGAGTTTGGGCGCATTAAGTGTCGTGTTGCAAAAAAAAAGGGGGGGGGGGGGGGGTTCGCGGGGGGCGCCGTCATCTCCGCCTTCTCCGTCGGCGGGCCCGCGGATTCGCCGACCTCCCCAGGGCGTCCAGGATGGCCCTGACCGTCCTGATGCGGCCGTGCGCGGCCGGCCGGACCAGCTCGAGGTCGCAGTCCTCGGCGCGGAGCAGCTCCTGCTCGATGTCGAACAGCGCCCAGCCGGTTCGCAGTTGGCCCAGGCTTTTTAGCACGTGCAGGCAGCCCTTCATCTGCAGCGACATGCGGGAAGGCGATGACGACGCGGTGACGACGGAGACGATCGATGACCGATGGGAAAAAAAAAAGAAAATTGAAAGCAAAAGCGCGCGCGCGCACCATTACATACAACCTAAAACAAAATTACACCCTTTGAGTTGCATCTTGTCTTACAACGTTAATCGTGATCTGTCTTGTCCGCATTTCCTTTCTTTAACGCTGCGAGCCCGGTACCTCCCAGTAACGAACGACATGCGCGTTATCAGCATGACATAGCATTCCCGACCGGAAAGTAGGCGGGCGCGGCGTTTTCAAGAAAGGAAACGCAAGCCAGGCAGATGATTATTGTTGCCTCCCCCCCCTCTCCTCTTTCTACTCCCCATTATAGGCCTTCGAGCCATCCCTTAATAAATACATCTTGTCACCATCATCATTGTTGTGTGGCAAATGCACACCCCAAAGGGTGTACCTTTGTCTAAGAGTGTAGAGAAAAAAAAGCCACTGTCCACAGCGGCTGCAGCGAGTACGCTACGTCAGAAGAACATAGCGCCAGCAACGCGCAAACCGCCAGCAACTGCGCGAAAACCTTGGGCGTACCAGTGAAGACATCCACTGTGCCGAGCTATGGGCTTGTTCGCGATGGCTTACGGGTATCAGCGCGCGCAGGAACAGGGGGCACGCGACGTCATCCCGCACAGTATACATATAATCACAGAGACTTGATCGTGTTCACAATGTTGGTGTTCCACATCGCGGGACGATTTGACTTGCGAATTTGACCTGCCCTGTACATCCGACTAGTGGAATCACCGTCCCCCATCCGTAGACGCTGCTAAAATCACGAAGCATTTATAGAAGGCATCAAGTAACGTTGTACGTGAAAGAAATTACTTTTTAACATGCAGTAGTGCATTTTTTTCTTTGACGTACCCAAACACGTGCCCAAACATTTCTTAAGGTTGACTGTTTTTGTCGCTATGGTTGTGACACTCACTAGAATAGTTATCGCTTACGTTTAGCGACATTTAGTTTCACATTTATGACATATTTTGTTATGACTATCCGCTGTAACCGCTTCCTTCCGCAATGTCTGTTGACTTTAAGGGTATTTTAAATATAATAAATTTGTACGGCCGTGTGTCGTTTCGCGCGTTCATGTGTCCCTGTCTGAGCGCGCGCCCATGGGCGCCGCCATATTTGCTCACGTGACAGCGTCCACCATTGAGCGCCCTCTGATCGATGTTTGCTCGTTTGTTTACAATGACCACGGCGGCCGCAAGCAGGAGTAGACAGACCCTATATTTCGATCACCACGGCGAGCAGTGATTGAACAAGACTTTCGCCAAAGCTGCAGGGGCATTGTAAATGTACCTTTCGTTTATCCACGCTGTCTGCACTGTAATGTTAACAGTGTGCAAGCTTACCAGCTGAAGACGACGAATGTATAGTATCCTGATGTTTTCTTTTACACCCTTTATATTCTGGTCGTTACGACGCTAGATATGCAGGACTGTTACGGCCATGGGCTTGTCGTAACTGTACGTGCAGCAACTTCGCACTGAAATAGGCCTATCGCTCTGTCTCTCCCCCTCTCTCTCTTGCTCGTTCGTTCGCTCGCTCACTCGCTCGATCATTCGTTCGCTCGTTCGTTGGCTTGATCGTTCGTTCGTTCATTCGTTGGCTTCATCGTTCGTTCGTTCATTGGTTTGCTCGATCGTTCGTTCGTTTGCTCGTTCGTTCGCTCGCTCGCTCACTCACTCGCTCGCTCACTCGATCATTCGTTCGTTCGTTCGTTCGTGGGCTTGATCGTTCGTTCGTTCATTCGTTGGCTCGATCGTTCGTTCGTTCGTTCGTTCGTTCGTTCGTTCGTTCGTTCGTTCGTTCGTTCGTTCGTTCGTTCGTTCGTTCGTTCGTTTAGTCATCGTGGATGATCTTCCGCTTTCTAAAACTCCGCGCTCGTCGGAACGCACCTTGGCAGCAATGGAGCTTCGGTCCTCGTAGGTGAACACGGCCCCTTTCTTGGAGAACCACGGTGTGAGGCTGCGGCCGTCAAAGCCCCCGCGCGTTCCCCGCCGCACCACGCTCGAGCAGGTGTCGGCGAACGACGTCGGGTGGCCCTCGACGCAGGGCGCGCCCATCACGTAGGCGGACTGGGAGCCGCTCTCCTCCATGCGGTACCTGCGCGCCCGTGCGACAGACAGACGCGCCAAGAGAAGAGATGGCGCTTGTCCTGTGTCGTTCTCCCCACTTGTGATCGTCTTAGTTCGCGCTGTTCCTTCCTAATACAAGTATGCACCATCTAGCCCAAATGAATGTTGTCCGTAGCTTGAGCTCGGGTGCTCCTATCTAAATACACGTAAAAGGAGAATTCGTTTCCCTCGGCAACCACTGCGCCAAATTTGACGAGGTTTGTTGTACATAAAAGAAAAAATTAAAATCTAGTGACTGTTTGATTCGAATTTTTGATTCAGGGCGTGAATTGTTTATTAAAAATTGGCAAAAATCGGAAATTTTCTGAAAACGAAACTATGAAGTTTACAACTCTGTAACTCAGCAAGGAAAAGTCATACTACAATTCTGTGAATTGCATCTGATAGTACAGTCCTTAAGAGGAAGCTTTAGCTTGGGCCCAACACCGACGCGGCCCATTCAAATACGTGTAAAACGCGAAAACCTTTTTCTGAGATAACCCCCATGGACCGATTTCAACTAAATGTGTTGCATCTGAGAGAGAAAGTCAAACTCTAGTGACAGTTGGAAACGGAATTGCGATTTAGGGTTTGAATTTTGTTAAAAAATATTTTCAAAATGCGGAAGAAATTAAATTACGGCGTTTTACGTGCCAAAACCACTTTCTGATTATGAGGCACGCCGTAGTGGAGGACTCCAGAAATTTCGACCACCTGGGGTTCTTTAACGTGCACCTAAATCTATGTACACGGGTGTTTTCGCATTTCGCCCCCATGGAAATGCGGCCGCTGTGGAAGGGATGCGATCCCGCGGCCTCGTGCTCGGCACCCCAACACCATAACCAGTGAGCAACCACGTCAAAAAAAAAAAAAATCGAAAGTTTGAAAAATATAGAAGCATGAAGTTTACAAATTAATACCTCCGCATTAAGAACAGCTATCGCGGTTCTGTAAACGGCGCCCATTACATCATTGAAAGCGGACAAATTCATTATGTCATTTTATATCTTACGTGAATTTGTTACGTTGTGTACAAGGGTTCCGCAAAAGCTGTATTTCCATATTACAAAGTTTTTTTTCTTTAGCATTTATGTGTAACATATAAATTTTGTCCGCTTTAGATGTACTATTGAATGCAATTCGCAGAATTGTGGTATCACTTTTTGTTGCTGAGTTACAGATGTGTAAACTTCATAGTTTTGTTTTCTGAAAGTTTTCGATTTCTTGCCAATTTCTAATAAAAGATTGACGAGCTAAATCAGAAACTCGAAGCCAGCGGTCACTAGATTTTAAGTTTTTCTTTTATATGGAACAAATCTCGCCAAATTTAGTGCAGTGGTTGCCGATAAAAACGAATTCTCCTTTTACATGTATTTAGATGGGAGTACCAGAGCTAAAGCTTGAGGAAGCTTTAGCTCGGGCCCAACTCCGACGCGGCCTATTCAAATATATGTAAAACGCAAAATACGTTTTTCTGAGATAACCCCTGGACCGATTTTAATGAAACATGTTGCATTTAAGAGAGAAAGTTAAATTCTCGTGACTGTCGGAAGCGGAATTTCGATTTAGGTCCTGGATTTTGTTACCAGAATTTCCAAAAATTCGGAAATTTGAAAAAAAATATATAGAAGCACGAAGTCTACAAAGTAATGGCTCTGCATCAAGAGCAGATATCGCGGTCTTGTCAACGGCATCCATTAAATCACTGAAAGCGGACAAATTCGGTATGCCATTTTATATCTTACGTGAATTTGTTACGTTGCTTACAAGCGTTATGCAAAAGATGCATTTCTATATTACTAAATTTTTCTAGGTTCATGTGTAACCTATCAATTTTGTCATGCAATTTGCAGAATTGTATTATCATTTTCGGTTGCTAAGTTACACGGTTGTAAAACTTGATAGCTTCGTTTTCTGAAAATTTTCAATTTTTCGCCAATTCTTAATATAAAATTCAAGATCTAAATCGAAAATTCTAAACCAACAGTCACTAGATTTTAAGTTTTTCTTTTAAATGCAATAAACCTCGCCAAATTTGCTCCAGTGGTTGCAGATAAAAACGAATTCTCCTTTTACATATATTTAGACAGGACCAGCCGAGCTCAAGGTTCCTCTTAAGAACACACACGTTAGATGCAACGACCGGCGAATTCTGTAGAGGTAAGACTCATAAGAAGAAACTAAGGACTACGTTACGAGTCATGATATGAAAAAAAAATCTAGGTGTAACGTTATGGAGACACACCTGGAGATCAGCCTGCATTATTCTGATATGCGCGCAATTCTGATATAAGCGCTGGAAACACAGAGCAAAGTCTATAGTAGCGTTTTTAATTCACTGGAGGGAGTTAGACGTCTTTTCTCTGACTGGTCTTACAGGCGTGGTATTTAGTTGAAATAAATATTCCTTCTGTGAATAGGCACATGCGTCTGCGTTTGGCAATTTGATAATTGATACTCACTATTCGCTTTCGATTCCTATGCAAAAACTGTGATGTTCGCCCACCTCTAGTTTTCTTTTTTTCATGGGTGTTCTCGTGGCAAGAAAAAACAGAATTGAAATGCGCGCATTACACCAGCTGCAGCTGAGGGGAATACAATCGGTCCCCGCAATAATATATCTGTGTCCCACCCGATTAAATCCCACCTGCGCCACAAGATAGCGCCACCAACGCGGCTTCTCCCGTCTAGTAGGTCTCTAAAAACATGGCTTTTCGAAGCAGCAGGTTAGGATTAAAATCAACCACTGTTACACTAATACGCTGGCACATACACTGCTGGCTATCCTAACTTTTTTTCACTCCAAAGTTTTCAAGCCACTAATATGGATTTTATACGTATAGGTTATTTTAATCTTTTTAACTTGTGAAAGCTCTGTGGTACAGCGATATCTCGGTGGTAGATGGCGAGATCAATTTTTATGACTTTAATCTAAGTGAAATTTCACACGTGTAAAAATTTAATCGAATATATTTCAAAGGTAACTGAAAGGCAAACTATTAACGTTAGACTTTGCTTCTTTGTTCGGCTTTTGGCGAGCTAAAGCTAGAAATAATAGATCGCACAACATCATTGTGCAGCCCGAGCCAATTCGCTAGGAAGGAAGCTTTCAGTTACCCAACGAATTATACACATTCTTGCCTACCTCATTACTGCCATGGTCATGGAGAGAAAAGTCCGCGTGACGTTGGACTTGAAGAAGCCCAGGATGTGCGCAGACGTTTCCTGCAGTGAACGTATTTGTCGGACATCTGTGGGGGAGTACATGTTGTCGTGCAACCCGTAGAAGGTATGCTAATATTCGAAACTTTCGATTAACGAATCTTCGAATCGGGTAATCGATCTTCAAATCGGATGCTCACTATTCGTAAATGAGAATATCTTTTCGAATACTTTTTCGAATATTTCGAAACGTTAACTGCGCCCAAATAAACGTAAAATTTGAGCAAAAGTACGGTAAGTTTTTAACCCACGCAGGCATTGTATAGACATAAAACATGAGAAACTTGCGCAGCGGAACAGTCTACGTCGTTCGCAGCGGAACAGTCTACGTCGTTTAGGTAGCCATACCTCACAGGCTGTGGAGCGATCGTTCTAACTCTCTGAATAGTCGTGTGCTGGCGAAGAAACTAGTTATTTGCTCCTAATGCTCCATTTGTGCTTTTTGATAACCAACGCTGCGTAACGTACCATGCAATGACAGAAACGTGTTAACACTGAAGATACAAGGATGTGAACATGGTTTTATGTAAATTATGACAACGGCTGTTCGTTATACGAAAAAAAACTATTCGGAAGGTATTCGATATTCGATTCGATTCGCGTCTGGCAATATTCGATTCTCATTCGATTCAGTCTCAAAAATCAGTATTCACACACCCCCCTACGTGCAAGCCACCGACTTGTGGTCTGGCACGTTGAGAGAGTACACAGTTCTGTTTAATTTAAGGTATTCGGGAGTTCTGAGCTACACGCAAACGAGAAAAACGATAAAGCTTGCGGCCCGACCGGGGTCTTGGCTTTCTTACGTTCGTTCGGTTCGTTTCACTTTGGGAAACTAACAGCTCCAGTTCTACGAGCACACCCACCAGGTCTGGCGTGGTGGGTTTGCTGGTGTCGTCGCTGGAGGCCGCCCGCATCCACAGCGAGGGGGGCTGCGTGAGGCACGACTCCGAGTGCTGCAGCGACGTCGCGTTCCACAGGTGGGTGATGAGCACCAGCGTGTCCACCCTGCGCGCCACGAGAAGAGACCCCCGGTGAGAACGCGTGGCCCCACCCAATGCTCGCTCCCTTGTCGGCAGGGCTTTCTTAGTATATTTTTTTTGGGGGGGGGGGGGGGGAGGGGGAAGGGGGATAGTTGATATTGTCACGTGGTGGTGACGTTGAAGAACACAGTAGCAATACTGTGAACGACAAAACTAACTTTTATTGGGCGAACCTGTGCCCACAAAAACAGGCTACACCTATAGCACAACGATAGCGGCGAACACGGTCGGCGATCGTCGAAAAATCTGATCAACGGGTCAAGCGCGTCGGCTTTTATACATCAATCGTCGAACGTTCCAGACTAATCGTTGGGACCCGCGTGCCTTGCACAAAGTTCTACACCATTCGCGTCAGGCGATGAAATCAGATAACATAAGGTTCGGCGACAACAGAAAACGGATAGAAGCATCGATAACTTTCCAGGAACTTCGGATACATGCAGGCGCGTCCCGCGCTGTGCGATAACATTTGTTAGGCGGCGAAACGTGGTCGCCCGATAAAGATAAGTACACGTGTCAATATAAGCCGTGAAACTCGCAGCAGAAAACCTCGCGGATGATCGGCCTTTGGTTGCTTCACTGCGTTCCTTCCTGCCCACATATTCGCTGCCTTGCTTCCGTCCACGAGCTTTATAGCGAAGTAAAATAACAGTAAAGGTTAAAAGACAAGGACGGAGACACAGTGCCCAGGACAGCGCCACAGGACAGCGCCACGGGACCATTGAGTAAACCATTCGCTTCGTGGTCTGTGAACATATGTTCGAACAATAATTTTTCTTCCTTCGATGTCTTCGCTATATATCGTCCCGCGTACTAAATATAGTTTGTTTTCTGTGTGGCTTACGGGTGACTTCGTCATTTCCGATGACATCTATCATCGCATCCTGTACTTATTTAAATAACCTGAACACGAAGCCTCATAGCTTCGTCACACTACAGTAACTATGTGCTTTGAAAATAATTACTGAATACTCGTCTTTCCCCGATTTTCATGCTTTATACACAGCATAAATTTAGTTTCAGTGCCCCAGTCTCCTTGATGAACTATGCGAAGCACCGGTTGACACCTAGTCTGACAGTTCCAAGAATGCTATTCGCATTAAAAAAGCTGTTTTATCAAAAAAAGAAAAAAAAAAAACTTCGGAGTTGATTGCTACTTTTTACCATGCTTCGTGGAATGCGTCCGCCCCGTTGTTTATAGTGCACCTAACTCAAGGTAGTAACGTCACACGGTTCAGCTGCAGCCGCGCTTTGATTCTGTGATCTAGACGCTCGCGCCAAGCGCATTTCTGGACAGTGAGATGGTTTAGAACAGCGTTCTCTTCTAAAATCATGCGAGAGAACTATGTGGCGTTTAGATCGTTCAGCCAGCATAAAACAGACGTGTATAGTATACGAATGTGTCTAGCTAACCTTCGTGCTTGTGGCATCAGATGTATACTTATGGCGTCATTTTTTTTTTTTCACGCGTCATCTTACTAAATTTTAAAAGGAACAGTTCTTTTTTCTAAACACGCAAGGCAATAAAGGTATTGCGCGCATGCACATAATCATTGCGAATTGTTGCGTTCATGGCGCGTTATTGAAAATGGGTAATTTGGAAAGTCACAAAAGCCGTTCGAAGCCACAAGGGCGAAGTTTATAGGCCAAAACAATGCGCTGACCATCATTCCAATGATTTCCACGCTGGCTAAACCAGTACGCTTGCAGCTTTTATAGACACTATAGAGCCACAGTTTGACCTGGAAAATTTTGTAGGGACCTAATATGGTCCCTACCAACAGAGTTAACGCGAAGTGGAAGCGTGATTGCTAAGCGATCAATTACCCGAAGCGGTGTAAACGGTGTAAGCTATAGGAACGTACGAAGTCACCGATATTGACGAAGCCTCTTCCAGGCACCAGGAAGATTCTTGCAGAACTCATCTGGTTTTGAGAGCGTTTCTTGCACTCTAATTACCACGAAGATTTCCTAAGTGTTGTTGGGCAGTTGTGCCCAGTTGACTGACTGCACACGAACAGTAAACCGGGGCTGGCGCAGCACAGGTAAATGAATGAATGAATGAATGAATGAATGAATGAATGAACTGCTTTCGAGCACTCGTGCGCACGCGCATTCGATAAGAAACGTTTGGAGACCACTGCATCAATAAAACAAATAAATTGTCTTCTAGCACGGCTCCGCGGAACGTGGAATTGCTCTGATAACATCGCGTTGTCCGAAAACGTGCACCTATATTCAACCGGCATGGCCACGGGCTGCGAAAGAAAGAACATTCCCGCAGAAACAATTTCAGGATGAGCGTCGACGTTAGTGCAACGAGCATTGACGCATTGCAGCGACACACGCACGGTACTGCCACCGCCGAAACGCGTCATGCATGAGGCGTGTGCTGCAGCCGGGCTCCTATTTCGCGCTTCCCTCTGCAACGTTTGCGTCCTGACCGAAACACTTATAGCACCATTCATTCATTCATTCATTATGTTGCGTGTACTGCAGCCGGGCTCCTATATCGCGCTTCCTTCTGCAAGGTTTGGGTCTTGACCGAAACAGTTATAGCACCATTCATTCATAGTGTGTGCTGCAGCCGGGCTCCTATATCGCGCTTCCCTCTGCAACGTTTTGGTCCTGACCGAAACAGTTATAGCACCATTCATTCATTCATTCATTCATTCATTCATTCATTCATTCATTCATTCATTCATTCATTCATTCATTATGTAGTGTGTGCTGCAGCCGGGCTCCTATATCGCGCTTCCCTCTGCAACGTTTGGGTCCTGGCCAGAACAGTTATAGTACCGTAAATAATTAATTAATTAATTATTAATTAATTAATTAATTAAGTTTCCATGCCGCTCTGTCAATGCACGCGCTCGGCCACGCCGTCAACGTCGCGTCCAGTCCACTTGCCTGAGCGCCTCCGTTTGCGATCGGAGCGTTTCGGCGAGCGCCCGCTGGCGGACGCTGTCGAGGCGGAGGGACGGGTAGTGGGCCTCCAGCACCAGGCCCAAGAAAAGGTGGTTCCTCGCGGGAAGGCGGTCCATGCTATTCGACATGCCCTGCGCCGAAGACACGCGGACGCATATTATAGGGGAGCATTTATAGATTCACGCGCGCATGGTCGAAGAAATTTCACGAAGTTGGGAGAAATGAAACTGCAAAGTTCGAAGAAATTTCCTCCCGAGACACCTCGTAGATTATGTTGCACGTCCGCCTTCGTTCCTTTTTCCAAGACGACTTCGGAAACGATTGCGTAAAATGTTCGTCCCGAATGTGAAGTATGACGCCTGCGGAAGTGTACGGAAGTGGTTCGGTCGTACTCGTGCCGTGTCTGCAGCGTTTGAGGAAATCAATATTAACTCGATTCATGCCGCTGTGCCGTCACAGGCGACGCAAAGCGCACGTGAAGTCAGTTCCCAATACCACGAAATGACACGCAAATCCGGAAAGGATCGTCAACGCGGCCGCCCACCACAAGGCGCTTCGTGTCAGCCTCTGTGTTTAAGCAAGTAAATACGGTTTTTTACCATAAAGAACGCAGCGCGACGGTTACTTTGCTTACCTACACGGAAATATGCTGCTTTCAGCAGCTAATGGTGTCGTTTAAATGTAAACGAAATGAATCACTAAATCACTCGGTAACAGATAAAGTATGCTTTCACAGTATTCTGACAGATAAGGTAAGCTCTGTTGCCCTTAATTTCACAGTAACGGGTAAATTATTAGGCGAGAAATTGAAGGTGAAAGTGTATTATTCTGAATTTCGCGCCGAAACCCCAACGCCGATACGTCGATGTGACGTCACAGATTTTAAAAGCATTCTTTCGTATTTGGGACACTGCGTCTCACTAAAGCTTTTTTTTTTATACTTGCAGGGTTCAGTTTCTGGCTCCTTTAGAATACAGCGTATATAGTCCATCTGTACCGATCAAGAATTAAACCGATAGAGATGCGCCGTCAAAGACCATGACGTCACAGCGAGTTGGTGCGGGAACTTCACGGCGGCGTCGCTACCAGTCTTGTTCTGACGTCTTATACGATTTACCGAGCCTATTCTCGCTTTAACAGCGGCTATTTTGGTGTTGTGGAGTGGGTAATTCATTAATACGCGGTTGAAGTTGTTTTTGTCCTTAGCGTAATATTAAATAAAAAAAAAACTTTCTATAGCCATTTAGTGGTTAATCCGAGAGAAGTGCGCTATATATAGCATTACATGTCGCATCTCTGAAGTCCCGGATGAACGATCGGACAGTGGTCAGGGGCGGAAGTGTATGGATGTTGACTTTGACCACTCCTGGTGCCAATGCATGAAGATGTTTCTTTACGCGTTAGTGACGTGTCAGTCTGTAACAAGAACCGACTTGCCCTTACAAAAATTTTATAGAAAGTCTATAGACAGTCTATAGAGGTCTATAGACTGTCTATAGACTTTCTATAAAAAAATTTTGTGACTGTGGAAAGCGACCGAGCCCTTGAGCTGTCTTAGAACGGTGGCTCGGCAGGAAGTTACACCATGCCATGCGCAGAAGGTAAGGGCGCTAGTTTGTTATCGGGTGCTAGTTTGACGCGCTCTAGCTCGGAAAGTCCTGGAACGTAAGAGCAACGAGCTTGGACTTCCTAGAGTACGTGTAGTATCGGGAAGGCGTGCAGCAATTATTTCTTGGTCTTCGCCGAAGGCCAGGTCGCAACAGAGTTGGGGAAGTTCGGTTGACGCAAGTTATAGCACAATATTTCTCAGAACGGGGAGCAGCAGGAGCTAAAACTTTCCCACGGCCTCACAGTGACGTCACGGTGTGACGTCAGTCGTACATTGACATCATATTTCACTCGCCTTAGATACTTCAAAGCGCGCAGTCCTTACCATATTGTCGATATCTGCTGCATTTTTTTTTTTTTGTTGCGATACAAATCCGTAAGCAGACAGTACACGCTTGTTTGTTCGTTCGTCTGGTTGTTTTGTTTGTATGTGTGCTTAATTGGTTTTCTTGTTTGTTTGTTGATACGGTTAGCTTGTTTGCGGCGCGCCGAATGTGAATTTATCCCGAGGTTAACGGGATGCTAAAGAGAAATATACGTTGAGCTGCATTAGTAAATTACCCTTCTGCAACCCCAAGAAAGCCTTTCTTACCATGACAATAAGAGGCTTGCTGTACGCCAAGAAAGACTGAGAAACGAAGGACGGGTGACCATGCCACCTTGTAGTTTTTGCACCAGCTTGCCATGACGACATTAATTTTGACACCCGTTAGTTTAGGCCTAATTAATGTCCGTCCGTAATAAGTTGTCTAACATTGTATTTTAAGGAAGCCAAAGACCGAACACACCGAAGTTTCGAGAACATTTACTGCATCACGGCGGCCGAAGCACGAGAAAGCACATTGACACCAGTGACGTCACACTGACGTTGCGGCGCTGGAGTATCCGCGCGAAATTCAAATAAACATTTTGACCCCTTTCTTTTGTATTGTTCGACCGGGTATAGCGAAAGTAACGAAAATATACAGTCCTGAAACAACATTTATCAGTCTGTACTAGTTTAGTCTTGCTCCGTAGTGTCCCCTTAAGCTTGGCGGAGGTGTTATTGATCAATATTATTTATTCCTAAGTACAGTGCGGAAATGGATGGCAGAGAAGAAAAAAAGACGGTTTAAGCAGCTTGACTAGGTCCTATGGCAACCGCGATGAGGCAGTAGTCACAACAAATCGCCATTAACACAGGAATACAAAGGATTGCATAACACAAAGGCACAGTAGCAAGAGCATAGAGTATGCAAAGAACATAGTACGTCCCCTCACCGCGATCCAGTTGCTGGCGGGCAGACCTGGCCTGAGCCCCATGTGCGACACCGTGACCCCGAGCACGCCGAAGGAGTCCACGGCGTACTCGTCGGCGAGCCGCTGCATCATGCCCCCGAGGGCGGGCCGGTACTCGGACTGAGACTCCACGTACGCCGGCGACAGGCTGACGCCGAAGCGAACGCGGCCGCGGTGCTCGTTCTCCTGCGCCATCTGCACCGAACAGTGTGATTGTCTGAGCGAATGACTGATTGACCGTGACTGGTCGCCAAACTTATTCGGACTGATTTGTTGATTGACCGACCGATTCACTGATTGGTTAATGTTTGCCGATCGACTGATTGATTGACGCTGACTGACTTATTGCCTAATTCAGACTGAGTTGTGGTTCCGGGAGTGGTTCATTAATTGGTTAATCCATTGACTTAATTATTCTTGATCAATTGATTTCTTAACTGAGTGACTGATTCACCGACCGACCGACCGACCGACCGACCGACCGACCGACCGACCGACCGACCGACCGACCGACCGACCGACCGACCGACCGACCGACCGACCGACCGACCGACCGACCGACCGACCGACCGACCGACCGACCGACCGACCGACCGACCGACCGACCGACCGACCGACCGACCGACCGACCGACCGACCGACCGACCGACCGACCGACCGACCGACCGACCGACCGACCGACCGACCGACCGACCGACCGACCGACCGACCGACCGACCGACCGACCGACCGACCGACCGACCGACCGACCGACCGACCGACCGACCGACCGACCGACCGACCGACCGACCGACCGACCGACCGACCGACCGACCGACCGACCGACCGACCGACCGACCGACCGACCGACCGACCGACCGACCGACCGACCGACCGACCGACCGACCGACCGACCGACCGACCGACCGACCGACCGACCGACCGACCGACCGACCGACCGACCGACCGACCGACCGACCGACCGACCGACCGACCGACCGACCGACCGACCGACCGACCGACCGACCGACCGACCGACCGACCGACCGACCGACCGACCGACCGACCGACCGACCGACCGACCGACCGACCGACCGACCGACCGACCGACCGACCGACCGACCGACCGACCGACCGACCGACCGACCGACCGACCGACCGACCGACCGACCGACCGACCGACCGACCGACCGACCGACCGACCGACCGACCGACCGACCGACCGACCGACCGACCGACCGACCGACCGACCGACCGACCGACCGACCGACCGACCGACCGACCGACCGACCGACCGACCGACCGACCGACCGACCGACCGACCGACCGACCGACCGACCGACCGACCGACCGACTGACTGACTGACTGACTGACTGATTGTCTGACCTTGTTGATGAACCGAATGATTCATTGACGGGCTACCTTATTGATTTATTGACTGATTATTTACCCAGTTGATTTAGTAACTGATTGACTGGTTGCCTCGAGGGGTTGACTGAACAACTGACTTACTGACTGACTGACTCAATCATAAATTTATTGACTGATTTACTGAACAACTCACTTAGTGAATGACTAACTCTTTCATAAATTGAATCTTTGATCGATTTACCGATAGTACCTGTCTAACGTCCGATCGCAATACAGTGGCTATGAAAGTTGCGCATAGTGAAAATACTCGACTATAGCGTGCATCGGCGTCCTCCTCGCCCGCCGCGCAGGAGCACTGGGCGACGGGGTCATCGAGACATCGAGACGGGGACATCGAGACCGGTACATCGAGACAATTCTGACCACTAGGCTCGTTTTACAATGTATACTTACGTATACCTGAAGAGCGGTGCACGCGCAGCGTTTTCGTATTCCTAGCCCAATATAAGAGTGCCGCTGTCAGGGCTGTGAGGGAGCCGAACCCGCGACCTGGTGCTTAGTAGCACACCGCCGCAGCTATTGAACGACCGCACCGGCTACACCAAGCATGACTGGGACGTATCCACAAGCGCGAGATGGCACTTTATAGCGTGCTATTGTATCACCACTGTATAGTCGCCAGTTGAGTGCGCTCAAGCTACGTCACACTTCTCTTAGTAAAAGGTAGCGGAAAGGCGATATATGCTAAACTGGTCTGCTTCTCGTAGTTTAAAACGCAGATCGACTTGCTCGATCTTTCTGAAACGAGCAGTGTACTAGAAAACTACACGGAGCATGGTTCGTAGTTTTATATGCCGTATAAATTGGTATAAACATTCGCCTAGAGATTTGCCTCCCCCCCCCCCCCCTCCTGCCGCTCCCTTCTCCAACGTGTGATTGATCAAGTTACTGCGCGCTTGATCACGTGACCTCCAACGTCGGAGGCGCGCGAGGAGAGTGCGCGTCAAGCCGTCATCCTTCTCGATTCACCTTCACACGCTTTCCCTATTATCCACAGCATAAATTGGGCGATAGGATCTTATATGGCACTTCGAATTTACACGTAACAACACACCAACGCCGATCGTAAGGGCAAAAAAAATTCGCCCTGAGTATCCGTGTATTTGCTATCGCATTAAAATACAAATTCTGGAGCCGCATATTGTAACGACCCGTTTAATTTGCCATTATGCTGGTCCGTGGTCATTGGCTCGCGCGCCGCCACAATGGCGTTATCCCGGGGGACCGGCCAGTCGCTTGACATGATGATAAAAAGAAGGAATGTAAAATACAATGGATCATATTACACAGTATTCATGCCTTAATCTCCTTATTTCTGTACAATGCTGTAACGGAACCACAGTCAAATGCAGAGGGGTCGCAACGTTCTAGCAGCGGCTGCGGTGTAATATATGCCTATATATATTCGCAAGTTCCTCAATTTCCGGATCTGAGGAGCGCGATACAGTTCCGTCGTCGACCCTGAACCAAATTTCGCATCGCTGATCAGCTGTGAAGATAGTATATGTTTCTATATATAACGACAACAACCATGTTGAACCCTGTGAAACACACAAGTCTGGTTTCGAACCATTTTAAAGCGAAGCTTCTTTTGCATCTTCCCAATTTTTCCGCTGCTGCTTTTGTATTACCGAGTGGCCGGTACCGGTCATATATTGCAAACAGGCATCGAGGCAGCCCAGGGTGGGAGGGGCGGGGGAGAGGTGGGAGTGCGCAAGCGCGTACGTGAGCTTTAACACAAACACGCCGTCATCACCATGCCGTCCACGTCACTTCATTGCACTCATTCCATTGTAATCACTCCTTCGTTATCATGCTGTCGCGAATGTTACGCACCGATCATTGCCTATAGTTCACGATCACAAATGTCCGCGCCCCTGACCTCGATAGCAAACGTCTCCAGTCATACGCAGAGCATGCGCACTTCAAAATTTTAATATATCGGACCCCTTTTGCCTCACGATAAGCGATCCGAAGTGTTACGCCAATGATTATCGCATCCCTACACCAACTTGCTTCTGGCCGTCGGTATACAGGATGAGTGTTCTGGCACTTCTGTCAACTTCATAAAGCTACAGTGCAAGTGGGTCATAGGAGGTACGGGAAAAACGTCGTCATGGATCAAGGTACAGACATGCCGTGTCTTGTCACAGATTGATGCGCTCTCTACTGGGGCTCATGCATGTTATGCGGTCTCAGAATTGATATCTGCCACCCCTTCGATTGCAACGCGGAGTATGCAGCGAAACGTATACTTGTGCATTTTGGATTTCGACCACCAGAAGTTCCCCAACGTGCGCTCAAAGTATACGGTTAACGGGAGGTTTTTCACATTCTGCCTGCGTAAGGTTTGAGTCCGTCTGCCGAGACTCAAACCCCCCGACCTTCCGCTCAGCAGCAGAATGCTATAGACCACACCCCTCTATACACGATAACGATATATATATATATATATATATATATATATATATATACACACACACAAGATGTATTGCAGCTCTCACTGAAGTTAGCGTACTTCAACTTGGAGGATTCCTCTCTTGAAACCTGTGTTTGTGTAACTATGATGAGGCGCGAGGGAAAGGCAAGAACCACGAATCGGTGACGGACATTTTTACTGCAACCTTGGGGCGATATCGCTCTTGCACGTCTTACAAGCCACTTCACTTTCTTTTCCAGTCATCTTAAGAGGAAGCTTTAGCTCGGGTACTCCTAAATACATGTAAAAGAATAGTTGTTTTTTCTCGGGAACCACAGCACGAAACTTGACGAGGTTTGTTGCATTTAAAAGAAAAACTTAAAATCTAGTGACTGATGGCTTCGAATTTTTTATTTAGGTCGTCAATTCTTTACTAAAAATTAGCGAAAATTCGCACATTTCCAGAAAACAAGACGATCAAGTTTATAACTTTTAACTCAGCAATTAAAGATGATATCACAATTCTGTGAATTGCATATCATAGTACATCTAAGCCGGACAAAATTGATGTGTTAAATTTGAATCTAAAAAAATTTAGTAATATGGAAATACAGCTTTTGCAGAACCCTTGTA
Source organism: Dermacentor andersoni (assembly GCF_023375885.2). Taxonomy (NCBI): domain Eukaryota; kingdom Metazoa; phylum Arthropoda; class Arachnida; order Ixodida; family Ixodidae; genus Dermacentor; species Dermacentor andersoni. Next base: position 23,871,757 of record NC_092822.1, read on the forward strand.
CACAACGTAACGAATTCGCGTAAGATATGAACTGACATACCGAATTTATCCGCTTTGAATGATCTAATGGATGCCGCTCACAGAATCGCGATATATGTTCTTGATGCAGAACTATTAATTTATAAATTTCATGCTTGCATTTTTTCTAGCTTTCGGATTTTTGAAGATTATTCTGACAAAATTCCGGCCCTAAATCGAAATCCCGCTTCAAACAGACTCGAGAGTTAAACTTTCTCTCTCGAATGCAACAAATTTCATTAAAATCGGTCCAGCAGTTATCTCAGGAAAGCGTTTCTGCGTTTTCACAAGTCTACCGTGCACAAAACCTTCCCCGCGCAACGGTGGACGATCTACTGCACCCTACGGGCTGCATCTCGAGGCAGAAGCCCCACTTCCGCGCGAATCTGGCATTCGCCGAGGACGTCGCCCTGGCTGATCGCCTCTGAGCCTCCCTCCCCACGCTTACGGCGGTTGGGCAGCCGCTGCTCTTTCTCTCCCCCTCCCTCACTCACCCCTCTTTTCACTCAAATTCCCCCTGTGCAGCGTGGTTGAGGTGTCCTCCCCGGAGAGACAGTTACTGCGCAGCACTTAATCCCAACTTCACTTCCTCTTCCACCAGGAATCACCATCTCTCCACGCATTTGCATACGCGGCGTCGGATGAGTTCGGCCCGAGCTAACGCTTCCTCTGAAGCCCCCGCCTAGCGGTGGCCAAAGTATACAAATCCCCTGCAGAACGAAGAGTTCGTGAAAACATGCGCTCACGTAATATACAGGCCGAACCTTCCGCTCTCTCCCACGCGTCTGCTGGCGTGATACTCGGCGTGTGAGGACGCGAATTGTCCCTCCACAGAAAGAAGCACGTCGTACACAGCACGCGGGTCAGCAACGGGCGCAAGCCGAAGTTGCACTTTATTGACATCCGCTAGAGGGGTCGGAGCAGCTACCCGAGACGATGCTCGTGGTTCACGCTGCCGGCGTGCATGGCGCTAGCGACGTTCTGCAGGAACAGCTTCCGGTCGTGAAGCAGCAGCTCGGCGGCCTTCTTGTTCAGCGGGTCCTCGGTGTTGGGCTCCAGCAGGATGAACTGCAGGCCCAGCACGACCGCGCCCAGCGTCAGCACGGGATTCCAGTCCTCGCGCAGGATGTTGAGGCACACGTTGCCCTCGAGGTCGATGTTCGGGTGGAACACCGGGGTCTCGCACTTCACCGCGGGCGGCTCGTGCGGGTAGTTGGGCCCGACGTGGAAGCTGAACACGAACCGACCGTTCCGGTAGAAGCCCTCGTCGGGGCAGATGACCACCTTGAAGTTCGTCAGGTCGTCCGGGTCTGGGAACACTGTCTGACAGGTCCCGGGAAGGTCGAGCTCGCCGATGTCCTTGGCGACGCGAATAGCGGCGGCCGAGGGACGCCCGGTAACCGTTCGCGCCGTTTTATCTTGTTGCTGCGGCAGCTGCTCCTCCCGCTGCCGTTTCAGGGACTTGAGGTTGAACATAGCGACGGCTTGTTCGGTTCCGACGTGCAGCAGTTGTGGTGAGGTGAGGCGAGCCTCCTCGCTCGAAGTGGACGGAAACGTGGACTGACGCTTGGCCGAGAGTGGCGTTTCCCAGCTTGCTCTCTTCGCAGGCAAGCGCCGTCCGGCGTTATATATGCCCGAGGTGCGACGGTCACGAGAGCTTGCGCAGAGAACACGATCGGGTGATGGCGAAAAATAAAAGCAATCAAGAGAGAAGAAAAAAGCAAATCTTGCGTCTACACAGAGATTGAGGTAGCATTTGCGGTGCCACGTCGAGTTCTAGAGTGATACAAAAACGCTCGCCATTTTGTAATTTTATTGCGATCGCACTGACGCAGGACAGTCACTGGCTTTCGTACATAGTGTGATGTCGACGCAAAAACTTCCGCCGGGATTGTCCCGCTGCGGAAGTGCAATCAAAAGCAATGCGGGCTGATACTGATATCGGTGCACGATATCTGTCCTGACACACAAAACACAAAAAAAAGTCTCGCAGAAGTAATCTCAGAGTGAAAGTCGACGTTATTGCGATTAGCTGTGAAGAAATGTAGCGGCGAACCGTACTGACACTGCCGAAACGCATCACGTACAAGGAGTGTACTGCTGCCGGTCGCGCTTTCCCTCTAGGCACAGTGCGCCATCTAGCGGTGCCCCCACCAAATGCAGCGTGGCCTCCGAGATGCCTTGCGCGCCGGTGCGTGCGAACACGAAGGCCCTAAAGCTTTTTCACTAACATCGACGCCAGCTCACTGTGGAGGACGAATTACTCCTCTAAGCTGTTCGAGTTGTCGCCCTTGCCTCTTGCTCAAGTCGTACGACTCCTAGACGAAGGACAGTTCGGCATATCAAAGCCAGAGATTGTGTCTGGTGGCCCACTGTAGGAGCTGACGTCATGTCCTTTGCGAAGCAGTCAGCAATTCGCGAAATCAGCAGTTAATAGGATTATGCCTCTTATACGCTAATCGGCTGCAATTTTCAAGACCCTGACAAACGCATTATAATGAACTTACTTTATACAACCAATAGTAGCTGATAGCTACAGATTACTACTAGGTACTTGAACTGCATGGTTCGGCTGGAGAAACCCCCGTGCGTATATGTAGTCTACCATTGGATGTCATTCTTCTCACGCCAGGGAATTCTCGAAGGAGTGACTTCCGACAATGTGCCTACATTTTCATCGCCCGAGCTTTACCTATTCGCTGAAGAGTACGGCTTCAAGCACGTTATATCTAGCTCTTACTATCTTCAGAGTAATGAACTTGCAAAGGTGCAGCAATGACCATCAAGTCCTCTATGGCAAACAGATAAGACCCTTACCTTACACTCCTAGCTGATAGGTCGAGCCCCTTGAACAAATTGTATATCACTGCGGAGCTACTCACGGGTCGCCGGCTAAGAACCACGCTATCTCCGAATTCCACAACCCTGACACCTCTACTGCCTGACCAAGAGATCCATCAGAAATTCGAACAGAAGCGTCAAAGGAAGGACTTCGACAAACGTCACCAAGTTTGCGACCTGCTGGAGCTTTTCAACGAAGACTGCGCTTGGTTCCAGACCTCAAACGCAAAGGTACACGAAGCTTAAGCCAATGAACTTCAATCCTATTGTATCAACACCGACACTGGTGCGATACGCAGGAGCAGGGGTCCAGCTGTAGTTCAGAACACCGCTGGTAACACCGACTCAGGAGGTGCCACTATTCAGTAAAAGTGCTGCTGACGCTCGTTCTTGTAACCGAGACACTTTCCACGTTCACAGCAGAAGTGAGGGGAGCGTAAAGCAGCTCACTACGGCGAGAACTCGCTTACTCCATTGGGGAGATGTCGTAGGTGCTGCAATCTACAGTGAACGAGTCAGTGCACTACCAGTAAGACTGGTAGTGACATCTAGTGAAAATGGGGCGAGATAGCTACACGTGACAATGCGTGGTCGGTGTTCTGGCAGCGCGTGATTTTCTTCTTTTACAAATCCAACACGTCAACTGGAGATGATCACGTCTGAAGCTGTAATCGAGGCAACAGATGGAAACAAAGACACCACATGGATATACATTAATACATACATGTTTAATAAAGAAAGAAAGAAAGAAAAAAAGAAAGAAAAAAAGGAAAAAAAAGAACCAGATAAGTAATTTTATGTGGTTTCGTGTCACAAGTTCCAACAAGGCGCTTCCCTAGCGGTACGATATACAGATGCATCCATCTCCGTCTTTCTTCGTGGCAGGGTTATAAAATTGCGGCGCTTGCCGTCGACTTGATGTTCTGCGAAAATCGTTGAGGTATCGGTGAAATAAAATTTTGAATGCCAAATAAAACAGCTGGTAGTGGCCTTCATCATGTCTGTACTTCATATGTGTTAATTGCGCCGCTGCTCCAATAACTGTTTCACCTACTATCCGAAGTTGTAGTACTCATACATACCAAACGCGCATTGTCCGCGGAGGCGTCTGCTTCCCAACATAATATGACTTTCAAGGTTGACAATGCAACGTCCACGTCGTTCTGTTGGCTTACTTATTTGTGCGCGTGAAATTGCTTGTGGTAAAAGCATGGTGGCCATGACGTCGGTGGTCGATCACGACTCCCGCAGAATGGGAAAAGCCCGGCCTTCGAGATCGGTTTTCATTGTTCGAGGGAGCCGTTGTTAAGAGGGTATACGACGGGGACACGCTTTACCGTTACCATACTCAACGCAGCAGTGGACTAAACGAAGCGCCGTGAAGACGAAGACACGAAGAAAGAACTGGACTTGGTGCCAAACCTCAAGTTTATTTCCAAGCACCTGACCACCCTTATACCAGGACAAATGGGTTCCCTGCTCACGTCAAGCAACAGCAACAAGCTTCTGCTAGATTTTCGACATGGATTTCAGCGCATTCTCAGGTTAACGATGGGACCTTTCCCAATCTTATCCCATATACGTGTGTGGCTATATAGAACTACTAGTTATTTAGCAGACAAGGGAAATCAGTGCACTGTCGACGCACCTATTCTCAGAGACTGGTATGTTTTTCTGCCGCTGTAATTCCATACGCTAACTGGTTTCCATTTCTTGCCGATTCCGGGGCAGTCGCAAGCCGTACTGAATCACAAGTCAAGCCCAAATAACATTATTCGACGAGGACCTCGCTTCACGCGGATTGCCGGCGTCGTGTTCATGGTATAGCAACACACACGTGCTATTGTACGCATGTCGACTATAGCATAAAAAGCGTGCTTATTGCGCAGCTGGCGATGATGATCTTTCGGCATCTCCTTCAAAGCAAGGTGGTGACAAACATTACCTAGTCTGTTTGAGCTGATTACGTACGCTATAAGTAGCGGGAGATTGGCACAGCGAGGCCTGGTAACGTTATTTGTAAAGTACAGTGGCCAGCGTCATTGCTGGGGCGGAACTAATAGCCACGCGAGGCCACGAGTCGTCGATGTAGAGGAAGGTGAAGCACGCCAACGCCACGTGTATTAGCAGCGGCCAACAGCGGCCGCAGTTTCGCACTTTATTGGCGTCCACTAGAGGGACCGAAGCTACTTGAGACAATGTTCGAAGCGTGCGTTGCCGACGCGCCCTCCGCACATGGCGTTCTGGACGTACTGGCGGAACAGCTGCCGGCTCTGCAGCAGCACCTCGGCGGCCTCCTTGTTCAGCGGGTCCTCGGTGTTGGGCTCCAGGAAGATGAACTGCAGGCCCAACACGATCGCGCCCACCGTCAGCACGGGCTTCCAGTCCTCGCGCAGGATGTTGAGGCACACGTTGCCCTCGAGGTCGATGTTCGGGTGGAACACCCGGGTCTCGCACTTCACCCTGGGCGGCTCGTGCGGGTAGTTGGGCCCGATGAGGAAGCTGAACACGAACCGACCGTTCTGGTAGAAGCCTTCGTCGGGGCAGATGATCACCTTGAATTTCGTCAGGTCGTCCGGGTTCGGGAACACCGTCTGGCACGTCCTGGGAAGGTCGAGCTCGCCGATGTCCTTCGTCACGCGCATCTGAGCGGCCGAGGGTCGCCCCACAGCTCTTCGCCTTGCTTGTTGTTGTTGCTGCTGCTGCTGTTGCTCCTCCTTCTGCTGCTGCTGCTGCTTCAGGGAGAAGAGGTTGAACATCGTGGTGACGCTAGTCCGGTTCCAACGCGCGACAGTGTAGTAGTGGGGCTAGTCTCGTTCGACGTGGATCGGACCGCGGGCTGACACGTGCCCGAGACTGATGTTGCCAGCGTCCTGTCTTCTTGTGCAAGCGCGTTCCTGGCTCTGCCGCGGTCACGAGGACAGACTGCGTCGACCCGACGCCTTCGGAACGCTGACGGCTCGAGCGCATGCGCTCGGGTATGGTGGTGAAAGAGAGAGAAGAAGATTGCGTCCACGTGACCTAACGTCGCCAACCATTCTTTTGGGGCGACTTCGTTGGGATCCAGCCACAGAGATGCTTTTCTTGCAGTTTACGATTTCGTCAGAGACACAAGAAGAGTAACTTGCTGAATTTCTAAAATTATCAATTATCCCTATTATTTCGCTTCATTATGTTAAATTATTTTATCTCAATATTGTACACGGTATGTTCTTTTAATTTCTATATTATATTTCTTTAACCTATGTACGCTTTGCTACGCAAATTTAGTTTTTGCTTTAATTCTATAATCTACATACCTGAAACCTCTTGCTTCTTGGCCAATACCCCGTAGTGGGTATGAACCAGTACTTGGGATACACTGAGACAAGGCGGCGTTTGCGACCTTGTTTGCGGCGCGAAATCATGGATTCCGGCGTCACAGAAAGAAAAGATTGTTGCGCAAACTTTCATTTTGTGATTTTTTATCTTGGCAACATTTATACGGGGCAGTGACCGGCCTTCGTACAGTGTGATGTCGGCGCAAAACTACCGCCATGCCGCGAATCCCACGGAGGCAGTGCGATGTAAAGGCGTGGGTGGAGCAATTCTGATGCCGGTGCACGGTATGCGTCGTCGTGCGCAAATTATGACGAAATAAACGGGATGTTTAGTAACGCGCTTTGCGTGGTGAACTGCAGTCCGTTCACTGGTGTCCACTTGACTGACATAACCACCGGGGTAGAGACAAATAAAATGACGCATCATAAGAAGACAGAAATCAGCGGATCGTGTAGTTATCAGGGGCGGTGCGCAGGCCACGTCATTAAACGAAGCTCGTACGAGATTGATAAGCAGCATTAGCAGTTCATTCAGCATTAGCAGTTGACGGGTGACCATGGGAGGAGGAGGACCGTTTGTATTTCATACCTAATTTTTTACTGTTATCATATTGTGCGTTCCTACTGCTTCGAGGCTGTCCATCACTCATGCGTTCCTGCTATTCTTTCAAGATAATTTTAGTTCCAGCTTGATTTTTAGTTTCGCGATCCTTGACCTATACCCTGCTGTGGGTTTTCGCCGCCGTCATTGAACTACAATGACGACGGCGATGACGTCGCACCGCTCCTGGAAAGATTATCCCCCGTATTCTCGAAGCTCTTCTTGCACTCTACGATAATGATGATGATGATGATGATTTAGTGGCCTCCCCTTTGAAACGGGGCGGTAAAAAATAGTCACCTAGCCTGTTTGAGTTATATCAGGTACGCGATACATGCTTTTAATTCTAGCTTTTTGACACAAAACTGTTTTATGCCAGGCTTCACGACTGACTTCCTGTAACGGATGTAACGGATGTCTCGTCGGCGCCAAGGAGTAAAATAACTGGCTGGCTGCAGCACTGTGGAGGCTACATACACAAATTCTTAGCCAATAGCAAGCCGAATACCCCTCGAGATGTGCTCATTCGCGCCGCGTCGTCTGCTCAGCGTCTGCCTGCCATCCTGCTACATGCTCCATGGTTGATTGATCGACGCAAAAGAAATGTTTTGACCCCGTAACCATAAGCTGCGTTTACATGCACGCGACAGCAGGGCTTCGCTTTACCTGTACGCTTTCCCTACAGGCTTTCCCTGCAGGTACTTTGCAGCCTCCTTAGCAAGTAGGACGTGCAAATGCGCTTACAAATGATCACCTGCGTCACAGCGTCTGCTCGGCGTCTAATTGGCGTTTGCTCGTTACCGTCATCACGTATCATACTAGTGCGGGGTAGCAAATTAATGATGCAGTGAACAATTCGGCTTTTATATCGTTTCGCATCGTCAACGCATCGCCAATGCTAATGCTGTGGCGCCATCTGTTATCTGAAAATTAAACCAGTATTACGGCTCGATGCCGTGTCTGTAGTCCTAGCAGCGTAAAAATACCCGATCTCAATATTTAGGACAAGACATACCTAATGATTTGACCTCAGCTTGAGATGAGACTTAGCGACGACGGATTTTGCCATTTCTTTCTTGCTTACAGGGCGGAGAGCCAGTAACAATCGTGAATTCGAATCGATGCAGGCGGTCTGGGCTGAATGGCTGCCGCCGTGTTGGCTGCGTAATCATGGTTAGGACGGCTATTACGGATACCAGCGGTAACTGCCACGGTATACGACGTGCATGCGCACAGGTCCTAACATGTCACGTATTGCTGTACGGTATCATGGAGCGATCAAAAACTCTCTAGTGTATACCCAATAATCATTACGCCCGGAATTATATCATCATCATCATCATCATCAGCCTGATTACGCCCACTGCAGGGCAAAGGCCTCTCCCATACTTCTCCAACTACCCCGGTCATGTACTAATTGTGGCCATGTTGACCCTCCAAACTTCCTAATCTCATCTGCCCACCTAACTTTCTGTCGCCCCCTGCTACGCTTCCCTTCCCTCGGAATCCAGTCCGTAACCCTTAATGACCATCGGTTATCTTCCCTCCTCATTACATGTCCTGCCCATGCCCATTTCTTTTTCTTGATTTCAACTAAGATGTCATTAACGCGCGTTTGTTCCCTCACCCAATCTGCTCTTTTCTTATCCCTTAACGTTACACCTATCATTTTTCTTTCCATAGCTCGTTGCGTCGTCCTCAATTTAAGTAGAACCCTTTTCGTAAGCCTCCAGGTTTCTGCCCCGTACGTGAGTACTGGTAAGACACAGCTGTTATACACTTTTTCTCTATTATATACCACTGCGCAATGACCTGTGTGCGCCCCGTACCTTCGGCAGTGCTTCAACCAGCTTGTGAGATGGCGATAGGAGCGGTGAAGCGATGTACTGCATCGTGGCACTAACCAGCGCCGACAGAGAGCGCTCATGAGTACTTCGGTATAGAGTCACTGGAAAAAATTTTTCCAGTGACTCTACTTCGGTAGTCACAGCGCAACGGAGGCTCCAACGCGGTATAGTCTGGTGTTGGAACTTTGCGCACATGGTTTGTCTTTCGCGTCAGTTTAGCCTGTGGTGCCTCGTCGCCTGTACGGAGTGCAGCTTCAACATGCATCAGCAGTTCTTACACGCCACCTACTGCTTCGCTTGCGATGACACTAACTAAAAAATTGGAGGCTTATCAAGGTTAAGCCCAGTGGATGCTTCGCATCCACTGGGCTTAACCTTAGCGTATCCTTAGCGTTTGGAGGCATCTTGACCGCATACACGCCCGGCCCAAAGACGCTGGCGCGGTTGCGGGCACAGAGACTGACGCGACGGCGGGCGCGCGCCGCTTCATCCCTGGCGTGACGTCACATATCACGTGATGCAGCGATGGTGGCGCCGCCACCGCGTCGCGCGCGACGGCGCGAACCGAAGCGTGGAGGCCTCCGCCGGGCGACGTCCGACGGCGCGATATGAGGCCCCATCTGCAGCCGGTGTGACGTCATCACGTGACGTCACATCATGTGATCTCACTTCAGGGTCAATGGTGGCCACCGCCGGGAGGCGACCGACGGCGCGATATGAGGCCCCATCTGCAGCCGGTGTGACGTCATCACGTGACGTCATGTCACGTGACCTACTTGAAGGTCACTTGAAGGTCAATGGTGGCCACCGCCGGGAGGCGACCGACGGCGCGATATGAGGCCCCATCTGCAGCCGGTGTGACGTCATCACGTGACGTCATGTCACGTGACCTACTTGAAGGTCACTTGAAGGTCAATGGTGGCCACCGCCGGGCGTCGCGCGAAGGCCCGAAACCTACGTTAATATGCTTCGCATAATATAACTGCTGCGCTATGCGGCACAGAAAGGCAACAGCATCGAAGGGCGAATCTCGCTTTGGTCCGGCGAGAGACACTCCATCGTGAAACAGAATGCCAGTGTGAAGCAGAACGCCACTATGAAGCAGAACGCCTTCGTGAAGCAGAACGCATCCGTGAAGCAGAACGCCTTCGCGCGTTCGCCGCGGAAGCTGCGAACTCTGCCACTCGCATTCCCGAAGCTGAGCGCGTCGCAACTCAACTGGCTGCCCAAAACACTAGAGTCGGACCAACATGCTCGTACCGTCGCCGAAGCGATCGACTCGGCAGCTGGACGCCGCTCGCCAACGGGACGCCGTACGGCGAGCAAACCTGCAACACGGTCGCCGGCCCGCAAATTGTGCGCCTGTCGCCACAGCGGGCCGTGAGTTCACGAAAACATTCAGCAGCTTCTGTGAAGACACGTTTCACTTTCGTGTACTACCACTTACTATGAAAGAGGGATCAACCCTTAATTTGTTTTGCAAAAGGAGGTGAGGCGTGCAGACAGGACACAAGAGTAGAGAAGTGGACAACACGAACGCCGACTTTCAACTGAAGAAAGCACTGAGGCGAAAAAAGAAAGAAGACAAAACTCATCTGCGCAAGCTCAGGAATGGTATCACCACGTGTCAGTCGGGTACATGTGCCGGTCTACGTGAGAGATAACTGTGAAGGCACTTCATCTCTTCCTTGTGCAAAGTAATCGAAGGCTGACTCACGCACGCACGTCCGCCATAATATATATGCCATGCCTCTACCATAAGACGCGTATCTTCATTCTTATGCATGTACAATATCGCGCATTCATCTAACTCTGGCGTACAGTTACAATCTTGGCAATGTAGGGAAAGATTAGAAGGCGATCCACCGGTTAACGACCTTTTATGTTCCATTAACCTCTGATTGATACACCGTCCTGTTTGCCTTACGTAGAACTGGCCACAGCTAAGGGGAATTTTATAAACCACACCCATGGATACGACAGTCAGTAAACCTGTTGTTCTTATTGTGCTTCATTGGACAAATATCTGTTTTTGTTAATACTTCTTGTTTTGTTAATTTGTTTATACATTTCTTTAATCTTTCCGTTTTTCTTCCTTTATCTCTATCTACCTTGGACAGCTATGCTAGTTATGAATCCGGTAGTATCAATCTCTCCCCTGCTTTTTTACTCACCAGTACTCTAAACATCTCGCTTCTGATCGGTTGATGCTTCCGTCCACTTTAAATCCAAACGCTTCTGCAAGGTGTACGTTACCTACGGGTCACTCTGGATGAATCTCTTCGCATTCCATTAGGATGTGCTGAGTGGTCTCCAGATTTTGGCTGCAGCACACTCATCCGTCATCTTGTTGCAAATATTGGCTCTGGTACGATTTTGTCCTTAGGCAACCAACTCCAGCCTCAAAGAGCAAGGCACTGCCCTTTGTGTTAACCTACTTATTTTCCCTTCTAACTTCTTCTCATTTTCGTAAATCTCCATGGTCCTTTTTTGTTTCCGTTCTTTGCCTCCAATTCGCTGTCTATGTTTCTCTAACTTTCTTTTTGATGACTCGTGGTTGTCTATTTGTACTTTCAATTACCCTGTACTTGGCTGCCAACATCCCTGACCTCTTCCTCCAATTTTGTGTCTACGCTTCTCAAGTACAGCTACTCGTGGTCGCCCATTTATTTTGATCCATGTTCCTGATTCTTTCTTCAAAATTAATTTTGCTCTGCGCTCCTCCGACTTCAGAAGAGGGACAACCCATGTCACCCTGCACTACCCCTTTTGTGGCTTTAGCCTATGGGCTACGAAAGCCAACCAGCTCCACTGAGTTTAGCACAGCGCCGCCCATCGGCTGAAGCAAACACTATGCTTCTCAAGTGACTCTTCCCGCGCCTTACATTTACCCACACATCCTGTTGTCGAACGTCCTCGGTGACAGGAACAGAACAGGATCTTCGAGATAGTTGAGAGCTGGACGATTTGGTTCTCATTCAACATGGCGCGAAGAGAAATCGAGGGCATGTCCTCTCGATTAAGTTGAGCCCCTTCAGGCCCGCTGTGTGCACAATAGGCGGTGTCTAAAACATGACCCCCGTGACATATTTTGGGCTCCGGGGTGACTTCAGCGAGCAAGAGAATGGCCTTCGAGATCCATTTCTGTTATTTAGACGCAACCGTCGCTGGGGCGTGGATTTGGACAGCACCAGCTGTGCACGCTAAAATCAGAAGCAGTGATAAGAATAGTGACGTTTAACACACCTCTCATATACACTTTAAAGCAATTCTGATTAGACCTTTGGTTTGATTATTATACATACAGTTTCAGTAAAATGAGTTCGAAAGTGAATGGCTGGGTGTTTGACCTCGGTGTCAGTATGTCGTTCAGTAGACAGCATCAGGCATGTTTTTCAAGGGGCTGGATAAGTGCTCCAAACACACTACATGTGAAATTGTTGATGTTCTCACGTATGACCTTAGAGCGTTCTGGCAGGCGTCAACATTCTGTAAGCTTGACAAAGCTGGCTGAAGAATGAAAGTTTCTTAATCCGTTCTGCAGCTGTACGCTTTCAGTGATTCTGAGGATGAACTAAATCTTCGATGGACAGAATTAATTGGCACACGGGAAGGAATAGAACTGGCGAGCACTTGCTTTCTTTTTTCGTTTAGTTCTGTACCGAGTTTCAGGGCATTCGCATTCTACGGCAAAGCCCTTATACGATAGCACGAGAGCCTATGGAAGCATACTTTATCAAGGAGCGGAGTGACATAGGCACCCTTGTTCTTTCGATTTGACTATACAGGGCTTCCACTGACATCTTCCTAGGCGCCATGTTGGTGAACCAGCACGGTGACAAGTTGCGTACGTTGGCAGTTCGTGCGGCTCCAACACTCTGCAACAGAGCCCGTAGGGCACAAGCCTCTACTAAGGTTTCCTTCCTCCATGGGAGCAGGTTACCCCCGGCAGTGAGTACGATGCACTGACGTCATAGGCGCCATATTGCAGAACCGTCACGGTGACGAGCTTGATCCGTGACGTCAGGTGCAATTGAGTTATCTAGACAGGAGTGAGTTTCGGTTTCAATAGATATGGCTGGGCGATTGTGTGTTGGGTTGGCGTGTATTAACTTTATTTGCTCTCTCTGCATCTACGCGTGCGAACAGTCAATACATGCGCGTGTTGTCATAAGAGAAAAATTGGTTGCGAGTTGGCACTGTACTTCTGCCGGTCTTCGCTTTGTTCCAAGTATACGTTTTGCACTACAAACAGTGACAGCAAACGGCGGGACAAGAAGTTCATATACAGAGAGAAGATATGCGTACCTTTCCTGGCCGCATATATAGTTTCCCGTCACCTTCGCTGTTCGCTGGAGTTTTTGTTCAACATGGCGACATGGAAGTACAACTAACGATTTAGCCGAGCAGATCCAGACGTTTGGACAAACCACATTCTAGGACAGCACATCTTGACAATAGACCGAAATGCCTCATCACGGCTTCATCTGGCAACACCCTTACAAGAGCTTAGGTGGCAATCTTCGGCTAATCTTCGCAGAGCCACTTCGTGACATATTCAAGAATAAACGCAACATGTTTCAGCGGTGAACTTACTGTACTGTGAACAACTAAGGTGCCCGTATGGGCACATTAAACGCAAACAATTGTGGTTTTGTGGTGAGTGACGAAATTTGCCACTGCTATAACACGGCGAAAAGCAGGTATAACGGGACAGAAAATAGGCAAGGATAACAGACGCGCATCTGCCCTGTTCGTAATCTCTGGCATGCCCCGTAGTCGGCCCCGTTCAACCACAATGGATCGCTGTGGGGAGCCGGAGGTCTATACAGTTTTACTCGGTGCGCGGCGGCGTACCTTGCGAAACGTCATGTACGCGCTGATGCCGTAGTTTGTGCCCAGCTCGGACCCCAGCACGGTCACGTGGGTGAAGACGTAGTGGTCGCACAGTTGCTCCTTGACCGGGTACACGGCCTCGTCCGTCAGGGTCGAGCCGACCGTGCACATTAACAGCGCTGCAGGGAAACACACGGCTTTCGCGCATACATGCCGGGTCGTTTTACTCCACACCCGTCGTGGCACTGAGAAACACTTCGAAATTGGTGGACCCCGGTCGGTGATTAACTGAACCAAGCTGTGGGCGCTTTGATAACAATCGCTCGAAGCAGGCAAAAAATGAACCCAAGGAAAGTGCAGAGACAGTTTACCGTTTCTTACAGCGATAGATGTTGTGGACTCGCACGCCCCTATAGTCGTTTCGATGTCCGCTGTTGTGCGTATAGCCGGAATCCCAGAACGATTTGCCAGAATTTTGCAAAGACATGGAAAAGTAGCAACAACTCGCATGGGATTCAAACTTCGGACCCGCGGATTGCGAAATATTTCCCTCAAATACTACGCCGACGAATCCGCTAGGAAAACTTCTCCTGGACGGCCTGGACAAAACTGTTCCCGGCCTTTTGAGTGCTCGCTAAAATGATTTGACGCCACTCTCTGCCGCTTATCCATAAAGCAGTTCCGAGGTTCAAGAACATAAAAAAAGCCAGTGGGTCTGTTTTTAACAACAAAGATGTCACAATGAACAAATCCGAACGCTGCAGTCCTCACCTTTTCGCCTGTCCCAGTGTAACGGCTGCTCTTTCTTGAGACCTGCGAGAAGTAGGTACTTCACTGGTTAACTTGACGAGGTTTAAGAGGAAGCCTTTAACCTCGCGGCCAACTCCGGCGAATCTGAGATCATGGGGCAACATTTCAACCGGTGACCGTCAGCGTTAGAGAAAACAAAAAAGTCGGGCACAAAATGTATGCTCGCACCAGTTAACCAAGAGACAGTATACGTTTGCCCGTTCCAATACAGGTGAAAGGCGGAAATACTCTCATTACACGAATGCAGAGCCGATTTGATTGAAGTCTGTCGCATTCGAGATAGAAAGGTGAACTTCGTTGACCGCAGGAAGTAACACCTCGATATTTGGCCTCAAATATTTAAAAGGGTATGTAAAAAAAATCGGCAGCATTAAAAAAAGAAGAAAGTAACGTAAACATTTAGCAAGTCATAACTCAGCACCAAAGAGAGATATTCGCGTTTTGTAAACTGCATCTAGAAGACCAGTTGTAAAGCGAACAAATGTGACAGTTGAGTCTGTGCAGCTTACGCGAAATCGTTGCCCTGTCTATATACGAGGGTTATGCAGAAGTATCTGCTCACACATCAACGGCACATTTACGCAGTGGTGTATAACAGATGCATTTAAACATCTTTTAGGTGTTTCTGCAAGTGAAGTTTAAATTATTGATAACAGTTTTCTTTATCGTCGATTCGGAGAGCTGTAAATTCCTGATATTGAAATTTGTCGATTTTCCCAAATTTCCTTCTGAAAAAAAAAAAAAGAAAATAATGGCCTTAACCGAAACTATGGCTCCTACAGTCGATAGGTGTTACCTTATAAATTTAAATACAACAAACCCTTACTAAATTCGGTGCAGTGTATCCCGAGCAAAATAAAATTCTGCCACGTATTTAGCTACAGCAGCCCCTGAGGCGAACCGACACAGGGGCTATATATCTACAGAAGACGCGGTGCGGAACGGCCACGAATTAACTTTGACCAGTCGGAGTTTCTTAACGTACAACGTAAGCTGCCTACACGACCGTTACTGCTGTCTGCCACTGCTACGATACGGCCGTTGGGGTTGGAAATCAAACCCTCTTCATTGCTTACTCACTTGCTTGTTCGGCAGGAAATAAAACGCTGTTGCCACAATAGTATGAGCGTTACTGCAACGAGGGAGCGGCGAGGTATAGCGGTGGGAGATGCAGATTTCTGTACCGCTGGTAACGTTGAGTCAGGTGGAAGCTAACATATAGCAGCAGTATGCAGCTTTTCCTCATTCATTATACTCATTCCCACAACGACAAAAATATCAAAAGAAAACATTTGTCTTCTCTAGGCGCAGGCTAATATACGCTGCACTAATTTCACGTAGACATTTCCTTCAGGCAACAGGGGCACTCTGATTGGAATATAACCGTAACATTAACCTGAGTAAAAAGCAGTAAAAAAATCACAGTGACTACATATACAATATTCACCTCTATATTATCGCGCTTCATGGCTGTTAATTGCACTGCTCAGTTAGAGGTCGTGGGTTCAATCCCGTCGCATATTTATGGGTATGGAATGCAAGAACAGTGTCTCCCTGTACCGTGCAATGGGTGCTCGTTAATAAAGAACACCAGGGCGGATAAAATTAACCCGGAGCGCCCCCCTGCCCCCCCCCCCCCACCCCCATTTCGGCGTGGGTCATAAACCTTGGTTTTTGCGCGTAAAACCAGAATCCATTTTTTCACTCACCTCCCACGATGCCTGGCCGATCGTCGTCGTAATCGCCGCTGGTTTCTCCTTTCTCGGCTGAGCTGGTTGTTTCCGCCCCTGCAATCACGTGATCGCTTGATCGCACTCATCTGCGTGCTGCTTCTCCTGCTAAGCACTGCCGTCCCAAACCCACGCTACGTGCAAGCGGTCTATTACAGGGACCGTGCTAAGGTACAAGCTTCGAAATCCAACGATAGGCGCTGGAAAGAACGGGGGAAGTGGGGGGGGGGGGGGGGGGTATTTTGCTAGTGTGTCCATTGTGTCTGTTGCTGAAGCTATGATTGGCTGGGATGGAGTACGCGCGCGTCAGAAGGAGGCAGTCACCCCCAGGCAACCAGCACTTCAGCAGCAGACGAAATGGACATGTCCACTAAGGTGCGCATTTATAGAATAAGCCCCCGCTCCCACCTGCACCCCCCCCCCCCGCCCCTCCCCAGGAGCGATAGGAATTATGGGAATCGAGGGACTCGATAAGTTGTTGCTGACAACCGCACGAAGCCCATAGGCAATGACGTCAGCGAAAAGCGTTGGAGAAATTAACCCTTCATTTCAAGTGAAATGGATAACGAGGAACAGGGAATGAAGGCGGACGGAAAGACAACTTGCAACCGGGCGGGAGTCGAGCTCGCATCGTCGGCATTACGCGCGTGATGCTATAATAATTGGGCTATCGAGAGGTCTCGTCTCGGATGTGCTAGCGCCCGAACTGCACAAGTGTTTAATGCTTCCCACAAAAAAAGAAATAATAAATAAAACTAAAAAGCCCCGAAAGAAAATTCGTTCTGCGCTTAAAATGCAAGTTATACGGCGGAGTTGCAGTCTCGCGGCGGCTTATCGTGCGAATACGAAACTGAATCTTGCCTGTTGTGGTTGTGTCCGCCTCGGCTGCAAAGATGATAGTAACCACACGGCTTTATGCGATGCCATGAATAAATGGGTGAATGAATAATTGAATGAGGCCAGCGTTCTACCTGGTGCCTAGCGATATTGATTTTTCATCGATTTTCTTGTCATTCCATAATTCTTTTTTCTTCTTTGGTGCACGGGACACCTTCGCAAGCTGTGCATTTTTCAACATGCAGGTTGTTTCCTGATAGTTATCTTTGATTATACCGAGGGGCTGGGTGAAGATGGCGTGACTGTTATACTTTGTAGTACACTGGACGTTTTCGTGAAATGAACTTTATTTCAGTCAGCGTCATGTGTCCTTTCCTTTTACTCAGGCCGTGTCCAGTCACGACGTTGCAACCGTGAAGTTATACCAAACCACCCGATTTTCCATCCTGCTGAACTGAACGGACTGGTCGACACCAGTAATTTCCAGAATTGTAGGTCGGGACTACCGAGGTGACGCTGGCGATACAGTGTAGCGTGCTTTCCAGAGGAAAGTCGGTGGGATGGTGGGGGAGCTCAAATTAAAGGTCCACAAAGGCGTCAGTAGGAGCGCACTGCGAGTCGCAACCACACTTCGAGCAAGCAAGTTAATCGACTAGCAGCGGTCGAAATTTGGGCTGGTTTTTGCGAAACTGCTGTGAGAAACAAGCTCGCTTTAGTCAGCCTGTAGGCAGCCTTATACAAGTACGGGAACCTTCACTCTCTCTCTCTCTCTCTCTCTCTCTCTGCGTTGACTTGATGCTCGCCTAGTCCGCTGTTGCGTGGCTTGAAATAAAAATGTTCCGTGATTTCCCGCCATCACTGCTCCTACGTCGCAATGAAATCTTCAAGCTTTTGATGAAAGATCGCGCCCCTCGGTTAACCCCCTTTCTTCTCGTTCATATATATACATATATAAATAGATGTCAGCGAGAAGAAAGGGGCTTGATGGAGGGGCCCGATTTTTAATAATCATGTTATGAGAAGCCAACAATGACACCAAGGACAACACAGGAGAAATTACTTGTGCTTACTAATTGAAGAAATGATAAAATAATGGCAACGAAAGTGGATGAAAAAGACAACCTGCTGCAGGTGGGTAACGATCCCACGATGCCCATTTCTTTTTCTTGATTTTCTTGATTTTTTCTTGATTTCTCCTATATGAACCCAAATGTCTATAGAGTGTCTATTGAAACCTTGTGCGTAGACTCTCGGCCCCTTAATCTGTGCGTATACGATACCCTCATGCTGTGTTGTAAGAGTTACAGAACGCGTCGTCACGCAGGCAAAATAATGAGTCGTCGCTGCTGAGTTACGCGCAAATGTGGTGGAATATGCAGCGCCCTTGTGAGATGGCGGCTGGTGACAAAAGCTCGCCAGCTACATCTGTCTGCTGGGTTTATTCAGGACCTTTGAGATCCATGGTTCATTGTAACAAATTCTAACGTTGCTATTATTGGTAATTATTATTATTTTTAACGAAATCAATTAATATTTTCATTATTAAATTGTAACAAATCGAATACTGCTGCCTCGGGAATGTACAGTTCTGTCCATTCCATGTGTTCCCTATCTATTCGTCACCAGTTCTCCAAAAGACTCTCACTGTTTCCGCCGTAGATATAATTCACCTTTTTGCATCTTTAATATCCAACGCATCCTTATCCCTAGACAAATAGTGCGACAAGCTAAAAGAAAAAACTCAATGCCCTTCCACTCTGTGAAGAAGGATAAACAGCGAAGCTGTGTATGTGGGCCCCTTAATGGTCGGCCCAGCATTGCACTGTATTCTGGATCGGCACAGGTATGGGGAGTGCTTAACGCCTGCTTGTTGCGCCGAGGGGCGCCAAAGCCACCTGTGGAACCAATCCCAATCATGATAGTTTTGCGTTAACACACGGACACGATACTGGGGGAAGTAGCCCTTAACAGCGTCGCTGTAAAAAAAAAAATATCCAGTTGGTTTTTCTTCACTATATCTCGCACTTTGCTCCGCTATACATCCGCTATATATATTTTGCAATATATATGCTTCACGCATGCTACAGATACGACACGTACGAAACATGCCCACGGATGGTGCCGATCTATCGTAGACCACGTGATCTGCGCGCGCGCCTACCAGGAGTGACGTCGGCGACATTCCGGTGCGCCTTCTCGCCGGTGGGCGGGGACGTTGGTTGGCGCGCCGTCTGGTGCCCGGGCCCCACGTGCTCGACGCCGTGATCGCCCGCTTCGTCGTCACCGCGTCCCGACAGCCGCGGTGGCACTATGCGCTCTTCGAAGCTCATCCCGTCGTCGTCTTCGTCTTCCTCGTCGTCCTCGTCGGGTCTCTTAACTTCGGTCTCGGGCTTTTCCTCGGGCGAAACCACGTGGTGGCCACCGGCGGCGCCGGAACCGCCGGAGGTTACGCTGCTGGAGCCGAGTCCCGAGGCGTCGGCTTTCGTCGTCGCGCCTGGCTTCGGCTCCGGCTTGGCTGCCGGCGTGACCGCCTTCGTCTGCAACGAGTGTTGTTAGGCGGCGTTCTGTGAATCGCGTTTAAAGACACGCTGCAACAGAATATTAGGCTAAGCTGTACTAGTAAATTACACCTACGCATTATCAATGCGGCCACTCTTATCATGAGTAGAGGATTACAAGCCAGAAAAAAGAACCAAAAACGAAAGGTGGGTGCCGCCGCTACCCTGAAGTTCCTGCACCAGCAAGCAATGACTTCACGGATTCTGACGGCGTCAATAGTTCTGTCCAGTCTATAAGAAGGGTTACAACGTATTCTGTACAAACCAAAGACTAAGCCTAGCAAGTTTCGAGAGCTCTGCCTGTGCAAAACGGCCAAGTGCGAAAAAAAAATGCATTCAGATTGTCTGTGAAGTCACGATGACGAAACTGGCGCTGAAGGTTTGGCGTGAAGTTCAGAAAAATGAATGTAACAGGAGGTTATAGAGAACTTTTCTTTTTCTGTATGAACCCATGAAGTTTCGGTCTTGACTGCCCCTTCGAAGGTATATATATGTGCTCTATGGAGAACAATATATAGAGCACGAGAGCTGGCTACAGAACTTTCAGAAGCAGAGAGTTACTACGAAACATCGAAGTAATAAAAGACTACGACTTCCATTCGTGTATCTACACCACTGGTCCCGGTTTCTTATGCACCTTTAAATATGTGTACATGGCCCACACAAATAAAGAATGTTGTTAATGTGCTATTTATCTTTTGAGATTTGTGCACGTAATTATGGCACTTCACTATGTACATCGCAACCATTTTGCTTTGTTGTTTGACTGTCGTATTTGGTTCACCTTTCAAATCTGTCCACATATGTCAGATGGTACTAATCTGGTACGTACATCTGTTAACGTGTCCTGAACTGACACAAAGAACTGCCGCTGATTGTTCGGGGCTACTTTCTGGACAGTGCCGAATTCGGCCATATTGTCGTATTTGATTCGCCATCTCGTCAGCTCTGGTTGGCCCACGGGACCGCCACGTCGTTCCTGATTGGCTCGAAACGCCAGCGGAATTTAAAATGGCGGAACTTGAGCGCACGCAGAATAGACCTCTGGGTTCTATAGGGATTCTCAAGATGTTTGTGACACCTTATGGCATAGGGACCTCCGATTCGTTGGGTGAAAACTGACTCGATCCGACGAAGCTTTGCGAATACTGTTTCTCTCTTCTCTTCTGCCGACTACACTAACCTGATCACCGCCGTGGTGGGGTCGCTGCGTCGAGACCTGAATCGGCAGCTCGCCGGCTATGGCTGGAGGCCGCGCCGGCTTTCCCGCCTTAGCTCTAGGTGGTGGCGTACCAGCTGTGGCTGGCTGCGATCGCTTGCCCGCTACGGCTGGAAACGGTGCTTTACGGGCGACGCCAGGAGAAGATGGCTTGATTGTCGTAGCTGGAGGCGGTGGCTTGCCGGCTACGGCGGGAGGTGGCGGTTTACCGGCTACGGCGGGAGGTGATGGCGTGCCGATTTTTGGGGACTTCGCCTTGTGCGCGGGCAAACCGTTCTTGATCGGGACGCGTTTTAAGTGCGGCGTCGACGCGGTTGGTTTCCTTGGCCCGGCACCGACTGCCGGTACGGGGAGACGCTTAGGCTTACCGCGCGCTCCGCTGCCACCACCTGAGCGTCCTCGACCGTCGACCATGCTGACCCGTGACGCTGTGGTCATGTTTTCGGCTGCTGCGCATTCAGAAGAGAAACGGCAGACATGTTACAACTAAATCATTCATTCATTCATTCATTGCACCGGAGTGGAAAGTGTTGCGCGCACAAGTTCTTACAGTCATACAACAAACCCACGAATGTTGTGTTCTGATTTATTGTTTGAATCGTACTTAAGAAAACAGAGATGGTGGTGTTGATGTCCAACGCCTATACCGACCGGCTGCAAGATAGGTGTGCTTAAGAAACGCAAATAATGAGCCTAAGAGGGGTCTAACTGCACTTACCGTGTAAATTTGGTCTAGTTAATTGAAACTTAAAAAAAAAAGAAGGGGAGGGGTGTTACGTGCCCAAACAACGATATGAATATGAGGCGCACCGTAGTGTGTGTGGGGGGGGGTCTCCGGATTAATTTTGACCACCTGGGGGTTCTTTAACGTGCATCCTGTGCACGGCACACGGGCGTTTGCGCATTTCGTCTCCATCCAAATGCAGCGCCACCCTAGCCGGAAATTATGCCCGGGCCCTCGGGCGGTTGAAACTTAGACATCTCAGACATTTGCAGCGCTTGCGAAAAGGCGGGGGGGGGGGGGGGGAGGATGAGGTGGGCAGGAGGAGGAAACAAAGACCTTCTGTTCAAGCGCCTTCTGTTCAAGCGCCTTCTGTTCAAGCGCCTTCTGTTCAAGCGCCAATCAAGCGCCTTCTAAGGCGCTTGATTTAAATCGAAGCATACGTCACTGGGCACGAGCCCGAATGAGCATTTTGAGTCGCTGGGTTATGTGTGCATTCTTGGCCGAGCTCTAGAAGGGTTACGTGCCAGTGGGTGGCTGACCCAACAGACAAGCCAAACATGGGGCAAGCAGCGAAGACTTATTCACTCCTGCTACCCAGAAGTGCACAAGTCAATATCAAAAGCAACCGAGTGCGGAGAAAGAAGTAGAATGCACAAAATAACACCGCAGCATGCACTGGACGAGAGGCGTTGACCTACAAAGAAGTGAAGAAGGACATATGTGACGACATTTCAGTAAGCATCAAGGAAAACACTGCTTGTAAACGAGTCCCACATACGCGTGGGATCCGGCGACACTTTTCTATTTTTTTTTTTTGCCCCCAAGCACAATAGAGATGTCTCAGTTGTCAGTGCTCTTGTATGGACAAGTGGTAAAGCAGGCCTGGGAGTCACTCACGGGCGACCCTAGTCCCGGTAGCTAAACGGGCCTTGGGCGTCGGGACACCGTCGTGTCCAGACCACGTTGCTTCGGTCTCGGGTGTGACCTCATCGTCTGAGGGAGGCGCTTCGCTGGACTCGGGCACGGTCATGCTTTTCCGGGTCGATTTCGTTAGCGATGGGCGACCACGCTTCTTCAGGAATAAATCCGAGAGATCTATGTTCGCTGCGAATAAAAAGAAAAAGCGTTATGCGCTGGTGAACTAACGTGACCTAACGTGACACTGGGTGACCCAAAAGTAACAGAAGCAAAAACGCAATACTTATGAGCGTATACAAGAGAGTATACAATGCATTGCAGTTTTTTTTTTTGCGGGTATGTACAGAAAGACCGGTTCTTTTCTTTTATAAACCAGCACATTTATTGTCAGAATGCCGTCAAACTCAATTCGTTATAACGAAACGAGTAACGACGAAGTAACGTACATATAACGAAGTAATTGCAATTCATCCTAAAATTCGTATTGAAACCGGTGCACTTAAAGTATTGCTATAACGAATCAATCGTTTCCTGTATACGGAAACAACGAACTTCGCTTCAGTCCATGATGGAAATTTACTGTCCTCTTAGCGCCGATAAGGCCTAAACCTAGAGGCACGTGACCCTGCCAGTGTCTCAAGGGGGAACTCTTTGCTGAGTTGGCGTTCCATAACGTTTTCATTAATTATCGCTACTGCGAATGAGTGAAGGAACAAAGACCAGCACGAAGAAACAGGAGATGGGGGGGGGGACGAGACACGGGGCGCTAACAGGGGAGAGATGGGAGCTGATGCCCCCCACCCTCCCCGAAGAATCCAAGACAAGCACAAAGAAACAATTAGGGGGGAAGGAGCAGCGCAATACCAAGCCAACTACACCACCTATGCGGGCATACTCGTTTGTCGTTTCAAGCTGTTTCTATTCTCGCTCATTTACAATACGAAGTACACTAGACTGTATGCAAACTAAAACAAATGCAAAAATGTGCATGCGTGCTTTCTTTTTTATGATAACTTGAAGCAGCGCGAAGAGGACGAGGACATGAATCGAAAACAAACACAACAGGGTGCGGGGAAGGGAGAGCTATAGTCAAGCCATTTCGACATATATATATTTTTTTCTATACCTCTCTCCCATCACACTCTAGAAAGCAAATAGGCTCATTATTATTTTCCTGTGATCCTCTGTCTTGCTTGTCATGTAACTGAGGTGGTACAGTACGTATACGCTAGTCGCTGAGCACGTGATGCTCGAGACGCAACAAACCTATGGTCTCCATTTCAGCGCTGTCCGGTGTTGTCCTCTTGGTCGGCGACGCGGTGGCGTTGTGCACGGCCCTACGCGCCGCTGTTTCTTGCTTCGTGGCCTCTCCTGCGTAACACAAGTACGCCATCCTTCCCGAACACGTTTGGGTCTGTGAGTACATTAAGCATATCAAAAGGAATAGATTTTAGGATGAAGATAGATTGATCTTCTCCAGTCTGGTCGTTTCTGACACAGCGCGTCGGCTATTTGTGCCCCCGTTTTCCCGCGTGTTGTCGGCCTTCGCACACTGCCGAGCGGGGAAGGCCGCTTGACGGGGCTGATTAAGTTGCGGCAACTCACCGAGGACCTCGCCGAAATGCCTCTCAGCACCCCCTTTTGGTTCTCTTCAACTAAACTTTCTCGCGACTTAGCAAAGCTCGGTCAGTCAGTCAAGTCGAGCTAAGTCGAGTCGGGTCGAGTCAAGTCGAGTCAAGTCGAGTCAAGTCGAGTCAGTCAGTCAAAGTCAAGACTGACGGACGGACGGGCCGCCGACCGACCGATGAGAAACAAATATCCTGACACAATTCAAAAGTAGCCCAGTATTCGACGATGAACTCGACAGGCGACGGTGGTACATGGTCGAAATGAAAACGAGCACTCGCCTAAGCTTCGGGGAAAGCAAACACATACAATGCATTTTTCGGGGCCGCTATACGGCTTCCTTGTTCACGATCAATTATACTTGACAAATGAGTGCTCACTCGGTTCGATGTTCACATGGTAGACGCGCAGAGGCGTGGCACCCTCTTCGTCCTCTGCAAACGGAGACGCAAGGAAAAAAAGGATTGTGGGAGTTTGCAAGTAGCTGATCATATGATTTCACACACAAAGGGGCACAATATTCATTTAACTTGTGGAATCTTTGTGGATCATAGTTGTTTATGTCCATATCAGCTACCAATTATGATAACGCGACTGCCGTCAAGAAAATACACAACAATGCCAGGTCACCAGGTCTCGAAACAAGCTATCACAATATGTTCGCAGCGTACGACCGACAAACACAACCTAACTGCTTTCGGATTCCCATAGCTGCTAACTTCCTTCATGATATACATTACTAAGCCGTAATAGTTTGACATGGCACCTAAATTTCTTTTTTCGAAAATATCTCTTCAGCGCGTGCGACGATTATGAAGTATTCTATGCAATAACCGAGTATTTATTTTTTAGAGTACTTTTTTTGTGCGCTTACGAGAAATATACGCTCTGTAAGCCTCTGTTAGTTTCTTGGGAGTCCCTGGCATGTGCGCTTAACCCCATCTCTATTCGTCTGGAACTTTTCTTCTCGTGAACTGGGCACCCTTCCCCTTTCCCTTGTTCACTTGGGCCTGGATAACGGTAGACTTTTCGTACAGATACGAGAGTCTTTAAAAGCTGTTTCATGGCGCTGGTATCTCGTGCACTACAACCAATTTCGACCGTATAGCTACGAGAAAGCACACGAGTCTGGAAGAAACCCTTAAACAATCTATTATAGACTGTTCAAATTCAATATGGGGGCCCGCAGATGTAAACACAATAAAAGTTGGATAAGCAGGTGGACCTAACTTTTTTGTCACAGGCTATATTTGACAAAGATAGGTCCACGAACCGTAACGTCGGCCAGCCTGTCTGAGGCACTTGACCGCTGTTTATCCAACTTTTATTTAGACTGTTCGAGTAGCTATTTATGAAGGTACGTGTTGCAGCAGTCGTGCACCTTGTTGGTATTTCGCCGCAGGCGATGCCATGGTGAATGCCGAGACGATGAGAATGGCCAGGGACAGGGCACCGACGGCAGCAGCCAGGTAGATGCGACAGGTAACCGCCGCATCCTTGCTGGTCTGGTCGCTTCGGCGATGAACAAGAGGGCAAAGGAACATGAAAACGTGAATGGCCTCTATAGTGCTGGGATCGAAAATAGCGCGTCAACAAGACAAGGAGAGACACAAAGAACGCGGTGACGAAAAAAATTCACTGACGATTACGATACTCCCTCAGACGAAATTGGAACGCGTTTTCATTACGCGATACACCGGCTGGTGCGGACAATCTGTCTCGTGCGGCACGTTGCAAACGGAGCGAGGTGCGGCGTGACTGCCTCGCTATAGCCTGGAGATCGCGAGAGGCAGCGCGTGGGTGACGCGTGGGCGCGATTCACAGCGGTCGCCGCCGACAGACCTCCCAGACGACGCGCGCTACTCCAGCGCCATCTCGTAGCCATCGTCGCCGCGCTACGCTTTTCTTCTCAGGCCTTCGCCATACCCTTCTCTTCCGCTTTCCGCCTCTTGGTGTGGCTGCACCCTCCTCTCCACTTTCCTCCTCGCGTCATTCATCCCCCGTTGTGCTGTGCTTCGCCTTCATCTTTCGCTGCGCTCGCTCGCTTCGGTCACACCAACGATCGCCGCAGGAACGGACGCCTAAGAGTAGCGCTCTAAAAAGAAGTCGACTACCTGGACATCTCGCATGCCTCAAGATCGCGCCGTTTTACCCATCGCGATGCCATGTTGCGTATGCAGTGGCGCCATCTGTGAGCCGCCCGAATTCGCTGTCATGCTGGATTGGGCGAAGGCTCAGTGTTGTCTGCCAGGTATGCGTGCAGCCGCAGTTGCTGGGCGTTGTTTTCGCGCTTGTTCGGTATGTGGTAAGTATGACGGGGCGTTTTCTACGTTGGAAATCCTTAGCTATGAAGCGATTTAACGTGACATTGCCAGAGTAAATAAAATAAATAAAATAAATAACTCGACATGACCGGAGTATCTGCTGCCAGTGAAGTCAACGGCGCACTTAGTGCGATGGCTGCATGCGCGCGCGTTTGAGCCTAAAAGTCTGCGATCGGTTTTCTGTTTATGAACGTTGGTTTCATTAAATTATAAACGTTCGTTTCACGAATATGCCCGTATTGCAACTTTCACCCTGTAGTTCGCCATGGTTGCGGTTCAGAGTAGTGACTATATTTCCGGAAACATTCGACGCGATTGTAACAGCGTGGCTGCCGCTCTGCTGTTCATGCTACACTTGTACAAGCCTTCGAAATGCTAATGCGCGACTAGTTCGTTAGTTAGACGAAGTTCTTGCATTGCGTAAAATAGTTTCGGTAAGTAATAACAGCGTGCTGTACAAGCCCCAAGGAGATTAAAACCTTTTATTTTTTCACTTTTTCTTTCTTTGCGGTATGGCCCGTCCTTGCTGACGCGCACCCATTCGTTTTACAGAAATCGTACCCTAACAAATAGCCATTGCAAATCCTTTTTACGTGATCCCCTTTTGGTTATTGCTGTTTTGCGGGGCAAAGCGCCCACGATGAGCACAGGGCTCGTGTATCATTGTCGGCTTACCAACCGCACTGATCGCTGCGTTGACCCGCACTATCAGCATCCATATTGGTGTCCCAAGGTATATATCTTAATTTAGTACGTTTGAAATGCGCGATCACAATGCCGGTGACTCACGCAGTTATTATGAAGATTGAAGCTTACATGTTTCACGGTTGCAATTGCGCGTGTGCGCTGTTATATGTTTCAAATCCCGCGCGAAGTTATCATATGGCGAAAAAGCTCTTTTTAACAATTCGCGCTGGTAATGCAGAGGCATTGCTGCTCTTCGTCGAGTGGGAACCGACGCAGTCGAAACAGTGCACAACTACACACACACGCACACACGTCGCGGCTGGTTGCGCACGTAGCCTGTTCGTGCCAGCAAAGGTATCCCTTTTGTGTAGTTGTTGCTGCGGCCAAGGACCACCCATATACGATTGCCCGTGGTTCTTTCATAAGCTCACATCACGTAGCTACTCCACAGAGCGAACTCAAAGCAGTCTAAAGTAAAGCCCCTAGATCGGCTTATAGAGCTCCCTAAAAGTCCCTAAAGCTAAGGACTAAAGTCCCTAAAGCTCATAAAGGGACTTTAGTCCAAATCGTTTCACAGCATGAGATGGCACCACATTCATAAGCAGTGCCCCGCGTCGGCTGGCACAAGCTAGAAAGGAGGAAAAGGCTAGCCATGCGCGCTGGTTGCCGGGCTTTTCGTTCTCGTTCGATGAAAGAGCCGATATAAGGGTACGCAGATTTATCTGATTATACAGTTGTCAACTAGCACTTCGTTTCGTCCATGCATCTTCTTTGTTCTTTCTTTTTTCTGCGTTTATTTGACACGCGAGTTCGCGTCCCTCAGAGCCATAATCAGCGCCTTTGAACTTTAGAATGCCATAATGTCCTCCAAGATCGGCTGGCGCGCGCACGGCATTCAATCTCGGAGGCCCATGGTATTACTGTGGAGTTTCCCAAACGTCACTAGAGGAAATTGGCGCCGCAATCGTTCAGCTGCCACGGGAACGATAGGCAGTGCACGGATTTGTATGATCTTCGGACGGACGGACGGACGGATGGATGGATGGATGGATGGATGCATGGATGGACGGATGCATGGATGGATGGATAGATGGATGTATGTATGTTATGAGCATCCCCTTTGGAACGGGGCGGTGGATTGCGCCACCAAGCTCTTGCTATTATACTGCCTAATGTTCTACCTAGGTTAAAAAATAAAAAATAAAAAACGCTCTGAATTCCCACAACCAAATTTTCTTAACCCCTATTGTAAACTTTATTTTTGTAAACCTCCGTTGTTTGTCGTTCCCCTACTTTTCTTCCACCAATCTTCCAATCGCTTCTTACTAATCTCTATTGCAGACATGTTTACTTTTCCACTGCTCTCGCTGAACCCAAGGGTTTCAAGGAGGCCAGTGGTGCCTAAATCGACTGCTGGGCAGACGTTGTTAAGAACGGCCCGCTGAGGTGCAAGTTTTGCCAGCCAGTTGCGACAGCGGCGTCAACTTTTCCTGGAACGCCACCGCAAACCACTAGCCACGGCGTCACTAAGTCGACTGTGTGCAGAGAACAATACGCGCGTCCTTGACTCTCCGTCGCATGACGGAGAGTCGCAGGACAAAGCAGGCTTTGTGTCTGAACCCACCACCGCCGACTGGTCTGCTGTGAACAAAGGAGTCCCCGAGGGAACGTAGTTCGTGGCCCCTTCCCACGCGCCGTTCAAGACGCAAGACAATGGGCAACCAGCGGCCGCGTTGCGGGGGTCAGCTCGGGGAATAAAATGTGCCTTTCCTGACGTAAGCCCCGAGTTCTGCGAAGACCGTCCGACGTCGGTTGAGGACCGTGAACCTGTGTGGAAGTGTGTGTGTGTAATCCCTCGCGCAGAGAGGCGACTCGTTTACGATGACTGGTCGAACGTTTCCCTCACCTTGGGATCGAGGGAGGACCGAGTGTTTATAAACCGCTGTTATGCGGCTGCTCAGTGTACAGCTCAGTGCTCTCTCGCAGTCATGCTAGACTGATGAACTGCAACGTCCTTATGTAGATACTGTAAATAAACCCATATTCCTCGTTCTCGATGAGAAGCAGTCCTTCCCTTCAACAACGTCCTCAGCGTGGATAAGTTGGACGACGGCATGGGCCAGCTACCTTCTAATTCATGCCAGACTCCAATCTTGACAACTGGTTACGAACGGTGGGATTGAGCCCCCAATCCTTACAACGTCTTCACATTCTAATAAAACATGCTCCATCGTTTCTCTAGCTTTACCGCAGCCAAGCACATGCTTCTTCTTCCTTCTTATATCTCGCTCTACAGGTGCGTGTACTAAGGCATCCTGATCTCGCTTCGAAAAGTAATGCTTCGTGCTTGTGGCTTAAGCGGCCCCTCGTGGCGTTATTTCTCACGCTTTATCTTTTTCCCAAATTCCCAAGCTATGATAGCTTTCTTAATACTGCACGGTAATAAGTGTCTGCGCACATGCATAACCGTTGCTAAATTGTTGCATTCATAACACAATATTGTACTGAACATGATCAATTTGTGAAGACGCATAGCCGTTTGTATAGCCAGAGAGACGTACTTTCCATCATTCCCACGACTGCTGAACCGTTGTACTTGCACCTTTCGCAGACACTAGCGCAACTTTTCCCCCTAGTGACTTTTGTAGACAACTGAACGTCAGCAACTAGCTCAGTTTATAGCCTTGCTATCGCTATCATCATCATTTTGTTGTCATCATCATCATCGTTTTCGCTTCGCAAATTTCATGACTGGCTGCCTTATAGTTAGATTGCAACGTAGTGACTTTATTCGCCTTGACACGGCGGTAATTTGTAATTACAGCCATACATAAGGCCTAAGGCATAATGCATAATGATGAGTAACGAAATTAGGAAATTCGCTGACATATATATGCGGTCAGCGGGCGCAAGACAGGGGGTAACCGGAGTTCCCTGGGAGAGGCCTTCATCATGCAGTAGACAGGAAATAGAATGAATGCTGCTGCTGCTGCTGCTGATGATGATGATGTTGATGAGGATGACGATGATGATGATGACGACGACGACGACGACAACGATTATGAATGTGATTAGTTGTGTTGTTGCAACTGGCTGCCTTTGTATTCCGCAAGGGTAGTTTCGTCGGCCCTGACGGACACAGGGTACACGCTTACGAGTGCGAAACTGCGCAGAAAACCTTCTACGAGGCAGCCAGAGATATGGGGGTGAAATATATAAAGTAAGAGCGGGCATCGCTTCAGTACTTACTCGCTCTGGAGGCCTAAGTGTAGCGGAAAGGGAGAGAGAGAGAAACGAGTATGATTGAATGTACAGTTCATACTTAGTGGCACACGGCGATAAAAGAGTCAACCGCATGCTGCAGTCTCGTACTCACTGGTTGAGCTGGCTTTTTGCTTTAGCGCTGCGAATAGAGCAAGGTACTCTTTAATACGATATAACATCGGATCATACGTATGTCGCAGAACATCGAAGAGTATTCGTATCATCCCATATTTCACGTGAGCGAGAACCATAAGGGGAAGCGAAGGACTCCATCTTTTTACAGCGAAGCTGTATATGGCTAGTTTCGAGCGGATCGATGTCCGTAGACCAAAAACCGTGGGCCCATCCCGAAGATAGTGCCATAGCGGGCCGACCCGCGGCGGACGTGAAGCAAGCTTCACGCACTCCGCCAACCTGCAAAACTAAGTTTAATATCTTGGGTCCAAATACAACTCGTATCAGATATTAAGCTAAGAACAGATACTACACCACACTTTGACCCGCGTGGACCATGTCTACACTCGCACCACCCTCTCTAGGTCGGCGTTCAAGCGCTTGCGTATCTCCTTTCCTTTCCTTCCACTTGAGCATCCCTCTTTCTGTCATCACCATCATCCCTCATCACACCTTTATGTCCCCGTTCCCCCTCCCCCTGTGCAGAGTAACAGGCTAGAGCGTTAGCTCAGGCCGACCTGTCTGCCTTCATTCAAATAAATGCTCTCTCTCTCTCTCTCTTCCTTGCACTCTCCCGTGGTGGCGGTCCCGTAAGCGTGCTGGCCGCCAGGACCGCGAGGCGCAAAGAAATTTGAACCGTCCATGTGGTCCCGATCCCGCAAACTTGGGTCGTTTCGCCGGAGCAACGGCCAGGTTTCAGAGGGAGTTTGTGGGGTACCAATTTTGTGTGGCCTGTGTTGTGCGTGACCGCTTGTGGTTTTAGAGTGACCTCACAACCATTACTGCGCTGCGGGACGTCGACCAACGCACGATCGCCTTGGTTACGTTGAAACAGTGTGTGTCCTTGGGGTGCGGTGAGAGTGCGTGTCTGTTCTACGTGCCGGGATTTGTTAGTTAAAGGCGTCGTGCCGCGTTTCGCAAGAAAACATGGGTATGTATACAGCCCCGGTGTCTCAGCATCTCCCGAGGCTTGGCGCACGGCAATGGACAGTTCGCCATTAAGGGGCCCACATACACAGCTTTGCTAGTCATCCACCTCCACAGAGTGGAGTGGCACTGATTTTTAAGTTTTTTGCTAGTTGCTGCCACTTGAAGTCGACAAAGAAATAAGCCAAGGAAAGCAAAGATGAAATTTCGCTGTTCTTTTACTTGACCTGAAAAACTAACAGGAAAACTGTTTTCCGTATTGATCCCTTGGCTTCATTGCCTCGAATTCGTGTGGCCGAAATTCGTATGATCCATAACTTAACCACAGCTACAGCTCCAAGGAGAAGGTAACACGTTCCTCTTTGTTTGTGTTGATTACTTTTCGGTTCAAGGAGTTCTTGCTGGCTTTCTGGGTCGTCCTGAGGACTCTGTCGGAACGCGTAATGCAGCAGCCACATGCAGCGCATTTCCGGCGTATTTTCGACGCGTCGCCGGCCGTCGTCGACGCGTCCGTTTCGTTCTGAGCGACAGACGCGCCGCAATGCCGGCCACAATGTGCGTCACGCAGTTGCTTGCTTGCGAGGTCAGCCCGTGGCACGCATCACGAACCTAATATGAGCGCGGTTACCTCGCAGCATGTATAACGGACGCCCCGACGCCGAATGACGCTGATCGACGCCACGTATACGCCGTATGGACGTCGAAAATACGCGCGTGGAAGCCGTTTACAGTCATCTTCGTCAAAAACTCCACCAAAATGAGCTCGTGGAAGTCTGAGAGGCTTTTCTACACCCTGACACATTTCGAGAAGATCGTTCCCGATGAGACTGACAAGACCAGACCCATTCATCGTATCCTACTCGCCTTATTTTCGTTTCACGTTGCTCAGCTCGCGGCTCACGTGAGAACACGAGTTGCATAATGCCAACGAATAGAGAAATTAAATTCCACTTGAAAATTTGCGAAGAGAAAGGACACATTCAACGAGACACATTCCCAAAGTTAATGTCGCCGTCCTCCTCCTCCTCGTCTTCGTCTTCGCCCACGTCTTGCATTTCTTTTTTCCACCGCCAAACTGAGCAAACTTGTCGTCCGTGTCTCCAAGATCGTTGAAATCTCGCACTGCGGGCTCTCGTCGCCGACTAAAACAAACGACGTTAGGTTAGGTTAGGTTAGGTTAGATTAGGTTAGGTTAGTTAAAAGTTAGTTAGGTTAGTTAGTTAGGTTTAGTTAAAAGCGATGTGAAGTAACTGGTGCACGACCGACGCCGCGCACACTACCCGTCAGTCACGTGTACCACAAACAGCCTTGATCGACTCAAACGAGCCCACATATTATCCTGCATGCGGTAACAAAACCTCTGCGCAGGAGATTTTGATTCATTTTAACTTCCATCGTGAGTTATAAACAGCCTTCAGAGCCTTTTACGTTTTTTATGCGTTAAACAAAGCAGTTTAGAAGTAAACAAAAAAGTCGGAAAGTGCACCTGAGTGGGCGCACCTCGCATCTGTCATTTTCTGACCACGTTTTCTTTTTGGTCTGTTCGAAAACTCGCGAATGTATACGGGGACTTACGTCCAGGCCGAATGAAATGTCTCGAGAGTTGTTCGAGCTTAATTTTTTGTGTTTCTATTAGCTTGTTGATGTCATTAGCAACAGCATCTTTTTCTTCTTTTTTTTTTTTTTGTCCTCTTTTGAAGACAACAGCTGCGAAATTGTTGAGACATCTAAAGCGGAGAAAAAATTTATATGTCACGCTCTCGAATATACCACTAATGGGTTAGTGGGACTTTCGCAAAACCCTCGTAAACATTGATACAGTTTCACTTAACCCGTGAGTTTACATATAAAATGTGTCCTCAACACACGCAGTTTACAAAACGGCGACATACTTGTTTTGGGGGCAGGATTATGGATTTATAAACTGCGCGCTATAAAGTGCGATTTTTCTCAGAGACCGCTCACCGATCGTCGGCGATATTTTGTAACATGTGTGGCGTCGTAAATCAACATTCTGCTCGCTGCTGTAGCTAAAACATAGCTTTTCTCTCTCAAATGCAACAGAATTTAATTCAAATCACTTCGGCGGTTCTATCGTGCCAGTAAGTTTACGTTTTACACGCGGATTCGAACAGGCGAATCGGAGTTGCATGCCCGTAGCGTAAGCTACACCTTCCTCTGAAGTTCTAATTTAACGCAGGCACAATGTACGACACGGACACAGAAGGCTCGTGAGACGACGCACAGCGCCTTTTATATGAGTTAAAATACATTTATCTGTCTATTTACTTATTATTACTGTCAATGTCGTCGGGAATCCTAACAGGAACGGCATGGGCATAGTTAATGCTAACATATAGCATATAAGTCTGTACGAACGCCATTACACACGATAGATAGAGAGCAAGCACAGTTGAACAGTATAAGCAGAAATAACAGAAAACAACATGATGGTAAAGTTAAGAATAACAAAGTGAAAGGTTTGCCTTAGTTATCAGTAGTACAAGTAGGGATTACCTGTACAATAAGTTGCACATGAAGTATAATTAAAAATACGGGTTGTTCATATTTGTATAGCATGTAATTCTTTTGGGGATAATGATAAATACATGGGTTCTGTTTGGTTAGCTGTTCCTAATGGAAAAATACGGCTTGTTCCATTCACGTATCATTAAAGGAAAAATGGATACCTACGACTTTCCGTGTAAAATGAGAGTTCGTTTAATCTTTGAGAGCATTCACGTCGGGTGGGTTGTGTCTGTACTACGGATATGCATTCGGAAGTGCCCATCTTTAATTGGTGATGTATTCGAAAATTACCTACCAAACAAACAAGCCAAAGCCATAGCCATGCACTCTAGTCGTGAGATTAAGAGCTTTATCTTTATGTGCCCGGATTCTCGTGAAACTAAGGCGCTTCAAACACGAAACTGAACAAGCAGAAAAGTTATTCAGGTCGCGTTTCTTATTTTGAAGATCACGCGAATTTTCTCATTTAAAGAGACCCTCACTAACGCCGTTCAATATTCATACCCGGGATACACGACGCACACAATGGGGAGATGCCGCGAGAACGAAGGCGAGGAGAAAGAAAAAAATATCGGGCTTTTTTATTTACCGACAAAATGAGACTCGTCGAAAGCGAGAGGAAAGAAAGATTAACGGGGGCCTGCACGAGCGAAGCGAGGCATAATCTCCGGCGGCGGCATGCATAAATTACGCCTTTTTCTCGTGTTTTGCCACGCCCCACTTTCATTACGGAACTCGGTCGGTCACGAAGCGTAATTGAGGTTTTCTATCTCGCAGCTCGCACCGCTTTGTATTACGATGCCACGGCTTCTATATCACGTCATTAAATTTTTTTTTTTGTTTATGTAAATTGGCTAACTCTGAGAACTGGCCCGCCTAATCCCTATTAGAACACTGTTTATTTTAATGCGTTAGAATGAGAAGGGTCAAAGCAAAAAAAAAAAAATGTGCGCGTGCGTGAAGTGTGGCAGGCCGATATATATATATATATATATATATATATATATATATAGAGAGAGAGAGAGAGAGAGAGAGAGGAGGTGTGTCAAGTGAGCTCCTGAAGAACACTTTGCAATCTGGTGAACGCGGTTTAAACCTCGGATCCGGGACCTCAAAGAGGTGGGACGTAATGCTCACGCATGTCCCTCGCATTCACCGCTAAATTGTCATTGATTGTATTTATTTATTTATTTATTTATTTATTTATTTATTTATTTATTTATTTATTTATTTATTTATTTTATTTATTTATGCTAGAGGTCCTGGTGCGACACCCAAGCAGGAGTGCAGAAAAGAAAGAAAGAAAAACCACAGAGACAGCGGACTCGCACGAGGTTGCAGAATCACAGCCCAATATCCAGCCAAGCTTCTCACTTTCGATCAAGCAGTTGCCATTAAAAATTTCAGTTGCTTGTAATTAAACCACACACACACACACACACACACACTCTAAAACGTTGCCCGCGTATAACGTTTTCTAGCACTTATTGTAAAACATTTAGCAAAGGCCGTACTTAACCTGCATGCTTTTTAACTTCTCGTGCACGTCGCACTTAATGTTCCCCTGTCATCTTCACAAAATTTGATTTCGGTGGCTGTTATAACTCTTGCAACACAGCTATCAAAATCTGAAAAATCTGAGGTTTTACGTGCCAAGACCACGACATGATGATGAGGCACGCCGTAGTGGGCGAGACTCCGGTTTAATTTTGACCACCTGGGATTCCTTAACGTGCCCCTAATACGCGGTAGACACGGTCGTGTTTTTTGCATTTCGCACCCATCGAAATGCGGCCGCCGGGGCCGGGATTCGTTCCCACGACCTCGGGCTTAGCAACGCAGCGCCATATCCACTATGCCAACGTAGCGGTGCTAGCAAGAATTATGTGCCCTTCTTGATGCCTATAACGCCCCGGAGCGCTTGCATAAGCAACTTACTGCAAGAAGGCCACGATAAACCCACGCGTTTTGAACTTTGCCTGCGCATCGCGATTATCCATTCCCCGTTTTCCACAAAATCTGGGCCGAACGAGGAGTGTGCAGATGAAGTAAAAAGAAAATGAACGGCATTATTAAGCGTAAAAGCGCTAACGATCACAAAAAAGCTGGTTCTGAAGAATTACAAATGACCGTAAGTTATGTGCTAAGAGTGATCGAGTGTGACCCTGCACATGAACGTGTTACATACTGAAGGTGATGTGTGCAACAACACTAAATAAGGACTCAGTCGAAGGAGAGGAGAGGCCTACATCCGGGAGTTTGTTCCAGTAGACTATTGCGGCTGTAAACACGTAATACTTGTAAGAGTTGATATGGTTGGTTCGATAACTTTGCTGTGACCCATGCGGAGTGAATTCCCCGTGGCATAGATAGGCAGGTCTGTTTATTTTGAAGTAGCCGTTCTCTTTTCTCGCTACTTCTCTCGCAACTTCGCTTGTTTGCACGTACACTGCAAAATAATTTACACCCTTATTCACTTTTTAAGGGTATCAAGTATGTTACCGGGTACGCATTTCTCAACGTCCCTCCCCTCCTCCTCGCCCCCCCCCCCCCCCCCCCCCCAGGTTTCGAGTCTATGAACCGTCATAAATTTAGATTTCCCTGCAAACCATATAGCCCATAATAGCTTTTCGCAGTGAAAATCTTAGCTGCGAACAGCAGGTATGGGCTATATATATTTTCCTAACTTGTATGACAATTACAACCTCTGCATTCATGTCAATTTTTCGCCGCTGTTCGAAAGTAACTTTGTATAAATAGTCCCATTTATCTACATATTGTTTATATTTATATTGTTTTCCCAATACATGTGCTGATCTTGTATTTATGCACGCATTGCTACGTGTTGCCAAAGGAACCAATAAGGGACACAGACCTAGTCAAGCCGCCTTTATGGCTATTTACCTGTGCCCCTGTCATCTGTACGTTGTACAGATATGAAAAAAATAAAGTTCAAAGTTCAAGGGCTAGAAATGTCAGTCAGTTGGTAAGAATTTAGAACGATTCTCTTCCCACATTAAAAAAACAACACTGAGCCACCGCTGCCAGTGTTCCGCGCGATTTGTCGCCTAAAGCTCGTGCGAAGTTCTTGCGTCACATCCGCTTCCGTCGGCGCAGCCAATCAACGGGCAAAGAGAGACAGAGGTTGATCGCGACAAAATGAGGCAGCGAACCGTCTACGATTCCGCCTGTCAGGACAGCCGGTGATCGACGACGGGCAATATACTTACACGATGCGTCGATGGAGCTCTTCGTTCTCTCTGTAAAGTTGGCAAAATAAATTACCGGCTGGCGACTTATATATCGCGTCGAAAACTATATTACCGAGAATAGACTATGCAGAGTCTTAGGCAATATAGATTTGTTCCGTAACCCCTCGTCGCAATCCCTGCAGGTGCCGAGCCGCGTTCCCTTCAGGGAAGCAAGAAAAAACGGCACTTTTGCCATTTATATATAAAGGTAAACCTCGATTTACCGCATTCGATGGAAGTCGAACACCTTTCTTCGTTAATTCGAGAACTTTGCCGAATCGAAAATACTTACACAACGTGAGCGAATAACAATTATTTGTGAAGAAAACTAAAATAATGCGTATTTTAGCCAGCCAATCGAGCATGTCTTCAGTTTCTTCATGCGTAAAGCGAAGCCTCTTGACAGGTCAGTGGCGTCCACCACCTGAACTGACAACACCGCATACTCGATCATGATTTTCCTTCAAAAAATTCGTTAATTATGGCGAGATGTAGAGTTCGATTCATTGGGTTCGAGGTTACCGCGTTATGCCCTACGATTATGTGTCTGGGATTCGAGTGCGCTTCGTTGAATCGAAAATGTCGTAAAATCGGATTTCGTTAAGCCGAGGTTTGACTGTATCTCTGTTGCGATAACGTCTTTCTTTCTTTATAATTATTACACGTTTTTTTCGCAAAATACAGGAAACAGGAAACATTGGTTGGATCCATAGCAAGCTAGAGTCTGTCATGAAGACTTTACTCCGTACAATGTAAGATTCCGCCATTTCTGTGTCAGCTGTCATTGGCTCAATATGCAAGCATGGTGGAGTCAGAATACATGGCAAAATTTTAATGTTCAGGACAGTTCCCCAGTTCCAACCATACCTCTGTGAGCAGAAAATAAGCTATCTCCAGAAACCCGAAACATCATAAAAAAGAACTTCATCACACAGGCGCCACCTATATGCAAAACTTCACAAAGTACAAGTATACACGAAACGCACACCCAAATGTCAACCTAATGGAATGCTGCATCAATATCTTGCGCAAGCATTGACCACGCTGGCTCCGAGCATATCCCGCGTTTCCACAAATGATGTTGAAGATAATCAAATTATCGGAGCGTTCATACAGGCGTGCGTATATACGAAAGCTCCCTGATAACAATTTGGGTTGCGGCGCCATCTGTACAAAATATAAAGCACAAACAAACTTTCGTAGTCTATAGAGCCTCTAAGATCAGGGATCGCGTATGGCGTGGTTAGTGCACCGGCAAATACAGAAGGCCATGAACAAGCCTACAGTACTCAGAAGGGTTTGGGTGCCAGCTAGTTGTCCTGTGTCCTCCCTTGTCCGTGTTTTTTGGCGCTGTTTTAATGAAAGCCTACAGTATACAGCTGCCTGTAAAGAACGGAAAAAGTGCCGGCTTTCGAATTCAGGTATAGGAACTGAACCGATCGTATGACTGTATATGCCCTTTGTCGTCTTCGGTCTATAGGGTGAACTTTGGTGAAGACGCGTCACTTTGGTGGCACGCGACTGATGACACCTCAGCCGACGTGGCGTTGCTGTACGGAGAAGCAGACGGCGAGGCTCTGTGCCGGAAGCAGACGGTGAGCAGATGGTGAGGTGTGGCACCGTCGCCGATGCAGTGTATAAGAAAAGCGGTTGCCTGCTGGTGTCACTGGCCACTACTCCGGTGATCTCTCGAGCATGGCAGTTGCTTCTGCACAATGCAGCTGAAGGCCGTAAACCGCATCAGCCCCCATGAGAGACGTTCCGAGTCCTGCAGTGCGCCGGGTGTTACAAGTCGTTCCGCGCGTTCGTGGTCCATCGCGGAGCCTTGCCCGCGGAAGCTCCACGTTAGGCGCCAGTGTGGGAAGAGCTACGGGTCGGAACTCCACGACTAGTTGCTCTGATTTCCTTACTTCGGTGTTGCATGAAATCACCACGGAGCTGGTCCGCTCTTGCCACACAACACCGAACGTCCTATACACACTAGGCCTAAAGCACCAAAATATTGAGAACGGATATGGGAAACTGCGCCCTATTGTCAACGATACTTTGCTGCAGCCGGAGCATAGTGACGAACGTCTGAAGGAAACACAATCGTCTGTTGGGAAAAAATGGTCCAAGACAGATTGCAGGATAACGACTGGATCGATAAATCCGAAAGTGGTGGCTACTCCTTCGTCGAGTGCCGCCATGTTCCTCTTTATATACATAAACAATGCTACGTACGCAAAGTCCACGCAGTGCCGCTTACGGGCATGCGCAGTGTGAATTACGTGACGCTAAATTGTTGCGTTTGCTGTTATACACGCTAAGCTCAGAAATCTGCAGTATAAGTACAAGGCGATGCAGTTATTCGAATGTATTGAGATTCACTGTTATACTCTCTCGATGAGAATAAAACTGAAGCAACCAGAACAGAATATGTTTCGATACAGTTTATGACGCTGGCACTATTTGGCGTGCGATCATAACCAACACATTGATCAAACTACAGAGGGATGTTTATCGATGCACTCGTAACACTGACAGCACAGGTGAACTGTAGCACGATAAATCGTGATCAACCTTGTCTTTTTTTTACTGCAACACGTAACGCCAGAGAAGTCGTTATTGGGGAGGTATAAAAAAAATACGCAATTTGTTATCAGTGATATATATATATAGTCGCAAGTTTCTTCTATTTTAAAACATTGAAAGACGTTTTTTTTTACTTTCTTTCTTTCTTTCTTTCTTTTTTGAACGCACGCAAGAAACATTTTCTTTCTCGGTAAAGCAGGCCAGAAGCAACACTGGTGAACGCGGGCGGACGCGGAAAACTTCCGTTCGCACGTTTTTGTGGATCCAAATTCGCCGCCCAAAACTGGTTCCGTTTTGCGCTTTCTTGAAAGATATAAAGAAACATGGTACAAGCACAAGCCTGGTTAACGCGCTAATTCCTGCGCATTTCTTTTTTACGCGAACGATGTAAAAATGAGCCGTACAGTAGACAAACGTGTATTCACATTGGGAGTCCCGCACATAGAGAGTCAATGGGCCTCCATGCTTGGGTGCGCTTTTGCTAATATATGTATGTTTGGTTGTGTTAAGTGCGATTATCATTCTCCGACAGTGCCGGACTGCTTGGTACCGCTGCTAACTCAGCTGGAAAAAATATTCTGCAGAAACTTCACTGGAGTTGTCGAAGCATTCGGAAGCATTCTGCCACTTGCTCACTGACCATCACGTAACCCCAACTAACCACCACTTGAGCTTTGCTAAACCAGTACCGACCATCAGTTCAATACACTACACACTTGGAAAGTTCGGGACTCGAGTCCTATATACTTCGGAGGTCGAGGGTTCGAGCCCGAACACACTTGGTGAGTTGTGCGCTGGTGCCGTTATTCTATATATATTTACTAGGGAGCCCTGTTTATTCCTATGGGAAATGCGTTAAGTTACGGACAGATTTGCCGGGGAAGTAGCCTAAGACTGATTAAGCATTAAAAGCGAACGCCTCAGGCAGCGATCGGCAGCAAAGCGTGCGCGCCGCGCGAAGCGTCTTTATTTATTTATTTTTATTTTTTTTAGCGTGACAGGAACACCGACGCGTTTCCCCGCAAGACGCCACTCACCCCTTTGCTTCATTTTTTTTTTCAACTTCCCTCTCTCCTAGTGAAAGACAAGCTGCAATCTAGCTAACCTCTCGAAAGCAGTAGTGCATAGTCGAATCTACCGTCAGTGTGTATCTGGGCCATCTAAAGGTCTCGCCACTACAAAGACTCATGAGAGCGGCGATGCTCACCCTCCGGGGACTGCGAGGAAGCCCGAGTAAGCCGTCGTTGCAGGACACTGAACACTTTTCCTCTAAAGCGCCTGCAGTAGCTGCAATAACGCACGAATACCAGCAATTATACTACGCTGACAGGCGTCCGCATGTTCAAGCGACGGGGAGCATCGCGGGAAGGACAAGCAAAAAAACAAAAGCCCATACACACTGATGACAGACAAACCAGCTCTATGCAAAAACACTTACCGATTTCGTCTATTTTCCCATGCGATCTCGGGCAGCGGTCGCATCAATCGCATGGAATGTTTGCCGAACTGAGGACTGTGTAGCGATCACAGTCGCAAAATCAACCCTTGCAGCTGGTTCGCACTATTCCAAACAAGTCCCGGTTCGTCACTATGATGATCGGACACGCGAATGGTACAAAATTGGCGCGGAAACAGCCAGAAGACGCACACACATACACCACCATGATCGGACGAGGCGCGTAACGCCAATGGCACGAAAATTGGCGCTAAACATAGGCGCGGAACCAGCCAGAAAACACACACACAAATACACCGCTCATGACGCCATATTTGAAACTCCGTCCCGCCATGCAATGCTGCAACTATATAACGCGACACGGACAGATGACATAAAAACATGGCCGCTGCCTCTGCACTGAATTTAGCAGGATTAGGGCATTCAGATACGGCTGCACATATTCCAACAGAAACAGGCTCGTCGAGAGTAACACAAAAAAGCAAATTTGTGGACAGAGTGCCCTCTTGGAAGCGATGTTGCCGCATTGAACGCAATCATTCTTTATTGCCATCGCGCTGGTAGAACTTCAGACAATTGCGTATTTCATTTGTCTATACAAGGCTCCGCGGCACTGGAGCGGCTGTGTGCGGCTTCTCCGTGCTGTGTTTCCGCGCTGGCATGGATTGGCGCGTTGGGCCAGTGGTGTTGTTGTACAACATGGCGAAATATGTCGTTTTGCAGACGATAGCTCGTAGCGTTTCTGAGTACACAAATAATAATGGGAGAAACTTGCCAAGCAGATGAATGATTGCATTTTGCTTGCTCTAATTTCGCACCTTGGCTGCAGAGATTGTTTGCTAGAAATGCTCAGTCAATATATTCTCCCTTAGGGCAACAATCATTAATTTCTTTTGGCGCTTGATAGGCAACGACGCATTGCGCCGGCTGGTTTTAATATGAAGAAAACGTTGGTACATCGGTCTGCCATTGAGCTCGCTCCATGAATACACCCAACTAAATTCGCCCTTAGTAAACACGGCAAAAGGGCCTTCCAGGTTCCTGCCATATAAACCAAATTAGCAATGGTGCTGTTTTTTCTCGTCTCATGAACAAGCCGGAAGTGCCAAAGGAGCGTTATTTTCTCCCGAAACAAACTAAACGTATACGTCAAAAGCGGCCCGCAATCCGTGAAATGTGTGAATCAAAAGAAACATCAACAAAAACACTTGCGGTGACATATGTGTCGGATTATCTGATAATTTAAAATGTTACATGCAACCAAATAGCGTGTAGCGAGCGAATATTATGTGGTAGAACAACGAGGTAGCTTTCAGCAGGACGCATGTAGGGCCTGTGAAAAACACTAATTGTATAATATTTGTTCAGTCGGTGACTGTACTTCCGGCAAGAGTCGTCGTTATTGTAGCAGAATGTTATTTTTCCGCGAGCTAGTTCCGATATATGCGGCTCTGCCGGCTCAATGAGTAATCTACCCTCAGGCGATATTTATGAGTGAGCCGCCGCACAAGTGCTTATCAAGATGATCAACCATATGTGTACGCAGCAACTTATCCTGCGCTTTGCTGATGTGTAAATTGCAAAATTCCACTCGCTGTATCGGAGGTCTCCGTGGAGTCTCGCTTAAAGATAACTTAGAATTCTGTAGGTTACAATGTAGAGGTTACATGCCGGCAGCAGATTAAAGTAACAAATAAACAGCTCCCGTCGCACTAAGTTTCATCATTGTAACTCTTCACATGAGCATTTTAATGAAAACATCAAAAGGGGCGGACGATGCAACCGTTATTTTATTCGTTACTCATGTTTATAGCTTAACGTATAGGTTACTGAAATTAGACTGTAGAAGCACAAACAAATGCTGCGCCGATATCAGCGCAGCCGGCGTATAATGCGCGCCAGCTAGCGTTCAAAACGCGAAACCGGAAACCGAGGCTTTTACACCAGCTGCTTGGAGCACTAGTCTATTCGGCCGCTCTTGTTGAATGTTTTTCTCTATGCTTGCCTTTTCAGATGGAGGGGTCACTGTTATAGGCGCTGTACCCCAACGAGAATTCAGATCTCGATAACCCGTGATAACGCTAATATACTGACACGTAATGCTGACACAATGGACCTCTTCGATTATGGAGTTGAGGACT
Organism: Dermacentor andersoni; assembly: GCF_023375885.2. NCBI lineage: Eukaryota > Metazoa > Arthropoda > Arachnida > Ixodida > Ixodidae > Dermacentor > Dermacentor andersoni. Next base: position 23,914,969 of record NC_092822.1, read on the forward strand.
GTCCGCAAACCACCTGCGGCTTGCGGTTTGACTAGGCCTGACAGAAGAGCGCGTCACAGTCATGTGATCCAGCTGTTCGGGATTGTCCGCGGTTTCGTTCGAAAACACCGTGACCGCAAGTCACTCCACTGGCTGCCATCGTCTGCTCTTAGCTACTCGTTGGTAGCCCCATACCCAGCGAATTCATTCACTCCGAAAGGGTGCAGTCTCGGAGGCCAAGTCACCGACACAACCATAAAGCTTGCATAGTGGAATCGCAGCCTGATCGCATAGAACGTGTTCGCAAAGCGCAGCTTACGTCGCGCTCTCGCTCTTTCTGCCCCTTAACCAGTGTACTTAAGCTAGCTCATTGCCTGCGAAATTCAAGTGGAATTGCCAAGCGGACATAAGCAAAATCGCAGTCGTTCCACGTTGCTGTTCATGTAGAAAGCACCCGCCGATATCCTCAAAGCTCGTGAGACCGTCTACTAAAGGCCCGACGCGTATCTAGGACAGAGCACATGTATACCACCTACTGATCCTGCGCGCCAAAACACAAACGCTCGAACTTGGCAACAGAAGGGATCAACATGCATGTCAACAGCAATCGGCGAAGCTCCGATTGATAACACCCCAGCTACCGCGTGAAACAGTCGCGTGCAATATGATATGCTTCCTCGCACACCAGTTTCACTCACCTGGAAAGTGAAATCTACCTGTTTACTACGCATACAGGACAATGAGCATAGCATATTTCGCGAAAGACATCAAAGAAAGCAAGCACGCGCGCCCGATCACTCTGCTTCTCTCTTAGAGAACACAAAGACGAAAGCCGCAGCAATGAGACCGCTCGCGAAAAACAAGCATGATGCATGGCACCCAAAGCACGGATGTAACAGAAGCAATAGCCGAGTGCGCAATCTTTGCCGTATGGAACGCACAAAGTGCGCAGAAGTTCACGGCATCATTTGCAACATGGGCGTCAAACGCCGCGCGCATCTTTTTAAGGCAGCCGTCGTCTGCTAACTGCTTGCGCTGGCCCGAGCAGAAATCTGTTGACAGCTCGCAGTGTTCGTGGACCGCCCACGACTTCCGGTCCGCGCAAAACGAACGCAAACCCGGCAGCTCTCCAACTGGGGAGCGGCGCTTTCGAGGAAATCGAATGCGAGACAGCAGTCAATCCCACGCAGCTAGGTCCGGGACTGTCAGAGAATAATAGCTCAAGCACCGACTATAGTATTAGTAAAAGCGCGCCTAAGCTTGAAGGCCCATTGATTCTCTTTGCGGGACTCCTAAGGTGGCAATACACGTTTCTCTACTGTACGGCGTCATTTTTAAATCGTTCGCGCAAAAAACAAATGCGCAGGAGTTAGAGCATTAACTAGGCTTGTGCCTGTACCCTGTTCCTTTATATTTTTCAAGGAAGTACAAAACGGAAGCTATTTTTGGCACCGAATTTCGATCGACGAAAAACGTACGAACAAAAGTTTTATGGGGGCGCCTGCGTTCACCGCGTTCACCGGTGTTGCTTCTCACCTGCGTAGCCAGCGTCTTGGCGGCAAGCCTTTCGCAGTCGGCTTTGCCGAGAAAGAAAATAGATGAAACTTATATTATATTATTATATAATATAATAATATAATAATATAACATTAGTTAGTTGCTTGTACATAGTTACGTGCATTTTGCGACAAAAAAGATTTATAAAATTGAAATATTGAAAACAACGAAGGTTCTCAATAAGCGTGTGTCTATGTTTGGGTGTAAAAGTGGTAACAAATTGCGCATTTTTAAACCTCTCCAGTAACGACGTCTCTGCAGGCATTGTGTGCTCCAGAAGAAAGGTTGATCACGATTTTGTTACGCGGTCGCCTGTGCCGTCAGTGTCACGAGTGCATCGATAAACTTCCCTCTGTAGTTTGATCAATGTGTTGGTTATGATCGCACGCCAAATAGTGCCAGCGTAATAAATGGCATCGAAACATATTCCGTTCTCTTTGCTTCAGTTTTGTTGACGTCGAGGGGTAAAGCAGTGAACTTCAATACACTGAAATGATTGCATCGCCTTGTATGTATACTTTAGAGTTCTGAGCATTGCGTGTATAACAGCAAACGCAACGATTTGGCGTCACGTGATTCACACTGCTCATCCCCGTATAAGCAGCGCTGCGTGGGCTTTGCGTACGTAGCGTTGTGTATACAGAGGAACATGGCCGCACCCGACGAAGGAAGAGCCGCCCCTTTCGGATCTATCGAACCAGTAATGTTCTTGCAGTCTGTTTTGGCCAATTTGTCCCCAATAGACGCTTGTGTTTTTTTCAGGCGTGCGTCACTATGCTTCGGCTGCAGCAAAGTATCGTTGGCAAATGGGCACCCTTTCCCTGATCCGTTCTCAATTTATCAGCACTTTAGGCTTAGTGTTTATAGGGAGTTCAGTGTTGTGTGGCAAGAGCGGACCAGTCCCAGTGATTTCGTGCAACACCGAAGTGAGGAAATGGAGCAACTAGTCTTGGGGTTCGGACACGCAGCTCTCCCCACACCGGCGTCTAACATGGGGCTCCCGCGACAAGGCTCCGGTATAGACCACGAACTCGCGGAAGGACTTGTATAACACCCGGTGCTCAGCAGGACTCGGAACGTCGCGTTTGTGGCTCATGCGCTTTACAGCCGCCAGCTGCATCATGCAGAAGCAACTGCCATGACACCACCGGAGTATCGGCAAGCGACACCAGCAAGGAAACGAGCAGGGAACGAACCACTTTTCTTATACACTGCATCAGCGTCGGTGCCACACATCACCATCTGCTCACCGTCTGCTTCCCTAACCGAGCCTCACCGACTGCTTCTCCGTACAGCAACGAACGTCGACTGAGATTTCATCAGCCGCGTACCACCAAAAGGACGCGTCTTCACCAAAGTTCACTCTACCAAAGACGACAAAGGGCATAAATAGTCATACGATCGGTCCAGTTCCTATACCCGAATTCGAAAGCCGACACTTTTTCGTTCTTTACAGGCGGCTGTACTGTAGGCTTGTTCACGGGCTTTTATATTTGACGGTGAGCTCACCACGCAATGCGCGATGCCTGATCTCAGAGGCTGTATATAGACTATACGAAAGTTCGTGCTTTGTATTTCGTACAGATGGCTCCGCAACTGAAATTTTTATCAGGGTGCTTTCACACGCATGCCTGTATATGAAGGCTCCGTAAATTTGATTATTTTCAACATCATTTGCGGAAATTGGGGATATGCTCGGGGCCAGCGTGGTCAGTGCTTGTGCAAAATATTGATGCAGCATTCCATTAGGTTGACATTTGGGTGTGCCTTTCGTGTACTTGCATTTTGTGAAGTTTTGCATCTATGTGGCGCCACAACCGCTGGTGTCGTCGTTTCGCTCGGCTCCGCTATTCTGAAAGACTTATCTTAGGCCGCGCTCTACTGAGTGCCATAGCGCTGGCGTTACGCTTCATAACTCTAACGAAATGTAGTAAAGCTCCCTAGTATTGTGTGCATGGCTAACTGCCAATAACTTCTTCTGGCACTGCAAACGGCGGGACGGTCTATGAATTAGTGCTTTTCATAAGCCCTACATGTGTCCTGCAGAAAGCTTCCTCGTTGTTCTACCGCATAATATTCGCTCGCTACACGCGATTTGTGGTTGTATGTAAACTTTCAAAATTATCAGACAATCCGACACGTGTCACGACAAGTGTTCTTGCTGATGTTTGTATTCACACCCACCTGCGATACATTAGTCGTGCAGGTAGATGCATCTCTTCTTTCTGCCTCTCTCACTTTCTGTATTCACACATTCACGTAGTTTGGACCGCTTTTGACATACGTTTAGTTTATTTCGTGATAAAATAACGCTCCTCTGGAACTTCCGGCTTGTTCATGAGACGGGAAGAAAACAGCACCATTACTAATTTGGTATATATGGTAGGAACCTGGAAGGCCCCTTTCCCGCGTTTATTAAGGGCGAATTTGGTTGGGTGTATTCATGGAGCAAGCTCGATGGCAGGCTGACGTACCAACGTTTTCCTCATATGAAAACCAGCCGGCGCAACGCTTCGTTGCCAAGAAAACGGCCAAACAACTTAATGATTGTTGCCGTAACGGAGGATATGTTGACTGAGTATTTTTAGCAAACAATCTCTGCAGCCAAAGTACGAAACTGGACAAGGTTGAAGACTGGGCGTGTTGGTATAGCATAATAGAAGCTCGATTGCGCAACATTTGGACGACACACACAGAAGAGAAGCACACGCCACAGAGCTCTACTTGCATCTATCGTTTTATTCCCTCGTCAATGGAATAAAAAAGTATCCACAGAGCGCTACTTGCAACTATCGTTTTATTCCCTTGTCAATGGAATAAATACTTTTTATTCCATTGACAAGGGAGTAAAACGATAGTTGCAAGTAGTGCTCTGTGGTGTGTGTTTCTCTTCTGTGTGTGTCGTCCAAATGTTGCGCAATCGAGCCTCTAATACGAAACTGGAGCAATCAAAATGCAATCATTGATCCGCTTGCCAAGTTTCTTCCATTATTATTTGTGTACTCAGAAACGCTACGAGCAGTCGTCTGCAAAATGCCATATTTCGCCATATTGTACAACAACACCGTTGGCCGAACGCGCCAATCCATGCCAGCGCGGAAACCAAGCACGGAAAAGCCGCACACAGCCGCTCCAGTGCCGCGGAGCCGTGTAGACAGATGAAATACCCATTTGTCTGAAGTTCCACCACCGCGATAGCAATAAAGAGTGATTGTGTTCAGTGCAGCAATATCGCTTCCAGGAGCGCACTCTGTCCACAAATTTGTGTTTTTATGTTACTCTCGACGAACCTATTTCTGTTGGAATATGTGCAGCCGGATCTGGATGTCCTAATCCTGCTTAATTCAGTGCAGAGGCAGCGGCCATGTTTTTATGTCATCTCTCCGCGTCCCTTCATATATAGTTGCGGCATTGCATGATGGGATGGAGTTGCAAAGATGGCGTCATGAGCGGTGTATTTGTGTGTGTTTCTGGCTGGTTTCGCGCCAATTTGTACCAGTCGCGTTACGCGCCGCGTCCGATCATGGCAGTGACGAACCGGGACTTGTTTGGAATAGCGTGAGGCCGCTGTAAGGATTCAGTTTTGCGACTGTGATCGCTACACAGTCCTCAGTTCGGCAAACGTACGATGCGATTGCTGCGACGATGCGATGCCCGGGATCGCATGGAAGAGTAGACGAAATTGGTAAGTGTTTTTTGCGTTGTGCTGGTTTGTCTGTCCTCAGTGTGCATAGGCTTTTGTTTTTTGTTCGTCCTTCCCGCGATGCTCCCTGTCGCTTGAATGTGTGGGCGCGTGTCAGCGCAGTATAACTGCTAGTGTTCGTGCGTGAGTGCAGTACTACGCGCGCTTTAGTGGGAAAGTGTTCATTGTCCTGCAACGACGGCTTACTCGGGGCTTCCTCGCAGTCTCGTGAGGGTGAGCGTCGCGGCTCTCATAAGTCTTTGTAGCAACGATACCTTTAGATGGCCCTGATACATACTGACAGTAGATTTCGACTATGCAGCTACTGCTTTCGAGAAGAGAGGTTAGCTAGACTGCAGCTTGTCTTGCACTAGGAGAGAGGGAAGTGGGAAGAAAGATGAAGCAAAGGGATGATAAGCGATCTGCGCGGAGACACGTCGGTGTTCCCGCTCAAAAAAAGGTACTTTACGTGCTTTTACTCACGCGCGGCGCCCACGCGTTGCTGCCGATCGCTGCTTGTGGCGGTCGCTTTTAATGCGTAATCATTCTTGGGCTACTTGCTTAGCAAATCTGTCCGTAACTTAAGGCCTTTCCCACAGGAATACATAGGGCTCCCTAGCAAATACATAGAACACACATATTTGTATGTAGTGAATGACGACTCCAGCGCACAAGTTATCAAGTGCGTCGGGGCTCGAAACCTCGACCTCATAAGTACGTATACTATAGGGTGTCGAACACCGAACCTTGCAAGCATGTAGGGTGTCGAACCTTTGACCTCCGAAGTATATAAGGACTGGAACACCCAGGGTGTCTACCGACCGGGAAAACCGGGAGAACCGGGAATTCTCAGGGATTTTGAGTAGTCTGGAAAAACTCAGGGAAAACTCAGGGAATTTGTACCTCTATCAGGGAAAATTGGTAATTTTGTTGAAAGGGTCGAAAGTCGCGGTAATGCTGGCTCAAGTAATAGACAGGAATCGTAATGAATCCTATTTGACGCCCTGTCGAAGGATGGAGGAGTTTTCAGTGTACAGTCAACGACCGACTTTCGCGATGCCCGATAATTTGGACAGCTTCGCGGCACCACCACCTACCCCATAGAGTCAATCTATCAGAACGTTTGAAATTTCGGACGCGAGAACCCTTTGCCGTCCGATTTTCCGGACTTTTTGCCGTGACCACAGGTCCGAAACGGCATTAATCAAAGCCATCACCACTGCCGTTTTGATTACTTCGCCGCCTCGAACCGGCGCTCTCGCACGCAGATCCGCTGGCAGCCGTAGCCACCACTGCGGCAACGCTAGACCTAGCTGCTTCGACTTTCGCTGTTAGCTCCTTGCCGTTAGGTGCCGTGTTTTTCATTGAAAGAATTCGCAGCTGTTAGCAATGGTACTGACTGCACATTTGTGGTTCTTGCGATTGGCTTAGAAGCTTGGAAAGCACGGTGCATTGCATAAAGCCGGTTCCTGAAAGTCAGCTTCGCCTCTATACAGAAATGTTACTTGGTGAAGCATACGAAAATGTATTACAGTGAAGCATAACAAGAGTGGGAAGGGGCTATTGCCACAGGACACAGTATGTATTCCTTAATTATGCACGCGTGCATCCGGTATCTTCTGTTACAGTACGAGCACCGCTATGCCTAATACGTGTACCGACAGGCCTTCAGAGCGTTCTCGAATGTGCCTGTGGCGGTTCCAGCCCCTTAAGGGCAGTAAATGACATGCATTAATTTTTTCCAGCTGGCTGACTTTTCGGACGTTTTCGCGGTCCCTAAGGGGTTCGAAAAATCTAATTTGGACTGTGCAACTGACCAAGAATTAAGATGCTTCAAATGGTCCGTGGGGTGAACGAGTGGCGGAAAGAGGACAAGAACAGAAAGAACCTACATATTGAGGAATGAACAGGAAAGGAAGCGTGCTGCCGCCGTTTTGAAGGAGCTTGAACTAAAGAAAAAAGTGTTGGCTGATGCCGAGATGCAGGTGTCCCTCATCCAAACCAAAATAAACTTTTTAAAGCAGTGAAACACAACACTGAGGCGTTGTATGCGGGCTGACAGTATGTCAGTACAGTTGAGGTTGACTTACGAGCTGTTGGGAAAGAATCTCAATTGTGACAAAGTTCGGGCCTCACATCACTGAGCTTGCTATCAGTTGATAGAAATCGCTCATATTCGAAAGTATTTGATTCTGTATGCATCTCCTTTTTATTCGTATTTGAGGATGTCGGATCCGACTCGATTTGCAACTTTTTTCGAAGACATTTTATTTGCTGTGCATTTTACTAACCCATCCTTTCTATCCTCTTTTTGAATAAAATAAACACTACTCCTTAGTATTCAAACTGAATTAAGTTGTTTTTTTAATTTTTTCATATGCTTAGAGAGTGACGGCATCGGGCGACGTGGTTTCAGCCCGTCTTGACATAAAATATAGCTCTGCGTCACTCAGGGAATTTTGCAATGGCACTCAGGGAAAACCTGGAAAACTCAGGGAATTTGGAAATGTCAACTTGGTAGACACCCTGAACACCGAACCTTGCTAGCATATAGGGTATTGAACTCTCGACCCCCGAAGCATATAGGACTGGAATCCCGAACTGTGTATTAAACCGATGGTCAGTACTGGTTAAGCAAAGCTCAAGTGACGGTCAGTTGTGGCCAAGCGATGGTCAGTAGTACACAATGGACATGAGGATGTGGCACAATGCTTTCGAATACTTAGACAACTCCAGTGAAGTTTCTGCAGAAATTTTTAGAGTCGAGTTGCACGGGTGCGCGTTATTTCGCGAAATCGCAATACGCGGACTTTTTATTATGGGCGTTTATTTTTTATTGCAAAACAATAAATTTGTGTGGAGTTAGTAGGTAAATTTATGACCAATTAAAACGTCACATATTAGGATGGGCATACTACCGTACCCAAAAGGATATGTTAAACTGAGCGGTTACTTCAGCTATTTATAGTGATGTTGTTATTTTGATTGCACTATATTTTTATAGCTAACCTAGAGCCTCAATCGCAACGTCATGCTCTCAATATGTTTGAATTGGGCCGACACCGTGAATCCTGCCATTTGCGTCTGATTTCTTCTCACCACAAATTTTATTTATTTATTATTTATTTATTTATTTACAATACCTCAAAGGCCCCAATGAAGGGGTTTTACATGAGAGGTGGGCTATTTTCAAACGTGTTAAATGTTATACAATTTTTAGATCGCTGTCTTGAAGTCGGTGCTACTGGAGAGGAGCACAACGTCAGAGGCAAGGTCATTCCAATCTTGCGATTTCTTGTCAAAAAAACGAAGAAAGGTGCGCTGTGGTTCGAACAGATGGCGGGTAAACACTTTTTCGTGATTGGTGCGATTTGAATGACGATGGGCTGGCTTGATGGCAGTACAGGGTGAGGGGTGATAAAAGTTGAAGAATGGGCGCAGACGTGCGATTCTGAGGTGTGATGAAAGGCTTCCAAGGCTTGCACGAGATTTTAGTTCGGCGACACTAGAATGATATGAATATTTTGAGAAAAAAATGAATCGGGCTGCACGGTTCTGCACGGATTCTAGCATTTCATTAAGGTTACCTTGGTGAGAGTCCCAAACAGCGCATGCGTATTCAAGTTTTGTTCTGATTAGTGTCTGATAGGCGAAAATATCATGAAGTGGGACATTGTAAGTTTTCTAGGTTGGCTATGAAAGCAGAGTGCAATAAAAAAAAAAAGAAAAAACCATGAGCCATTCCAATCTGTGAAAGTGGATGAGCAGCGAAGCTGTTTAGGCCACGACACATGGGTGGCACGGAATTTTTGAACAAAAGTACGAACTCATTTACCATGATTTCTGAATACTGAAGTATACTAAAGCGCCAAGCAGACGACACAAGAAGAGACACGGACGAGCGCTTCGTGTGTCTCGTCCGTGTCTCTTCTTGTGTCGTCTGTTTGGCGCTTTAGTACTTCAGTAACATGCACCAACTAGCCCAACAAAAAGTTCTGCTGGAATTTCTGAATACATTCGCGTGGACGGCGGGACCGCCGCCCCGAGGAGCCGGAAGAGACTAGACACGCGCGACGTTTAGTGACGTTTCGACGGGACCGCCCCTACGGGAGAGCGGAAGGAAAGCAGACACGCAAGCGCTTGGAAAACCGACAAAGAGAGGGCCGTGCGAACGTATAAATGGCCGACGTGTGTCAAAGTGAAGTATCTGTTCTTATCAGCTTAACATATACGGTGAGCCTTGCGTGAACCCATCTCCACAGGTGTTAGTGGGAAAGAATAAACAATAAATAAAACATATGCGGTTGACTTCATTTCACATTCCTTTTTTTTTTTCCGATGCTCGCGTCAACTAACGGCTGATGCGAATATCAGCGCGTCACATTTGATGTTACCAGTTTTCGCCGAGTGTCCGCTCTTGTTGAATTTCTTTCCGTAGGACAAAGGTCGTGGAAGTATCGGGGTTTTTCTCTCGGTCAGGGGCGGATGACACCTCGGAAGCACTCGTATTTTCGTAATAATGGTGCCGCCTAAGAAATTCCGTAGCTAGAGGAAACGTAACGTGTTTTTTTTTTAAAAGAACTGCTTCGCTAATGTCAAATAGAAACACGCACGACACGGGAGGTCCAGTACATCGGAAGCGCACAGCAGCAAGAACTATATACGGAGAACAAGTGCTGGAGAAGGCGATTCCGAAACTATACTCATATACTATTACGAATTTGCAGAAACCATCGATGGTGATTGCCGATGTAAGTGAATAGCGCGAGCGAAAGAACGAGCGAGGAAGCGAGTGAATGAGCAAACAAAAAAAAAAAAACAACGAGAGGGGCCATGGGAACAGAGCCAGCAACCAGCACATCTTCAGCGGCAGTGTAGACGACTATACGTATACGCTGACTGAATTGATTTGTGCTGTGCAGTGTTAAGCAATGTCGTGTGGTGACGTAGTCTAGTACACATGTTTACTTTCGTCATTACTTGGACATAGTGCAAATAAACTTTTTTCTAAACGGTTCCCGTGAAACGGAAGTCTGTGGTACACCTCGAGAAAAACCGCTTCCGAGGTGTACAAAAAAAAATGATGTCGAATGTTCTACGGAAAGAATACAAACGATTAAATATGTGGTTTGTTTTATGTCTGAACAGTTGTACATGAACTAGCCTATATCTTTTTGTGCATGTGTTTCTTATAAATAGGTTTAGACATTTTGTATCTTTCTTTTGTACTAGTTTATATAACAGCCGATTCTATTACTGCTTTGTTATCGTAGGGTGAGCGCACTGTCAAGCCGCCTAAACAGCAGCTTGTTAATTATTTTTTTCTCTCGCCCCTTATAGTTGTGTACTTTGAGAGCACAGGTAAACTATTTGCATTTGCACATCGGGAAGTGGCAGCAAGGAGATCAAGTTCTAGCTCGAGTGATAGCGCGTGTAAACGCGCTTGACAAACTTTTTTGGGGGCCACTGTGCAAAAACATTAAATCCGGCTACTGGCCTTGTCCCGGTGAGAAACAGTATTTCAAGCCGCACCCAGATGCAGTGCAATGAAGTTTGAGGTTATTTCAAGCAAGTAGAAAGAAAAAAAAATGTACAGTTGCCTAGAGGACCAGCGGAATGGCAAAAATGCCTGACACGTGTCTGTCCCCCGAAAGCCCAAATTGACCGGGTTGGGTGGAAGGGGCACTTCGAAAAGTCAAAAAGGTGGTAGTGGTGGTGGTTGTGGTGGTGGTGCTCTGGGGTTTGGGTGGCGGGCCATACGTGGATGCTAAATCCATTTCTTATCCGACAGGGGTTACAGGCGAACAACTGGAGGTTTCCCGGAATATGATTCTGCGTGCTCTTGTCGGGTTTCATCTACTTTTCCACCCTATTTCAATGGCCACAATAACCACTGATATCACGGAACTCTTCATCCCAATGAAACTTTTGTTGTCTTGTAATGCTGGTGCATAAGAATGTTGGTTAGACTTTATGTTCTTTACTTTTTCCTCTTTCTTTTCTGCGTGCAGTTATGAAGTGTGTCGCCTCCGATTCCAAGAAACTTCTTGTCGCTTGACCCTGTCATTTCGTTAATGCATATGAGCTCGTTTCCTGTATTTGAGTCCTCCCGTATCTTTAAACAACAGAAGCTATGTCATAGAACTGCATATTCCACGTTTCGTGCTTATCTGGGCAAACGCAAATTTATATTATATGGTCAGCTGCTTCGCAGCATGGGGAATCCTTTTAAGTGCACTACAACATATCGCTGTTCTTTTTTTTGTACATCACATGTGTTATTTTCTCCGTACAATGCTGTGGAATGCGTCCCCTGCGATTCCAGGTAACAAGTGGGCGTGCTACGCAGGCACTCGTTTATGCAAATAAGTTCGTCTAGTGAATTGCTCTATAATCAAAGAAGTGCTTTGCATGTTTCAAAAGAAAAAAATTAAGAAACAAACAATCGCCATACCTTGCTGGTGAAGCAGCGCACTGACACGGACACAGTGAAGACAAACAGGAAAAGACGACACTCGCTGCTTCTTGAAGTTGTTCGAACATATAAAATGGCCCGTTGTAATGGTAATGTAATGTAATATGTAATGTAACATATAATGTAAATGTAATGTAATATGTTCGAACAACTTCAAGAAAAGCAGCGAGTGTCGTCTTTTCCTGTTTGTCTTCACTGTGTCCGTGTCAGTGCGCTGCTTCACCAGCAAGGTATAATGATCACTCACCAACTAGCCCAACTTTCCACTTTACTGAACTTCATTTCCATTGCAACAGGCCCTTTTATATGTTCGAACAACTTCAAGAAGCAGCGAGTGTCGTCTTTTCCTGTTTGTCTTCACTATGTCCGTGTCAGTGCGCTGCTTCACCAGCAAGGTATAATGATCACTCAACAACTAGCCCAACTTTCCACTTTACTGAATCGCCATACGTTTGCTTATACCACGTTTCGTGTTTATCGGGGCAAAACCGACCTTGTAAGGTATGGTCAGCCGCTCCAACAACATGAAGCGCGTGCTTTTGAACTATACGGCAGGCCACTGTTTCCTTCTGCCAGGCAGCTAAATTTAGCGGGCAGTTACAGCATTCTATTGGGAGGATGTGCCGTATGTAGTGGGACGCGTCTACAGATCAGGGCTGCTATTATGAAAGCCGTCACAATTCCGCCACATTGTCCAGTTATGTAATGGTGGCGTTCTGAGCGAATCAGAAACGCCGCAGCAGCCCCATGGGCCGATCGCAGCTAACAGCATGGCGTGTCCGACAATATGGCGGAATTTGATTGTGTCCAGAATAGCAACCTTGAACGCAATAACCAACGGCTTCACATTTAATACGTCGCCTTATATCTAGCGCAAAGTGGTCTTAGCTGCCTTCACGCGAATAGAAAACTAACTAACTAACTAACTAACTAACTAACTAACTAACTAACTAACTAACTAACTAACTAACTAACTAACTAACTAACTAACTAACTAACTAACTAACTAACTAACTAACTAACTAACTAACTATAACTACATAAATAAATAAATCGCTGTTCTTTTTGTGTACATCATATATGTTATTTTCTCTGTACAATACTGTGGAATACGTCGCCTGCGATTCCAGTTACAAGCAGTCACAGAGGCACTTAAGTCCCCTTACGTGCATTGAATGCGAAAGCATTCTGACTCTTCTGAGCGATACTTTTCACTTGGTCACGTGCGCGAATTCACGTGGGCAAAGTCAATTTTGAGGGTGGGCCACCCAAATTTTGGGAATTGGCCAGGTCGGCTTTGAACGTTGGTCAATTCAATTTTTGAATCGGGAAAGTCAATGTTTTGGGTATGGGCCACGGCGTCCGTCCGACGCCGTTCATTGTGGGATTTCGCAGTGCGATCCGCGGCAGGTTGCAGCACCTGGAACGTGACGTCATCACTTGGTCACGTGGGTTTTCTTGCCATCGGGTGTTAACACCCGCACGCTCGCCGGATTTCCCGCTTCGTGGGACACTTGAGGCTTTCGCATTAATGACTGGGACTGTACAGGATCAGCATTCGCTGCCAACTGACTTACGCAGTGCTGGCGTCTCGTCCTTTGTCACTGACGATGATGTCGGTGTCCGCGACGGCTCGTATGGCTCTGCGGGATGTCCACATGTCACGCGATCAACCAAATGCATGAATGGCTATCTTAACCGCAAGACTGAGCATAAATGAAAATTTTCAAAGGAATTATATAGACACCAGCCTTTGACTGAGCAACTCACCGATTCGTTGGTCGAAAGCACTAGCCTGCGCGCAGAGCTTCGCAAATTTCGTTAATGTCGTACCATTCTCATATTCCATGTCCCCCCTCCCCCCCGAAAATACACCTGCAGGACGAAGGCCTCTCCCAGCGATCTCCACTCACCGCTTTGTTTCCTCAGACCATTTGCGCCCACGCCTAAGTTCTCCCACTTCATCACATTGGTTTTTAAAAAAAAAACACGCAGGCAGGAAACGCAGTCCTCTATTGCGTTTCCTCTCCCTTGGCTGCCGTTCCGTTTCTCGGCCTAAGATATCGCCGGTTGGCTATCTTTTCTGTATGTGCATTACACGAATTCTTGCCTACCTCACTTCGTCCTCGTCATCTGAGCTACACCCCATCTCACAGGCCGTTTGCAGGAAGCAGAAGGACTCCTCAGCCAATAGTAAGGCCGAATGATTCTCGAAATGTGTTCATCCGCGCCGCGTCGTCTGTTCACCGCCACAGTAACCACAATATACGACGTGCATGTGCAAAGGCCCTTACATGTCACGCGTCGCAGTAACATGTCATGTACCAAGCAAAAATAAAACGAAAAATAAATAAACCAGACAGTTACGCCCGGAACTATATTCAGCAACGCAAGGATATATTATCTTTGCACGCCTCGTGCCTTCAGCAGTGCTGCAAAAGACTTATCTGATGGTGTATGGTATACCAGGTGTTATATTTTATGGATAAGAATATTTGTTTCATGGTTTGACTTGAGCTGGATTACTGAAAGAGTTCGACATTACTTGCACAAGAACTTGCACAAGATATGATCAGCCGCCCAAGATCATTCCTCGACCCTTTAAATAATCACCTGCGTTCTTGAACATCAATTTTATTGCTGTATATTGCTTTGATGCCCAATGTACGTGTGCTATGCTGAATTAGATGCCAGAAAATGCTGACAGAAGTGCGGGAAACTTAATGCAAAGCTTGCAGCGGCGTTTTTGATATGCTGAAGGGAATTTTCAGCTGTGCATAGTTTAACAAACCAATCGCTAATTAATAGTGCAGTAATTGCGTTGTAGCTGAAAAGCTTTAATTTTTTTTCTGTTGATGTACTCTCCTTGGTCACAAATAAATATCAACCGTTTCAGTTTTCCTTCATGAACTGTGTTTGGGCATTACAGGGATATACATGTATAGCCTGTTTGTATCTCAGCATTTATGTTCCTAATACGACTTCATCATACCCGTGTCGCTTGTGCACATTTTACTCATGTGTACGACGTATTTGCTATACTCATGGAATCAAACACATCAACTTTGGACTATCTAATGCGCGCATTCTCGTTTCCAACGCCTCCAGCTGGAAGAAACGAAACTATCAAAAGAAGCGAAACTATCAATTTTATTACGCTCTTACTAAGCCAAGAAAACTGGCATAGCAGTGCTGCAAACTGCGCGTAATACTACGTCTAAAATGGACAAAACTGATGTGTTATGCACCCCTCTGAAATATACCGCTAATCTGTTATTGGGAGATTTGCAAAAGTCTTGTGAACATTTAACGCATTATACGTAAGCTGCAAATTATTACACCAAATTTGTCCGCTTTATGGCTTCTCTAATATATGCAGTTTAGAGAACTGCGTTATCTGTTTTTGGTGCAGAGTTACCTATTTGTAAACTTAGTTTATTCTTTATTTTAAGCTTACCAATTTCTGGCAATCTTTGTAAAAAAATTCAATGAAATAAATGAAAATTCTGCTACCTACAGCCATTAGAATGTACCTTTCAATCTCAAGTGCAACATATTTCATTTAGATCGGTCCAGCGGTTGATTCGCGAGAGCACTTATACTTTTTTTACACGTATTTGGATAGAAAAATAATTGGACTTGGCAGCTAGCGAAAGCTTCCCTCTTAAGTACCCTAGACAGATATTACGGGCTGAGGGCTTATATGGCGATCGGTAGGTGCGTTAATTACCTCGTGTAAACCTACGCTATGGGCGGGGCAGCTCCGCGCATGCGTAAAGAATTATGCATCCCCCACATGCTCCATCACACCAGACTTGAAATTAAATGGTCGTGAAACGTTTGTCATATACGAGTGACGTTACGTACATGTTACTTGTCTAATAACAGCTGTAGCCGTGCAAACGCGTGCTACACTTCGCACAGCTTGCGCAGCTTGCAACGACTTTGCTCGCTACGACGTCTTGTCGGCGTCGGGGATCCTCCTGACGGAGCGCGCGACGTAAACGTACGGGGCTCTTTCTCACCTGACATGACGAGGCCTTGCCACCAGCCTCCGGCGGCACCGGTGCCGCGAGCGTCCTTCCTCTTCTTCAAACGGTCATCGCTGTGGCGCCAGGGGGCGGCGTGGCCCCAGTGTGTTGCCCTGTACAGGGCCGTTCGACATCGAGGAACGCCATGTGTCGCTCCGAAAACACGCCGGACGTTTCTTTCTCCTTTTTTTTTTTTGTCAACGGTGGTTCCTGGGGCGTTTCCGGAGCCCGCAGGCGCGTTATCGTCGCCTCGTTAAGCTGATAGCTGGTAGAATTTCCTAGAAAAAAAAAAAGAAAAAAAAAAAGAGTCTACCAGGGGGAAACTTGGCGCTAGTGTCGACGGGTAGCCGCAGTGCACGGAGCAACGAGAGAACTGTAGGAGGGAGCATTACTTAACAAGTTGGAAGCCGAGAAAAAGTCGGCCCAACGCGTGGTCATAAGCTTTGTAGTGCCTTCCATGCACCGCCGTGATATCCGCGCTCAGCGCATGCTTTTCAGAAAAAGACAGCGGGTGCGACCCCAACATGCGACAGCCGCGTTCGCACGTTGCAAAGAAGGCGATAAATGTGTGCGTTGAAACAGACGACTCGAAGTTACATCCCATTAATTGAAGGCGGCGACAACAGCAACAACAACAACAACAACAGCAATTTGTTGTTGCTGTTGATGATGATGATGATGATGATGATGATGATGATCACGTGTGTGTGGCTCGTACCCACGATGGGAGATTGGCCAAGAAATGGGTGGATTATGCCAAATTAATATTCCCCAAGCACACCGGGAGAAAATGCGTAGAGAGTGGTTGCCGAAGCATCCCAACGAGTGCACGTAGGTTTAATATGTACCGGGAACCAAGGCACACTGAGACGACTCCGGCGAGCTCAGGGTCACGCTGACTTTTTGAGAGAAAATATAGAGTGGCCTCACTCCGATTTAAACAGCGAACAGGAGAGGGACTGGCGTCGTATTCAGACGAATACATACCCCAACCTGCACCACCTACACAGAATACACCCCACGAGGTTCACTGACGAGTGCCCGTGGTGCACAGACACATCCACACTAAAACACATCACATGGGAGTGCCCCAGGAGGCCTCCGCACATAGACAGTCCCATATTACACCAACATCTACTAATGAGGAATAGGCAGTGGGAGGCATGGCTTGCGGACGAGGGTCGGGAGAGCCAGTTGGCTCTTCTGGACCAAGCCCAGCGAGCCGCTCGTGCCCGTGGGGCCCTGGAATAGGGGCTCCAACCATCGTGCCTTATTTTATTTACATTGAATAAAGTTTTACTCTCTCTCTCTCTCTCCCCTAGAATATTTCCAGTACACACTACAAATACCAAGGGCGATGGCTTCGCGAAGAGTTGTTGCCTCAAAACATGGCTCGCAACCATGAGGAGGATTGGCCACACTGGATGTATTGAAACGTGCAGTCAACAACACAGGAAAAGGGGTAAAGGTGAACATTCAGAACGAAGCATTTGGCAGTTAACCAGTAACACAGATTTTGAGAGTTGAACTGCGACGTCTGGCCGCGTGACGTAATGGCACCTGCTTTTCTTTTTATTTTCTTCCTCTACTGCTGAGAATATCGCGTTTGTGCCAGCATTAGACAACGACATGTATGCTACCCATCATGGTACCCATGGTAACTGACAAAGCCCCTCTATTCAGCTGAACGATCGCAGCGCTAGTGTTCCCTCTAGCAATTTTTTTGCGGGAAACTCAATGCACAGCAGATTTGCGTGACCTCCAAGAGGCTCACTGCGCGCGGGGAGCGCTGAAGATTTCGGAGGACATGCAATGATCGGATTCTGAAACTGGACCACGCTTTGTGTCCTATAAAAACGGCCGACTTCAAAATAGCTGCACTACCTGCGTGGGAACCATGGGCCACAAAGTTTCCTACTGAAAGCACTATAGAGGGAACTCTGCACTGCGATTGTCCAGATACCACGGAAATGATGGTTACCGTGTGGATTTCTGGATCTTTGTGGTTGTGGCATCAGTTGTTCTTGTGGTTTTGTTTGTGATGCTTTTCCTGCCTTTGTTGGGCCTAATAGCAAAGCAATACTATATTTCTAAACGTAGAAGATAAGACCATACGTACACGCATAATCACTGCGAATTGTGACATTTATAACACGACACTTTCTTTAAGAAGATCAATCCGCAAAACCAAGAAGCCGTCCGAAGCCGGAAGAACGCAGTCCAGGCAAATCCATGACCGTAATTGCCATGCTGGCGGAACATCCACGATAGCAGCCCCCGTAGACACCAGCGCCAGAGTCCCCTCTGGTGACTTTTGTATGAAACTATGCCATAGGCAGCACAGTGTGTATTTGTTCAAACTTCGTCTTTCTGGCTTCAAAGGACCTTGATATGGGGATCCGTATAAGCTTAAATGGTGGGCTATGTGCGTTGGTTAACGAATAATACAGCCCAGTTGACGTTGCAGTATCCCGCATCGCAAATGGCTGCATGCCTTTGTTCGATGTTCTCCATTACGTTTATTTCATACACCTTGCAGCAAATTTCAGGACTTAAGAAAATGCGTGGCATCGAGCACTTGTTTCATCATTTTTATTTCTCTTACCATCGTGTAACTCCGCTGTACGTACCAGCTGTCCTTCCGCTTTCTCCGAGTATAGACCTCTTTTATCATCATCATCATCATCATCATCATCATCATCATCATCCAATTTTATGTCCACTGCAGGCCTGCGATCTCCAATTACCCCTGTCCCGCGCCAACCGATTCGAACTAGCGTCCGCGAATTCCCCAATTTCATCGCCCCGCCTAGTCTTCTGCCGTCCTCGACTGCGCTTCCCTTCTCTTGGTACCCATTCTGTAACCCTAATGGTCCAACGGTTATCTAATCTGCGCATTACATGACCTGCTTATCCGCTTCATTCTTTTTTCTTAACTTCTTTAGGTGGCATTAAAACTAGTAGGTGAGATAAACAAAAAATTGGCAATCATTATCATCATAATCAGAAATGCGTTTCCGTTATCAAAAGAGCACCGACATTATGGTGGCCACCATATCGACGTGGCCTTTTATACTAGTGGTTCTTTTGCGTCTGCGTCAAATGAAGGTCCAGTTACATAAACGCCACAATAAAGATACTGACGAGCGTCGGAGCGCCCTAACCACTTTACTGTCAATACTGGTTGCTACCAAACAATTTCGGCTTCGCTAACCAATAGACGGATGCGGCATGACGTCATGATGCATTATAGCTGTTTCGCCCCCGCGCCTGCTGTCGCTTCGGCTCACACAGGCGAGAGCAGCTAGAAGATACGCGCCTACTCTTGCATATATATATATATGTATATATATATATATATATATATGAGCATCATCGTCTTACCGAACCTTATTGCTACTTGACGTAAACAAATCTTGCTCATTGTCTTGATGTCACGCTAATGTCGATGATGCCATTTCCAGCATTTCGAGACAAATGCTAGTCATCAAATTAATATCTAAACGTTTCCCCAACTTGTGGCTCTCCGCTATCAAGAGCCCCGATGCCGGGCCGCAACCATGGCCCAGTCCAGAGGGCCCACGATGCGGCGGTCGGGCATGGCCCGACCGTCCCAACGTGGTAGCGGCCCGCAGCGCGCTGAGTCGCGTACCTCAGGACCTTCGTTAAAGTTTTGCATCCATCCATCCATCCCAACTTTCGTTCGGGCGCGGTCAAGCCCTTCTTTTGGGGGTTTAGAAACGATATGTGTCAATACTACTTTTAAGTCGCTCCCCGAAAAAAAGAAAAAAAGAAGGCTGTTGTGAAAGTTCCACGTGCAAACTGGGGCTCTGCTTCTGGCGCGCATCGAAGTGTGGAATAACTGGCGCGAGTCGGCGATCGAAACGTCGGCATGGCAATCGAGCCGGCTGTCTCCTCAACTTGATGTACGACCAGGAGCCGCAGAATGTATATACCGACCCGGCGTCAGCGTCGCGTGCTATTGGTATACACACCGGGCAGTATGCGCATGCGCAGCTTCGGGGCAGGTGGGCGCGGTGACGGCGGGGACCGCTGAGCGTATGCAAAACGTTCTAATCACGCGAAGCAACTCTGCCCGTTGGCGTGCATTCGTACAGTTTTATCCACTCTCTGATTCGGCCGTACACCAACGGCAGTCGATATAGGTCCTGCGCTTGTGTCCATACCTGACGACTCGCGCTACTATAAGCCCCATACATCAAGCAGCTAGCGGCGACGAAAGAAATCGCTCGCCATCGTCGTTCTGTATGCGTTGCTCGTCTCTCCGGAGAGAGCCATAGACTAGGAAGTTCCCTGGGTAAATCTTAGATGACAGTTGCGCCCTGTTCAGGGACTGTGGCACTTCATCACTACTTCGTACTCTCTACTACAGTACTCTCTACTACTACTACTACTACTATTACTACTACTACTACTTCGAGCACTACATCGAGTACATCAATGCGTTGATGGACGCAACGTGTATATCAGATCACGAAGTGGCAGCAGCGAGCGAAGTTGGGCTTGTAACCACAGTTGGGTGTTGCACGGCTTCGGAAGTGCGAAACGGCGTGGTAAGACGAGTAAAAAATGTGAAGCAGAGAGAGCACGAGCGCTGAATAACAACTGTGAATTTTATTGCAGCAAGACAATATGTAATGCGCACAATCCGGCGCATGCTTGCGCGTACAAATACCATCGTCGGCGTTTCATTAACAGCCTTCTATTGACGCGTTTTGAAGAAAAAGAAAGAAAGAAAACATTGCTCTTCGTCATTCGTTGGCGAAGCGCACTTCACGGGTGATTTTCGTCGTCTGTGATGACGCAGCGGTCTAGACCAAATTAGTATCCATTTTGCCGAAAGCTGGCGGAAAGAGTATAATTAAACTCCTTCCATGCAGTTACGCGTGCATGTGACGTCATATCCGGGTGAATGCATTACGGAATCGCTTTCCTGTTAATTTCGAGAAGAGGTCGGCGCTCGACGCAAGTGCAATGAGTTGGTGGGTAAGTGCAGGTGCGTTGGGGGGCCAGCGAACGAACGAACAAACAAACAAGCAAACAAACAAACAAACAAACAAACAAACAAACAAACGAACGAACGAACGAGTCGGTTTAGGCGAGTCGGTGAGAGTGAGTGAGTGAGTGAGTGAGTGAGTGAGTGAGTGAGTGAGTGAGTGAGTGAGTGAGTGAGCGAGCGAGTGAGTGAATGAACGGGGCGTGAATTGGAGAGTGATGAGTGTGGTTGCGTGTGCGTGTGAAGACCGGCGAGGTTAGCCTCGTGCTGTTACGACGGCACAGGTGGTGTCCTAATCCAGGCCCCAGCAGTTGAAAATTAATTCGCAAACGATTGCCTAAAATATTCATAGCGAGCATGAAGTTATGGAGAAGTGTATGGAAGTGGTTTTAATTATATTCTTGCTGCCAGCGTTCGAGAAAGTTGGCACTAATTTGACGTAGGCCGTTGCGTCGTCACAGACCTTGAAAGAACAGCCACCAAGCGTGTTACGAAAACCGTGAAACGAGATGAAAATACAAGATGACGCTATAAAACACAGCTACCCGTTATAGAATGTTGCATCTTAGCCTCCCTGTTTGCGGAAACGAAAGCATTTTTGCCATATCAAACACGAGGAGATGGTCACATTATCCACGTACACAGAGGTCTTGCTTCTGGAATCCAGCCGTATTCAGCCAAGAAACATCGTTTATTCAGGATACAATATATATAACACATACATTAAAAGAAAGGCGGAGAGGGTGGACAGAAGAGCTGAGCTTCTGACCTGCAACGTTGCGTAGAGAAGAAGAAAGACAGGGACAAGAAAACGAGAGGGAAAGGAGGTGCTAGAAGTAACGATCAAAAGTACAGGGGGCTAACGTACTAAATACATTAACTATACCAGCCGTCTGCGTTGTCTGTGCACTTTCGTTGACCGTTGAGTGGGTCTAAGCATATCTAAAGCGGTCCTATACCCTGGTGTCAACGTCACCACAAGAAAAAGAAAGAAAGAAAGAAAGAAAGAAAGAAAGAAAAGGCAGCAGTGCTCTTCTTAGGCGGTGCTATACTGCTCTCGCGTTCGTGTTATACCCGAATATTGGGCTGAAAACGGGCTCCACCAAAGCGAGCTAATGATGCGACAAGTATCCGGCTTTGTGCTCCGTATGCAGGACAGTGCAAACCATTTCTGCTATATAGAACCAGCCTACACTCTTAGGCAAAGTTACACCCTTTTGGGTGTATCTCTGCCACACAACAATAATTGTCATCTGCCTTGCTTGCGTTTCCTTTCTTGAAAAAACGTCGCGCCCGCTACTTTCCTGTCGGGAATGCTATGTCATGCTGATAACGCGCATGCCATTCGTTACTGGGAAATATACCGGGCTCGCCGCGTTAAAGAAAGGAAATGCGGACAAGACAGATGACGATTATCGTTGTGTGGCAAAAGAGTAATCTTGCTTAAGAGTGTATATGTCCCCTGATAGAGCAGAATAAATTCCGTAGAACTGCAAACAGGATAGAGGTTCACGCGAAGGTGAAGAGACTTGATGCTACCGACGGTGGGCGAACTAAGGGAGCCTCGATCTGGAGTCAATATCTCGACGAGGGGTCGTCCTCAGAGCTTGACGAATATAAACTTCCCTTGTCGAAATATTGGCTCAAACTGAGGCTCCCCATTTTCACCCATTGCTCATCCCAGACGAAGCGCGTGTTCCAATTCTGGGCAGCGTTGTAGTCAGTCTACGCTTACAGCTAAGAGGACAGGTTCAAGCCCAAGCAATGGAACGCCTCTGGAACGGTCTGGAAGACATCTCTGCGACATGACGTCATCCCGCTTCGACAAGGAAAAAATAAGAAAATGCACAGTGTATATTTGTATTTTAACACTTTACATGAGCGAATTCTATGAAAAACACAATGTCGCATATATTAAGCACGTAAGAAAGCACCACTACGTTTTCCTGTGAGCAGACGACCTTCCCGTCGAGTTTTCAACATGGCTTCCAAGTCGTCTGCTCAGCCGCCATCTTGTTTGGAAAGCAATGCAGCCCGCATCGTTTTTGACTCCGATGCTGTCTGCGCGTATATGTGTCTTTTGTTCGTCAGAATTGCAACTCGACTTAGGACGGCCGCTCTCCGCTTAGCTGTCTGTTTGGCCGTCTGCGGAGAGCATTGGAACATGGCCTAAGTCTTGAAGTTCTTGTCAGGACATGAAGTGACTGTTGACGACGAAGTCTTGACCGGGGGAATCCCCTTGTGTAAACGTTGGCTCCGGCCTGCAAGTCTTGCCTTGTCTGGCCACTGTTGAACACTTGCATGTAACTGGTTATTCATTCATTCACTCAACTCATTCATTTGGGTAAGGTGCGGCATTGAGATAAGTTGTTCTGCGTATTGAGGTGACCAGTCGTGCGGTACGTCGCCTTCACCGGGCATTTCCCCTGCCGTCTGGTCCTTTGTTTCGGTTTCCCACCCTTACTTTCCTTTATTTTGTTTGCACATGCTACGTCAGGTGACGATACGTACATACAACGTGCTCGAAATCGATAAAATTTAGCTGGAAATTTAGAGCTTGCTTGTGCTCTTGAGACGTTAATGCGCGGGTCACCTCGTATAATTCATTCATTCATTCATTTATTTATAACGTAAAGCATTCCTAAAGGTAGCTAGGCTCGCAACAGCATTGGCAGTATTTACACCATTGCCCAGTTCCTAGAAAGCATTCTCTTGCTCACAAGCAATTACGCTTACCCACAAAGAGGGATTTGCCAATAAGCAGGTGGCTTTAAAGTCATTTTAAAATGTATTACTTCTCATAAATCAAAAGAATCTGAGAATAAAACTATGCGGAATCACTGTTCAGTGCGACATTAATCGAAGAACTCGCCGAAATTCTCCCGTCGTGCTTTAGGTAGAAGTGCCTACATATAGTGCCCCAGCTTCTGCCCACATTCTTAGATAATAATTAAGCATCGATCTAATGCCGCGAAAAGAGAATGAGGAGGTCTCACCCATAGATCACAGCCGTTGACGCAAGTGCAGGGTTCAGCCACCAGAGTGCGCATGCTGCCACAGTCTTCGCGTCGCTGCTTTGTTAACTCTTCCTATTGCTTGACACTACCACAATTTTTGTCGTAGCATCGAAACACAAAAATGTGCTAGTGCCAAAAAACGGAAGGTGTGGGTCTTCTGATTCGCCGGTGTAGATGGATCAGCTAGTCCAGGTCCGGTACGGGATGCTGAGCCTGTAAGAAAAGGTCCATGGCGAACCAGTTGCACACTTCCGTGTAGAGAATATTGCGCTGATAAGGCAGGACCCCTCATCAACAATCAAGGCAGGAGTACCTCAACACTTCTGTTTAACGGGAAAATGATCGATATGAAGCTTTAAGTAGATACATATCAATAACGAAACATTAATTTACAAGCAATTCTATTAACAAATTCAATTCTAGGCTTTTACGTGCCAGAACCACGATATATGATTATGAAGCACGCCGTAGTAAGACACTTCGGATTAATTTTGACCGTCTGGGGATCTTTAACGTGGTTCCAATGCACGGTACACAGGCGTCCTTGCATTTCGCCCCCCATTGGAATGCGGCCGCCGCGGCCGGGATTTGAACCCGGGCCCTCGAGTTTAGCAGCGCTGCGCCAAGGCCACTACGCCATCACGGCGGGTCAACCTACGTGCGTTCGTGACGAATTTAGGTTGCTGGGAACGCTTGATTACTAACTAGCGAACCTAGGAGCGGAATACCCTTTGCGTGGTGCTACCGTAGACTCCTTTCAAGGAGAACACGAAAGTACTTAACAAATCTGTTCGCCTTATCGGAAATTCCGCCTTACCAGAAGGTTACCCACTCTTTAGGTTCCAACTGCGGGTCTCTGAATAGAACGAGTTATCGGAGAATTCGTATTAAGGGAGTTCGTAGTAACGGACGCCGCTACTCATCTATGCAATGTACTCAGAGACAGACAAATGTTGAAATCATCGATTATACAGGAAAAAAAAAACAGGAAAAGAAAGAAGAAGTTGTGGCAGAGCCGTGTCATGCAACGACGTCACTACAGAAGCAGGCGGGTCGCAGTTGAGTTACCTATAGCACTAGCGCATTCGGCAGAGCGAAGACAAGGTTCTGTTTAATTTATCATAACGGCACAGCAAGCGCCAGACAGACGTTACACGACTGGTCAAGTTTTGAGTGCTTGCAAGGCCTGGTCCTGGGCTATGCACATGCGGCCGCGAAAGTTGACGGAGCAGGAAGTGAGAAAATTAAATTCCCTCGCGACTTCTGCAGTCAGCCGGCAGCATAGGTTAAAGAGTGACGATCTAACGGAGAACAATCGAACTTTTTTCTATTAGTGTACGCGGTATAGGCAGCACTTGCGCCGATCTCGTTTTTATTATTATTATTATTATTATTATTATTATTATTATTATTATTATTATCATTATTATTATTATTATTGCGTGCTCCGAAACCTTTCGAGCATGAGTGGTAATATAACCGATTTGCTGCTCCTGTAAGCTCTAATGATACATCACTTGATCATAGTTAATGCGTTTAATGTGCTACATTAAAACCATGCGGAAGATTGACGGAACACTATCTGCTTGAGATAAGCGAGATAAAAGAAAATGCAGGGATGCTGCAACTAAGGTCGTTCGCTGTTCGACGTTAGAAAGATCGATGCGCTCAAAAGAAAGAAAATGAAAGAAACAACGTGGATGCGCACTGACGTAAGAAAACAGCACAAATGGGATGTCGAGTGCGATCAATAGGAATAGTAAGCGTACATTTTCCTCTTGCACGTTGGCTTAATGCAGTGCATTAAGATCACCAGTAAATTGTAGCAAACCTCTCTAGAGCCTTCTAATCACACCGAGACGGCAGTTGGTTACCAGTTTCTGTCCCATATATATGTTAGTACCGATAGAATGCAATGATTGTAAACTGCGGTAAGCTCCCGGTCATGACTTGGGGCCTTTTTTGCTTACGGTATTGAAATTTGTACGTACCGAGAGATGGGGGTCTGGGTCAGAACTTCCAGGTGACCAATTCCAAGCACGACTTCAGGCATTCGTGCGTCGTCGATGAGACGTGACCGCAAGGCGTCGTCCTCGATGGACGCGCCGTCGTCTTTGACACTCCGAGAACCCAAACGTCCCAGCGGTCCGACATATATCTGCGAATTCCGCCAGTGCCACGAACGACACCGGTCTCGGCGGGGTCTGGCGCTGGAGGCAGCAGGGGGGCGCTGGCTGATGCCTCCGAGGTCCCCGGCGGCTCGCCGGACCAACGCGCCCACTCTGCAGCGCGGTGTCCTGCTGTCCTTGCAAAGACTGTGCGGGCCCTGGAAGGACAACATCACAATCATCCTCGTCATCGTGATCATCCTCACTCCACCACCATCACCAACGTCTTTCGCCCCGGCGATGGCGAATTCGAATGGCGGAGTCGGAGCAGCCGACCGGCTCCGCGAGCGAGCACCTCATTCGTGCGTAGAGCCCGGGTACGAGCCACAAGAGTTAACCATCGAGCTTCAAAAAGGCACTCCCCACGCCAGAGCAGGGTTTGGTCTCCCTGACTCAGCGTTCGGCATCTGTACCTCCGTTCGAGAGCTCCTGAATCCGATAAGGATAAGGACACCAATCTGTAACCTCCGCATTCCGGAATTGCACACAACAGTGCGGCAGCACGCAACACTTCTCTTCATAGGTGATTAAGAAAAAAAAGAAAGAAAGAAATCCCTGCGGCTATTTTCTTTACCGAATCGTCAACCACTGCTGCTCGCATGCATTGTACTGATTGCGATCAGCGATAACATGCAGCTTTCTGCATTCGGTTCTTCGTGTGCCTCGATTTGAGTTGTGCACTGTAAATTTTATTAATTGCTTCGTTATACTGCTACCATGTAAGCTGTTGTGCAAGAGAGCCAGTACCACGTCAGGACTATCCGTCTTTAATGTCATCTTCCTCTCTATTTGAAAGGAAAGTAAGCAAAGTTCAATATAACTACTTAAGCTCGGAATCACAAGATGGCGTCGCAAGGATTTTCGCGTTCGCGGTGTTCCGTAAACTGCAATAGTTGTAACGGACAGGCCTAAAACTAATGACTCCAGTTTTGTTGTCCGCACGACACATCCTGCTCCACAGCAAACAAATAAAGAAGAAATAGAATGTTTCCGACATTAATGCTACCAACGCAATGCGCAAAGCCCAGTGCTTTCGATGTTCTATCGTGGAGTCCCAACTCGATTCTTCCTGTTAGCAGGCGCCGACACCACGCAGGGTACGTGCCCACACTATAAATGGACGACGCGCTCTGCTTATCGATCAACATAAATCACCTCTCGGCCAGTGCTAGCCGCGTCTCCGTTGCTTTTGCGTTTGGCTAATTTGCGGATGAATTTTTTTTTCCAAGTGCCCACCACCTCTGCGAACGTCTGGGTAATGAGGAACAAGCTTCTGTTAGACACGTTTCTCCTGGACGACTTCTACGACATCAACCACGCTGGAACATGGCTGCCCCCTCGTCAATATATCTTCACTACAAATCATTATTCTGTCCGCAGTTCATATAGCTGTGGCGGGCTGACGTCCACAGTGCAAAACCCGATCGTAACATTCGCACTGTTAAAAGTTGCCTGGTCGCAAACATTTACTGGTGGGCACAGGCATATGTATACAGGTTCTCCATGCACCGAAAACCAGATTGCAACCTTCACAATGGCTGCAACTTGGCGCTTGCGGCAACTTCTAGGCGCGGAACAAGTCCCGGCAGGGTGCAGTCTCCAGAATTCTCCGCCGAGTAGTATCTTGCGCAGCTCTCGGCGACTAGTGAAACAAGATTACGAACTGACTACTGCGAGAGAAAGAAGGGAAACCTAAAGTGCCTTGATGTTCGTTTCATTGCAGCGTTATAAAGGGCCTTAGGACTTCAGGGCCTTATAAATGGCCTATAGGACTTTAAATCGGACCTATGAGGATGCAGTTCACAATCCCTATCACCCCACTGAAGGCCAGAGCGTATGGCCAACTACACAATAGGGTAAGCCTACATCCCAAATCGCCAATACGTAAGCATGTATTTGAGCAAAAGCTTTTGAAATAAACTCAATTCGGGAAGCCATACCGAGGGTACCGGTCCAGTGGACGCCGCGAAGCATCTTTTTTAGACAGAAAATGGCGGAGGACTGTACTGGCGTTCGGTTCCAAGGGAAACGTACGAAAAAAATTAGGTTCGGACGAGGACATCCCGGAGTTGAAAGAACTGCGAGAAAGTAAGCGCACCTTCACCCGTAGCACGCCCCGTACTCGACTTCTCTTTCGAGAACACCTGAGCAACTCACTGCGATCCGGCTCCAATCGGTCGGGGCAATGACGAAGCGTGGCGCGGCAGGAAGGAACCAGGGGTCTCTGCAGCACCGGGTCGGTCGGCAGCGGTGCGAGCCTTCGGAGAGCTACACCTTGCGACTCCCAGGTATAGCCTGACCCGTCGTGTGTGTGTGTGTGCCCTACAGAGGGCAGGCGCAATGATCGATGGTGCAGGAAAGCCGAAGCAGTGGGGGGCTAAAATGGAATACACGGGGCATAGCGAAAAGAACGGGACAGCCAGTGCCCCCCCCCCTCTCCTCATTGCCTCCTCTGGTAGACCAACTGAATGTGGAAGGGGGTGGGAGCACCAGAGCCATCGCCATGGTAACGGCCAGTCACAACAACCTGGTTCACCCTCGTGTCCTCCTCCTCCTCACTTTGCCGCACTGCTACGCTTCACCGTGAGGCAGCCAGGCTCGTTTCGAACTCTCCTACCCCCCTCCCTCCCTGCCTTCTTTCTTCCCTCCTCGCAGGAATATAGTTGGCTGGCCACCCGATTCCTAAGCGGAACGACGGATGCGAACTGGGCATACGGAGCTGCGGTGTCACGGTTCGCGTGAAGCGGCGTCGCAGAACACCCGCGCGCGCCCCCCTGCGGGAAAAGGGGGGAAGAGATCGGTCGTGGGAAGGTCTTCATTATTGGCCCAAATCACGCGCCCCGATCTCGCCTCGACTCGGGGTCCCCGCGCATTTGGGAGAAACGGGGCGAAGTGCTCCTTTTTTATCTGGACAGTACAAGCTCTCTTGATAGGGTAAAGTGCTTCTTATAACCCGCGTCTATCTATATGGCGCGCTGCCATGCATCGGCGCCGAACCGAGGACGTTCCTCTGTCCGCGCGGTGGAACGATATAATTGCGACGAACCAGCAGCCCCCCCCCCCCCCCCCCCCCCCCCCCTTTACCGCGCGTACGTCGAAGTCCAGGGGTCCCCTGAACATGCGTGGCGAATGTCACGAGCGGAGTCATCGGTGGGGAGTAGCGATCGAATGCTGATATACAGAAGGCTCGCCATCGCCACGAGTGCGTCCTTCTGAACTGTGTGGAAACGTGTTCTAATTCTGCTGGTGCCCGTAATTCCTGCACATGTTCGGCTCTGATGACTGGCTCCGTTTTCTAGTCGCATTCGCGTTTTTTTTCCCCTGTCTGATGGCATAAGTCGGTAAGGAAGCACGGTTTGTCTCTAGCTGTACTGGATGCCGGACTCTACGAGCGGACCATACAAGTAAATGCGTATACTCACGAACCTGTAGTCCAGGTATATTACGTAACGACGTACTGAGTACCGGCCTCTGTGCGTGGACAGGCGTAGGTGTCTCCCGGGCATGAGCCAAAATAACATCAATCAATCAATCAATTGGAAGGATACCGAAGAAGTCGGCGGCGGTTTTGCAGCAGAGGGCAAGATGAATATGAAGCCGCTTGAATCTCAACCTGCCCTCTTTTATAACCGCTGCGTCTATTGGCCTACACTTACAGATTGTTGCGCCATTAACTTAGGTGGTAAAATATGCAACTGCGCTAAAGGGCAGTCGACGGGTACCGTGTCTATACAGGTCATGTCTTTGCGAGGCGCGTTGCTACGTTTCTCGTGTTGCGGTGGCCGTCTTTAGCCTCTCCGAAGGAAACCGCGACGGTAATTTCTTTTCCAGCGCATTCTGCAAAAGCCCAATGCGTCCACACACAGTTTAGCGTACTTAAGCCTAACGGGATCGTTTTTCAAATTGCTTCAAATCCGCCAACATCCGAGAAGTGTGACGAACGAGCAACGGCCCTCGTAGTGCATCTGCAGCCAATGGCCGAGCTTCACAGGGAAAAAAAATTTAATTATGGGGTTTTACGTGCCAAAACCACTTTCTGATTATGAGGCACGCCGTAGTGGAGGACTCCGGCAAATTCGACCACCTGGGGTTCTTTAACGTGCACCTAAATCTAAGTACACGGGTGTTTTCGCATTTCGCCCCCATCGAAATGCGGCCGCCGTGGCCGGGATTCGATCCCGCGACCTCGTGCTCAGCAGCCCAACACCATAGCCACTGAGAAACCACGGCGGGTGCACAGGGGGATGGAGACTTGTAATGATCAACTGCGTTACGATATCTATAGAGTCTGTATAGAGCCAACTTAAGGTATGCATGGCCCCCTTGCCGAATTGTTGGCTCGAGAGAAATCTAGCGTTCGATCACTGCTGGTCACATAGGCAGGCGTGGTATACCACGCGGTATGAAACAGTCTTACACATGTAGTTATGACCAGAAACAACAGCTTATAGTGTCATTTGTAACCGGTATATGACAAATGGATCTAGCTATATGCTTACGCTAGTGGTGCGCGAATATTCAAATTTATGAATAAGAACCGAATGGCTTTAGTTGTTCGATTCCGCAATATGACATAGACCTACGGACGTTCGTTCCTGACCGCATATAGGGGACAAGAATTGTTAACAGAGTCAACAGAGAGGGGAAGAAAGCGCGCAAAACCGTTTATAGAGTGTTGTTGATTCAGTTCGGCCTGAAACACATGCTCTTTCTTGTAACCATTGTTCGTGTAATGGCCTTTGAGTGAACGCGGGGAGCTGTGTTCTTGCATCATTTGTTCTCGCGCAGAATACTACTGTTATCTAATCCAGGACGTTTCCGCTTATAAGGCTGGCTGCATTCTTGTTATCTGAACTTGTCTGAAATGGTCTGACCGGTTAATTTGGTTAGTGATAGTGGAAGCACTGACAACTTTAGTTGACGGCTTTCCCAGAGCATATTTCTGCCTCAATAATATGGAGAAACAACCAAATTAGCACATAAATAAAACACGAACATGCGCATCATGATAAGGTCTTAGCATCACCACACTTGAATCAATCAGCAATGTGGTGGGCGTGACAAAAAAAACTTGGTAATATGTGCACATACGTATTCGAACAAAGAAAACAAGTAATCGAGCAAGACATGGGATTATACAAAGTAGGTGCATATCACTACCAAATATTCTTTTGTTTGCTTTCGTGTGCTTCGTCATGTTTGTTCTGCAAATAAAATGAACATTGATTGATTGATTGATTGATTGATTGATTGATTGATTGATTGATTGATTGATTGATTGATTGATTTACAAATAGCAAGAACGAAGCATTTCCTTTCGTTCGGTTAAGGAAAAGGAATATATTCGCTATTCGATTCATTATCAAGTTCATTACAAATATTCGTATAACAGATGAGAAAACTTGACTGTTCAGACGGACACCCTATAGTTTGCAGAAGTCACTCGTACGCGGCTGACCAGTGCGATGGCCTTCCCAAGTCAAGAATAAACTTACAGCATGTACATTCGGGTCACCGTGAAGCCGGCCGGAACTCCACAGTGCACCTGCAGAAGCAAGCGGCGGACGCATTCTGCCACCGCGTCAATTCACCGTGTCCAGTCATCGATTAGCTAAACGAGCAAGCGTACAAGCGCTTGCGTGGTAGCATATGTGGCCAGAGTTTATACGGAAAGATCTTCCCCCGATGGCGGCGGGCGTAAAACGACAAGAGTGTTTTTTTTTTTTTTTTGGGGGGGGGGGGGGGGGAGGCAAGCCACCGGGCGTTTTAACGAAATTGCTGGACGCGCTCGCCAGCCAAGACAGCCGTTGTCTTTCGACGCACTGCAGCGCGATTTGCAAGTGCACTCGGAAATTTGCGGATGGTGAAGTTTGCAGACATATATAGCAATGAACAAACTGCGCCTGGTAACATCGATAATATTGTTATAGTATTGGTAAGTCAGCCGCCGGTTTGTCTATACAACACAAAGAAGAACTGTCATGCTGAAACCGTCAACTCCAGCCGTCGATTATCGAGCACAAAGAGGAATTCTTACGCGCTTAAACAGTTATTTTTTTAGAGTGCCTAAGCGTGTCCGTGACTGTCATGATGACGCTGCCTTCCTCCTTTGTTTTTATTACGCCACAGTTCGACCGTTCAGTTGATAGTCGGCATTTGTGTCGTCCTCCTCGTTCTATTTCCATTCGCGCTTGTGCAGCCGCCTTCCTGTGCCATGAATCACTGTACTAACACACCGGCGCTTTATGTCGTTCTAAGCCATTGCTGCAGCGCTGTGTCAAACAAGAGAAAAACAGAAAGAAACCGGGATACGTATCCCTCTTAATCACTACACGAACTAATACAGTTGTTACTCTCTCATCAGCCTTTATGTACTACGCGTGTGTCTCACTTTGCACGGTTGTGCATTGAAAGTTATGCATCAGCTAAGCCCAAAGCCAAGACGAAGGCCTCTACCAGTGGTCCCCCATTAACCCTGTTCTCTGCCAATAGACTCCATTGTGCAACTTTCGAATTTCACAATTTTATCACTCCGCTGGTGTGCAGGTACGTGCTTACATAAAAAAACTGCAATTTTCAACAAAATCGCAAAAGCTGAGCCCATGCTGCGGCAAGATTGGCGTTGGGAGTAACTTTTAAGAGAAGTTCGCCTCAACAACGCCTCCAGTCGCATGCGAAGTGAAAGGATCCAATCACCGGAACTGTACACCGTCATGGCAACCATGGAGTATAGAGTACACTTCGCTTACCAAGATTCGCTGGCGTTCAAAAAAAGTCGGTTCCAGTTTTCTGCATTCACCGACCCAGTTACTGAACTGTTCCAAGCCGCGCGGTTCCACTTGGCGTTCCCACTTACCGCTGATTTCCTCCTGAAACGTTCCATTAGTTGCGGACAGCTGTGAGTCACGTACAGCACACGTCTGCGCCCCGCCAATGGTTGCAGACGACGGCAGCCATCGCGCAGACGTGCGCAACACACCATTGCCACTATCCTCACAAAGTATACGTACAGTAACTAAAGATGTAGACCTACGCAAACGGACTGATCTATAGACCAGTCGGACTGCATAGGGCTACCTCGTTAGTTCCTAAGCAGACAGCCCTGCCAGTGACAGCCCTGCAGTCCGAAGTGTAGGGCTACCTCTTTAGTGATGCAGGCGTTGAGCTTCTTGGCCGACTCGTTGATACGACTTGCAGACTACACCGTGCAGACGATCACGAAGACAACCATTACTTCCTGCGGGACTCGAATCTTGGATGACACAAATGAAGACGCCACAGAAGACGGGAAAGATGTCTAATGGACTCCGTAAAGGATTGGCTCTTGGAACGTGCAGACGAGTACAGCACCGCGCAGGTCTCTGTAGACTTCCACGTAGGCTTAGCTTATAGCCTCTTCGTGAACACCGACGCCAAGCACCGCACAGCCGCGACCTTCTCCGTCTGGTGCTGTTGGGTCGAATATGTTTCTGCAGAGCTCTAACGCTTCGTGGGGTTTTTCCCGATCGTCCAGCCACCAGGAGGCGTTGCCACTGTGTTGCCCGTGTCGTGCGCATTTCACGGGGCGCCACGGGGAAGGTTCTCGGCACACGCGATGGCATCGCCGGGGCGGACGTGTGGCCAGCTGCCGAGGCTGGTCAAACAGAGCGACGCGATGGACGCGCCAGACACAAAGAACCAGACCGGAGGTCTACGCAGTATGGCCGCCGCCGTAGAAAGAGAGAGATAGAAAAAAAAAAAAGGAAAAGAAAGCAGGATCGTCGCACCACGTTTGTTGCCTGGAGTACGAAACTGACCAAAGTTGCTCGCTATAAGCACGAACGCGTACAGACCGCTTATTTATGCTTTTTTTTTCCATTGTTAGGAAATCGCGAATGGGCAAAAGCGACAGGAGACAGTGAACTCACACCCACTCGCTGACTTCGCCATATTGCTGGATTTGTCATTTCCGTAATTATAATTATTCGCACCACAATTAAAGACGAACTGAAAAAAAAATTTCTAAACTTGTTAAAAAAGAGGGAGAAAAAGGCCTTGAACTGCATGTACTTATCGCATGGACTGTATCGTACACTGGTGGACACAGCTTGTAATGAAGCCCCGAAAAGCAACAATGCCCCAAAAGTGACAAAAAGTTGTGATAACGCCAGCCGCGGAGAGGTGATAGTGCCTCCTGCTGTTGGTCTCCCAGTGTGTCGCCGCGTAGGCGGTTATCTGTTGCGGCCGGTGACGTCACACCGGCCCCGTATATCTGGGTTGCTCAGCGGGGTATAAAGGCTGATTCCTTGTCAGGATGGCCGGTATCCCGATTACTTCAAAAATGACTTAGTGACTTGATGGAAGTTGAATCCATTGCTAAAACGGCTTTTTCTTTTCTTTTCTTTTTCTTTACCCCGTCACGCTATTGCTGCTATACCCCCACTACCCTCGCTTTTGCTGCTATATATGTACACTCTACTGCTACAACCACCGTCACTACTTACTATTGTTTCTAACTACTCCTGCCATTGGCTGTAACGCCTGTCACGCTGGCTCAGTGTCGTTACGGCATTCTGCTGGCGAGCACGAGGTCGCGGGTTCGAACTCCCCGACGCAGCGGCCGCGTTCCGACAAGGACCGAGCGCAAAGAACGCTCACGTGAGGGTGGACGTAAAAGAACCTCACACGGTCAACGTTAATCCAGAGCACGCGTCTACAGAGTCTCTCATAGACCGCGCATTGTTTTGGGACGTTAAACCCGACAACTGTTTAGTTGCTTTAACATCGATAGCTATACCAGCTACTACTGCTACTTATTGCTATAGTTATCCCATTTGTAAAGCGAAGGTGCTCCTACCGCGAATACTTACACGGCCGGAGGGCGTACATGATGTACATACATTTAGGGAGAGCGCAGTGACACCGAACAATCCAAACTAAAACAGACCACTCTCCGTGGCAACGAAACCAGGGAAGCTGGGAAGCAAATGGCGCGCAAATGAGAGAGGAGGAGAAGAGAAAAAGAAAAAAGAAAGAAAGAAAATGTTCCGCATTTTCATTCGCGTTGCTTTAAGCCGGAGAAGAGAATACCTAAACACCTTATTTACGACAGCAAAATAAGACAACTGTATCCGCGGTTCACACACGGCCTCAGAGTCAACAGCATGCACATTAAATATTTTATAACACCTTTATTGGTGTATAAAGGGTGTTTGGTTGTCTCATGGCCAATACCGTCACGTTTAAGGGGTAATATCCGGAACGTTGGTGGGGACCAATGAAGGTATATTGTTTGCAGACATTTTTCTGGCAACTAAAAACAAATTATAATAGCTGCTGCAGACGACACGAAAGGAGTCTTCGGTAAACTTTCGAAGCGATCGGAGTCAAATTTTCTCGTCAGATATTTCCATGCGCCTAAGGTTGTCAGAATCGCTGCACAGTTTTCGACCACGCCTTTTTCTCATCGCATATCTTGTCTCTCTCTCTCTCTCTCTCCACACACACACACACACACACACACACACACACACACACACACACACACACACACACACACACACACACACACACACACACACACACACACACACACACACACACACACACACACACACACACACACACACACACACACACACACACACACACACACACACACACACACACACACACACACACACACACACACACACACACACACACACACACACACACACACACACACACACACTACAGAATTCTTGGTGTCGTCTTTTGCACTAGGAGTGAATTCCTCCGTAAATTCCCAGTATCGCCGAAAGAAAAAAAAAAGGTAATTCTGTGCTGAACGTGCCACTTACACAGCGGCAGATGAATACGCGCGCATGGAATGAAGAGCAGCTTGTAACTTTCTTAAACGCGTAAACTTGAGGCCAACGAGAAGTGACGAGATGTCGAATCTGACAATGTCCAAAATACAGCCACACCGCCCATCGTTCCTATAGTGTATAATAGTTCAACGATTGGAACGCTCGACATCTCTCGCTCTCTCTCCTTTTCTTTCTTCCTTTTTTTTTTTTTTTCAGGCAACTGGCTAACTGCCATGGCCCACGACGGCCCTTGTTGAGCTGCGGCGAAGCGCACTTCCGGCTTTCGGGCAGCAACGAAGCCTCGCTCCACCCTCCCCCCCTTACCCCTCCCCGCAGCTTCCATATACGTACGCCGCCGCCGCATCGCGCATAGCGCTCGCATCGATCCGTTCGATTAATCGACGCAAATCCGAGTCTGCGTGCATGGGGGGGGGGGGGCTTTCCTCCTCTCCCAACTCGCGCAACACGCACGCATTCGCGTGCGCACGCAAAAACCACGCGATCCGCGTAGTGCGTGCGATTGGAACTCGCGACTCGGCCCCGGCGTTCTGTACCGATTTTTTTATTATTATTATCGTCATTATTATTTTTATTATTGCGCGGGGGAGTATTCCGAGGCCCAAAACGCGACTGCAGAACTCTGATCGAACATTGTCGTTTGCATTAACTATTCGCCGAAAGTAATAGTGAAAAGGAAAAAACGAAAACGAGAGAAAGAGAGAGAAAAAGAAATGATGAGAAAAGGATTAGAAAAAGAAAACAGGGTTTGCGTGTTGGGTTATGTAGACTGCTTTGTCGACGGATACGGTGACGGGCTTTCGCACATATAAAGACGATATGGCTTTAGGTTAAATATACATATTTATATTATCGAAGTATGATTTGCGTAACAGATAGGACTGCTATGGAGGCCCCGCTTATCGCACCCCGCGGAAGATGGTAATCGAATCCGTCGGGTCATATAATGCAAGCGATACGTTAAGTGGCTGGGCGGACTCTGCACATGGTGATTAAATGCCCACTGTACACGACTTTCTGGGGTCAATGACCTTGCTCCTGCCACGATATCGATATCCCAAGTGGACTTTCCTTTAATCTTTCGCTCAGTTCTTCCCTTTCCCCAGTGTAGGGTAGCCAACCGGGCTCATGCAGTCCTGGTTAACCTCCCTGTCTTTCATTTATCGTTTGCTCTCCCTCTCTCTCGCGAGATAGTTCAGGGATAGCTTACGCGTATGAGGGATAGTTTACGCTTAACTACTTGATCGCGGTATCTTAGCTTCACGCCTTCGTGCGCCGTTTAAGTGCGTGGTTGCACTTGTGCGTCAAGCCAGCCTACGAAAAAAAACATGTTTGGCCAGTTAAATGATTGCCTAATCCAAAGCGCCATCGAATACCGAGCGATAAACACAAAAACCGCTAAGCCTACAGAATTTCAGCGACCACTGCATGGAAGCAGAGACGGCAAGGGGTCACTTGTTTGCGTTATCTGGTCTGAAGCCTTTAACGTGTCATATGTCTGACCGCGCAACAAAAAGAAAGCGAGAAAAAGCCGCAATTACGTGCACCGCGACATCTCGGAGGCAACAGCCGTCGTTCGCCGAGTACACGCTAGAAGGCGCCGCAATATCGCACCGCGACGAGGGTTTGCCAAAGTTATGGAAGAAGGCACTAAACTATACGAGAGGAAATTACGTCATGCGGCCAGCCTGGGCAAGCGACCTCTCCGAGAAGCCATTCCTCTCGCTTTTTTTTTTTTCTCGCAGCATCGGTTCAGCACGTGAACTCCGAGAATCTGTCTATTGGACGGGAATGCTCGGTTCCCAGTAGTTTTTATTAGACGCGCACTCGTTCTGCCTTAGCCCTGCCTGCAGAGTGACAGCCCTAGAGCCTACCGCGCGCTCTGACGTGACGATCCCTTGCGGGGCCGGCACGTCTTGGCTTCAGTAGCGTTGCGCTACGTCCTCTCCTAATTATTTCATCTGCTCCACGGTCAGAGTGCTCGGCAAGCGGCGATTGCGGAGCAACACAGTACGCACAGGTCAGTGGTACCGTGTGCAAAAGAGCTGCGAACTCTCCATCGCAAGCCTATTCAGTCGTAGCTTTTTTTGAGGTGAAGAATCCCCAGTGGCATTTCTGTCGCGAGCAAGAAATGACGCCGAGATCAACAGCACGTGTCGGGCAGCGTCGGGGCCCTGTTGCACAGTGGCAAAGCCAGCATGCAGGGGGACACACCGGATCTGGGCGGAGCCTCCACAAGGCCAGCTTCGTTCTCAGAGAGTCCCTCAGTCCACGCACTTGTCACCAGGTCACCCACACTCCGGATGAAAAAAAATAAATAAATGAAGGAATTGAGAAAGGCTTATCGCAGCGTTGGAAGTACCTTCCTTTCCCGCGCAATGAGCAGAACTACGTACCAGACGGGGGAGGCCCCCGAAAAACAAAAGTTCGTTGCCCCGTTCCCGAGTAATGTCCCAGTCAGGGCAGCATGCACGGCTCGAGGTGTGCTCGCCTCCCCCCCCCCCC
Organism: Dermacentor andersoni; assembly: GCF_023375885.2. Lineage (NCBI taxonomy): Eukaryota > Metazoa > Arthropoda > Arachnida > Ixodida > Ixodidae > Dermacentor > Dermacentor andersoni. The sequence continues at coordinate 23,953,248 of NC_092822.1, forward strand.
TTTTTGGTACTTTTTTTTTTCTTCTTTAGCCCGGCACACGCATCTCGGAGTACAGCGCTTTTGCAAGAAGTCACATTCCCAACGGGGCAACGCTGACATCAGCCACGATGCAGAATGAAATAACACAAAAATAACGTAGAGAAAGAGACAGGCCGTAAAGCTTGAGAAGCACGATCCTATAACGACAGTGCCACGAACTTTTTTTTCCCCTCTCTCTTTTCTGTTCTTTCCGCCGACGTGGACACTCCCCTACCGCACTACAAAGAGAACACGCAACCGAAAAAAAAAATATATAAAAGAACAGAATTGAGCGGGCGAGAGCTCGGTGTGTGGGGGGAAGGATAAGGGGAGGGTAGGTAAGGGCATGACCAAATGGACCGGCAAGGATTGTGCGCGTGCAATGACATCCGTCGCCCGGGAAATGCCGCGCCGTCGTTTCGCGGCGGCGGCGACCGTGTAATGTACGTCCCCTGCGCGCGTCCAATACCTGCGAGCGAGCGCCATCTAGTAAACGCAGCGAGCAACTGCTCTCACCGCCTCCTCCCCTCTCCCCCCCCCCCCCCCCGAAGCCCCGCCACCATCTCTTCCATCCCATTTCTACCTCACTTCTTCGAGTTTCGTGCCACTTGTTGCTCGCATGTGTAGTATGAGAAGGACGGCGCACACCATCAAGCATCTACCGGGACGCTAGCGAACGTCATTAGAGGCAGCGAGCAAGGATTCAGAGTGTGCATGAGAGACCGACGGATGGGACGGCGTTGGGGGAGGGTGTTTCGCTGAGGAGGAAAGAATGAATTTAGAAGGCGACAAGCAAAAAAGAAAAGAAGAGGCAAAAGCAGACTCGAAGAAACAGCGGTGTAACTTGAGCGAAGCGAAACAAGGCGACGGGCACGAGGGGCAGGGGTAGAAGGGCCGGCGACAGCGAATACGCGGCAGTCACGGAGACAATGAGACGAGAAAACGGCGCAGGACGGGGAATGCGGCGAACGAATGAAATCGTATAAAGCGGGAGAGCGCATAAGGCGCCAGTGTGGAGACAAAAAAAAAAAAAAATGCGTCGCGCGCTCGCGCGCATACCAAGAACACGAAGAGGAGGGGGGGCACACCTCGAGGCGACACCGTACCTATACCAGCGACTGCGTGACCGCAGGGTTGTACGACCTCGTGTCGCACTGCGTTGACATGAACGCCTACAGCGCGCGTTGTCTTCGCAAAGCTTCTTTTTTAACCTGTCTACGTACTGCAGGTTACGGAGTACCGGAACACAGCAGACGCGGACGGCAGGTAGAAACGCTGCTCAAGCAACAAAACCTGAAATGGTATAAGTGGTACTATATGTCGATACATACATATATGCATATATGATATATCTATATAGATACTATATGTAAACACGGTCGTCCGAACACTGCCGCCCCCCCCCCCCCCCGTCTACCTCTTTCTCTTGTAGTGCACCATACCGTCTTTGTGCGGTTGGTCACAAATATAATTATACGAGGGTGCTATCCGGCGTGAATAGGCAGGGAAACGGAAGTGTAAAAGTACTAAGCTGCTATTGCATCAAATATTCGAAGGGGGCTGCGCGATTTTCTTTCTGTCTCTTTTCCAAACCTAAATGAACAATAAAGAACATAGCGTTGGCGTAACAAAAGGAAGCTTGGACCAGGTTTACGAGGAACAGAAGGGTTCAGTATGCACGTGCACGAAGCGTGAGTACACGATCAATTGTATTTTTTTTCGACCACTCTAGCTCTAGCCGAAGCGGTCTACAACTCAACCAGTTGTCAGTGAGGAACCTGTTGATCCGGCGAGGCCAATCATTTTCGTCAAAGCACAGGAATTGCTTAGTTTGTTCCAACAACGCTGTCTCGACCAATAAATTGGAATGTCATCGAATGCTTTCGCTCGGATATATCTTAAGTACGACTGTGCGCTGCACGGCAGGCGACAACGAACGGCATAGTTTCGGTTTTCACAGACACACCCTCCCTCACCCCCTGCAATTGAGAAGGTACTACGTTTGGGCTTTACTTCCAAGAAAAGAAAATACACGTGACTTTCAAAACTGTAGAGTTAATTAGATTTACATAATTAAAAAACAAAAATGACATGCTACCCTGTGGAAATGAGCGGTACGGGACACGTCATACGGCAGAGGTGTCTGTCGCCATCTGTTTGAACATACGGGCCGTCGCATGGAGTGAGTATACGTGTCCTAGGCGAGTGTTATGGCGTCTTATATGCATCGGGACTTGAAGAGTGTCTCCTGCGAAATGTTGAACTGAAGGATACCGGAGCATTTGCGTAGGATGGAACAACTATCTGGCGCTAGATTCCGAAGGCGTTTCTTCTAGACTATGTTCGCTATGTTCGAGGCTACGGCTGTCGCATTCATAAATTCTGAACGTACTGTTCAAATGCCTTCTGGAGCCCAGAGGAGAAACTGTCACTAAATCCTGTAATTGTCATTATTCTTCGCTCATAATCACTATGTGAAACACATCCACGTACGTTAAATTGCGCGATGCGGTTTAACCTTGCTGCAAAGCTGTCAGCAGGATTCACGTCAGTGATGGAACTTAGTCATAGTGACAACCCCCAAAAGCAAGCCTAGTCTGCTCAGGTGCTGTTTAAAGGCTGCTAACAAGAAAAGTACACAATCACCAGCCTTGTGGCTCTGACAACATTGCTTCACTGATATGTGCTACAAATAACAAATTTAGACAAAGCGAAATTTCGTTACAGTTGGCCTTTAAAAACCACTTCAGTCTATCCACGTTTCCTCTTCCTGTCCTAAACTGTCGCCATTCGAGGGTATCCCCAGAGCAGGACACCTTGTATAACGCTGATCCGTAGGCACCAGCAGCTTACTTTGGACGTCCCGGATGCGATAATTGGGCCGTTCTCGCAGGCTTAAATCGAAGGGACGGCCCTCTCAATGCTGATCGCTTAATGCGGTTCCAGATGCGTAGAATAAAACATCTGTTTTCACTCACTACGGGAATGCCACGAGCCATAGTATCGTCCGCGGCTTAAGAATGAACTATACGTGAAGGAATCGATACTTGTGGCGCTCATGAATGGAGTTGGTTAAACAGCTGATGGGGGAATGTTACGTTATATTTATATACTTATTCCCCACTCATCCACCACGCAAAGTTCTGCGAAGTACACAACGTGGCGCATACAAAAGTTACAGAATGGTTGAAAACCGAGCTTGTTGGCACATGTGTACGAGAGTGCATTGGAACAGCGAGAAAAGACCGCAACAGACTGGGCAACACAAGGGTAGTGTGGTTTAACACGAGCATACTAGCAGTCGTGTTGTCCAACCTTGCCTGGTCTTTCCGCGCTGTTCCAGAGTAATCTTGTAAAAGCTGCACTCCGCGAGGGGTTTGCATCGACTGAGATTTGTTCAAGCTGAGAGGTCCCTGTACATATCGCAGCCTTCTAGCGTTGTTCCAAGCAACCGGACCGAAATAACTCAGGGACCCGCGGAACGTGAGTCGCAGCAGACTGTTTACAAGTCAGTAGTACACATCGGTCCATCCACAATTTACCCTGTAAGCAGGCGAGTTGATAAGCCTGCTTGGTTGACGGCCATAAGAGGTAAATACCAAAGAACAACTTCAGTGTGACATAAATAGCCCATCCCAAACGACGTCGTCGGGTCAGGGCGTTACCACCGCTGGCGACGCGTACGAAGAGGACCACGCTGAAGACGAAAACGTAGGGGCTGCGCATTGCCAGCACCGCCGTCCACAGCACCGGAGAAGTCACGGCGACGTTATCAGGAAGCCGTGAATTCTTCCAGTGCCATTGACGGAGGCCCGGGAGCAACCTTCTCCGGCGACCGCCGGCCGAGCAGTCCCTCCGCTGCTTCCATTGGAGCCATCCAGGGGGCGGGGACGGCGCGAGAGGGGGGAGGGGTAAGGGAGCGCAGCGCGCATGCGCGCGCGGGAGACGGGAGCGCCCTCTGGCCAGTCGCCGCCGCCGCCTCCGCGGCGTCGTGGGCGGCCATGTTTGGGCCCATTTGAGCGCGCGCGCTCGGCTAAGCACGCGTGTGTGCACGATGCTCACTCTGCGTGAGCACTTTGCGGGGTTCGGTTACCCCGGGTCGCCGGGGCGCCTGACGCTGCCGGCCCGCCGAGTGATGGCTTCTTTCACGGATCGCGGTGACGCGAGGGACCTGGCTTCCTCCTCCTCGTCTCAGGCTCGCGTCGCCGAATTTTGCCCTCAACTTTCCTCATCGCAAATGATGCCCGCGATGAAGGCATGTTTCTTTTAACCAAGGATCTTCTGCGTTTAACCGATTTTTTTTTCCTTCGCGTGGAAGATGAACGCGAGTATGTTTTTCGGATAGCTTTTTTTTTTACTCGCTATGCGCTTCCCCATGAGTGCTTGCTCCATTTCGTCAAGCGCCTACCAAGCAGAGGAAAATGATGTTTGTGCCCATCAGTAGCATACAAAGGAACAAAAAAAAATCACGGAAGCTGAGGACTTAACTATTTCTACTTGAGGGGTATGCAAAACGGCGGTTTCAGCAAGTAAGGTATACATACTGAATTCAGGAGAGCAGAGAAAAACAATTTTACTGAGAAGCAGTAGAAGAGGCTAGTTTCGAGCTACTTCCGGCTATCTGCCTAACTTAAATATATTTTCGCTTCGCAACAGGACTGCAGCGAACTGTTGTAGATTACGCTTCGGTAGGCGAAGGGCCCTACTTGAATCCAGTCGCTAGCACATCGCAACAAGAAAGCGAGAAGATGCGTGGTGGGAGCCTTCTAAATGGCGTCCTTCGCGTTGTCAGACGCCCTAAGTTCACCATTAACTAGTGCTTGCTATCTCTGATTCTGACGATCAAAATGACCTGAAAGTTGAAAACAACGGCAGCTTTACACTCGTAAAAATATCACGACTCACACAAAACATTAAAAACCAAGGAAAGGAAACAAGGGGGGGGGGGGGGAGCTCGATACAACTTCACATTCTTGCTCGAACCACAAGGTACACATTCCGCGTCCAAAAAGAAGAATGTCAGACACCGTGCAAGAGTAAATGTAGACGGGGGTGTGTGTATAGACCTACGAGATACATACCGTGTTCTGGTATGGGAGTGCGGGGCCAGTGCAGGTATGCCCGTTTGCCCACGTGGATTCTTCATTTTCTACATTACCTCGTATTCCTGTCTTTTTTGTTATTTTCTTTTTTGCACTTTTTCTCGAAGTTATACAGCCGCGCGCATATTCAGGGACGATGCCAATGTCCCCTCCTTCCATCGTGAATTTCTCTCCCTTTTTTTTTTCTCGTTCTTCTTTTTTGTTCTGTTCTTTCTCTTGAGCCTGGTTCTGGAACGCAACAGTGATTCATCTAAAAGCGAGAGGTTCTGTCTTTTCTCTCCAGTCTTTTTGGTGAAATGCGCTCTCTTTATTGTGTCCGCCTCCCCCCCCCCCCCCTCATCCGTTGGCCCGGAACCTCCTTTCTCGCCTCGCGTCACACCGCCCGGCGCCCTTCAGGCCAGGTTATATAGCAAGCGCCGGAATGCCTCTCTTTCTCTCTCTAACCCGCCCTTTCAGTCCGTGCCGAAAAGACGCGGGGCTTCCTTTCCCGGGACCGCTCCTCCATAGAGAGAAGACTCGCGAGAAGTCAGAGAAATAAGCCGCGGACTCGTGATGCTCCCCTTTCGCAGGAACGAAAATAAATAAATAAATAAAGCGAGGGAGTGGGCGTCAGCGTGAAAGCGATCTCCCTCTCGGAGGAGAGAGAGAGGAGGAAGGCGAAACGAGAGGAGGAAAACGGGGAGGAGGGACGCGAGCGGTCCTTGCCACCGACGGCGCATCGCCCGCCGATTTCCATTCTCTCTCTCTCTCTCTTCGTCCTCCGTTTCATCCGCAACGCGCGATCTCGTAATTTGCGAGGAGTTTGAACTTTTTTCTTCGCACCGTCAGTGGGGACCGTTCTCTCGCGCCTGTAGAAAAAGAAAAAAAAATGTCTTCCGAGTTTTGCGGCAACGTGCTTAGGGCCACGAAGGTGTACGCCTCTCTCGCCCGCGTCACTTGTCTGTGTCGGGGTCGTAGCGAGGTATTTTTTTTTTTTTTCGTTGTGGTGGAGCAAGAAGCTGGAATTTCCACAAAATATTGAGTTTCTTTTGTGTAGTTCTTTCAAAAATAGCGTGTATAAGTGGTTTAGCGTACCCAAAGATTGGGAATTAGCGAAATAGAACATGCGGTAGGTGCAGTTACTGCGGACTCTCCCTATGGGCGCGTATCGAAGGAAGCAGGGCGAGAAACACGATGACGATGCTCGAATAATAATGACACATAATGACACGCGACGATGAAAATTCACTGATGTAACTCCGAAAGCTATCACTGCAAAGAGGCAAAAATGATTACCCGGAAGATGTTTCAGGAGGAGATAATAGGAAATATAGTCTGCAAAGACAGTGTGCAAGACAGAGGCATGTTTAAGGCATTAACTGCCGTGAGACATCTTGTTTTGATCTATGATAATCGCGGATTTCTTTTTACCTGCATTTACTTTGCCATTCATATCTAAGAAATGATGCCAGGAGTGCCTATAGCGATACATTTTGCACGCTCTTGTTTATTTTAAATATAGCAAAATACATTATGAATTATTTATGAGTCAAAATTACAAGGTAGTACAACCTTTGTCGTGACGAATTAACTCTTCATTGGCCTTTAAAGGCTGTAGGTCTACTTAGGGAACTGAGTAAATGGAGAGCTACGTGTGGCTACTTAAGGAAGCTTCGGACGCGTAGCAAGTGGAGCGCAAATATTCTGACGTAACTTCCGGTTGGCCGAAATTCCAAAAGCAAGTGAATGTAGTGCGCGGGCCGCCATGCTGCCCAAAACTAAGCGCGCTTCCAGCAAATGAGCTTTTTCTGGAACGCTTATCTTTCTAATTGTTCCGGCTTTTAGTATTGATAAGCAAAATTGACGCATGGCAAAAAAGGCAGGCGGGTTTGAACGAGACACGTCCGAAACTTGTCTGCGCTTTAAAAATAACTTAACCGAAAAAAAGACGATACTGCGACGTACCATACTCGTCTGAAGGCAAGCCGCGATTAAGATGCGCAAATGCTTCCAGTGTGTGAAACATTAGAAGTAGGCTTCGCTGCCTATCATAGAAGTACCTCAGAAAAGGTCGCTTTTCAGGGGCTAGGACGGCTGAACCTTGACAAGGCCTTTCAGCGAGGGAAGGTGTTCGCTGGCGATCACTTTCGACGTTACTATCACTTTCGCGTGACGTAGTGCACGGCGCGTTGGGTGATTGGAGCGGTTTTTGCTCAACCAGCCAATCAGCGCGCTCTGAACGTGATACCTCCGAAAGTGAGTGTGCTAGTATACGGTTCCCGAAAAAATAAAACCTCAATTTCGGCCACCTGAAGTTTGTTTAAAGTGTACTGAAAGCGCTGTACACAAGTGTACATACATTCCGCCCCCCTCCCCCCCCCCGCCCCATCGGTGTGTGGCCACTGCGGCAGGGAGTCGAACCCGCAGCCTGCAACTCAGCAAGTGGTACGCCATAACCCCTGGGTGTCCCCACGGCGCGTAGAAAGTTTCCGCAGCATTGCGATTAAGAAATCCGTCGTGAAACGGGCGAACAAGACAACTTTCGCTTCTGCGTTTTACCGCAGGGCTTAGCAAGCGTCCCTTCGCGGCATGGAATGGGCGTTTTGCTATTTCCGGAAGCGTAATTTACTAACACAGCTTCACTCATCATTCCTGGTTATTGTCCCATCAATATTTTTAACGTGCCGTTGGGTCGTAAATGGAGCGCACCCACCGAAGAAAGCAGTATATGAAGCCCACGCATCGATGTCGTGCAGCGCTCATTACGCATGCAGAACCAATAACCTCCATAAACCGCCATTCCTGCGCGCCCTGACCAGGCATAGTGGCAGGGCAACCACACCCTGGAAAATTCAGCGAGGAAGCACGTTCTATCTATGGACCTCGAATGGCGTGTCAGGGCTTTACGCGGCGCAATCGTTAAAAGTACGGGCAAGGCCGCTGGTCAAAAGTCTGCGGAAACAGATGGTCGCGTTTCGAAATTTCATCCATTTCTCAAGCGCGGCTACACCTACAAGGCTTACGCGTTGGCACGAGTAATGGACTCGTATGTGGACGTATACGCGTATAAGGGGAGCGTGGGTCACCATCATCACCACCACCGCGGCCACAACCATATCATCAACGGTGCACCAGCGCGTCTGCTCTAAAAAGACCGGCTGACGCCATAGCCCTTTTATATGGGACCAGCAGGTTATCGGATCGCAGTGAACATACGCCATTTTAACGCGCAGCCCGCCGAATCACTCGGTTACACAACATGGTGGCAGCAGTGGAGGTCTGAAACCCATGCGCCGCTCCCTCACGTGACTGGCTCCGCCTCGCCAGCCCGGTGTACACCAGCGAAGGATAGAACTCGGGGCAGTCAATCAGGAACGAGCACTGATTGGCTGCGTGCCCAAGAGGGCTGGCAAAAAAAAGTGCTTGCCGATTACATACACGATAATCCGTCCACGAAGCTTCCATTCAGTCGGCGTGCTGGGCTATCTTTGGGGAGCCGTTCTTCTGGTCCCTAATTCTGGTTGGCCGAGGCAACACGCAGCTTTCGCTGCGCTGAGTTGGTTAGACGGTGTATACGTCTAAAACATGGCGCCCATGACGTGTTTCCGTATTTGCAATAAGTCCCGGCGCATGCTGTCAGCAAAGGCGCAGCCTTCCAAGATCGATTTCTGTTACTATAGGTGCGAGTCGTCGCTGGGGCGCGAACTTGGCGGCCACTTAAAGATGAATCAAAGAGTGTCGAGACTCTGAATTTCGAATAAACGATTAAAACTTGTAGAGCAGAGAATGAACGACTGAGAAAATAAAGCCTTCCATCGGAACGCTATAAGCAACCTAATTCGTACTATAGAACTGAGCTCGTACGTCATGAACCGGCGGTATCTCTATGGGAAAGAAAAAAGAACCATATGTCCCATAACTAGCACATACAATAATCCCAAATGAGTAATGGGAACATACGCGTTACTATACAGGATCCAAAGGGGGTGTTATGGAGTACATGACCTTTTTCGATAGGGATATTCGGTGTCTTTCAAAGTTCCACCTCAAAGTTCCTATATAAGCGTGGACATGCGACGTACTGATCGCAAGTAGCGAAATACTTTTTCAGCACGTTGCGAAACAGAAAAAAAAAAAGCTATTATGCGAACGCCTTACACATCCCGATACTCCAAGTCTGAACCGTTGAAGTGTAACATTAAGACTGAAAGGCAAAATTCAGGTACCGTCTATCACACTGCGTTTAAAAGATATAGGCGACGGTATCTTCAGTGCATTAAGTTCGACGTCGGTACACTACTTAACTTTTTTTTGTCAATATCGGAAACTATAAGATATGAATAGAATGTGGCATGAAGCATTAGCGCTGAAAGCTGAGGTTAAGAGCTGTAAAGACTAAGCACTTTTGCTTGTAATAAGTGTGCCCATTTACAATTTAAAGGTGGCATGCATAGTTTACCTTAAATGCTGGGAGAGCTTGAACGTTTTTGTCGTTTTTTTCTTCTCCAGGACTGACGATAGCACACTTCAACGTCATGTATACGTTATAATATTATATATAAAACATGGCCCCTGACGTCAAAATTACCAATGTTTCGTTGTCATAAACTTTACTCGGTCTGACGTCGCATCCAAAGGCATCTGAACACGTGCGTACGTTATTTAACACAAGCGGCTCTCGTTACCTCCAAATTGTGAAAGTGTGCGCCTTTATAAAACGTTGCGCGCCTGTTTAGGGTTACCGTGGAGTGAATCGGACCTCTCGCTTCTGCTGTGGAGCAGACTCTTTTTTTTCTTAGTTTCGTCATATGGTCATTTGCTAAATGTCACTGAGTGTCCCATAAGTGCACGACATATTTCAGCAATATGTCGAAGCAGAAGCTTCATACGGCTAAGTCTAAACAGCAACCACTTCAACCCTAACACGCGTTTCAGTCAGAAAGGAGGATGAGGCAGAACATGATGCTCCTACGCCCGCATTTGAGTCGCCGTAAACATAAGGTGTACTTTAAAGAGCTCACCAGGTACGGGTAGCTCGTTCTCCTATTACGATCTTCATACCAAATAGACTTACACGTATAATTCCTTCTCGCGAGTTCTGACAGCGACACCAGAAAGCACAGATAGAGACGCTGTGACGTAAAGACTTTTATCGACAACGGGTAACGGCGTCACTTCGAAAGCACGCTTATACAGTTGAACGTTGTCATGCGGCATTTTTTCAACAGTCACAGTATGTTTGAATTAAGGCCTACATCCTTTATCATGTGCGTTTTTAAATTCTTTTCTGCTGCCACGAATTATACCAAGAGATTGAGATCTCACGTTGGGAGAAGATTTTCTGCTGGTACTCATGCCATGGTCATTATTCGATATTGGCAAGGCACCTAAAACTGGAGGCAAGGAGTCAATTAGTACACGGCCTCCCCCACCCCCTTTCCAGACATTTTCTATTGTCTTTCGTCGTCAGTTTCGGAAATGTGGCACACAAGACGATACGTGGCGAGACTTTATGACGACCTAATTAACGTTAAAAGTATGATCATGCAGGAAACAGTCGACTCACCTAGGGATAAGCACGGGTCTTCGGCAGGCATCCAGCGCAGCCACCAGAGGGCGCCGTCGCACACCCGGACTCTCGACCTGCGGGAAGCAATTTGGCGAACAGCGTGGTAAGTCCACTTGAGAAGTGGCAGTCCGCTGCTGAACTCTCGGTGGACGCGAATGCCCAGCGAGTGCAACTAGCCGAACTTTTTTTTCCGCCCTCGCGTATATATATATATGCACATCAAATGAGAGAGAGAGAGAGGGAGCGAAAGCTGGTGCGTCCACAGTACACGCGCGCAGACTCGAGCCGCCATTCACACACGAGCGATTCCTCTTTTCTTCTTGCGGCTCGTCGCGGGAACGAACGTCTTCTGGACCCAGAAAGACGTCTCGCATATGCACCTTCGACGACGAAGAATAGCGGGGCCCCGGAAAAGCATTCTTCTTGGGCACGCACTGCGTCAGTCGGGTTCGTCTTCACCTCCCCCCCCCCCCCCCCCCGAACACCCTCTGCCTCCGCGCTCGCATCCACCCTTTTACGATTTCTGTCTCTTCGAGGGGAAATCGCTCTCCTGTGACGCAACTCGGCCACGCGAGGCCACCCTACCCCTCCTGAGAAAAAAAAAAAAGCAAAATACAAAAATGAACGAAAGAACAGCGGCCACCCGAACGAGCGAGCGGGCAGCACGCGTCCGTGCGTCGTCGACCGGAAGGAGTTTTCAGGTTGGCGACACCAGAGGACGCCACCGTGACGCGATCAACGCCCCCTCTGGTGTGCTTAAGACTAACCGCGCTCGCGCTTGCAGGTAGCGACAAAGCAATGCCGTTTTCGCTGTCCCATGCGTCACGAGGGTGCTGTCGCCGCCGCCGGCTCGTTTGTTACATCAGGCAACAGCGTACACAGACCTGCGTCATCGCATATATAATCACCTGCTCGCAGGAGGGACGGCAGGAAGTGACGAACGCTCGAACAAAAGAAATCGCGCGCCGAAACAAATAGACGAGAGCGTGAACGCGTGGCTGTGACACCACGTCACCTGAGCACACATTAAAGGGGAAGCTTGCTGGGGGAAAAGTGCTACTGCGCGACAATTTTGGGGTCGCGGCAGAAAGCGAAGCTGGTGTCGACTCATGGCAGACGCGATATCGCGCCCAGGCATGCCCATGGCGGTCGATCACAAATGCCGACACTGTCCGTGGCTATGGCCATTCGGGAATTCGGGTTTGCTTTAGACAGTGGCCAGCGCTAGGTTACAGAGAGTCAGAGCGCCATTTTGGCCGAGAAAGGAAAAAGAAAGCAATTCACGCTCCAGGACTGCAGTTCCATGTAGCTCCGCCGAATATGAAATGCAACGGTATAGAGTCATCCTGTGGCCGTCACTTCGAGCGGAGAGAAGAGACGGGAGCAGACGAGTGCCACAGTCGGACTGCGCATGCGCGAAATTGCAAACGGTTTCTGCTTGTAGCTGGTAGAAGTGACTCCACAAGGAACGTATTCGCTACGGTAGACAACATGATTTTTATCACAAGATCAGCGCGTTTGAAGCTCGTGCTCGCTGCGTCTGTTGACGTTATCAGCTCTCAATAAGTTACCACCTCTCAAAAAGCTCTTATAGGCTAGAAAAGTGGGCCACGGACTCATACATGTACAGTGCACGTCACTCTTGTGTAGAGCACGCGAACGGGGGCCGCTGGAGGGCTCCGCAGCCAGCCAGCGACGTCTAACGGTAGTGGCTGGCTGCGTCGGCCGCTGCATGTCCACACAATTCTCATCTCGAGCCCATCAGCTAACGTTAGACGTCACCGGCTGCCTCCAGCGGCCGCCGTTCGCGTGCTCTACACAAGGGTGACGCGCACTGTACTTCATGTTGGACTGCACTGCAAACCGTCTGAACAGACCACGTCGCGTCTAGTCGGGGTTCCGAGATTTGTCGTCCTCTGCGACAGGCTTACTGCAGGAATTTCGCTTCCGGTTAAGCGAACAAAAACCGCCAAAATGTCGCGGAAAAGTATTAAGAACTCAGCTGTATAGCAGTAAATGCTACCGTCGAAAACTTTCGAAAGACGCGTGCATCTATAAGGCAGAAACAAAGCTAGGCTTCGGAATAAGTAACCCCACAGGGATCCCTCACGCGAAAAGAGCTTCGTTAAAAAAAAAAAAAAAAAATGCCACGCGCGAGAGATTCCACACTTGCGTACGCAGTACAAAGGCGAAGCAGGAAGTGACATCGCCGTGCTCCGCCCACTGGTCGACGGGAGCGGAAGCGCATCTTCTCGGCCGGTCGCTACGAGTGGATAAACGGGTTGTTCCCAAGCTACATTATGTATACAACCAGATACGTACTTAGGGTACTTGATTCCCCCCAATTCAGGCATAGATGGCGAAAAAAAAAAAAAGAATAATCGAGGAGCGTAGCTTTCTGTAGGGCGGCAAACAGCTTAGACAGGAGGAAGCGCGAACAGACGAACCGCAAAACTTGTGCGGGCGAGGAGGAAACAGAAGCAGCGAATCCAACGTTGCCCGCCGAAAGCAGCGTACCTGCAGAATAAAAGAACGAAAGAAAAAAAGAAGAAAGGAAAGAAACCCTGCCTCGCGTGCGCCTGTGCGGAACTCGCTGCATCACTGTTATTACGTGCCTGTCGCCGCTATTACCGTCGTTAGTGTTTCCACGCGGAACGGGCTTCTGCAGCGTGGAGTAGCAGACGAACTGCGTGGCGCACGCAGACGAAGAACGGGGACGCCCAAGCAGACGACGGGTTCCTTCCTCCGCCGGCAAGCAAAGCAGTCGTCTGCAACACGCAGGGAGGCACGCGTCTTTGCACAATGTAGCCACGGAGCCGTTTCGAAGGTGTATCCTTACAGCCTGAAGCCGGGACGGGCAGCCATGCGGCTCAGTGCGCCCCGAAGCGGCAGCGACAGAACGAGAAGCCACGCAGGCGCTCCTGGGTACGGGAAGAGCGAGAGAGAGAGAGAGAGAGAGAGAGAGAGGGAAGGAAGGATGGTGCGCAGAAAGTAAGGTGACACGAGAAGCTAGGTCAATTCTTCTCTCGTCCTTTTGTCCGTGCTCGCGCGCGTATAGCGTGAGTCACTGGACTACAACGACAACGGCGACGTCAATTTCCGTGGACGCGGTGTTTCTTCGGTTCCGTGACATACGTCATCCGCTACACTTTGTAGCGAAGTGTGGCGCGATGCGCGCGCACGCACAAATGGAGGACGTGCGCGCGAACCCTGAACGGACGGCCTCTGGAAAGTATAGCTACCGGAGAAGACCATGTGCCAAGCTATCAGGCCGCGGCAAGGCACGCCTTTCGAAAGAGACAAAGAGGAGGAAACCCGCCCCTCTTTCAGATGAAGAAAGGAAGACATGCGGGAGGGAGCGAGGAAGGACGCTGTGCAAACGTCGAGGCTGTTTGCAAACGAACAGTCGGCTAAACAAGAAAACAGCAAAACAGGGACAGACGAAACCCGCCATCTCCTCCGAGCGGCCACGGTCCGTTCCGCATCGCTAGGCCTAACCGGGCGGAACGCAAGGTGAGGGCCCCCAGGAAAAAGGGCCGCTGCTTCTCAGCACCTCCTGTTGGCGTTTACTGTGTACGACTCGCTCCGAAGCGCCAAGGCGAAGGTGCGCGCCGGTACCGAGGTGTACGAGAAGCTGTCCTTTATATTCGTTTCTTGCGTCGTAATAGTTCACGCAAGTTGCGACTGAAACTGCCACTGTAACTGGCGCATTACTTCAAGAACGACGGAAAAGTGTACGAATGTTGACGATATTGAAAATCAAAGATGGGGGCAGAACACAGCAGCGTGGCACCCCCTTCGGGAAACGCTAGTCAAACTAATGCACATCCAAGAAGGAAGCCGAGAAAAAGAGTCGAAGCCATTATCCAATCCTACACTTTGCGCCCATGAAGCTCGCACACGCCTCTTTCCCCTCCCTTCTCCATATTCTTGCCCCCTTCATTTCGAGGAGGCGCGCCGCCATCGAATCCAACGATGCGAAGCCTACAGGACCGCGCGCCATCCGCGGAAGATTCGCAGGACACACTGGCAAGCGAGCGGAGGAAGAAGGACTGACCGCGAGGCGAGACGCTTCAGAAGAGCGAATCGGGGAGGCATGCAGCGCCAGCTGGTGAGGCCACACAGAAAGAGGGAGAGGAGGGGGAGAGGTGCAGATACCCGTGGCGAAAGAGCCGCATGGCTTTCTTTTGTCCGCCGGTGGCAGCAGTAGCCCGCCGCATCCACCATTGTCTCTGTACGTTGCATCGGTGGCGCCGGGGTGCTGCCGGATAGAGGAAGGTGAGGGGGGGGGGGGGACGTCCCGCTTCCAGAAACGTCCAGAGCGCACACCGAGGAGTCAGAGACCTCGGCAGCGGTCGTTAGCCCCGCCGGCCACCAGCCACCGGACACGGGCCCTCGGAGGCTATACACACAGCGGACGCAGTATACATGCGTGCTCTGACCGCTCGGCTTGACCACTCCGCTTGACCACGTGACCGTAAACGTGGCCTCGTTATCGTTGGGCGGAGTCGGAAGGCGCACAGGAGACCCAAGTGGAACCGACCGCGTACATACATCCGCAGTGCGCAATTACACGCCGTTCGTGTGGATTGTGACGAAGAGATAAGGGACCCCTATAGATGGAGGAGGAAACGAAATGGGATACAGTTGTATATGTGTGGTCGACATTGGCGTAATAAGCAGTTACGTTGCAAAGTAGGGCACGAGAGTGACTATATACAGTGGTACTTCGTATAGTGAAGGGTGCTTCTATAGAGGGCCATGAGGCGACAGAGTTCATTGGCGTGTATACCGAGACATCACTATTTACGAAGTCCGACTGTGCGTTGCAGCCTTTGAGGGTAACTTCGAGTTTTGCAGGGCAATATCTCAGCCAGAACGGCACTGTGCATGTATGTCGCCCGCTGAGAAGACGGCTTAACGTTTCCCGTGGGAAACAGCCTCGGGCACAGTGACTACAAACAAGTTTATGAGGGCAGGTGCGGATTGAGACACTTCGTTTCCTTCGAAATATGTCGCTTCAAGATGTTATTTATTTATTTCAGAACTCTACACTCATGGATGGGCGAATGTGAAATTTTTCACTGTAAGACGGTGAAAAAAATGCACGCGATGGTCTAACGGTAGTTCGTGGAATAAAAAAAATTTAATCGTTCGTGAGCACCCGTGAATATTAGCGGAAAACAACAGACACAAGAAATACGACAGGACAAGGCGCACCAACTAGCCCGCCAACGCATTGTGAGCACCCGTCATTCCACACAAGGAATACGACCACAGCTGAAACTCTCTCTAAAAGATAGCTAAACCCGTATGACACGAATACTCGGATATGGCGAACGAGTGCCGCATGACAGTGATGATCGTTATAGATGGGCTATAGACGTGGGCTGTACAGGTGCATGCACCTATCGTTTTTACAGTCCTGAAGATACATAAAAATAGCGCTTTCATATAATGATGATGGTGACAGCGATTTCTATTGGCATCTTCGTCGAAATGAGGCAGCGACAGTCAGTCACGTTGCCAGCTTGATGAGCTAATCAGGTATTATATACATCTATAGCCGTCTACCACGTCGCGTATTTCTCCTTAATCTTTCCTCTCTTCATTAAAAACATCCATGTCTATATTGTATAGCTACCTATATACCTGTAACGACTCCGGCTCCACCAATCTCTTCCCTGTTTTTTTCTTCATCAATGCTCTAAACGTCTCTTGCTTGTCTCCAGCGCTCTGGAAGGTGGACGTTCCTTGCGGATCTCGCTGGATGGATATCTTGGCATCGCAATACGACGTGCCGAATCCTACTCCGGATTTTTGCTACAGAATATACCCACGTCTCATCTTGTTGCGAACATTTGCTCCGGTATGTTCTTGGCCTCGGGCAGCCAGCTCTGGCCTTAAATAGCGAGGCACTGGCCATTTGTGTTATCGTACTTGTTTTCCGTCCCGATTTATTTCTTGCGTTTGTAAATCTCCATGAACCCTTTTTTTTTTTCGTCCCTCGCATTTCGATATACCGTCTGTTTCCCTCGCTTTCTTTTTTTGGTGGTTCCGCGGGTCGTGGCCCAGTGGGTAGGACGCCCAGCGCAGCTGCGAGATGTGCCTGGTTAGATCACCTGCACGCCGGACACTCACCGGTTTACAAGACGGGCACGCACGCGGCCCCCATGCCACGCATCCGGCCTTCCAATTAAGGCTGCACTGAGAGATAAGAGAGAAAACGCTTCATTGAAATACAGCTAATTCTGCGGGAGTATAAGTATGGGCGCCTATATACACGCTACTCTGCACAGGGAAAGGGGGGGTCGCGCGGACGGAAATACCCTTCGGAAAGGTTCGCACAGACCACCGCAGTGCTTGCTGCGCAAGAACCAAACGGAAAGTTTGAAGAAGCAGCACGAACTTTCACTAAATCACACGTGTAATAGCGCAACCTATTGACCATGCGATGAAGTTTTCGTTATCGATGCATAAGGCTTACGGAAAGGTAGAGAACTCACAAACAGCGATTTATCTATAGTGAATATAGGAGCTATATATATATTATTATTTATCGATACTGAAGGTCTTCTGCAGACCCATACAGGTAGCAGGCATACATCACAGTTATATAATAAGATAACAACAAGTTCCCTGAAAAACAACAGGGACGATATGAGGAAGACCGGAGCAATAGCAAGTATACATCAATAGTATATTACCTACATTGTCACACTTTGCGTACACGAGAAAAGCAAATCTACAGTTAGAAACCACATGCTACATATGAGAAAAAAGATGTACAAACGAAAACAGTACAATATAACGCTACAAGATACTTTGTACACTTTTACAACAAGAAAAGTAGCTATGTAGGCTCCATTAGCGGCTCCGCAAATGAACAAAACTGATCGAGATTTTGATTACCTACCCTCATGCGTGTATATATGTATATATACGCTCAACACATGTGAACGCGCATGTGTTGATCGTGTTGAGACTGACACGACAGCTACAACTATGGAAATATCCCAGCGCAGAGTATACAGCATGAAACATGAAACACGCGTCGCAAATGGCGGATAACCGCATATTAGGCTCGCATACAGCGAAACGTCTGAAAAGAGTCGAGTATAGCGGAGGGATTGCACCGGATATAGTGAAGCGCTTACGAAGTCTCGGATGTATATTACGGGCACGTATGCTGCGTGGCAAAGCAGACCCTGTAGGGGAAAAGTCGTTGCGCTGAAACTAACGGCTATACTGTACGTATGTAGCGGGCAAATCCGTCCCAACATGGCGATCATCGCTGCAGAAGCCTCGATTAAGCGTTACCCGTACGCATGCCCTTTTATGTCTTCCTCGATGAGCCGCAAGGCGATTTCCAACGTCATACACCCCCCCCCCAAAAAAAAAAAAAAAAAAAGAAGAAAAGAAAAGAAAGAAGTTCACTCGCCCAGTTCTACAGAAGTTGTACCGGTCCCGTGATTCTGGGTGTTATTTGCTAATGGTACCCTGCATGCCCTATAACGTGTCCGTCATGTACTTTAGAAATATTTCACACTTTACAGAACCTTACGGGTGTAATGAAAAGGAATTATGGTGCGCTTCGCCTGAATTCTCATCTGGTGTATAGTTACAATCACCTGACGCTTCTTACTTCCCTCCCCGCTCCCTCCCCCCCACCCCTTCCCCACGCGCACACATCCGAAACAAAACAGACGACACTGGCCAGGAGGAACACCCGGAACGGGCACATGTTATACGCCACAATTCCTTCTACCGCTGCTGTATCGTAAACTGTCGTGTGTAAACTGGGGAAGAATTAATATGTATTAAAGAATATAGATATTACAAGGAAGGAGGGAAGAAAAGGGGGCCGGTGCGGGACTTGTTTACCTCTCTGATACGAACGTCTAATTTAGAGTAGCGCTGAATGAATATATATAGCGTCTGCGCACCACTTCTTGGCGTTAGTTGGTATATAGCACGATCAAGTAATACTGTCAACGCAGAGGCTTCTTTCTTCCTCCTTGTTTTCGTGCCAGCTGTATTTTTCCATTACTGTGAGGGTGCTGTCTCTGAGCAGCGCGACGTGATCGCCAGCCAGAGTGAAAACGGGCCGGAACTCATCATGGAACCGAATTATTATCATTATTATTTGTTGTAAACACATATACACAATTAACAGGAAAGGGAAAGCGAGGAGCAGGCTGGCAACTGCCACCGGAAGAGGGCACAACGCCTGCTTGCTCTTCAGAAGGGAGGTGACAGCGACACAGAAATGGAAGATAGGAAGGAGGGGAGGAAAGAGGAAAGGAAGAGAAACAGGACAAATCTAAAGAATGAAGTAGAACACACAGTACAGATCACACACAGTAGGGGCCGGTCACTGAAGGTCACGCTACCACCACAGAATTTCGAATTGAATAGTTTCGACGCTACAAACGTGAACCGAAGAACCATGGGACCGAAAGGTATTTGCGCGAAAAACACGAGCAACACGGACAAGCCTCCCTTTCCGTGTCTTGAATCCTATACACCAACTTGCTCACTTTTTCTGTTTTTACGTGAAATATATATATAGCATCGAAAATACAGTCTTACTCGGATTATCGCCCCACCTGTGGACATCGCCGTCATTTTTCAGCGGAGTGCATATAATGATTTCTAATGACATCCGCTTTGGAGCGGGGTGGCGACAAATAGTCACCTATAGCCTGAGGAAACTAAACAGGTTTTGCTGCAGCTATTGCAGTCAAGCATTTTGGGCATCTTTTTATCTTTTAATGTTACCGATGTTCGTAACGACCTCGCCTTTATCTATTTCCTGCTTTTTTCTTTTTTTTTCCCACCACTACGTTGAAACGCCTCCTGCTTATCTCGACCGATGATCAGTTAACGCCATCGGCTTCGAATCCCTGCTTTTTCAGGAGTCGCTTTCCCACACACAGTTCGTGCTAGGCGAATATCCTGGCATTCCATTACAATGTGCTCAGTCGATCGTCTTTGAAATTTTGCTGCAACACACATCATATCTCATCCTGTTGCGAATATTTAGTCCTGTATTTGTTTGTTTGTCCTCAGGCAGCCTCAGGGCCTCAAATAGCAAGACACTCTGCCAATTGTGTTATCGTGCAAATTTTCTCTCTTAACTAGTCTTTCTTTTACGTGCTTTCTTTGGAGAACTCCGTGGACTCTTAATTTTGTTTGGTTCCATTCACTGCCTCGAATTTACTGTCTCTGTTCCTCTTCCTCCTTTCTGCGCCCAAACTGTTACATACACCAGTGCGCCCTATAGATATAACTGCCATTTTTCTATCATCCATGTTGCTCAGTTGTTCCTTAAATTTTGCTTTGCTCTTATCAGACTTCAAAAGAGGTGCAACCCATGTCACACTGCATGACCTTATCTGTGGCTTTACCGCAGGCTCTCAATCAATTTGGCCCACCGCTGTTTGGTTAGCGTGCGACCGAGACAACATCCCCGATTTTAAAGCACACAGAAGAGCGTTTCAAGCGATAGCGCTGACACCATTGGGCCTTTCTAAATTCCTTGCGTCACTTCGCCTTTATTGTAGACCATAAGTAATCAGCGTTTCATAATGCACTGCATTTCCCTTTCAGCCTCAGCTTTTGTTGGTGATTGTTCGTGCACGGGTCTAAAATTGTGTGGTTTTACGTGCCAAAACCACTTTCTGATTATGAGGCACGCCGTAGTGGGGGACTCTGGAAATTTCGACCACCTGGGGTTCTTTAACGTGCACCTAAATCTAAGTACACGGGTGTTTTCGCATTTCGCCCCCATCGTGCACGGGTCTTTCCTTCGTTTATGATACGGTCGGATATTTACATCGCTTGACTATCGATATGACTAGTTTAACAGCAATTCGTTACCCGTTTCTTCCCATTACAAGCCCTAATTCGAGATTTCTTCCGTTCTACAGAATTAAGGTCGAGTCATGTCGCTTCATTGCCGCACGTACTCGCAATGCTCTGCCGGTCTCCCGCATTGTCCACCAGTGTAGGACAGCATCTCACACGCATACCTTATCGCAGGGACTGTGATCATGCGGCCGCAGATATTCGCAACCCTCTAAGTTCCCTGCTCGTAGCACTATACACGTAAACGTCGTCCGGATATACACAAAGCCAGGGGGCGCCTCTGTCGGACTCGTGCGGACTATCGCGCCACCCGTGGACATCGCCGTCGTCACATGTGGAGTGTGCAGCAGAAGGCGTCGACGATGCGCCGTCCGGCTATAGGGCGGCCAGCGAGCCGTTCACCCAGCGTAGGATCGCCTCCGGCGGTGTGGCTGACCGCGTCGCGCTACAGTGGGTGCCGTTTCCGGTCCGCCGCCGCCGGAAACGCGCTGGCGCGAGAACGCGGGAGAGAGAGAGGGAGAGAGAGCGATGGGGGACAGAGAATAAGACAAGACCGCGGGCTCGTGCAACTGCAGGCGGTGGTCCGCAGTAGACGTCGCCGACTATGCAAAACGCCTTAATGAGAATCGAGGCGATTCTTTCACGATTAAACGAGCACGGCGCAGCGCGCGCGTGCCATTGCAGTGGCGCCGGCAGCGGGGGAGAGGGGGGGGGGGGGCAGGGATTAAGGAGTTTGCCACGAGGGGCCGCCACGTGGGGCAGCCGGACACGGTTGGAGGGAGCGCGAAATTGGCGTCAGGTGGCAGGCCGATGCGAAGAGGCGGCGCGAAGGGACTCGCGTACGTCTGTTCGCCCGAGGGACGCAGTTTGAGCAAGTATGCAGCGCATGCTCGTCACGGTGGTTTCAGCGGCCATATGCCGCTCGGCGCAAGGTCAAGGGTTCGACTGCGCAGCCAGGGTACTACGAAGGCGTAATCACGTTAGCCGAAGTTATAATGACGATATATTCAGCCGGCCGCCGGAGCTGCGAGACGAGTTCCCGATGGGGGAAGCGGACGCGGCGACATCTAATTAATCTTCAAGGAGAGTACGGTAGCACGCAACCCTCGTGAACTTTATATCTAATTAATCGATGCATCTCGCCGAAGAAGCTGTAACGTTTATAGTTTTGCGTCCTCCTTACTTCTTTCTGCAAGTGCGCTAGAACAGCGTGGCACTGTAACGATTTGCTGGCTGTTTTTCGTGATCGGCCACTTGTTTTTCTCTCTCTCTCTTTAGTTCGAACAGATCTTTCTTCTTTTTTTTTCAAAATTCACCCGTGACAGATAACACGGTTGCAGCTTTTTAACGTACATCTATATCAAAAGAATTCTTAGCCTCATGTTCAATAATCTCATACGAACAACATACGAGATTCTCAGTTGTGTGAAAAGCGCGAAGTGACAAAGACGGAAGAAAACAGAACGAGCATTTACGTTCAACTTAAAAAAGGTTTTGTTAGAAACTGAGATACGTAATTATAAACCGCAGTGTGTTCGCGTGGGAAAAAGACTCGCTTGTTAACGGTGCCGACGTAGAGATAAGATTTCACACCCGATTTAGCTGCGACTGCTTAGAACAACCCTCGGGAAATATTTTTTGCCTTGCTATGTTGCGAATACGCGCAAGCTTGGCTGATGCTTGCGTTCTTGTTGGCCTCGATTTAAAAAAAAAAAAAAGAACGCCTCGACGATTTCACGTGCTAGTTGATCCGCATGTCTCAATTGAGAATCTTCGTTATCATGTAATCTTGGAGAGCAGCCTCGCAATATCGGTAATGCCGAGACAAAATGAAAGCCGCCGTTCTTTTCAATGAATGAATGAATGAATGAATGAATGAATGAATGAATGAATGAATGAATTTCAAAGAATCCGTGGGTTATTTTGGGCGATCAGCTGAAGCATTGACCCTTTCTAACTTGTACATCCCGCACCACACGTCACAGGATCGAATGTCGTATAGCGGATGCACAACAGACTTCTGGCAGTTCGTAAACCGTGTGAAGCGATTAGCAATACACGAACAACGTATGCTGTCTTCATCCAATATTCGATGCACAGCTGCACAAACTTTTCCTATGTAGCTTTTGTAGAGCTATAGACGTCTGTTCCTAAAAAAAGCTTTTTCTTTTCTTTTTTCAGTTGAAAGTAAGCTCTCGTCCTACGAATCCAAGCTCAGTTCGTTATTTCGCCGAGCATACGAGACTCCCATCCAAAAAAAAAAAAAAAAGAAGCTTTACGTTCCCATGTATCATATACGCATGCGTGCCCCGTTCGATGCATTGGAACATACGGGTATATATAGGTGACCCCGATAAGGGATTATAGGATCACTGTATATGGGACACGTGGGATTTTCGATAGAGAGGTTTCATAAAGACATCTCAGAGAAAAAAGTAAACCAATAAATAACTGAGCGTAGCCATTTCTGTAGCCTTCTTTCCCATATTTAAAAAAAAAGTAAATGAAGAGAAAGCCTCAGCCAAATCACAGACGCAGGCGCCACAAGTGAATGGAAAGAAGGAAAATTAGCAGCCCTCGCAAAAAATCGGAAATTGCATTCAGTTGCATCTCAGCATGAAGCCTATTAGAGACAACCAAAATATCAAAAAGAAATACTACAGAATGACTTTCGTAAGCAAGATTTAAAAATCGCCGCAGTGTAACTTCGATATTCCTTAACGTGCACTTAATTCAGAGTACGCGAGCGCATTTTGCATTCCGCCCTCATCGGAATGAGGCCGCCGAGACAAGGGGTCCAACCCGCGACCTAACTGGCTCGCCATTAGCGTACCTAACGCCATCAAGCAAGGAAACTGTTTCCTCAGGCGTGCAAGCCTGTCGTGCTTAGCAGAGCATGTCAGCGTCACGGTGTTAATGCGTTCATTATTTTCAAATTGCGATAAAAAAAAAAAAAAATCCGAGCGGCAAGGTGAAGTTATTTCTCTCGCCAACGCATTATTCGTGGCACCGGGCATCTATAGCACAGCACAATTACCACGGAACGCTCTAAAATAGCTACAGCTAATTAACTTCAGAAGTAATTACTTTATGAGAGACAAGAGAGAGAGAAACCCTAATGTTAAGCCGGAGATAATGACCTTATATATGGGAGCACGTGTTTATGTTGCCGAATCGAAGTCAGCTATTGTTCCAAGCATGCATATGCAGATGGCCATAATTAAGATGTACGTGCTCCTTGGAGAGCCGACGAATATGCGAAAAGCTCAAGTTCTCGCCTGGCGGCTTCGCTAGGATTTATTTATTTATTATAGATTGGGAATTTTGGGAACAAGTATACACTGAGCCGCAGTCCTTTTCACAACCGTTAACTTGCTGAATGAATGAATGAATGAATGAATGAATGAATGAATGAATGAATGAATGAATGAATGAATGCATGAATGAATGAATGAATGAATGCATGAATGATAGCTGAAATATAAACCGTTTCAGCTATTGAGCAGTTAGCATCCAAACGCTACGGGGTCACTTTAAGTGCAGAAACAAATGGGCAATATACTTTCTTTTGATTCCATGTGCTCTCAATATACAGGGTATTTCACGCAGCTCGAGCCGAACATTTAAATATGTGCAAATGCCACGTATATAGCTGGACAGAAGCAAGGTAATGTTTACCGCCGCTCCGAGATACTCAGGTTACTTTTTGTATCCCGCCTAGAAATATATATGAAAGACAGGGATATATATATATATATATATATATATATATATATATATATATATATATATATATATATATATATATATATATATATATATATAAACGCTCGACGTCAAAAAGTTTATTTCATATATTAATATTACCGCTGAATACTTCCATAGCGCGCGAGCACGCAACCTGTCCTTCATGCATTTCTAGGCGGGATATATATATATATATATATATATATATATATATATATATATATATATATATATATATATATATATATATATATAGGCGGGATATATATATATATATATATATATATATATATATATATATACACACACACACACACACACACACACACGTCGTTCTGAGAATGAGGTCGCCGGTTCGATCCCCGAGCGTGCGGCAGCCGTGTTGCGATAAGGGGCACATGGAATGGTCACGTGTATAGTGCACAGTGCTTTACCTGCGCGTTTGAAAAGTCCCTGCAGGGTGGTCAAAATTATTCTAGAGACCTCCGGCCGCTACCACGGCGTCTTTCGTTCATGACCACAGAGGTGCTTTTCAATCGATCACACACTGTCAACCAACCTACGATCAGTCATCCAGACAATCAACTAATCAGTCAGTCAACCAACCAACCAGTCAGCCAAAGACTTTCACTCAACGTATACGTCAACCAATCAGTTAGTCACACTCAGTCAGCCGGACACTCGATGCAGTCAGACAACTAGCCCACTACCAGTTAGACAATCAGTCAATCAGTGAGTCAAATTCAGTCAGTCAACGATATATAGCCAATCGACCACTCACTCAACCAATAATGCTCGCGTGCCATGTCACCACGTTCCGGATGCAGTGGAGGAGCTCCCGGTGAAACGATACGTTAAGCAACCGCGCAGTCACGCGAAATCCTTATTGTATACCTGCGCAACCTGCACTAAAGCTTATACGACAGCGCCTCGGAATCTTCTTGACGTGGCGATTTGATTAAACCGTTGCCGTATTCACATCGACCGTCGGAGCACGGAGTTTCCGCCGTCCTATATAGCTCCCACGCTTTTGAGCAGTCGTGCATGACATACGCGTAGCTTAATCGCACATAGTAGCTTCGCGCGAAGGTTTCGCCCAAAGTCAAGTATAATATAGGGTCGAAGTTCTGTTTTATCGTCCAGAGGTTAAACAATCCACAGCTATCGGATCCACCTTCTGGCATATAGTTGCACGGCTATAAAAACAGGCCTAAACGCGGAATGCGGTCGAAATGCAGGAACTATACACCGTATATATAACACGGCAAGAAACGGAAACGAGTGGCCCGGTTTTTATTCATATCGGGAGAAGCCAACGTACAAGGACACCTCGGAGGACACCACGTTGTCCTTGGTGTCTTTGTTGGCTTCTCATGGTATAACTGTACACACGCGGGTGTTTCAACTAAATTTAAAATAGATTCTCTGGCCTTATAGGCGCAAAAAAAAATAATATTAACCATCTGAATACTATAGGCACGCCGTGTATATAGTGGGAGACTCCAGAATAATTTTGGACACCCACATTTTCTTTAACGTGCACCTAAATCCGAGAACAGAAGCGTGCATTTCGCCCAGACCGAAACGCGGCTACGCGACCTCGTGCTTTAACAGCGCAATGCCATAGCAACTAGGCTATATACCGCGGTTGGTAGTGTTCCAAACGAATAGTGTTACTTGAAAATCTGTTTTTTTTTTTCTTTTTTCGAGATGGGGAGTAGTACACTGTTTAATACTGAGCCCTGGTGTAAGAGGTGGCGCAAGTCACAGGATGCGTGGGACTTGATAATTACGGCGCCCATGAGCTAAAATCGCTGAATTACTTGTAACTATTAGATTTATACAGCTCATCTCGATAGGGCACGATCGTGGAGATACCATTTGAACTGTGCATAATTGCTTACGTGGCTCGCCTTTGGACACACTTCTCATATCCCCTTCCGCCGTTTGTAATGCCCACGCCAGTCTTTACAATATATGAACAAATAAATACACGAGTAAAAAGCAAAGAACAACGTGAGAACGAAAAACTAGGGAAAAGAATACGTGTGTCGCGAACCTGACATACACTTTCGACCCACGCGGTGCGACTGAGCGTCGCAGCGGCCCCATTTTCCCCGTTCGAGCGACGCAGCCTCTCCATAACAAGCGAGCGCTGATATCACGTGACCAGCTGTCGAGAGCGGGCAACGGGTACGAACGTGCCAACTGTACACGTGACAGCTATAGTCGCAGTCCGTCCATCGGCATGCCTACCCATGTACCGCCAGCTACTAGACTCCCAAGACTGCACTACAGACGGTCATTGCCCCCCCCCTCCCCCCCGCCTCCATCAGATCGATACCGGTGCAAGAATCTGCCCCCGCGACCATACGAGCCTGCCTGCCGCAGTCCGTGCTCTGCGGTCGTCTGCATTGCTTTCAAGATGGCGCTAGGCTGAGATGAGAAAAGACGTACGTGCAGTTTACGCAATGCAGTAAAAGAAAGAAAAAAAAAAAGGGGGGGGGGGGGGGAGATGAGAAGAGAAAAGAAATAGTGCTGCGGGGCGGAGGAGCCGATTGGGCCTGGCACCGCGCGCTGAGGCCACGCCCCCCTCCTCCGCAGCCCCTTCCTTGCCTTTCGAAATAGCCCTGAGGAGTGTGCGCCGCGCGTCGAAAGAGACAAAAAAAAAGAAAGGAACCACCGCCGACGAACGGAACGCGGCAGTGCAAGTGGGGGGCAGCCCCGATGCCACGCCTCTTTTTCGTGCGAGCCTCCGGAGCCCGCTGCGCAGGCGCTGTGCTTGCTGCAGGCGCTGCCCCGGCGACAAGTGGGGCCCGCGGAGCCGGGGTTTATGCATGCCCTGAAAAGCTCACTCGACGTCCCGTTAACGCCGAGCCCGGCCGGCGTGTGGGGCATAGTGTGTGATGGCCTCGGAGGCTGTGTGTGTTCCTCGCATCAGATATTTCCGCCCTGCATGGTCATCATTTTGTGTTCTCGAAACTACATGTGGATAATGATGCTGACGATGACGATATGAACTCTACTTCTATAGGGACACAACATCCTTAGTCCGAGGCGTTTTCTTGGCAGAGTAAGCGCTCGCTATAGATGTGTGCTGCTGGGCGCTGGCGCTTGGGCCAGGCAGGAAAGAAAGACGAGGAACTTCCTTCGTCAGGTGCGAAAATTTCTGGTTCATATATCGCTTCGTGCCTGCGTATGTCAGATGACATTGTCGACAGGTCTTCTTTTGAGCGGTGCGTCTAAATTACGTCTAAGTTTTGTTACGCGGCTAAGAAAGCTCTAATATGTATAATGAAGCGTGGCCAATACCGTGTTTCTTGTCGTCTAATGAGGTAGCTGTGTCTTGTTTCAGCGCCAAGTGGAACGCTCCTATAGTACTTGCTACCTTTGACCCTATGTTATCAATTTCTGTATTTAATCTGCTTGGATCTGTAACATGATCTGCAGTATGAAATAAATAAATGTTAGGAGGGGGGAGGGGGGAGAGGTGCAGTTCAGGACGGCAGAGAACAAGATGGTGTTGACGAGATTAGAAATTTACAGGCAATGGATGTCAGCTGACGAGAAAGATAACTATATATAGATAGAAAAGTATATTTTCCTGAAATGGGCACAAATTGGGTTGTTGGAACAGAAGTGCTAAGTTGGGCTGTGAACTGGCAAGGTAACCTTCTGCATAACACTGATAAGGTCACGTCTACCGTGAACTTGACAAGCCAGAAAGGACGTGAAAAC
This sequence comes from Dermacentor andersoni, assembly GCF_023375885.2. Classification (NCBI taxonomy): domain Eukaryota; kingdom Metazoa; phylum Arthropoda; class Arachnida; order Ixodida; family Ixodidae; genus Dermacentor; species Dermacentor andersoni. The sequence goes on from NC_092822.1 coordinate 23,981,271, forward strand.
ATAGGATTGGCAGCGACGCCACATTGACATTCCAGCAACAGCTTCCAGTGACGTCATAGATTTTGACAGTTTCCGCTGAAGCCTGCGCAACTGTTTTTTATAGACAGAGAAGGATACAACACTGCAAGCGAAAGGACGCGCAGACTCAGCCAGGCAACAACTTCTGGGACCATTCCCGTGCACAGAAACGACTCGAGCGAGCGGAAAATGCATCGACATCTGCGACGTCACACAGCAGCGGGATTCGCGCGAAATTGAAAAATGAAACTGTTGCCTTCATTTTTCCCCTTATTATAGACTTTTCTTTTTGTTCCACACCAATACCAGACTAAGTTTGGAACGAACACCCTACCAACATGGAAGAAGAAAATGAACTATGAGGGAGCATCCTACGTCACGTAGTCAGCCATGGCAAGCGAACTCTGCGTGAAGCCATTGCCCTCGCTTTTTGCCTCGTAGTGTCGATCGGCCTAACACGTGACTTCTGACACTTCGGCGTATTGGCAGAGAATGCTTGGTTCACGGTAGTTTTCAAATCGATGCGCACTGCCTTCAGAGCGGGAGCACTGAAATCTGCTCTGACGTGAAGATCACGTGGTGGGCCGACTTGTTTCGCTTCCGTCGTATTGCCCAATGGTCGCCCCTAGTTCCTTCCTCCATGCCTACCAGACTAAACTCATTCGATGCTTCACTTTAGTGGCTCTCCTAAAGGGTGCTGACGAATGGAAAATCTCATGTCGGTTACATTTGTGCTTAGTCATTCTTGCGCTAGGTAAAGGCACGCCCTCTGAACACTAGGGAGAATACTAGCAAGTAAGCATGCTGCTACGAACGAGCTTAGATGTCAGTATACGCAGGATATGGAGGCGTCGTGACGTCAGAATACATTAACGCAAGTCGTTTCTTCGATCGCTTCCACACAGGAGCGCAGCCAGAAGAAATGCATGCATCATACTTTCCTTATTTCATTTTTTGCTTCTTATTTTTGTGAGCAACGTCATTATAACCAGCCTTATTGCTGCGAGAATTCGGGAAACATTCTCTGCGTCCAATATTTCGAGAACGGCTTCCATGAAATTCAAATTATTTCGCTTTCCGACCTTCAAACTCGCTGTTTCGTCCTTTCTATACGTGCGAAAAGCGCGTGGTACTGTTCCTACAAATTCTAAAATTCGTGTGAGTACTCCAAGACAAATGCAACGAAATCTTATTTTGGGAAAGTTTGTTATAAATGGGTAGTATATATAAAGAAAAGTGTACAATCATTGCATCCTATCGGTGCTAACATACAGGGAAGAAACTTGGAGGTTAGCAAAGAAGCTTGAGAAGGAGTTGAGGACCGCGCAAAAAGCGATGGAACGAAAAACGTCAGGCGTACAACGTTAATAGACAGGAGGAGAGAGATGTGTATCAGATTAGGCGGGGATAGACGGTAGCTGGGCAGCTCATGTGATGCGTATGTAGGTAACATGTGTTCTATTAGAGTTACAGGATGGGTGCGGGAAGGGAAGCGCAGTCCAGGACGGCAAAAAATTCGGTGCGGTGATGAAATTGGGAAATTCGCCGGCGCAAGTTGGAATCAGACAGGGGGTAATTCGAGATCGCAGGGAGATGAGGCCTTGGTCCTGCCAGTGGACATAAACACATCAGGCTGACGATGATGACATATTCACTATACTGAAGTAACGTCGACAAAGCTACGGGGCTGGCAATTGCCTAGTTCTCTTATTAGCAGCCTTCAAATAGCTCCCAAACAGAACGCGGCGCCTGTACCTGGTGATGAGCGGATATGACGTAAGTCCCAGCAGGTCACCTGACATTTCTCGGCCCGCCGCGGACAGCCGCAGGCGGTCCTATAATATCGGAAGTCCTACATCACTTGCGACGAGCCGTAACAGCGCTGTTCTTTTCTTTCTTATTCTTTTTTTATTAAGGTTGGGTATTATAAACGTCTAGTTTTGTGAGCTTCTCACGACCCGCATCCACTCGCATTTCAAAAGTATAAGTTTTCAGCACGGATGCTGCTCCACGTCTTCGCTATCTGAATTCGCGCGGACGACGGCGGCTGTGAAAACCTGGCGCCCAGGAAAAACCATACATCAGCTGCAGGGTCCATAGATATGCTGGGGGCTGTCCGCACACACATATAGCTCGCACTGAAGCGTCGGGTTGTCGCAGGACCCCTTTCGGACGACGGGCCCGCGCCACACCTTCACTCCTACCCCCTCACCGGAGTGGCGCCACCTAGCGTGATGACGTCACCACGCCACACACCGACGGGTGCCCTCTCCCCGCGTGCCGTTCCCTTTTTTTGTTTCAAGGTTATCAGCAGAGCGTGCGCGATCACAGAAGCGTGTCGTCGCGCCGTGCGGCTCCCCCCTCGACGGCAGCGGCAACGCGAGCTGCAGAATACTGTCGCCGTTGCCCTCCCGTCTGTTGCGTGCAGGGCGACGTCTCCTGCTCGCCAGCGCGACCGTCGAGGAAGGGGGAGAGTAGCAGGGCGTACACACCCTCTCCACCGGCGCCAGCGTGCCACCGGGCGGCGTGGACACAAAAAGGCAGGACAGTGGACGTGTATACTAGTTCGCTTCTTTGCAGCTGAGGAGGACAGCCCTGACTAGTTGGTTTATAAAGCAGCCATTATATATAGCCCATGAGCGGCAGCCACGCGGCACGCATTTCTCGGGTATTCTCGTCGGAGAATCGCCCGACAGCGTTGCATCATCCATTACACGCGGCGCGATAGAACGCTTCGCTCCATGTGGGTACCACTCACTGTTCGATGTGGTCGTCGAGTGAAGCTGCTATAGCCTATGGCGCGCATTTCGGTCGTGACGGAGAGCGGACGCTGCGCAGAGTGATGCTGAAGTGTCGGCTCCGCGGACGACGCCACACGCACGACTAAAAGACGCCTGAAAGGCGCGTTCCATGTGGTTACTGCTTTACGCTCTCTTCGAGTTCTGGTAGGAACCAGGAACACCGGCCGGCACGCTACTGCTGCGGTAGTTGTTTGCTGTTCTCCAAGTATTCGTCTCTTTAGCGCGATAGCGTCAAGGGCCCCGTGTCGCCGAAAATTCGCTGTCGGCGTCGGCGGAGTTGTCCGTGAGCGAAAAATTTCCGTATATATTTAGGTAAATGTATGTGCCACGCCTTGCTATATGACATGCAGTATATGCGGGCTACACTGCCACATCATTCTATCACCAAAGTTGCCCAGACCTTGTCTTACATTCTTGACAAAGTTATTCATCGGAATTTTGCGAATGATAGCCCACAAACAAATCTCATGAAGCAAAACACCGACTGTGCATGCCTTTTATGTTAAATCTTTTCAGACTTAATTATTAAAAGTGTGAAACGATGACGGTAGCCTGAAGATGATGTAATTCTTTTTGGCACGGCTGTGCATTAACTCCGGGATCGGCTCACGCAAGGGGCCGCGTTTTTACCAGAAAGCTCGCCTTCGTGCATAGCGTTCGCCGCCAACGTTTCCCGGTAAACATTATGGTTACATAAGCCGCAGCTGCCGGGAAGTGTAAGAAGCAGTCAGTGATCTTTTGAGTGCTATCGCGTTCCGCTCTTAAAGGCGAATCTTAATTACTCCAATTTTTCCCTTCTTTATAATGAGGAATAAGTGCTAAAAATGCATCTTAATAGAAGTAGAACAATATTTATAAATGTCCCTAGGGGTACTGGTAAACGCAGCCAATGTTGGACGAACGTTGCTTAATGTAGGGCCAATGACGGACGAACATTAGAGCTTTGTTGTCTCAATGTTGCCCATCATTGAGCCATCAGTGCTTTCTGTAGTGCTTGAAGCGTGAAATTATATCAATGATACTTATGAACAAAGCCCCATACGAGGACTTGTGCATAATTAAGTAAAAATGACAGAAAGATAATAAAATCAACATAAAAGACAAGTGTTCGCGCATTACACTCGAAGTGTGGCTGTCACGTTATGAAATTAAGCAGCCAGTCTAAAACGGACAAGCACAGAGGGCAAGGCAGGAGTAACGACTTTAGATATGCTGCACCTGGCTCAGTGTGTGTGAAAGTGCGATCAAGACTCGTGTCCTCTTTTTCACTCCCCCTCCCCACGTGTAAGGTAGCAAACTGGACAAAGTCTGATTAAACTCTCTGTCTTTCCTTCCTCCTTTCTTTATCTGTCAACGCCGGACTTACGACTGTGATTAAAGTCCGGCATGACGTAAGTCCATAGCTGTCGATCCACTGTTGGTAGTATATCACCTTGTTCGCGTCTTCCCTCTTCATCCTGGTCTTCCGGCTGGTTTCTTGTTTTGAATAACACGACAGCTATACTTTGGAACAAATGTCCGTTTTCTTGTTCCTCACCATAACAGTTATCTGTCATCTCTGTTTCAGTAATTTATTTCCTGATTAAGCACAAAACTTCCTAATACCGTCACAGAATACGAATCTTGCCTTTGTATGTCATTGATGTAACGCCATGCTCATAGTAGCACAGAAAGTAGGAAACGCCTAATGCTGCAACAAAGTAGGTCAATATATATATCCAATGCTGGCAGCATGTTGGACAACGTTGGTCCAACGTTGCTGGCGTGGTAATTGCTGCTCGGGGCATGACATAGATCGTTTCGTTGACTACAAGACCAACACTGGACTTACGACTGCGACGTATACTAGCTCAGAGTTGTAAGTTCACCGTTTGTGTATACTGTCACCTTCACTTCTAGCTGTCGTAGTGTTATATATACTTTCCCAATACCCTCGTCCTCCGCCTCTCACTATCTTTACTATGGCCGTCTTTCATCCCCTGCTGCGCTCCACGTTCGCTCTTTCATCCTTCGCTCTGCTCGTTCGCTAGGTCACACCGAGGACGCCGGCGCACAACACAGGAACGGGCACCTAAGGGCTGCCCTCTAAATGAGTATGCATTTGCACAATAACTTAAGCACGCCTGAATTCTGTTGATGTGAAATTAATTCAAACTTCTTTTCCCATTTGACCATGCTGTAAGTGCTAAAAGCTCCCTGTGGTTTTTCAGCTCACCCTTTCAGTTCAGCTGCAGGTAATAAAGCGAAATTTTGTATGCTCCATTAGGGTAGCACAAACAGAGCTCAACTGTACTTTGAGGTGTAGTGCTTGGAGTTAGTGAAGTATATATATAAATATAAATATATATAAATATATATATATATATATATATATATATATATATATATATATATATATATATACTTCACTAACTCCAAGCACTACACCAAGCACAGAATAAAATAAAGGCCGTGCCACGGCCTTCGTTTTATTCTGACGAAGGCCGTGCCACGGCCGAAACGTTAAACCATTAAAAATGCAATTTTCGTAAGTGTGCTCCGTTTCAACTACCTATGCACCGGACCTACAGAACTTTTCCTTGTATTATATATATATATATATATATATATATATATATATATATATATATATATATATATATATATATATATATATATATATATATATATATAGTTTCTGTTTTATTTAATGAAATGGCATACCAACATACTGAACAACGTAATCTAATTAGCTTTTGAATCGAAATAGCTCTTCTATGTCAACTGAGTGGTATCCGAGCAAGAGAACGTATACGCATCACCCACCGTGCCAAGTAAAGAGCGTTTCAGCATTCCGCTGATTGTGGCTGCGGGCTATATATATAACCGCAATGCTTTAAAGCTCGTGTAATTCACAAGTATACCGCTAAACATTACACGGTCAGTAACGAAAAAAACACCGAACGAGCTTGGACTAATGAAGTATACTCTTCATGAATTTCGAGACAGCAGGTTGATTATATGGAGGGAACACTAAGGTCATTTTTCCTTTAAGTTTTACGCCTAAACCTCAGCGAAGTACGTAAGTGTTACTCACGAATTGCAAATTTAGAAGGCTGTTTCTTTGCTTGCCTTTTTGTTTTGGTTTATGTGTTTGTTGATGTACTTATTGGATGGTTACATGATGTGTTTGTTGGTGGGTTGGTGGGTCCGTCGGTCGGATTGTACGTCTGTTTGTGTGTTTGAGCCAATGTCGCTCACTAAATGTTCTTGAAACTTCCTAAACTATGTCTCCTTTAGAACTAAATATAGTCGATATTTACCTATAAAATATGACCTATAAACCCGACCACTGCACTGACCCTTCAAATTCGTGAGTTCATTGCGCGAACTGCATGGTGCGAAAGCTTCTAAATAGCGTCGGCGCCTGTCTTTCGCTCTTGCGTCTTTTCTGGCTTAACGGTAAAGGCGGCTTTCTTTTTTTTTTTCATTTTACAGGGGTGATTTATTAATGCGGCTCAAATGATCTTTTGTTAAGTGTTATTTAAAAGTAACCCCTCCCCTTTACGTATCTTTCTCAAGAACGAAATCGCCGAAAGAAATATACACTTCTTTCTAGCATATTTCATCTTCACTGGTGAAGCGGCGTTCGGAACAGAGCGAGTAACGTAACTGGCTGACCAATTAAACAACTACATGTAACCATCATAAAAGGGGATGCGCCAACGAGCTACTAACCGCCGGGACCTGTATATACCAGCCAAACTATTCGATCATTCACTTGACTAACAGCACTGCTCGGGAAAGAGTTGTAGCGAAAGGCTGGCAGCCCAAAGACGACAGCGCAATGGCTCGCACAACGACAGCGGATAAGCGGAGGTTGGGTGGGGGGTGGGGGGGGGGGAGAAAGAAACCCGTCCTGAAAAGCGGCAACGCGTCGCGGCCGCGCACAGACGCGCGGCGAGATAGCAGGCGACAAAAGAGATGCAGTCGCGCGTATAGTGCCGCACGACGGCGGGCTTTTCGACCACCAAGATGCGCTCGAACAAAGAGCGCATGCGTTGAAGTATGCGCGCAGTGAAACGTCTCCCGAGCAGGGTGTTCTTTTCTTCTTCTTCTTCCCCTCTCCTTTTGTTTTTGTTTTTTTGTCCTTGGGTTCCGACATGCTTCCGCGCGAGCGGCTCCACCTATTGCTCGGCTCGTGAATCAGCCGAGCGGTGAAATGTACGGGCGCGGCTTTTGTGTAATACGCGGTGAGAACGTACGGCTCAAAGGAGAGCTGGTTTTATCGCGCAGTCTTCCCGACTTTGTCGCCGCGTGCGCAATACATCTGGGTTTCTCGAATATGCGTGTGTTGGTTCACAGGTCTCCGCGGCCGGGTTGTACTTTGCTTGCGTATAGGCCACCACGGTTTCGCAGAAACACACACATAATATATATATATATATATATATATATATATATATATATATATATATATAGAGAGAGAGAGAGAGAGAGAGAGAGAGAAGGTGCTCACTTAGCAAGTATTGTAATGCTTACTTCGTAAGGTTTCGCGGCCTTGGCACGGCACCTGATTCACGCACATCATGATCAACGTTTACGCCGTCAACGGATTATGCCACATCCTCGGTGGCGCGCCGTCGCAGTTTTCGGACGTAATAGCCGGGAAGAGAAACGCAACAAACGGGAAAGCTAATACACATCGCACTATACGAGAACTAAGCGGGACGGACATATATATATAGCGTAAAAACCGGGAAAAAGTAACAAGCACCAACGTAGGTCAACGAGGTCGTGTTGGGTACGCGTCGTGAGGCAACGGTTATACGCCGCAGTAGACACTCTCTATTCGAGATAGCTTGCCACAACGACCCCGCGCGGTGGTGAGTGTGTACATGACGATTTCGTGCACCCGCAGTGCTCACGATATATAGACTGCGTTCCAATACTCGCCGTAGACGGCTATGCACACGGCTAAGGGGACAGCGACCATCTTAAATCTCGTTCCGATTCTCACGAAGACGTCAGGGTAGACAGCTTCGCGAAGACAGCGTCCAAGTCGAAAACGATGCAGGCTGCTTTCCTGTCCAAACAAGATGGCGGCTGAGCAGGACGCTTGGAAAGCCGACAGGAAGGTTGTCTACGCACAAGAAAACGCAGACGCGCTATATATCCTATACGTCCTTAATGTAAGCTACATCGCGCTTTTTATGGGTCTGCAGGTGCAAATACTTAAAATACAGAAATAATGTGTGCTTTTCTCAACCTTCTTGTTTTTTTGGCACCGCGAAGTGGCGTCGCGTCGTGGAAGCGTCTTCCGGACGGCTATAGAAACGCGTTCCATTACATGGCCCCGAAGCTGTCTCCTTGGCTGTCTACGTAGACTGTCTTCGATGCTGGCCAGAACAGGAACACGCCCGTAGTAATGGGTGGTTCATTAATTTGTTAATGCTGAGATCGGCACCACTTGCGATGATATACACGTCTTTAAAACATACCGAAAAGATGCGTCGGTGTTCTCCTCACGTGTCTCCCCCTATAGAGCGTGTGGAAGGCTTTCGCGGAAGACATGAAGTATAGAGAACCCTAGCTGGATTCCATAAATGCAACACATACGCACTTACGTGACAAATTAAAACGCCAACTAGAGGCAGTTTGTTATTTAGTAAATTGAACATTGCGACAGGCAGTGCAGATTGTATCGGTTAATTTTTTTATTTATTTTTTGTCTATATAGAGTCGGAACTACGCTGTCTGTCACAAGCGATTCTTTAATCCGTCCGGAATAACATTAACCAAAACAAAGCAGGATATATATACGATGTAATATATGCAACCAGCAAAGCACAAGCGGACCGTGACGGTGACAGGTGGGCAAACGAAGCAACGGCAGAAACGACGCCGCTCGGAATCTCACTTCGTCTTTACACTCGCAAATGAGCTCAGTTTTTAAAGCACGCTCCGATCGTTTCAACCCTTCCGTGCCTTCCTTAAGGTCAACTGCTATCGTGCAACCACGTACACGTCTGCGCCTACTCCCTTCCCCCCCCCCCCCCCCCAGCCTCCCCAACCGGAAGTCGGTCGGGGAGACCGGAAACCGTAGCACCCCTCTCAAGCCGAGCAGCCGCACTGCTGACGACCTGCTAGCAACGCGTGCGTGAAAAGAACGTTCCAATTAGTCGGCAACCACAGCGTGTATTTAACTAGCAGGACCCGCAATATCATATGCTAAGTTCCTTTTGTATATACATACTTCCTTTTCTTTTTTGAAACACCGTTTCCGCACCCTCACACCAGCGCCTCGGCTGCATACGGTGCCAATTAATACGCTACTGCGGGTCAACGCACGGATGTGACTCCGGGGCTCTCCAACGGGCATGGAGAGGCAGCACCGAGAGTATGTCACGTGACACACCCAGGTAAAGTCGCCAAGCGGCGACGGGCGTCGCATTCCCATCCAATTATGAAGAGGGACGCGTCTCCGTCCGATTACGCATGCGTGCAAAGGGATCTCATTATCATGAGCGCCTCCACGTGCTGGCGGCGCGAGCTGCAGCGCCACAGTCCACTCCTCCCGGGTCGCTCGCGAGAGCCAGTGACGTCACTTCCGGTCGTTCCGTGGCGCACCCTACAGTGTATACGTGGGCAGGTGTCGGGACCTGCGATGAGTATGTGTTTCCGCTTCCCACGGCTCTGCGATTGGGGCATCTGAGTTTCAGCTCACGCAAACTTGGAAAAACATTGCGGAAGAAGAAGATGGAGGAAATCTCGATGGAAATTTCACGGAAGTGAGTAATCACTCCCTTGTTGCGTCGGGCATTAGTATACAGTGCTATCTACGAGGATAATAAACTCAATCGTCCTCCTTTTTTTTCTGTAACTTGAATAATAATGCAGAACGTAGGTCTGTGAGAGTTTCTTGAGGAACGTTGTAGTTCCGGTGACGATGAGAGGTAAAGAGATTATCTGTTTGACATGCACGTTGCTTGTCCTGTTGTGGTTTAACCTACGTCTAAAGTTTTGAAGCCTTAATACGTGCTTAATACACCGCGTTATTTGGTCATAAAATATAGCGCGAGCAAGAAAAGAAGCAAGAGTGAAGAAAGAAATTTAACTTCAGCAAATGACAGTTTTAGAAATTTTGTGCCGGCGGGCATCAAGATTTAAAGTGTGAGTGCTTGCTCGTACCGTATTCTCTGCGAAATCAGCACTGTCACCGCGACGCCTAAAAACTGACCGAGAAAGCGGCGAAGTGACAGAATGTACCAGGCGCTATCGAGAATAGAAGCAAGAAGCGATGGAGGCCCGGTCCCGTGTTAAAAGATGGCGGCGCCTCAAGCATGACGCTGCAGTCAAGGCCTCTTAAGTAATAATTCAACTTCAGAAGGTGCTACTGCGGTTCCCTGCATGCCGCAGTGAAAGAGGGTCACGTGATTCCCTCCTGACGGCGACGCGTTGGACCATACAGAAGACGGAATAACGAAGCTTGGTACATACAATATAGAGTCAAAGGCAACTGATTAGAAGAGCCGGCGTTTTCTTTTTTTTTTTTTTTTTTTTTTTGTCTTACAAAAGCCGCCGTAGAGTTGACGTTATCTTTCCAATTACTTTTTTGCCGATTTGAATAGACGTTCTCTCGAGATGCTATTGAATATCGCGGAAGTTTTGCAAGGGCTGGCGGAACTGAACAAGTGTTGCCGCTCGTCACATCTAAAGGTACAAAGGAAGTGTGAGAAAGAGAACACTCAAACGACAACACCGACATGCATACTTCGTTCCCACGCTTCCGCGAGCTACCGCTAGGTGGCGGAGCGGTCACGGTACTCCTAGAATTATTCCATATGGCTCCCACAGTGAGCCATCCCAGTGGGAGTCATATGGAGTAACTCTAGGTACTCCTGGGTAAACTTGTGTAAGTGCTCAGGGCCGCTTGTACAAGGGGGCATCCAGCGCACGGGTTCGAGCCACGGTCGCCGAAGTGTGAATAGGTGTACTGACGTTCACCACCAAAATTTCCATTACCGCAGTATACGTGTACACGCGAAACGGGATCTTCGGCGCACTTCAAAGAACGCACCGCCGCCGTCGCCGCATTCCGAGAAATCGATCCGGAACTCCGGGAGGGACACCGTGCGGCGTCTTCGAGGGTGCACAGTACATGCCCCCGAACCGTCGCGCCGCCTCGGGGCCATTAAACCCCGCCGACATGAACTTTCTGTCCCTTTACCTCTCGCAGCGTTCTTTCTTCTTTTTTTTTTTATTTTCTTTGCTCACTCATCGGAAACAGACTGGTGCAAAGCTGCTGCTGGCCCCGACTGCATGTTATGTACGGACGGTATACATAACACGGTCCGCTGACTCGCAACTCACTCTCCAGTTCAGAGCCGCGCGCGAGAGAGAAAGAGAGAGACAGAGAGAGCGGACGACTCTCGCTTTTGCGTGTGTGTCTGTCTCAAGCGCGTCCGCGTGTCGACAGGGGTTTTTAAGAGAAGAAGAGAGGTGATGAGAGAAAGTGTTCATTTCTTCAGTACACCCCCAGCGCAACCTGCGTGTGAAGATTATACATACGTGTATCTATACGCACGCACACATATACGCGTGCGCCGACAAAGAGATGAGGGAAAGGGCTGATCCCTGCGTTGCCAGTGCGCGAGCTGTGTTGGAAGATGGATGCATACGTACGTGGCATCACGGCGCGTAGCGCGCGTGCACGGGGGCCATGTTCGATCACGTGACGCTGAATTAACCAGAAGCGCGCGCCGCGGTCGCCTTGTCGGGGCGGAGACCGTGGCACAGTTGCCGCTGGCCCGATAACGAGCGCGCTGCGGTGTCAATGAACTTGGCACGACCGAAATTTGAGAGAGAGAGAGAGAGAGAGAGAGAGAGATGAAGGAGAGAAGGGAGGAACGAGAGAGAGAGCGTGTGTGTGAGAGAGAGACAGTGAAAGAGAAGAAAAAGAGAGAAAGGGAATATGAGAGAGTGAGAGAGATGGGAGAAACGAGAGAGTGAGTGAGTGAGAGTGTGGGTGTGTATGTGAGAGAGAGAGAGAGAGACATGTGGCGCCGGGGACTACACGTGCGTGAATTGCATGTGTAATGTTTGTAGCTCGTGTCTCCTCTCTCTCGATTTTCCTATTGTGCGCGCGCGACGTCTCTAAATTGCGTCACCGCTGTACTTCGCATTCCTGCAATCTCGTCCCGCGCTCGTACCAGCTTATTAGGCTGTTTGGGAAAGTCGGCACCTAATCGAGGTATGAAGTGTCGAGGGCAAATCGATACGAACACGAAACCGAGAATGCAGGGGAAGTGTGAAATCCAGGAATGAAATCAAACGGATAATTTGCTGCGTCATCGTACAAGTTAAGCGTAAAGAAAGCTATACAAAAGACGGTAACGAAATTGGACGTTGCAAAGGTACTCTTACCAGCAAGTGCAATTAAAAAAGTCTAAAAATATTTGCAGAATGAAATGCCTGTTAAAAGGCTATATACACTTTCTACTAAACGGCTATATCCCGCTATTAAACGGCATAGCGAGCAAAATGGAATTAAGACGAAATTACGCCGCAAAGAATACAACAAACGTAAAGCTTTACCAGAGATCTGATGAAGACTACAAATGTCAATATAACCGGCGAACGTTTTTTGTAAGATTCATAAGGACGAAAGCACCGCTCGAACTTCTGAAAGTCATTGCATTTTTTGTTGTTGTTGTTGTTGTTGTTGTTTTACTTTTGTCTCTTTGTTTGAATGCAGCTCAGTTTCCTCGTTTTGATTCAGCGGATCACCTCCGCCATACCGCAAGATCAGAAAGCGAAAGATGTGGTGTAGTGAAGTCATCAAATATGCATGGCTGCACGAACGGTAAGCAGGCTGAATACGGTTTGCCACCGCCCCTGTTCTGGCCTGTTCCTCTGTGTAACCGCCGTCCTACAACATTGCCCTCGTTAGCCTGCTTCACCGCAAAGTCTTATTTGTGCATAGTGGCGAAGCACCAGAAAAAATAATCGGAACGGCGATTTCGGTGCAGATATACTCGGGTGGAAAGGTCGAATTGTGCGCCAAGTGGGTTGGAGAACATCGTTGACCACGTCTCAAACACGTACAGAAAGAAACCACGGTCAACTTACGACCATAACGACAGAAACGCGCCATATCCACGTCATATGTTTCAGTTCCTGAAGACGGCACCGAAAACCACGCATAGCTTCCCGAGAACCTCATACAGAGTAACGGTTGCATGTTAGGTCCCATTCCTTCTCGTTGGAAGCTTTACATTTCCTTTTCTCATTCATTCGGGGCAACGGCTAGTTCTAGAATGTTTAAATCCGCACAGTCACATTTGTCTCCCCTGCGCCAGCCATGATCATTGATCATCGCCTTTACGGCCCCTCTAGGTGGTATTGCCCTGACTGAGCCCTTTCTCGACTGTACAAATGCAAGACGAATATGGCCACACGTACTCTGTCAAGGCCCTTTGACACTTATATTATATATTATATTAGGTCTCTGGTCCTCTCCGTCAATGTAACGTCAAGCACTAGATTTTCTGTTCGATTACCTTGAACCAGATGGTACTACATCATATAGAAAGCTAGCAGTGGAATCAAGATGACAAGTCGGACTCAGAATGTTCATCCTTGAGGATACCAAAAGAAGTGACGTTGTTATTATTGTTCTCGTTTCTTTTTTTGAGTCGCTTCAAAAATGAATTTAGGAAGAGCGTTCCAGTCGGAAATTGTGTGTGGAAAAAAAAAAAAACAAAGCTATGTTTAAATGCATTAGCTTTAGTAATTATCGGTTTTAGTGCATCACCATGAGTGCGTCTAGCCTCTCGGATATTCAGTCGTTGAACATATATGAAGGTATGCACACGTCTTAATTTTCTGCCTAATGGCCGCACGGATTGGCCCACTGTTGCGGCATATATACTTGTTCTCGCAAGCCGCGCGCAAGGCTTGAAACGTAGGTGTTTTGTACTTTGTTATTACAGAGTACCGAACACATCGAAGACGCATTATCCCTGGTCACTTCAGGGGGTCAGAGCGTGTAGGCGCCTTCTATTTACGCAGGCATATTTTGCCAATTCCGTCCCCATCGGAATGCGGGTGCCGATGCCGGGGAATCGAACCTTCCGACCTCGTGCTGCTCAGCAAATGAGCTCCATACAAGGCACAGAGCCAGCGCGACGGACTGCCACGAACCGTGCCCCCCCACTACCCCGACACACACACTTTCTCTTACCCTTCATTCCCCCCCCCCCCCCCCAACCGCCCCAGCTCGTAATCTGCAGGGAATGCCGTTTCCGAAGCAATTCGCGTGCACCGGTGCACGACAGTGCAGCACTGGAGCACAGCGAGAGAACGCGCGTGTGCAGCAGTGCGCGGACCAGTGTGAGAGAAAACAAACGCGCCCGGGACTCGAACAGGAAACGGACCAGTTTCCCAAGAGCATGCAGAGTGGCGTGTCCGTTGTGTACGCTGCAGGGTGCAGCGTTGTGTACGCTCCACCCCCCACCCCACCCCCGGCAGGGGAGGGAGCTTATGAGGGGAGCGAGTTTTAAGGAAGGGGACGACGTTATGCACTGCAGGCCATGCACCCCGACTACCATGCTATACGCCTGTGGCGGGACAATTAGTCGCAGAAGCATTACAGTGACCCTAACCGGAGCGAACACCACGCTAGGGTAGTACGCAACGCCTCTCAACTGCAGCAAGACCTCGGTGAAACAAAGTTGAAGCGGGAGCCAGAATTACTTAGTTGTATACATTATTGCATGCACTGCACTGCGAATCTCCGCGGGGATTTCATTGGAGAAATGTCGATCACTTCGTTATATCCGGTTTCGTTATAACGAGGTTTCAAGTCGACTCAAATCGAGTGCTTGCTCTCTTCAACATTTTAACGTCCTTGTGGGTGTACAAAGCGTGCTTGGGTTTGTCGCATGGCTGAGACACCCTTAAGGAGTAAGATGAAATCGCTGATAGAGGCAAATGGATTTCTCTCTTTCTGGCGACTATCTTGTGGCAAATAAACACGACGATGTCTGTGACAGAGGACACAATAACTGCGTGAAATAATCTTTGGCAAACTCTCCTGGCAGATATTTCGATGCTCACCAGGTGGTTAGAGCTATAGACCACTGTTTTCAACCGCGGCTTTTCTCATTGCAGCTGTAGTTGCAGCACGCCATCCGACCAAGAAAAGAAAAAGAAAGGTTACTGCGTATAATAAAACTTAAACAGTGCTCAGACAGATCCTCGCCAAAGGCTAAGGAAATACGTATTTGACCCGAAGAGGACACAGACAAAACACGACCCAAATCTTATAAGAGGAAACGGCGTGGCATATTTTGCACGCACACTGCAGATCGAGGCCCGCATGCACGAATCGTGTATCGGTGAGATCAGAATTCTCGGCAGAAGCAAGAATCGGACAGCGAGTTAATGGACGCTTTCTACATAAGGAATGACGAAAAAAAAAAAAAGAAACTCCAGCTTCACAAGTGACACATCGTTTCTGTAATATCAGTCGGATACGAGATATATGTGCATAGTTCTACCACTGCAGGTTATCTCCAGTATTGCGATTAAACCTGCGCACGAGCTTATTCCGCTATTCGTTGGCGGTGTCTGCACACCCAGAATACATCAATCCGAAGTGCCACCCACGCGTCGTCGTCAACGTGTCTTGTTCCTTTCTCACGTGATTCTACTTTGCGGCACATGCGTGTCTTTCGACGAACATACCAACTCGGCCGAGACGTAAAGCTCCCTTGAAGGGCTAACAAGGGAGGGAAAGAGGCAGCCCGAGGTAGTTATCCGCACCAGCAAATCCGGAGGCAGTTGGCTGACGGTATAATCTAGGAAACAGAAGGAAAGTTGGGAGATAGAGAGAGGGGAGAAAGAGAGGGGGAGGGAGGGAGGGAGGGAGGGAGGGAGGGAGAGGGCAGAGGCTGGGGACAGGAGCGAGAAGCCGGGAGGAGACAATGGTTGCCCGAGGCTGCGGCGGCGGCGTTTCCTGCATTGTCCCTTCCCTCCTCCTCACGCTAGCCTTGCAGTCCGAGCTACAGAAAAGAATACAAAGTAGGGCTGCTGCTGCCGCTGCCTTCACCGAGCACGCGAATCACGGGAGCCCCTCTTGCGTCTAAGCGTGCCTCGGGTTTCCTGGTGGCCGCAGCCGGGGAGAAATTTCTCGAGAACCAGTTCCTTCCGTCTTGGCGCCGCTTAATCGGTCACGAAATGGGTATGCGTCGGTTGTGCGTTGCCTGCCGTAACAGTAACACGCTCGTATACAGTACCACACACACGAGCAGAGTGGGAACCCACGCGCTTGTATGCCTGCATAGCGCGCAGCAAGAACATGTCCGTACGCCAATGGGAGCAAATCGTCATCGTCATCATCAATAACAGCCTATTTCCACGGCGATCTCTCGCGTGGTTAGCCCCGTCCCGAGTAAGCCGACCGACTCCCCGCTGTGGCCCCCTGCAAATCTAATCTTATCGCTCCATCTAATCAATCGTCTGCACCGTATGCCCCTCTAATAGTACTGCGGTTCCCTTCCATTTGGCACGCACGATTGGTTATTCTGAACAATTAAATCACTTACAATTACATCCTTTTATCTGAACTACACGGAATAGCGGCTACTTCCTTCTGCCGTTCCAAATCACGCTACCGTTTTCTAATCTCTTGAAGATGCGATAAATATTTCTTTCTTTCTTTTTTCTTTCTGTTCAATCGCTCGCGCTGCATAAGTATCATTGCACGTTCATTCAAGTTTCAAATTTAGAGTGTACTACACTCTATAGCACAGTCTGCGCGGGCTTTAAGCTCGTTGGAAGGTCTTAGCTTTCTTTCAAGCTTCAAATGTACAATGTGCTAGAATGTACGACAGAGTATCTATTGAGTGTACGCAGACAACTCCACAAAAAATAATAATAAAGTCTCGAGCTTTCAATTTGAGTATATTGTTCTCTCTCACTCTACTACCCCTAATACAGAGTGTGCAAAGGCTCACCTTTCGTTTGCGATTACTCAGTGTACCAAATTTAAACCAGGAGACAAAAAGTGTTATAACAAGGTGCGCGCAAAATTACAAGGTGGCGTGCGAGTGGATCTAGGGATGTAGCTACGCATACTCTGCCAGCAGACGACGTACAAACATATTGTAACCCAAGGAATCGCTGAAGCTTACGTGGCCAGACACTGAAAACCTAAAGAGGCATGTACAAAAATTACGTTCGTACCATCAGTGAATCACGGATGGTCACGTGGACGAAATCAATAAGACACAAGATTAATGAAATTGTGGGCTTTTACTTGCCAAAGCAGCGATCTGATTATGAGGCGGCTCCCGATTCTATTTGGCCACGTATACCTAGAGCTCTTTAACGTGCAAAGAAGAGAAAGGACACGAAATTTCGGGTCGGCGAGCGATATTTTCTCAACACTTCGAAGTGTTTGTCCATGTAGCCGAATAGCCCAGCTTAGAACCATAAGCGCGCGGTCGTAATCATTTGTTGTGCTTTACGGAGTGGACCTGTCACGTTCAAAGTACCTCTTGGTGTCGTCTGTATACATGCATTAATGGACTACACCCCATAGCTTTCATTCGCTCGTTCTGCCGATTTTTCGTTCGTGTTTCTTTAATTTTTTTACCCCACTTTCTTTTTTTCTTGCATATACGTCGACACGAACTGCACTTCCACGCCCTGTGTGTTTTGCATAACAGATTTCCCATTGTTCACAAAAGCCAGCACTGCACTCTGGAGCCGTGCCACGTGGAGCTTCTTCAAGGACATCCACCATGTAGCGCGCGGTCCAACCGCATGTATCGCGCAGTTTCAGTCATCCCAACATGGGCCACCACGTCTATTATTCACACGGCATTCATTTCAAGTGCTTGATCGCTCTTACATTCGCAGTTCGGCCCAGCGCTGCAAGTGGCTCACACCCACATTGCATCCGCACACTGGGCTTAGGCTGGGCACTACAGGCTTGGTGATCAGTGTGTCCTTCCGTCCGGACATCGGGCAATGAATGAAAAGTAACGCGTGTTCTGTTGGACACATTACACATGCGCGCGTTGATGACGCAGTTCATTTCAAAATGCACACGTGCAGTTCCTCAGTGTACAGACAAAAGAAGCCCCTGCCGCTTTACGCTGACAAAGATTTGGTCCAATCTCGTTCGCATAACAGAAGACTGAGTCATCGAAGTGCATCGTTATAGTGTGAATGTTAGTATCCCATATGTCTGTATTGCACGGTACAGTGCATTACATCGCAGCACGTAGCAGAGGTCCACAGTGAGATTCCCCGAAGTAGAGTTGATACTTGATGGTTGTGTGTTGCTCTAACAGTTGCGAAGAACGTTGTTGGCTATCAGCAACGCATAGAGCGAATTAACAGCACAACCACGGCTCGAACTATACGTCATGCACATTTTTGTGGTCGGTGTTGTCTTCTTCGTTCATCATGTTGTATCCTGACCCGACAGGATTCTATCGGGCTCTCGATTTTAGTCACGTGTTTGTAGGTAAGCAGACAGAAGGCGTGTGGGCTCACCTTCCAAGTGCGTCCTTGACGGCATTGTCGTCGCTAGCGCAGACACGTCGGCTGTCGAGCAGAGGTGGGAACACCACGGCCAGCTCAGAGCATCGGGTCACGTACATCTCCAGAAGGTCACCACAAGCAGACGACGCGCACCCAGCTTGCGCCAGACGACGCGGTGAGGTGTGATCTTCTGCAACGACAGACAGAAGGCGAATGAGATAAGGTCAGGTCCCGCTGAAGCAGACGGCACGTCGAACGGACAGACAAGTCACTGCACATCTCGCAGAGACACACAAACACACACCAGCACGGAAACAAACACCGGGCACGTCTTGCATACGCTTCGGCGGAAGTGGCAAACCCGCAACGTTCGTGCGATACGTGCACGCCGTACGATAATCCGCGCCAAGGATCGTAAGACTCGTCAACGCCTGCGACTCTAATCCGGCGGGACCGTTCCAGGTCGAAGCCACGCGGCCCAAAGTGGGACAGACGAGACCGGTAGACCTGACGGACGGACGGATCGGTGGCGATCGCAAGAACGATCAGTCAAAACAGAACAAAGAGAAAGAAAAGAAAGATAGAGAGAGAGCTGGAAGGCTCAGGTGGAAAGGGAAGCGGTCGCAACTACCTTCGCACCGTCGACGTCGTCGCTGTCTTCGTCGTGGTCGCCGGATCACCGTCGACGCCCGTCAGAACTCGGGCCGCGCGTCGTCGCGCACTATCACGGAGGCCGATCTGGACGTACGCGCGCTCGCAACAAACAGCGGTGGTGGAACAGAAAGCGACGCAAAAAGAAAAAAAAAAAAGAGAAACCTACGGTGGCAACGCACAACCGGCCAGCCGCCCCGGGCCACACGGCGCCACAGAACGGGCACACACGCGCGCGCGCGGTGTGTCCAGCGGGCGGGCGTCCGTCCTGTGTGCACGGAGAGAGAACCCCCGAAAAAAGAAAATACGTACAGGCAATAAAGAGAGGCGACGAAGAGAACGCGGAGGCTGTGCGTGCGTGCGCGACTCGTCAAGGTCTAGGCGCAGCGAGCGCCCGCGTTCGTTCTACCGCCGTGGCTCACTCGGACGGAACGGCCGCGGAGAGCGCGAGCGGGCCAACGTAACATTACGTGAAAGGGGGACGCGCATTTCGAGGGCGAAGGAGAGTCGGCCCGACCGGGCACCGGGCTGCTGCACTCGCTCTGGCGTAGCGAGAGAGAGAGAAAGAGAGAGGTACGGGACAACCATTAGGGGGGGCTAGGGCAGTTTCCAACCCTCCCCTCCCCCCTTTCTCACCGTCAGCACGACGTCGCACGAACGGAACGGACACGGGCGAAATTTGACGGAGGGAGGGGGAGAGAGAGCGGCTAGAGTAAGAGAATTAAAAAAAAAAGAAGAGTTGCTACGAGAGAAACAAAGGAGTGAAAAAGGAAAACAGGCAGGACGTCGCCAGCGGTATAAAAAGGGAGGAGGGAACGGCCGGTGCATGGTGGCGGGGATACGTAGTGGACGGCTGTTGTCTGCGACTGTTGTGTCCGGCGCAAAAGGGGGGAGGGGGACCCGACGCCGCAATGGACGAACGACGACATCGTCCGTCGTCTCCGTTGGCGAGCATAGAGCATCTTCCGGCCCTCGCCCGAACTACTCGTACGCGCTTGGTGCATACGCACCTCGCTTTGGGCCTCTCTCTTATTTTCCTCCGCCGCGAGATCTGGCAACCCTCTCTTCCTCCGGGAGGGGTATTAAAGAATGGTCCACCCGCTCTTTTTCGTTGTTTCGTACCCTCTCCTCGCTGCTAAAGGAGGGCGGAAAGAAGAGAGCGAAGGGGCTATCTCTATGTCTCTCTCTCCCTCGAGGTCCTTGTTTATATGCGTTCATCTTTTCCGTTTCCATTGTTGGACATCGGGGAACGCCAGCACGAGGAAGACGGCCGCACGCTAAGAGAGGGCGAGGGAGCGTGGTCGAGCGTGAGGACTGCCAAATGATCCCCGTCGCCTTGAAAGGGCCGCGCGAAGTCTCGTAGAGAACGTCCACGTAATACCGTGTCTTCAGAGCTCGGCGGGCGACTCGGGACGAACGCTGACGTGGAGGCCCGTTGGCGGTGGCGCTAAGTCTTCGGCGAGGCTTCTTCAACGCCGTGCAGAGTTTTAAGATCTAAAGCCCCTCAATCTCCCAAAGTAGCGCCATTCGCTTCCCTCCTCCTCCGCTCGGCGCGGCCTCGACGGTGGCGCCGCCTGTGGTGGGCCTGCCGTAGCAGACGACGGCTAACACGCTACGGGAGGAAATCCGCAGAAAAGTTCGTTCGAGCCCTGCGGAGCAGTTTTTTCAATCGAGATCTTTCTTCGTCAGTCGGTAACTGGCCTTTAGAATTTCGTGTTAGAATTGCGGAGGAAATAGAGAAAATGACCATTATTCAAGGCGTATTTAAGGCGTAAAGCGCGCGACGTTGAGAGTTCGTGTTGCTGAAACACGACGCAAGCACGCGGTGTACTCAAACACGCGCGTAATTACCGATGTTTCAGGTGTTGACAGCGTGAAAGTATGCGTACGTGGTTTCGTAGGTTCATTCACGTACCTGCAGGACACTTTTGTTCGGTCGGCGCGTGAGAGATTCCGGCTGTGTGCGGTCAGCAATGCCTGGCAACAGGGCCGTTTTTTCATTGCGGGGTGCTTTGGTAATCGTGACGATATCTTGTTTTTTTTTTTACCAGTACTGCTCCAGGAGGGCACATGTAATGGCTAACGGAAGCCTCTGAAGAGCACGTAACATTACACTAATGCAGACGTCGCAGGGAGTGTTCGCATACAAAATTGGCTGTCCGCGATCTCATACCCCCGTGGCATGCACAGGCTTCGGCGAGCCCCATCTAGCGCTGGTTCTAGCTTTGGTGTTGCCGTTGCCGCTTTGGTGCCCTGACGGCGCCGTCAATAACACGAAATAATGACAAGTTGTTACACTAGTAAATAAAATTTATTGAAGAAATACAATCGCGCCGAGGCGCCAACTTCTAAAGCAGCACTAGCGCACGAGTATTATGAAACGCCAACGAGGAATTTACCGGCCCACGTACGACTCTACGATCAAAGTGCACGTTAAACATCCCCAGGCGAGCTAGATAGTTATCCGGAGCCATCCACTACGACCTCCATCCTAGCTTTAGTCGCTTCGGAACGTTAAAAACATTAATCACCACAAACCAAATCAATACATGCGGGCGTACATTCGAAGCTAAAAGACTGCATCGTAAGTAATAGTGAGCCTTGCAATAGCGTTGAGAATGTGCTAACTTTTGGTGGAGCTCAAAACACACCCTGAATAAAGTCGCTTTTATGTCACAGGCCAGCTGCAGATGCGTGGATTTCACCGCAAGACGATACTACATGAAACAAAGAGAGCACATTCGAAAAAAGAAAGTCAAACAACGCGCTAAAAACCACGCAGAGCATGAACACCCACTTTTTCGAAGCGGAAGGCGTGAACTAGGCTCAAAATAAGAGGTTGTGAGTAGCCGTGGCCCTTACTTCACTAAGCCGTGCGCTCTTTGCCACTTCCTCGAAGTCAGCCCGCCCGATCCTGCGAATCCACACTTCTTTTTGCGTTGCGCCCGCCGGACGGCAAAGCAAAAAGCTTTTTGCCCTCGCTGTGTCTGTTGTGGCAACCGAAGGTGCAGCAGCATGGCATCGCAATTAAGTTCTCGGCCCTGCACATTCTATTACGCTAACGCACTCCGTCAGTCCGCCTGCCGTACTTTCGTCGCGCAGGCCCAACAATGGAGGTCGGCGCGCGCTGGAAAGAAAAAATATACAAAAGCGCGGCGCCTGCTCCACGCTGGAAAGAAAAAAATATACAAAAGCGCGGCGCCCGCTTCCACGTGACACAGATTGGCCAATGGGGGAACGGAGGAGGCTGGGGCGACAGGAAGCGTGGAGGAGGACGCGCCAGGGTGAGCGGGGTGGCGGAAAGATCTAAGAATGGCGCTACTTTTGAAAGATTGAGGGGCTTTATTAAGATCGCGACTGCCACGCCATCTGCGTCGCACCGTGGAACTTCGAGAGTTACGCACTATGCTGGCCGAAAAGAGAACTGTCGCCTTCCAGGAAGGACAAGGAGCCGCTACCGAAAAGAAAAAGGCATAAGCCCCATAGGCCCATAATCACATATGAACATATGGGGCCCCATGTAAAAACCAACACCATCCCATACCCCCATACGATATATGGGATACACACGCGTTTCTATATGGGATCGCCACACGTCCACGTAATCATGTGGGACTTGCCCCATTTGATACATGGGAACAAAGTGGTTTCTTATATGGGAGCCCCATATGTCCATATGGGATCATTGGATATCGGTTTACATTTTAACTTTTTAAAATTTTTCGATTGGAGCGTTCGTAATCCAAACAAGACAAAGAACCACAGGAAAAAAAAGGAGATTTGGTACTCCATCCACGTTGGCCCCAGCCTGACACGCTTTTTGATGGACCACAACCGATGACGAGGAACCCTCGCGTGTCGCTTCTGGTCTGCGGTCAGTCCAGAGACGCGTCTCTCTGAAGGGTATGGAAAACTGGACATGTTGGCATTGGCTCGTCACGGTTAATAGTAGCAACGCACCATTGTGTCTATGCGCCTTCGTTTTTGTTTTCAGTGCGCTGTTACTATTAGCCGTGAATTTCTCTGTCATTCTCTCCAAGGGGTGTACGGTAGCGCGATTAAAAGACGGGACAAAAGAGGACACACCGGGACGCACACTGTGTGTCTTCTTTTGTCCCGTCTTTTAATCGCGCTACCGTACGCCCCTTGGAGATGCGTTACCAACAAGCCCGCACTGCAACCCTTGTCATCCTCTCGACTCGATTTCGCCAAGACCACGTACGACCTATATATACCCTGCGTGGTGGACTGCAACCGGAAGTGTCGAGAAACGTTCACTGGTGGAGCCCCGGACTATCTATGGCATGATCTTAACATGGTGGCAGCCATTTAGAAGCAACAACGTTTTCATTAATTCATTCATTCATTCGGTCACAGTAAAATAACGTCCAATGTGTGGTGCCTGCTGACAGACTTTACTGCCATATTACGTTCAAAAGGGAGTCTCGCATTCTCTTCAAAAAAAGAACATGAAAGGAAGGCTATAACGATAGGCAGTACTGACAAAAAAAATTTAAAAAGAAAGAAGAAAGAATCGTAGCGTCGCCTACAGCATAGCGAGGTGGATACACTAGCATTGGAGCCCCTCGCTATCATCTCCAGCTGGCACGTGGCAGACATGCGGAAGTAGACAGAACTCGCATGCTGTAATGTACAGGTGTTATGTATCTGAGCAGGTTCTTTTTTTTTTCTTTTTTTTAGTGCAAAACTAGAAGGAAGGAAGGAAGGGGGCGACAGGACGATGCGCTTATAAGAGAGCACGCCAATTTGATGTGCAGGTGTGTCAGCCACCTGACAAGTCACTGTTTCCAAGTGCAAGTACACCCACCTATAGTTTTGATGATTGCCAAGTTGTGGCCAAATACAGTGACAGAAGAGCACGTGACATTCATGAGGCCTTTCTTATTCCCGATGTACAGATGCAAATAAATGTATGAGTGCGCCTTCTATTATCAGGTAATGACCGAATGTGCTTTTAGGGTAAATAAATAAATAAATAAATAACGAGTATCAGTATCTCTTGAGATGCCTGTTCTTTCACATGTGCCTACGCGGTTATTTCACCTACTTTCCCTGCTTCCCCCAACCCCACTCCGATTACACTTGTTTTACCGCCATCTGAGCAATAAACTTCTTTGTTAGTGTGCACCCTCTGTCCTGTCACCTTTTTCCTTCCTTCTTTTCTTCGTAAGAATTGTGCACACATAAAAAAGTTTTGTTGCACCCCTTGTTTAAACAATGTTTCACCGACCAGCGCAAACAGCCACCCCTTTTGCCGTGTGGTGGCAATGGTGTCTATTTCCGGACTGGTTCGTTCAAGGTGTTCAAGTCCCGAAAGCAACACTGGCGCTACGAGAGACGTCGAAGTGGCAGGCCTCGAATTAAGTTTGGCCTCTTGGAGTTCTTTAACGTCCACCTAAATGTAAGTACACGAGCGGGTTCTTTCTTTTTTTTTCATTTTGCCTCCATCGAAACGCGTCCGCCGCGAGGCCACGAATCGAACCCGAGACCTCGTGCACCTAACAACGGATTGCCACAGCCACTGCGCCGCCGTGGCTGCGTATAACCACCAGACTTGTATCCTGCGAGCACGCACGCCAATCGTGATCTTGCGCAGAATCGTTCTACACTCGAGCCAATAAATCTTCATAGCTGCCTACATGGGCGCCACCTCATCGGCCTAGAACAAAGCCCTTCGCTAAGTAAATTCTGAGCTTCGCCTTCCCCCCTCACGACTGCTTCGTATACCTATCAATATTGCGTTACAGAAAGAGATACAACAGAGAGAGAGAGAGACAGAGAAGAAACAAGGCCAGAGTTTAAGCTTGCAAAGTGTACAACGATCGGAGTGTTTGAGATGATGGATCGAGCCATCAATGAGAGAAGCTATAGGCGTTAATTAGGCGACGAAAGGCTGCTCGTAAGACGCGTACCCGAGGACGAGGCCGTGCCTGACAGGCTCCTCCGTTCACGGCGGCGACTGTGATTGAAAGGGACACGCGGTCGACACGAAACTCCCATAACACTGTGTGTATATACATGCGTGTGCGAGATGATCGACGAACTGTTAGGAAAAAGCAGATTAGGCGAACGAGCGGGCACGTAGACCTACCTCACTAGCGGCGGCCTCGGATGAGAGAGAGATCAGGCCTGCGTGACGAATTGATGAAGGAGCGAGGAGATAAGCCGAGGAAGAACGGGCGAACTTGTGACGCGTATATGTGGAGCGCGTCTCGGGATATCCGCGTTCCTCGTTCTTCATCAGAGAGCAGCGCCCATTTATCACCTTCAGAGGCTGCGCGCCCAATGGTGGCTTGCTAAGATAAGTGCGTCAAAAGCAACAGCGCTAATGAGGATAACGATATTTAAATCGTGCCGCTTACACATTGAAACACTTCTGATTAGACCGTCGCTGCGAGTTTGAATACAGATATATATGCAAAGCGTTTCAGCAAAACGAGTTGGAAAGTAGATGCCTAGGCGCTTGCTCCCCTTGAGAGTACGTCGTCGTATAGTAGCTTCACGTCTTTCATTGTTTCTTCGCATGTTTTTGCACCATACATGTTTTGTTTTTGTTTTTCTCTTTTCTTCCCAGTGGCTGCATAGCTGCTTTCTAAGTGCTTTATAAGCATTGCTTAGTCTCTTATAACTGGTATTCCTGCAGAGAGTTCTTGCGTGGAGTCCGCATTCTGCAGGTTTGACAAAACTCACTGAACAAATGGTAATTGTCAATTCGTTCTGAAGCTGCATATACGCTTTTTCGCGATTCTGACGGCGCAAGAAATGCGGTGAAACTAAATTTTCAGCGGGCAGACTTGACTGGCCTACCTGAAGGGGTTATTCTGGGCAGAGGTCTAAGCCAAGAGTACAGCCTCCTTTATTTATTTATTTATTTATTTATTTATTTATTTATTTGTTACAGTACCCTCAAGGGCCGGAAAGGCGTTAGAGAGGGGGTGGGTACAATGCAAAAATAGAAACAGATACAGAAATACAGAGTGCAGATTTATACACAAATATATTCGTGCTATAACAAAATATAAAACCAAATACAAAAGTACAGAGTGGAAGTTTTTAAACAATATATTGGTGCTGTTACGTCAGGTAGTCAATAAGTGCCGATTTGAAAATGACACGTCCAAAGCTGAGACAATGGAAGGGGGAAGGCGGTTTCACTCGGTCGCTCTAAGTTTTTGGCAGAAATGAGTCAAAGAAAACATTAGTGCGACAATAGGGAATGGCGACCTTAAACTGGTGGTCAGTGCGAGATGATACGTAGGAAGGCTGGAAAAGAAGTTCGCTTTTTAGCGATAGGATAGGATAGGATAGGATAGGATAGGATAGGAATAAACTATTTGTCCAACGGTTATTGATGTTGGTGCCCGGGGCTAGGCTGCCAGGGGTCCATCGCTTTTTAGCGATGGGCAAAAAAAAGAAAAAAAAAATTATGGAACAAGGCCAGGCAAGAAATTTTTCGCCGGAGAAGTAGATCTGGCTGAATAAGATTCGCTTTCATTAAGGCAACGCTAGCTCTGCGATGATAGTCGGAGGTAATGAAACGAGCGGAACGGTTTTGCACTGATTCGATGAGGTCATTTAAGGTGTGTTGAGCTGGATCCCATATTGTCGACGCGTATTCAAGTTTAAGAGTTTGGTAAATAACAACAGTTTTAGATGCAAAGGGGCTTGAGTGAAGTTTCGACGCAAGTACCCGAGAGCACGATTTGCGTTGGCGGTGACGAAGTCAATCTGCAAGTTCCATGAGAAGTTACTGGTTATGTGGACACTAAGATATTTGTGTGAAGAGATATTTGTATAAAGAATGAGAAAAGAAAGAAAGAAAATGGTCATTGCAAGTGAACAGCACGAACGAACGAACAAACGAACGAACAAACTAACGAACAAACAAACAAGCGAACGAACGAACGAACAAACGAACAAACAAACGAACGAACGAACAAACGAACGAACGAACGAACGAACAAACAAACGAACGAACAAACGAACGAACAAACGGAACGAACAAACGGAACGAACGAACGAACGAACGAACGTTTTCCTTGCCGAGCCTTCCACTGTTACATCTAAACCTTCGGACACATGAAAGCTGACGCGAAATTGTACATGCATATCGAAGATCTATACAGAGTTGCCGTTCTGTGAGGAACGCACCCCACGAAACTCGGTTATACAAAAACACGTGACCTTTCTACCGGCGCCTTATCGCAACTCCGACCACCCACCGACCGTCGACCACGAAAACAGGCGAATAAAGACTGCAGAAGTAAGTCATAATGTGGCGCACTCTCAACTGTCGAACTGGAGCGTCTGGAACCGTTCGTTTACCGTAATCGCTAGGGGAGGGGACTCTGTGGTGATGCCCCGACTATCCTAGACAGGTGCTAGCGCTCGCCAGAGGGCATTAGGAGCAACTAAATACCTAGTAAGGCGACAATAAAGAGCAACGCTAGATTCATGAAGTGTCCTGTCACGACGCTGCGTTCAGTGATTTTGACTCTTTCGCAAAACAAAAAAAATGTATATACTATATATGAAGCCAGAGTCATTCCCAGTTTTGAATATCGCGCCGAAAAGGCGAAGTCCAACGTCACCGTGACGTCACGGACGTGCAAGAGACAAAGCCTAATCTAAATTTTAAAAAAATCAAGCCTCTCTATTCCCCTTACTGACTCACGGATATCAACAGTGATTTTCGCTCTTTAATGTCGCTTCTTCCTTTCTTTTCTTTTCATTCTGGGTGTCATGCGCTGGCATCGCAACAGCGCCCATGACGTCGCTTCCGGGGTTTCTAGTACGCAAGATCACGGCCTCCGAGATTACCTCCCGTTGCTCTTAGAGAGCCTTTGTTGAGAGGTGCGATGTGAACACCACGTGTTGCCGAAGGTACACAAAGAGGTGCTGACTTTTTAAGACGTTTCTTTTGTGTCGTCGAATGGAAAAGCCAGAAATGACAGCCACTCCAAACAAAATTATAGCAATCCAACCTCAGTTCATTCTCACGGTAAGGAATAATAGGATGTATTACATTTCTCTTGGTGGCAATTTAGCAACTCAACGCGTCTTTCCGAGGTGGGAATCTTTTCTTTTTTTCAAATAGGCGTTCATTATACGCCTTTGCGTTTGGAGGAATGACCCCCGCACATACGAATTCCCGTAGCCAGGCCGACGTGCGAATTTCACGGCCTACAACAGTGTGTTTCTTCGACTGCGTTTCTTCGAGTTTCCCGTATTCGTTCCACCGTTTTATTTCTTCATTTTTACGCGCAAGCGTAAACTGGCCAGCCCCCAAGTTCGCGGCGTTTGTCTGGGGCAGCCAAGCAAGCGAAGGAGGAAGGCGTTCGGAGGTGAAGAATATCGCGCGCCGGGGATAGTACGAAGGAGCGCGCTCGGCGCGAGGCAAAGTACCGCCACCTAGAGGAATGTGTAGGTAACGTTGAGCAAAGTGGAGATGGAGAAACGAGGCGAAGCGTCGCGGAGGAGGAAGGCAGGTGGATGCGCGCCGGGTTAACTTCCTCTGGCAGGTGCTGCTGGTTTTCTTGGCGATGTATACACGGTGTGTTTGTCCCGTGGTAACGTCGTCCTGCTGGTGAGTGAAAGCGGGACACGGTGAGCCGACGACGGCGGCTCAATCTCGAATGCGTAAGGGGAGGAAGCGCGCCGGGTTCCGTTGAGCGCATTGCACCGTGGCGCCGGAGGAGGGAAGGGGGGGGGGGTGTTGTATGTACTTCGGCAGCAACTGCGCATTGCGCGGCCGCGCGCGCTTTATCTTGGAAGCTCGTAGCTTTGCGTGCGCCGTGTTCTCACCGCTGAATTTGCGTTGAAGCGAGAGAAGTACGAAGGTCACTTCGCTCGCTGCAGCTGCCGCGATTCCTCACGCCAGCGTTTCGACAGCGGCTGTCCGCGGTCAGTGTTTACAACGGGGCGTTCTACTCCGGCGGCGCTGCCGCGCGAGAACTGCCTTGAATGCAATGCGGACAGTGTGGGCATCAAGGTGCACCGAAGGCCGATAGCGTCGTGTGCGCTATAGCAACCCATACGCTTGCGCGTCACCCACGTTTATGGAGTGAAACTGTAACTTTCTTTTTATTTGTTTCCCCGTAAGCGCAAAAGGAGTGGGCCGATGAGCGCCAAAACCTGCGCTCATCCCATGCTGGTGTATATATATAGAGAGGAACGGTTCTGAGTCGAGGTCCGTTTGTTCATTGATTGATTGATTTATTTATTGATTGATTGACTGATTGATTGATTGGGTATAAAGTCACAACAAACGAGATGTCAGATACATCGTATACATAGCGAAACGTTCGCGAATAACTTCCACCACCTGGTGCTTTTCAACGCACACCGATGTCACATAGCATATTTTTATAAGCGAGCATTTTCTGCATTCCATCGCACTGTGTATACGCCGCGACAGCGGCAGGGAATCGAACCGGCAACCTCCTGAGTGGAGACCACAGCCAGTGAGTCACGGCTGCTCGCGAACGCGGGGGGAGGGAGAGGAGGGGGAGGACAAAGCACTACACACGTGACTTCCGCGGAAAGCGAAGGACCGTTGCGCGAGGAGACGACGTGGAAAACTGGTGGCGCCTCCTTACTAATTTTCCGCACTAACAGACCGTGACGTCACAGGTTGCGATTACGCCTTGTACGGTAGTTAGCGCGATCTTGTTAAATAAAATGGCAAGTATTGTGAATGCACCCAAGAGCAGCCCAGAAGAAAAAAGAAAGGATAAAGAAAGAACGACACGGGTTTTTCAGAAAGATGCTTAGCAGCCGAAGAAAAATTTCTCCTGGTAAAGAAACTGAACCCTGGATTTTGTTTTTCTTTTGCGACTACACAGCTTCCTTTGTGAGAAAGCCGTATTCGGTTTCCTTTGTAGCTTCGTGCTACTGTCGTGAGTAGATTGACAATACTTCACTTTCACAAAACTTCCTCTACATACCGTGCGGGTTTACTACTACATACTACATACCGTGCGGGTTTCCGAGGTATTAATTTCTCTTACTCCTAAATAAGAAAACAGATTGCATTGCCAGTTGAACACGAGCTACACTTGGTAAAATTTATGCGGTTCTCTGCTGCAAGAAAAATGAGTCGTATTCCCGAAAACGCATGCCAAATCCGTGATTCATATACACTGACGCTGCCGGCGCTGCGGTCCGGCCCTTTACTGAAATCTAAAAACGTAGTTCGGCCTTTCATTTGCGCGGTTCATCCACATGTCTCAACCTCTTCTCCCACGGTATGCGTGAAGCAATTTCTCAAGGAGTATAATCAACCAGTCTAGCGTTATTAGGCATGTTCCTTATTAGCGTCCATTAAAAGGCAATCGCAACAGTCTAGAGCGAGGGGATAGCACAACGCCACGGCACACGCACTGTTGCAACCCTTACCCGCCATAAACCCGCGCACGCCTTCAGTGTAACGCGCGCGCGGCTTAATTCTCGCGCCAAGATCGAGATTCGCGGAACCGACTTGGCGCGCACTTTAGTTGGAAGCATTGTTTGCCCACTCTCCATCATCGCTACCGGCGATGGGACAGCGAAGAAGAAGTAAAAAAGAAGAGCAACAGTCAGAACGCAGCAGAATTTAGAAAAAAAGAACGAGAAAGGAAGAAGGAGAGGAAGTAGATATAACTAAGAAGTAAACGAACAAAGTAGAAGTAGAAAGAAGTTAGTAGAGGAAGAAAAAAGAAGGAAGGAAAGGGAGAAGACAGCAGCATCACCACCAAAAACATCGACAACAAACAAGCACAAGAAGAAAATCAAGGAAGAAGAGAGACAGGTGACGTGAGAAGAAGCACGGGGTGTCAAGCGAGGAGAGGGTAGTGGGGATGGGGGGGGGGGGGGGGGGGGGTGATGCACGGGTGCGACGAGCGGATCGGGCCGCAGGTGGTGAACGGGGCAAGCTATGCGCGAGGAGGAAGCTGCGGGTGAGGGCGGAGAGGAGGAGGAGGGAAAGGACGCAAGCGGAAGAAGTGGAAGAAGCTGCAGCGGCAGAGAAGGACAGCAGCGGCGGCAACGACCCCGCGTTGTGCGTGCGGGGAGCCGGGTCACCGGAAACGGCGTGACGGACCCTTGCGCACGCCCGCCGCTAGCTAGCCTTCCTCTCGGCGCCAGGCCGACGCCGATGCGGAGCGCGGCACAACCTGCGAAGGGCCCGCAGCGGCAGGCTACAGATATGACGAGAGAGGTGCATACGCATATACGTGCATACGCGCACGCTTCTCTCTGCACGCTCAGGTGAGAGGTGCCGCATTAACGCACATGCAACCCGCCCCGCGCGTGTAACCCTGTAATGCACAACGTATCGCATATTCCTTTTTTTCTTCCATTTTCCCCCGTTACTTTCGGATAACTAGGCCGTCGAGCCATTCTCGTGGCAATAAAGGGATTCAGTAAACCAGCGCTATGCCGAGTTGGATACCACACGATACAGATTGTAGCGCGGGAAAGTCAGCGCAAGGCCCCGTAGTATAGTGTTTTTACATGCCGGAGTGAAGGGATACGGCTGGAGTAGATTTGTCTACGACTTGTCGAAGACACGTCAAAGAGAAGTCTCGTAAATTTTTTATACGACGAAGACTCGTCCTCTTGTCTTAACGTTGGCTCCAGCCTCGAAGACAACTCCAAGACTAGTCTCGTAAGTTGACCTGAGGAAGACAGTCCTCTTGTCCGAAAGTTGGCTCCAGCCTCGAAGATGACTCAGAGACTAGTTTTGTAAGTTGTTGACCTGAAGAAGACCAAGTACTCTTGTCTAAATGGTGGCATCTAGCCTCCAAGATAAATCAAAGACTAGTTTCGTAAGTTGTTAACCTGAGGAAAACCAAGTGATCTTGTCTGAAAGTTGGCTCTACCTTTGAAGATAACTCAAATACTAGTTTCGTAAGTTGTTGACCTGAGGAAGACAAGTAATCTTGCCGTAACTTTGGCGCTAGCCTCGAAGACAACTTGAAGGCGAGTCCCTTAAGTTTTTCACCTGAGGAAGACCAAGTCCTCGCGTCTAAATGTTCATAACCTCGAAGGTAACTCTAAGACCTTCCTCATAAGTTCTTGACATTACGAAGACAGATCGCTTTGTCGAAACCTTGGCTCCAGCCTCCATGACCAGTCAAAGACAAATCTAGTAAAACGCTGCCCTTATGAACACTATACCCCTTGTCGGAACGTCAGCTCAGCCTCGGAAACAAGTCAAGGGCGAGTCTAGTAAGTTGTCGACCTGACGAAGTCAAAGACGTTATGTAAGTTGTTGAGCCGACGAAAACAAATTGAAGACGCTACGTAAGTTGTCGACTTGAAGACAAGTTAAAGACGCTTCCCAAGTTGTTGACCTGACGAAGACAGGCCCGCTGGTCAGAATGTCGGTTCCAGCCTCGAAGTCAAGTCCACCTGAGTCGTTTACCTGATCAAGACAAGTCAGTTTGTCATGATTGCTCGCGCCCGGCGAAGACAGGCCCCTCTGTCGAAACGTTGAGCTCCAGCCTAAGGCTTTCCTTGTTTGCCCGCTGTTGATCACTTCAAGTCTCCATCTCCCTGTGAACCACCGCCTTGTTTGGATGCCAAACATTAGGCCACATGACCTCCACAGCGAATTTTTGTAATTAAATTATTCAAAGACTGCGTACAATCAAAGAGAACCAACCTACCAAGTAAGTTTCAAAAACTGTGCAAGAACGGCTCAAATATCCCTGAAAGTAACTTAAAATTTGTGACGTCACAACGACGTGCGGGTGAGGACCCAAATTTCAATGAGAAAGTTCAGCATTATTTTTCTCAGCCATAGCATGCATCAACCTTTTCCTGCTTAAAAGAAAAAAGATAAAAAGAAGGTAAAGGGAAATAAAAAAATAAAAGGAGAAGATAAAAGTGTGAATTGCTTTAGCGTTGTTTTCTAATAAGCTCTCAGTTTTTATTTGGTTTTATTTCTGACGGGGGGGGGGGGGGGGGTCAGTGCGTGTAACACGACCTGAAATATGATATGCGAAGAGTACACGCAATAGCCGATAGGCGAGATAGAAAAATAAAGCAGTGACCAGTGCCGAAAAAAAAAGGGGGGGGGGGGGGGGTGAGCGCCCTCGCGCAAGTGAGCAAGTAATAATAACAAAAAAAGAAAGACTGAGAACTGCGTTCAATGGACAGGACATCAAGGGGAAGATTTAGCGCCACCTCTGCATGGCGCTTGCTGAGTGGGTTATAGAAAAGTGGCACAGGGAAGGGCGAAGTCATGCAAGGGTCGGGCCGAGATAGATGGAGAGAGAAAAGAGAGAGAGAAACATTCAAGTAAAGAGAGCGCTAGTCGCAACAAATGAAGGGCTCTCCGTGCAAGGAACGAGAATGTGCGGAAACGTGACGAAGAATATGATGATGATCATGACGTTGACGACGATGGGCGACGAGAACAAAAGGAGCCGGACAAGAAAGGAATGAGTAACGCCTTCGTTGCTCTTCTTGTTTTTCTACTATACTTGAGTTCATCTTCTGCGTGTGCATGTTACATTGCATGTCCGGGATAAAAAAGACTCTCACCATCGTCACGTCAGAGAGCGCGCAAATAGAACAACACGAAGACAAGGGGAAAAATGTAGGAAGTATTAAGGGGGAGGGGACGTGGCGAGAGAATCAAAAGGAAAAAAAAAAAAAAACGGGCCGCTTGTCGACTGCACGCGATCCCCTTCTTTATCGTGCCCCTCGCACATATATACGGAAACCTCCTTGTCGCCATGTTGCAGGAAATGATGGCGCTTATATATATATATATATATTATAAAAATGAGTAATGAGGGACGAAGAAGGAAGAAAGAAAAGGGCGTACTCGGCTCGTCAACGCCTACCGGGAGAGCCGGCATGCAAACTGGAAAAGTTCGTCGACTGGCCCTGGCAGCTGAGCCACTTCTTTTTCCGGAGCCGCCACACATTTCCATCACTTCTATCTCTTGCTTTTTTTTTTACTTTCTTTCTTTCTTCATTTTTATTGCAGAGCGTTGAACTCGGTATTGACGGGCGGCCGTGAAATTGCGCGGGTTGAGATTTCCGCGCCGCACATTTATGTGCGAGCGCGTTCGCGTTCTCTCGGGTTGTATATGCAGTTGGAAGTTGGGCTTCACATGCGGGCGCAAGGTGTAATCGGCTGTAGCGCTAGACACGGGTAATTGGTGATCGCTGTAAGCTGCCTTTCGTCTCTGCAGTGGACAAACATAGAATGATGATGATGATGATGATGATGGTGGTGGTGGTGGTGGTGGTGGTGGTGGTGGTGGTGGTGGTGGTGGTGGTGGTGCTAGCACTCTAGGACTCGCTAGCATCAAAACAGCCCGCTTCCCCCCACCAATACGATCAACCTCTCGAGACAAACAAGGTTACAGTCCTAATCTGCGCTTGCTGCAAGTGCAACGAAAGTGCGACTGACGCTGAAAGGAGGAAAGGGATAACAACGATGAACTTCTGAGGCATGGCCCTTCTGATATCGAGCGGATATTGTGTGAATTGCGTGAAATGGCCCAGAAACAATCTCTAGTGTGGCCTACGTTCTCCTGGTAGTCGTTGAGCCGATCGATGGACTCCCAGAAAAGTTTTCGCCTGTATGTACAAAGGTGGTGTAGTTTCGAGAAATGTCGAAGCATGAGAGACGGCAGCAGTGCAACGATGGTAGCGACATTCTGTGGCGGTGTGTGCTCACCTCAAGTAATAAATTGAAACTGAACCACAAAGCATCAGAAATATTACCTTCTAGTCGAGAGAACACACACACATTATATATATATATATATATATATATATATATATATATATATAGAGAGAGAGAGAGAGAGAGAGAGAGAGAGAGAGACTACATTCGTGATTACGCCGTTTCTGGCGATTTTACTGCACCAGCAACTGAGAAGCGTAATACGTTATTGAATTAATATCCGTGTGCCCCCTGTTTCGCCTCGACGCCGTCAGATGGCGACACCACAGCTGTCGTGTAGGCCTACGTCGCCGACATTCCGCAAATGGTGACACGCACCGGCTAAAAAACTTTTTTTTTTTGATGAATTGGAGAAAATGTGAAGGTGTAGGCGTCTTTGGCAACGGCTATCCCAAAGTCCCAATGACTACTCAGGAAGAAATAAAGACGGAAAAGAAAAAAGGAAAACAAGAGCAAACACTGCGCATACCGCATACACACCGTGCAGTCAACAAGAGCACAAGTATATAGCGCCACCGCGACCTTTGGCACCGAAGGCACGGTCTCGTCATTTGGTACACACGCGACACGCCACATTGGGAGAGTCGTACTCAAACTCTAAGCGAACATGCTAGTGAACGCCGAAACTGCACATAAACCTAACGAGTGGAAAGCGTAACACGGAACCAACGTTAAACATCCGAACTTCCACACCAACTTCATACGCGGTATGCATGGCACTGAAGCGGCACTCAGACAAACTACTAAAGCTATAGGCACTGCTTGATAGATATACGAACACGTAACCACCACTTCTATAGACTGCGAGTCGCCGTCAGTTCACAGTCCGAAACAAATGTCAAACGTAGCTCGCGTGCTGACCTCGCGGCGGTGTGTCCGCAGAGCCGTTTATAAAGTTATAAAATATATATGTTGTTGTAAGCTCTGCGCTGACAATGAACAAAGGTTTCCATTTCATCTGACAATATATAGGGCAGTACGGCGCCTGCCTCCAATATCAGATTATTTTTGATTGATTGATTGATTGATTGATTGATTGATTGATTGATTGATTGATTGATTGATTGATTGATTGATTGATTGATTGATTGATTGATTGATTGATTGATTGATTGATTGATGAAACGGCACATGAATGCACGCAACTGACCCACATATATAAGGATGGGCCCTGAAATAGGACGGTTACCTGTTGGCAATAAAACCAGCCGCCACACCAGTTCATCGCACCATTAAAACAAGCTTGCAGCGTTCACTCTTAAAAACAGAGCCCAATTAGGATCGAAACCGACCTGACTAGAACGTATCACCGATTTCGTAGCGAAAGAAATGCTTGATGCGACGTGTTAGCAAGACCTTCGTTAGGAAACGAAAAATTATGGCCGAAGTCCTCGTGTCAAAGCAGCCGTATAGTGAAACTCATTTAACGCTATCGCCCCGTTCTTTAGACGTCCTAGATTTGAATAATTAGCGCATGGTAGTACTTAAAGCACTTCTGTACACTCATAAATTCGTCACACATGATACTAAAATATACAGTGCTAGATGGTTTTTCTAAATATACACACAATCATTGCTGTACTATACACGAAAAAACCACATGGCGAGGGGCAACCAGAAACTCAAAGAAGCGCTTCACGCGAGTCGCCATTGCAACGCCGAAACCTCAGTTTTTCTCTTTTCCTTTCCTTTCTGTTCTTTCTTTTCTTTTTCTTAACGAGCGGCGCGCTTATTTCGAGTGTTTTCCTCGAAGGAATTACCGAGGGCACTGCAACACGTCAGCCAGAGAAGTCAGACGCCGACGATTACAGGAACCCGTCTAGTGCGGCACCCGGAAAAGGAACTTCGCCCATCGCGAAGGTGCCTGCTCGAAGCAAAAACGCACGCCGTCTGCATGCCGTCTGCTAGAGCGTATATACGCGTCGTCTGAAGTAGTCTGGAGGCATGTGTACCGTCTGGACGCCGTGCGCATCGTCTGCTCGTTATCTTCAGCACGGCACCACACGGAATGATGTCAAACCAAACAGCCCACATGAACGGCTTGCTGCTGTATGCGACAAATTCCCATAATGCTGAACTAAAAATGCGAAAGTAGCAACAAACAAGATTTAAAAGCTTACTGTATCCTCTTGTATCGACACGCAAAATGACTGGGATTTACGTCTGGCTTGACTAATAAATGCTGAGGAGATAGACGCGTCTTCCGGCTTAACATCAAGCTCTTAGCTGCGCAACGATAAGGAAGGCCGTATCTTGTAACGATCCATATCATCTTACACTCTTCCATTTCTTATCATCCGTCGCGTTCTGTGGTTCATCCCGTCAAGAACAACGATACAGCGGTGACCGAACCATGATGAAGAGTCGAAAGAATGGCAAATGAAATAGATCATAACAAGATAGAGCACATAGCCTACAAGAGAGGTCATCTTAATGTTGAAGTTTTTTTTTATTATTTGAATGTACTGCAGGCCCTTCACGGCAAGTGCAGGAGTGGTACAGAAAAGTAACCCAGTCATTGCAAAGTCACTAATGGAACAGAGCAAAAGTCTATCGCTATTTCCTTCTCGGAGCATAATTTGTTGGAGATATATACATGGCTCAAAAAGAAAATTATTTTCTGCATACGAGAAGCCATAACGGCGCCTATTACAGCGAATGAGTCGGTAAAACTTGGATTCTCACTCGGTAATCACTTGCGAAGCAAATGTAACCTCTAAAGCCACGGACCTGGAAGTTGTCAATGAAACAGCACATATTTCAGTAGATTTTATCTAAATACGTCGGGATGAAGAAATCGCTTAACTTGCCATTCACTGCAGCGATTTTCATGAAACACGTTGGTTTCGGAAAGTTAAAATTTATCGTGTCTATGAAACAGGGTGCTTGTTTAAGCCACCAGTTTCTTGCTGAAAATTCTTCAAAATCGCAAAATGTTAAAAATCTGAATAATGAAGTTTGCGACACTAACTCAGCAACATAGACAATGATAGCACAAATGTATACACTTACATGAGATATGTAAAGCGAGCAAAATTTATGTAATATACACCGTTCTGAAATTAATTTAATTTGTGAATATAACTTTTGCAAACCCTCTAAAGATTTGTAAGAATTTCTCGCAAACTGCAAGCCCACACATCAAATTTGTCCGCTTTACCTCCTCTAACAAATTCAGTTCACAGAACCGCAATATCTATATTTCGTGCAGAGTTACGGATTTGGAAACTTGGCGCTTCTATTTTTTTTTTTTTTAAGTTCTACTGCTTACTGATTTCAGGTGATTTCTGTAAGAGATACGAAGCCCTAAACCAAAATTCTGAATTGCATTCGCAAAGCTTTTCGTTCCTATAGCGTACGAGTAATTGTAGCGAAATAGATCTTTTGTGAATCCGCGCCTTGATTTCTACAATCGACAGAATCTAAATACTTTTCACTTAACTATCACATTCAAATCGGTTCCGCTCTTGAATACTAGAGCATTTTTGCGTTTCACCAGTATTTGAAAAAAAAATAACGAAATAGGGATTGGCCCCTTAAAAGCTTCCTCTTAGAACGAAGTGTATACAGTGAAAAACTACCAAGTTGCTGCATATACCCAGAACCGCGGTATGGTCAACGCTCACCATTGTTTCGCTGAAACGAATTGCAGGCTGCACTTCGTCTGAAAGCTGTTTAAAAAACATTCAGGCCTTTCACCCTGAGTATATGATAGATGAAACAAATAAACAAGAGGTGGAGCGTGAAACGCGGCGACACCATTACAAGGAGAATCACGCTGTAAAGCGCTATGGGGAGTCAATGTATGACAGGTTATTACGAAGAAAATTCTTGCCGCTTCCCACAGTAGCAGAACAAATGCGGCGCCAAGCCGACATTCATGCGGCCGTGGCCGTCCAATCAAAGGGTAATCCTTCACGGAGCGCTACGGGTAGGCTTCATAAAGAACAGGTTTTTCTCTGTTGTCATTACCGCTAACTTTTCGGCTCCCTTTTGTAGGCTTATACAAAAGACGAGGCCGGTTCAGCGAGTTGTAAAGCGTTTTGATGCTTGTTATCGTCTGCCGTAAGCTGCTCGCTACTGTACTTTGTCAGAGAGAGAGAGAGAGAGAAAAGGGCGCTGCATCCCCGGGTGCGCTAACGTAAAGCGCAGCCGCCGGGGGGCCTAGCCGCGTAATCGAAGCGAGACGAACAAACCTCACGGTCAACGATCTCACGACTGCACCGGACTGCAGCAAACAGATCACTTCCGTTTCCGGTCACGCTATGTTACGCAAGAGCAAAACTCGCACACACTAAAGAAGGAATCCGAGCAGACGACCAGAAAAGCGTTGCAGACGACAAAGAAAGGGAAGCCAAGTACCATCCGGCCCTACATATAGGCTCATAGTTCACCTGCAGCCGCAGTTTCACAGCCGTGCACCTTGCGCGCGCAGACTGCTCGCGAATGGGCGCCAGCAGTAGACGGCAGGTTGCTAAGTACCAGACGACAGGTTGGGACGTCACATCCTGTCCGCGAGGCGAAGCGCATTCAGCGGCGCGCCATTGTGTGCGCGTGGAAAAATAATGAGCAGACGACGCGCGAAGTTGAAGTCTTCGTTGAATGCACGTCCGAATGTCGCCATTCAGGGTCGCAGGTGCATCGCCCTCCATTTTCCTGTCTGATATTATAGCCTGCCTGATTCACTAGAGGGCTGAGGTGTATACACAAGACTCATTCAGCCGGAGTGCGCGGGTGACAGAACAGCAGCCATTGTTCAAGGTCATCTTCGCCCAACAGGCTATGCGGGCTGTAGATAAGCGTGAAGGATGCTACAAGCCAAAATGAAACAGTATTCAGTGTACCTTTCCGTCTATTTATGTCTGTTTATATATGCATTAGAGAGAGGGTATCTCTAGCAGTCTCTGTGCCCCTATCTCAAGAAATGTGTCCATCTTTCTAGAAATACCCGTATATATCTATATCTACATCTTCGCTATACCGCCAGCTGTTGAGCTTTATCTTTTACGCACAATAGCATCAGTGAGAGAGAAAAAAAGCTTAGAAAGAAGGAATTTCTGCTAGCCAATAAGTTCCATAAAGGCAACTTCGTGTAATAGTATCTTCAGAGCAGTATATAGTTCCCGCAGTATACAGCATATGGCTTTGAGGGTGCTATAGTCGCAATAACTTTCAGGACGAAGTCGTCCGCCTGGATTTCTCGTTTGCCCACAAAACGGGACAGCGCGTGTAACTATTATAATTCTTATGTTCACCGAGTGCTCAACGCTTATTGGCAGTTGGAAAATTGGCAAGCGGCACTGAGAACGGAGCAATTACCCTCCATCCACACTTATAACCAACACCCCTCTTCTTCCACTGCCCAGCTATGCCCATGTACGTTGTGAAAATCACAGCTGAAGAGAACTTCAGTCACATTAATACCAGACACGTTCGTATATTGCATAATATACTCAGTTGACGCTGTCAGTGGTACATATACTTCTGCATATACGTCTTGAGAAGAAGTTCGGGACCACGCAAGGAGAAGAAAAAACAAAGGTAGGTGTAACTACCTTTTAGAACGCTATATACAGGAACACAGCGGTGTCGATCGGAGAGCAAACGGGGGTAGTCGGTATTTTAGTTGACGTTAAGCGGAAGAAACGGAGTTTGTGTAGGCCACGTGAAGCGTATATAAATAGTGCAGGCAGACGGTGGCCCATCAGAGTTACAGAATGGGTGCCAAGAGACGGGAAGCGCAGTAGAGAACGGCATAAATTACGAAATTCGCACGCATAAGACGGGGCCAGATAATGTACGACAGGGGTAAGTGGAGATGGCGGAGAGAGAGAGAGACCTCCGTCCTCCAGTAGCTAGTGCTGCTGCTGCTGATAATTATGATGTCTTTTGTAGTATGTACTTGTTTTTCATCTTTTGGGAAAGCTTGCAGCTAATTAAGAACCTTGAAATATGACAAAACATAATTCACCGCCTGTATTATCACTGATATCAATTTGCCCTCTTTCTCACTCATTGTGCCCCCTCTCCCCCTTAATATATTTACAATCTCGCTTCTAATATTCGCGCACTTTCCTTTTTTTTTTGTATGTACCCGTTTCCTTAGCAGGCTGGCGCTGTGTCCCCTCCTGGTGGCAGTTGATAGCTCTTTTTTTCATTCTTTTCGTGATCACTTTTATGTATGTACAAATTCAATAACAATGTTAATTCACCAGTGAAATATTCGCCCGCACCGGAGTGAGCTCTGTATCAAATATTTACGAACACTTCAAAGTTGGAACACCGCGGCCAAAGCACCACAGCCATGCAAAAGTATGCCCTCAAAGCAAATACGAATAGAAGTGTGTGGGGGAGGGCGGGGGAAGAGGCGTGGTTCGCGACGCATTCGGACTCGTCTCGGAGAGACGGTCCCGTGCAAAGAGAGAGATTGGATTTGCATACGCTCGGCGCCGATCGAAGCCCCACGCGTGCAGGGTCGGCTCACAGACTACGGGCGCGTGCGCCGATGTCGGAACCCCGGGGTCGGGCGAAAAGCCACGCGGCCCCGCCCCCGTTGATTATACACACGCGAACTGCAGTCTCGATCGAGACACGGACACCACCCGATTCGCATATACTAAATATTGCATCCGTATACGCTGTCTTCGGATTCGACATGGACGGAGCGGACAATGCTTAATCAATAGGCAGATATAACGCATAGCGGGTACGTATAATATATAGTGCGTATATAGCGCACTACATATATATATCTATAGCGCACACCGCGTGGAACACCGAAATGCGTATATACTGGAACGGCAGCGCGTGGGTGGCGCCCCCCCCCCTCTCCTTTTCGTGAGGATGCACGCGTTATGCTTAATATTGAAATGACCCGACTTGTATGCACACATCATACTCGTATACAAAGGCAATTGTTTCGGCCTCGCTTGCGCACAAGCTGCAGTCACTGCACTGTAACCTTTCTTGTGATTTCAACGAATGCATGCGCGTTTGAATGAAGGCGAAATATATTCAGCCTTCTGTTCTATACATCTTTGGAGAAAAGGGCGAAACTCTAGGATTCCGGCCGGTTCATTTGAAAGAGATCAGACCTCAATTATGATATCGAATGACGTTGGTGATCAAGCCGGCGCCCCTACAGGGAAACGAAATACTGAAGGCTGAAGAATACAAATATACCTATATATAGGAGTACGGATTGAAGAAGGGAATGAAAATGCGTGGACACCCCAGCACTTCTTGCGAGTTGTGAATGCAAAATCATTAATGCCGAATTGAACGCCGCTGAGCGTTGTACTTGCCGTTATGAAGCGATCAGTTATGAAGCGGCCATAACTTGCAGTTATGCAAGCCATCGCGTTGACACGCTTGACGCGTTTTGATTTGGCCTTACCGAGTCGCAGTTAGAGCACAGGCGAGAACTTGCGTGGACAAAGAGCACGCGGCGGATAACATGCTTCCGAGGGCGAGAGTGACGTGGCGTCGCGGCGAAGCCCTCTCCCCTCACGCAACACCTGGCGCGCTATCGTCAAGTATTTGAAGATCTAACCACCCACGACTGCGCATGCGCATCAATGCCGTGACGTCACGGCGCGAAGAACGCGGTTCAGCAATCAGCGAGCGTACCTGTGTGACGACAGCAGATCGACGATGACCGTTTTCAAGGCCATACAAAGTTTCATAAAATCATTACTAGAGGAAATTCTGGCGCTATAGCGCCTACGGTTGCTGCAAGTAGGGC
Organism: Dermacentor andersoni; assembly: GCF_023375885.2. Classification (NCBI taxonomy): domain Eukaryota; kingdom Metazoa; phylum Arthropoda; class Arachnida; order Ixodida; family Ixodidae; genus Dermacentor; species Dermacentor andersoni. The sequence continues at coordinate 24,023,731 of NC_092822.1, forward strand.
GGTTCAACCAACGCGGGAATGATGGTATAGTACGTATGGATTAGCCTAAACTTCGTCCTTCTGGCTTCAAACAGCTTCGCCACTTTGTGAACTATAGTCATTTACAACAAAGTACGGTGTAATAACTAATCGAATGAACATTATTACAATCGCCCGACGGCGGGATTCGAGCACAGGACCTTTAGGCAGAGAAACCGAACATTTAAACCATGGATTACGCCGCGGACGCATGCATCGGCAAGAGGCTGTAGAACGCCCTTACAAGTTTCTCGCGGACAAGCCACGCGGGTTGGGACGCTTCACGCGTTTCGATTTTGCCACCTCGACAAGCTGAACCGCTGCTGTTAGCAGCAAATTTAACGCGATTTAAGTGCCCCGCGTCGCAACAAGAAAGAAAAAAAAAAAAATCCCGTGTCGGCGTCGGACCTGGTCGGACGTCGTCTCGCGAAAAATTATTCGGAACCACAACCACGCAGGCTCTCCGCGTGGCGCAGGGGCGTTACTGAAGTAATTGAATTCCTCAAGGTAAGACGCGTCAGAAAAGTCGCAAAGTACGACCTAAACACAACCTACAGACATGATAGCGTCGGACTGCAATTTAAGTATAGCCCAAAAATTATTCCGTTTCGCGAATTAAACTCAAACACAACCCCCCTTTTCCAGCGTTTCTTCGATTCACAGAGCGGCACAGCCCGCTCGGTTCCTTAGTAAGCGAGTAAGTAAGTAAGTAAGTAAGTAAGTAAGTAAGTAAGTAAGTAAGTAAGTAAGTAAGTAAGTAAGTAAGTAAGTAAGCAAGCAAGCAAGCAAGTAGTCCTGATCCCTTTTGACTCAGGGCAGGCGTTTGTCAACGCCACAGGAGATTTTGAAAGTACAAAACTGAAGGAAAGTAAGGCGTAGAAAGTAAGGAGAGAGAGAACATAAAACACAGTTTTGTCACAGTCACAGTCTGTGAGTCCGTCTGGTTGGTCCGGTTCCTTGCAGCAACACCATCCAGATGGCGCTAGCGTCGGCGCATCCGCAAGAAAAGCTGCGGTTGCCGGGAAGCGCGACAAACAGTCAGGAATCTTTGAATGCTACCGCGTTCCACTCCTAAAGCCGAAGCCTAAGCGCATGTCCTCCAAATTTTTGCGTATTTACAGAGTTTTCTACATTTAAAGAAGTATAGATTGTTCTGAAATTCAGGACAATGAAGGCAGATAAAGCGTAATAAACAAAGTAACAAGAATGTCTGAATCCACATGCACGAAGATCAGACAAATCCATGTACTATACCTATCAATCTCGGAGTTCGCTCCAGTAATTATTGTATAAGAAACAATGTCGAAGACGAGCGTATGGCAACGCAGTCATACCTACGCCTGCCATCAGACGCTAGCTTAGGACGTGACGATTATTAATTGGGTTCTACATGGGTATAGTGGACGAGCGTAAACGAAACAAACATGGACTGGGACGCCATCAGCAGCACACGTGTTATAGAATCGTACGTATACCGATGGCTATGTCATGTAGCACATGTTAAAATGACGATGGCATTCGAACATTGAAAGAAATGTTTAAAGCATGATCAACTTTGGCGATGATGAAGTCCTGGCAAAGTCGAAGTATCTATAATGCGTGAACAGATACGATGAAAGCGTTGGGGAAAGTGGGCCGGTCCCGGATATAGTGCAGTCTAAGACCATGCCTCAAAGGGCGAGCCGTCACGAGGCAAGAAGACTGTAGACAGTGGCACGCGCCAAGTGTTTCAAACGGCTGACTGCCTTTGGAACGAGATGGGTAAGTATATATATATATATACGGTGCGCTGCTCGGCAGAGGTTCGATTCCACCGTCGGTCACACTTCATCTTAATTTTATTAAAGCGAGACGAGACCGGAACGTATACCTACCGACTTGCCTACCACATGCAAGGTGTCAAGAATGAGACAAAAAATGCCTCACAATAAATGTTTAGTTTTCATACTACCATGCCAAACAGCTACGGTTGCCAAACTGATAGAAAATAAGTGCACATGAATCTGAGGCATAACCTTGGAATGTGAAAACGTTTACGCTCGCGGACAGCTACGGAGGCGGAGCTCCGGCACTTGTGTTACTGCGCGAAGTAGTCTGGCAGCGTTTGACACCGCTGTTGGTTTTTCTCGTAACAGACGCCGAAATTGACGCCATATCGCGTTTGCCCTGGCGCGAAAGGGAAAAGCCGCAAAATAAGTCAACTGCATCATGCACTCAGTGGTGTGCTGTCTTATTTAGCTGTTGCAAATAAGTTGTCCGTGTTCTCTCTTCCCCGGCTTAAACTAACGAGTATTTTTTTTTTAAATGTGGGACTCTTTTTCACAAGCGCTAGCTCACTCGTGAGCGCTTTGCCTCCGTAGCTTTCCCTTCACTGCCGCAGAAAGTTGTCCGCGAGTACGTGCAAAGGGTCCCGTTAACGACGCTATAGGAAAGTCATCAAATATATTTTAATATATACCTAACATATTGAAAAAAATAAGAGCAATAGCAATGCAAAGCAACGCAATGAATACACCTAAACTGGTCACGCGTGCATGCGCCATATAGCCATTTGTCATGAATGTATTCTTCAGAGAGAGAGAGAGAGAGACAGCAGCACTGGCTTCCGGACATTCTTTAGCGCTGCTGACATGCTGAAAACTGTTAAAGAGTTCTTTAAAACGAGAACAGGCGAATGTAGATCGGCATATAACGTAGCTTCTACGATTGTCGAAGTGTGTGCCCTTATGTCCTCGGGCTGTCCAAGCGATTAAGCTAGCAAGATGAGTACAAACTACGTAAGAAGAACGGCTCATAGTCCATTAACGCTGTTTTTTTTTTTTTTCATCTGCGCCTCGAGATTGCAGCGACAATCTTTTGAGAGTACGTTCGCGTGCATGTTCCGACAATGTTGACAACCGTTAGCAAATATACGTCACAACGAACGGGACGCAAGTAACCACGCGCCGACTCAGAGACCACTCAACATTTCGTCGCGAAGTTTTCGAAACGCCTAGGCAACGCAAATTTGTGTCAGCGAGATGTTCGCCGTAGATGGGAATAATGAGATGCTAATCATCCCACCCACCGCATTTGCATAAACTCTAGACGGTCCATAGAGAAATGGTTTCGACGCAAAGCGCGCATGAATACAAAAACAAGGCGAAAGAAACGACGTACCCTGAGTAGTCAGACGAAGCCACCTGAATCCAGTGCAAAGATCACACACAGTCAGCGCTATAGTATGGTGACAGATTTTGCGACCGTCGACGAGACGCAGGCGAGCGAGAGAAAAAAAAAAAAGTTTCGAAGCTCCTAATCCACGAGCGCACCTAGCTCCGACTCGAACGCAGTTAAGGTCCCGCGCCGAGCATAATGTACCGGCGTCCGTCGGAGGCTCACCTCACCCTTGTATGGCCGCCATTTTTCATTGTAAAAGCCCCCGCGTCGTCCAGCCCCCCTTTCTTTCCCGATCCAGACGACAAGCTCGGACAATGAAAAAAAGAAAAGCAGCAGACGACAAACGCCGGGGCGGCGGCCAATCAGCGGCCAGAGGCGTCCCCTCGTCGCCATGGCGACGGGTGTGGCCTGCCGCTTCGCGCGAGAATAGCGCGAGAACAGCAGAACGACAGACGACAGCGGGGACCGGTGCACAAGGGCCGCCAAAAAGTCGCCATGGCGGCGCTTTTATTTTATTTCATTTTTCTGTCTCTTTCTCTTTCTTTATTTCGGCCATTTTGGTGTATCGCGTCGTCTGCTCCTTCCGAACGGCGGGTTCATTTACTATACCCACCCGTCGATTAATGCGGTGGGGTTCGCGCTTCTTTTGTTTCTTCTTTTATCCTCTAGTTGGCCGCCACAGAAACAGAAGAAAAGAAAGAGTAAGCTCGAATAAAGAAAGAAAAAAAAAAAAACTGAAACTCCATCGAGATGTGTTTGAGCCCGAGGTTAGGGCCGCGAGAGTTGGCCGTTTCGTCTTGTTTTAACATCGAGAAGAGACGCGTTAGGAACGCCCAATAGCGTGCCGTTTGGATGGGCTTTTTACTTCCGTCCGCTAGGGGGGGAGCCCAGAGGAGAGATTTTATCGAGCGATCCGTAAGTTAGACGCCCGTTTCTTTCTTTCTTTCTTTCTTTCTTTCGTTCCTTTCTTTCCTTTCTTCTGTTTTTATGGTTCACGTGAATACGAAACCTGCAATCGATCAGTGCATGCGCTGATTGTTCCGACGAATTAGTACGTTACGTATTAGAAAAAAAGAAAAATGGGAGATGGAAACGTATGTATATTATCACTTCAGTTCTTTTCGCTATATGTTCCGAAGTTCAGATTAAAACAAAACGACGAATCCGTTTATTACGCTTTCAAATCGATATCTGCATCCTTTTCCCCAAACGCGGCCGAAGCACACGCTCTTCGCTGTAAGGGGGTTGACGTTTTAATGCTCCGGTCAATCACGGTGACCAGGAGAGGCGTAATTACGCGGCTGCGACCGAATACGCAATTATGCGCAAGAAACGGGGACGTCATTACTGATGGGCGTTCCGGAACGCGTCGCACTGGTTAGGTTTAATGGTTAGCTTAATTATTACCTTTAGAAGCAACCAATATAACAGCAGGCGTATATATACCTTTCTGGCGTGTTCTATAGTACAGGACGGACTTGTTCGAGTTGGATGTTACTTTTCTGCGTGCAGAGGGCTCGCGCGCGGTTTAAGATGGTTTGAGGCCCAAATTGCGGAGGAAATTTATTAGCACAGATTCGGGCCTTGCACCTTAAACAGCGTTTGCGCGCTTCGCATCAATGATTGCACTGCGCTTTATTATTTAGTTAATCTCTTTTCTATCGATTTATTTTTCTTGTATGGCTTTGCAATCAGCAGAAATATTGCCTAGGTGGTCGCTGGTATATAGTAGGTCACCAGAATTTCGTTTTGCCCCAAATGTTTCTTAGTCAAAGCGTGGTCATTTTCGTATGACACGAAAATAGAACAACACCGACAAAGGTGTGGTGGTAACAATTTAACGGGTGCTTTTTTTTTTTTTTGTACGAATCGCGGAAAAAAAATTTACCCTATGGGATTCTTAAATAAAGTTCATCCAGCAATTCCTATATTTTTCTTAAAGCAGACTAACGAGTGATAGTATGGTTGGAAGTATACTCTTTCCGCGACCCAACAGAAACACACTTGCAAAATTATTTAGTAATTTTAAAACGAACAAAAAAAATTTGTTCGAGATACTTTCCCTTGTGTCACTATACTCAGTACTGGTATCAGCACAGCAATGTACCTTTTTTTTTGTAATCACTTAATGATATCTTTGGTAGCATTTTGCATCCTGTGCTTGCGAAATATATTTGTTTCCAGACCAGGCGAATAGTGCTTATTAACCTCACGACCGAGATTCAAGTTCTAAGTTTCCTGTAATTGGAACGGTGACGCAATCTTCGATGCACGGACACTCGCAGCAAGCGACATCACATCTCGAACGTTCCGCTGACGTCACGAATGACATTATCACACGTCTATTTGTCTAGCTATGATCGCCGGATACACAATAAGCGTTACGGTCAATACACTTGTTAAAATCATAAACACGGGCCTCACAGAACACACACGTATATATAGTATATATATTCTGCTTCTGTGTTCGTATTGTCGTGCTCTATAGCTGCATCCCTTGTCATTCTTTTACTTTAGTTTGTGCGATCTACCATATTGCTGTTTGATTCCTCTTTCCTTACCTTCCCTTCTGCCTATCTCATTTCTATGTTTCTATCCCCTCCTCCCTCAAGAACAGGCAGGTGAATACCTCTTCAAGTGGCCAGCCTGGTTTGCCCATTCTTTACGTCTCTTTTAATTGCCCCTGTGCAATCAAACCAGTAATTGAAACATTATTATTACTGTTAAAATATAATAATAATGTCTCTAACTTCGTTAGAGGGGCCATAACCCCTCCTCCCCCACAGTCCTGGGGAGGTATTCTGTAGGAGTCCACCTAGCGGACTGTCCATTTTCGGCCGCTGCTGATTGGCTGGGGCCGCTCGTCTCCTCCTCACTTGTACAGCTGCATCCAATCAGCAGCGGCCGAAATGGACAGTTCACTAGGTGGACTCTTACAGAATACCTCTCCTGCACTATATTGTAAGTGACGGTAAGCAATATCGTCTCAAGAACCTGAGCTATCGGCGCACATTCTAGAGTCCGAAATTTCAATTTGAAATCGCTGCCTCAAAAGCCCGCTCCCACCAATACCGACCGCCATTTTGGCGTGACGTGTGTGCGTGTGACGTCAAAGAGTGCGAGGTGAGCTTTGTGCTACTCGAATACATTCCGAAACCACGTGCTCACCGCATGGAGGTGGTTCAAGTCCAAAGTTGTGTGACTGCTCCAGCAAAAACCTTCCCCCTGGAAGTGAGCGAGGTTCTCTGGACAGCGCGCCGTGTACTAAATTCGTTCATCCCCGCGACACGAGCATGCAGTTAGAGAACACGAGGTGGTCCAAACTTCCGGAGTGTCCCACCACGGGGTGCCTCGTAATCAGATCGTGGTTTTAGCATGTAAAACCCCATCATTATTAATTTTTTTTCGACGCGAGCAGCACAAACCACAGAACAGATGCGGAATCAGTCGGGCTGACCACCGAGACGCACACGCGAAAACGAAACCACGCGTGGAGACCGTGACGTATTTCCGGCTCCTGCAATCGCTTCCGGTGCTTGCGGCACACAAAAGCATGACCTTCGAGATTGGCTTCCAGTATACTCTGAGGGAGCCGTCGCTGGGGGTGCGATACCATTTCGCCACCGGTTAGAGTTGCCAGACTGCTGCTGCACGGTTTAACTGCACTGTAGAAAAAAAAAAAGTTCAAATATTTTCCGCCGCACCAACAGCGCTTGGGATTGGCTAGCTCGCTGTCGGGCGTGTATGGGTTAACACTAAAGGCATAATTTAAGCTCGTAAATTTCGGTGCCGTGGCCCCTTTAAGCTTGCTACCTAAAACAAGCGCGAAAGTTTATTGATTGATAAGAACCGACGATAGCCGAGCTGTCTCCGACTCGTCTCCGCGCTGGGCGCCATTCGATGGCGATGAGTCGATGCGACGAGCCCACCGCGCCACTGCGGGACCCCGAACGTTCCCCAGAACCCCGCGGTCGTGAATAATAGATTTCGATCCCCGCCGGCGGTCCGCCTTTCCTCGAGCAGAGAGGGAGGAGCACCCACGGCAAAAGAAAAGGGTGTCCAACCCCCATCCCGTCGCCTCATTGTGTCCCCTCGACAGGACTCCATTGGACACCGCACCGGGGCAGTCCCGCGATTCATGTCATCATAAACCCGAAACGGGGCGCTTGTCACCTGGAGCGGAAGGGCGCGGGGGAAAGACGTGCACAAAGGATGGAAAGAAATGGGTTGGGCTGCCGATTTTTATTTTTTCCCCCCATCTGTGCATTAAGGAAGAAGTGTCGGTATCTCTCACTGCTATACGTCGACGCAGAGCGCTATAGGTTCGATATCCATCCCGCGTCCGGCCACATTCCCCGCGGGTACGGTATGCTTATAAAGCACATTTTCACCGTTTTGTTGGTTTCGCTGACTTCGTGTGATATCGTTATGTGTCTCTGGCAAAATACGCGCGGACACATACGTACAAACCATTTCTTAGAACACTGGGAGAGAAATGGCGGCACTCTATCCGAGCTGCGAAGGCGGTGGACCCTGCTCCTGTACTCATGCCAGCCAACACTTATGGACAACGACTCTTTGTTATGAAGACATGACTTTGAAAAAAATATATATATTAGTTATACAGAAGCTTGCAGAGTGGAAGAAGGTTCATGACAGAAAACAATTGCCGTCTCCCCGGCTGTAGCGCAGAGCTCTGAAAGAAAGCCCTGGCAGGTGAAGAAAAAAGTTGGACCTGCGTAGCCCGGAGATCGAACCTGGTACCAACGCTTTCGAGGACCAACGCCTTTAAGGGGCGGTCCCTCTACCATCTGAGCTAACCAGGAGGCCATAGCAGATCGCAAAGCAAGGCCGAATTAATGGGCAACTCGATCCCCCTCCAAGTGAAGGGGGGTTCTCGCTGCAAGATAAATTTTGTCAGTGTGGGAAGTGCCGAAATGTCCAGGGAGCGAGAAAAAAAAAGGGACAGAACCCTGCTCCCCCCTTTATAGGTCCGCCAACGGTTCACTCCAAAATGTTACCGCGAGTCAAGTTTCGTAAATGAACAGAATTAAGTTACAAGCATCCTGAAAACTCCCTTCCACTTCAACCATCGGAAATGGTATCCTCGCTATAGATATCATTACAAAACCGCAAGCCAAAAAGGATACTTGCCCGCTTTTTCTTCGCCCGAACCGAGTATATATATAGCATGGCTATAGAGCAACGTGCTGCAAGCATAAATCGAAACATTAACAGGAAATAACTGATCAGAACGCCGTTTCTGTGTGTTCATATTCTGTGTCCTCGTCTTGCTTCACAACGATAATCGTCATCTCTCTTGCCCTCAATTCCTTTCCTTAACGCTGCGAGCTCGGTGCTTCCAAGTCACGAACGGCTTGCGCGTTATCATCGTGACATTTGCACTTTCGAGAGTAAAAATAGCGAGCGCCGAGTTTTCAAGAAAGCAAACGCAAGCAGGGCAGGCGACGATTATTGTTGTGGGAAAATATGAGACCCAAAGGGTGCAATCTTTTTAAGAGTGTTGCGATACACTACTTTCCAAAATGGCATACCTCCGAGCGCGCATTGCTACACTACCCTGGACAACCTGGAAGTTTTACACAATAGACCAGCTCTGTATAGCTTGTCTACGCGTCTATAATACTCCCGACTATACGTAGACTATTCGCAAGTGCACGATTTGAAGATTGAATTAAGCCGTTGTTACAAAGGCAGGTGAACCTGGAAACGAGAAAACGCATTTGGGTATAGTTTCGGAATTGTTCGCGTTTGAGTTTATGCTTATAGCGCAGTCGGCGACAAAAGCTTGCGGACCGCGGCATCCGAAAGGGGAAAATGCTGAATATTTCCGCAGCCTATGCTGCACAGCTTGTTATTCGAATTCACAGCCCGTATACAGGTATACCAGCGAACAGTTTATATAGTGTACTACGGTTTTACTGCCTGTACAAGGACACAAACTGTAGGGAAATTCAACGTTTTTTTTTATGCAGCCCGTCCGTAAATATATATATAACCTCCTCTTCTGTCGATGTCACGCACAGGACAGAACCGTTTTTGTCAACGTGTGCTTTCATGGTGTCAACAAACCAGAGAAGACGCAAGGATTCGTATTCAGTTCTCTCGTGCCCATCGCTCCTTCCTCGTTATATATATATATATATATATATATATATATATATATATATATATATGTATATATATTGCCGGGGTACACGCCGCGTACGTGATAACACAACAATAACACATATAACAGTATACAGCTTCTGAACACGAAGTCGGGGGTTGGATCCCCGACCGCGACGACGATGGTGGTGGAACGTAAATGAAAAAAAAAAAGAGAGAGAGAGAGAGAGCGCACGTTTATCGTGGTTTGGGTGCATCATCTTTATAAGGACCACAGACATACGGCCCGAAATCGTCCCCTTCCCGAAATTGCGGTATCTCTTATACGACCCGCATGCGTTGGTTTCGGTCGACTATATAGAGAGCTGGCGTGACGGCACTTGGGTGACGTACGCCACATACACCCGAACCCGCGCCGGCGCCTTTCTACAGAGCAGACGGTCGGATATGCGAGTGGAAAGGGCGCCCGCTCCGTCTACCTGTACGTATATATACGGTTAATGCGCAAGCACACGCACTCCGGCTTCTTCACGAATCGCATTCCCCGCGCCAAGCGTATACTTGCGTGCCGCGGCGAATCGCCGACAACGGCAGCGAAGCCCCAGGTTACACACTCGCCGGCTGTGACGTGCGTGTCACCCCCCCCCCCCCCCAACCCCCCTGAGCTCAAAGCGTGACGATGTCCTGAGCGCCGACTCTGTGTCGATGTCACTCGATTGTGGAAACGATCATATATATAGAGTTGCCTGCAAAAACTACTAGAGGGAACACTGTCGCCTGCTATCGTTCAACTATGCGACATAGGAATGATGCACGGAACTAATCTGGACACTGTCAGATTGCACCGTATATTGTCGAATTCGCCATCTTGCCAGCTCTGATTTGCCAAGAGGGCTGCTGCGGCCTCGCTGATTGGCTAAAAATTCCGCTGTTAGAGAATTCGACAATATGGCGGAATTCGGCGATGTGCAGGATATATGACTTCATGGTTAGTACGTAAATTTGTCTAACCTTCGCGCTATAGTGGCTTCAAACGTTCTTGTGACGTTGTGTGTTACGCTCTACCGTGTGTGAATTTTTATTGCTCTCGTTTTCTAAACACAGCGAGGCAATTATTATCTGCACATACCCGCAGTCATTTGCGAACTGTGCTATTCACAACGGAAAACACGCTGTTAAAAATGATGGAGCTGCGAAGTCACAAATCCGTTCGAAGCCAGACGGACGAAGTTCACGCAGGCAAGTCCGTGCATACCGCCAGTCATTTCCATGCATGCCCGAACCGCCGTGATTGCAGCTCCCGGAGGAAACTTCAGTGCCAGAGCTCTCTCTAGCAATGTTCGTAGAGAGCTCTCAAGAAACGATGCATGGGTCATCGTGCGGGTGCTCAGAGAAAGGTTTTGCCGGCTTATATACCGCTCCACCATGACACGAGGCGCGTTTTCGGACCAATAGGTGGCGTCCGAATAACAACTACAGCGACGGCTCCTTTCTGCGTATACCGGAGCGAGTCTTAAAGGTCGTATATATATACTTTTGAAATCGAAGCCTTCTGTGCGTACATATACTTCGCCCGCCCTTTGCTGATGGTGGCTGCTTGTTGTCTTGTCGAATAGTCGCGTATATAGCAAGTGCGCCAGTCTGCATTATGGGCAATTGAAGCGACACTGAAATGAGTGAACCTTACCACTCCCTGCCTTTCGCGCTGTGTTTTGATAGTGATGATGATAGTCATCTAAAGAAAGGAAGGACGCTTGATTCTGCAACCCGTGAGGGAGCAGATTACCATGATCAGCGCTGTGTTTTTCTCTGCCTGCATATATACGACCGCCCTCACGGCTCCATTTCCCTCACTCGACAAACGTCAAACGCCGCGCCTTCGTCGTTCTCGTACACATCACTTCAGCGCGTCGACGTCTCGCATTGTGCACACGCGTGTATATATATATACACTGGTCTTTTCATTTCGGCATAAAGTTTACATCAACGGTGTGTAGTACACAAACAAACATTGTATATGACATTACACGTTGCAGAGGACGACAATAAAGATGACTTCACGCAACGCATTTAGTTTTACAACGTTTAGTTAACCGAGTCATGAAAGCCTCGCTTCACATATATATATTTCGGCCTGCGCGTTGCGTGTTTCAAGCGGCAGAAGCAACTGCGAAAGCCGCAAACACGTCACTGCCACCATGTTTTGGACATCACGTAGAGGCATAGAACATTATTATTATTATTATTATTATTATTATTATTATTATTATTATTATTATTATTATTATTATTATTATTATTATGTTACCACAACCTATTTGAGTCCCCTGCAGGACGAAGTGATCTCCGGCTCTGCTGTCCTGCATGATAATTAGTTATGCAGGATTTTACGGCGCAAACGCAACTATAGTCCTGCATACTACATGTCGAACCCATCCTACGCCTGAGCATTTTATAAGCAACCAAAACATGGAGGATCCACTGGCCGCAATCGGGTCATTCCTATAGAGAGGCAGTCCCCTGACCACCGAAATACCATTGACAAGAGCTTGCTACGAGACCTATATATTGCAGTGAGGAGCCAGACAACACATTTAATTAGGCAGTACACTGAAAACTGAATTACAGCTTGACCTTTTTTGTGTATTTCTTTCTCGTGATTTCTTTGTTTTCTAATAGAGGTTTTCCTCGCTGTCTCTCTCCAAAGAAACGTTCAGCCTCTATGTATAGGGTCACCTGAGCACTGCTTGACGCTCTTACCGGCTATGGTGAATTTTATTGGCCTACTCAATGCCAAAAGTACGCTCATATTATCAGTGCACGCCTATGTATGAGCATAATTATACATTGCACATAGCTAGCCTACTGTACGCGATATAGAACAGCCAAGTATGTCGAAAGCTATAACGACCCGTAACTGCAGCTCTTTATATAGCTATAAGCAAAAGAATACCAGTCCTCACACTCATCCTAACGAAATCGGCAAGAGCCCCCGAGAACTGTTGGGCATAGCTAGTGACGAGATCAACGTTAGCACACTACAGTAAAGTGCCTCTATACAACGAACGCCTCTACAACGAAGTGACCTTTATAACGAAGGAGGGATTCAGTGTCGGTTCACTCGGGAGCTGTGCGGCGCTCGACTTTTACAACGCAGTGTACCTGTACAACGAATGATTTCGGGGGTCCCAAACGCTTTGTTGTAAAGGCGTGATACAGAATCTATTACACTGCGTCATCCGTCTTTAACGAGGTCAGTTCCCTCTTCCGCATCAGCCTGCTGCGGTCCCATTACTGCACGCGCCGTGCAACACGCACGTTTCAACTGCGCATGTTCACAAGTATCGGAAGCAACCTCGCGCATGCGCAATGACCGTGCAGGTCGCCGATATATCAAGAAACTCTCCGCTCCGTACAAGCGTCCAGCGGAATGAAAATCTTCATCCTCCTCGGCGAAGAGAGAAAAGGAAAAGAAGAGAGGAGTAATGAGGACGGGGAGCATCGAAAAAAATAAAGTTAATAATAGAGGAGAATCACCACCACGGGGTTGATTTCATTGTGGCGTGCCTGGAGCGCGCGCCGCAGTCACTTATTCATTCTGAGGCAGCCTCCCCCTCGACGTTAATCCCTCTTTCCGGCACTAACCCCCGCCCTGACAACCCTCATTCCCCTTCTTCTATGCGTAGTTCTTCCTTCACCCTTTCGTTAGGGTGTCCCAACACACTCTCTCGATCACATACACGAGCGGGGGAGAATGGACGAGCGTAAATTACTGCGCGCTCAGCTCGCCAGCTGTGCCCCCTGGCGGCGGGGTCCAGCCCTCCGTCCAAAAACCCGCCCGTATATTGCACCGGCGCGGGCCAGCCGCCCGATCCCCTCGCCTCCCGACCAATCGATGCACACGGGAGGCACCGAAGATAGGGTGGCTAGAAGGGGAGGTGTGAATACCGGCGGCGCAAACGTGACCCCACAGCGCACCGATGCCGCGGGGCGGCGCTGTTGACCAAGGCGGGGTAAGCACGCAGCCGAAATGAGCGCCTCGCCAGCCTTGCGTCGGCTGCATCTCTACCACCGAAGTGAAAATGAGCCTGTTTCGGGTATCCCGCGCTTTCTGCGAGCCTCAAAGAATGAATCTTTATCATGAAAACAATGTTATGTCAGCCCAAATCATTACTCCTGTGAGATTTTACGGGCCCCAGTTCGCACTGTATCGAGATTCAAACGCGTTTTGTCTGTGCGCATTTCGTGAGCTGGCTTTGGGTGTTAGGAGCTAGTGGGGGCTTCGAAATAATTTCGTCCACTTCGGGTTCTATAACGCGCACTGACATCATACGGCACACGGGCGCCTTGCATATCGCCTCCGTGAAAATGCGACCGCCCTCCTCGAGATCAGCAGTCAATCACCATATGCTGTAAGACCTGTAAACTGCAGACATTACCTGATAAAGTCTGGACGTATTTACAAACCACTTTTTGTCTGCGCTTGCAGACCTGTAGCATGTCATTTTGACGCTCAATATAAGGAATTTACTATGATTGCAGACAGTGAAGCAACAGATCTGGTCATGAAATCGTTTATTTACAAGCGAGCAAAAATATTTACAACACACAAGGTTTCAGTGTTTTCCGTTTCTTCTCACTGCTCTGCTGATTGAAACTTTTAGGCAAAAAGTGAATCCTTGTGAGGCAATAAAAACGTATAACTGAGGCTGTCAGAGTAGCAGAATGGTCTAGGCAACCAATCTTTGACATTTAACCAATTGACTGCAAAATCTCGGCCACAGCTTTGGCATGCTAGCGTGTTACACTGAATTAAAAATTATGGGGTTCTACGTGCCAAAACCACTTTCTGATTATGAGGCATGCCGTAGTGGAGGGCTCCGGAAATTTTGACCACCTGGGGTTCTTTAACGTGCACCTAGATATAAGTACACGGGTGTTTTCACATTTCGCCCCCATCGAAATGCGGCCGCCGTGGCCGGGATTCGATCCCACGACCTCGTGCTCAGCAGCCCAACACCATAGCCACTGAGCAACCACGGCGAGTGTTACACGGAATAAACGAGTGAGTTTGTTTTCAAGGGCATTGTCCAGCTTATAGAACGATTCTGAGGGATATAAAAGGCCCTCAAGGTCCCACTCTTTGGATGCCTCTGGTGGAAGCTCTCTGGGGATATTGCCTTTATGGTGCTTCGTAGTCTTCACAATGTGTGGGCAAAACACGCCTTCTCGCCACATAACCTGCAATGTAATAAACTAGCCGTGCGTCGCTGCGGTGCTCAACATAACTTTGGTGGTCCACAGCATCTCGCCCTCGAATGACGGAATGGTGGGAGGTACACTCCAAAACAGGCGACGAGACCAACTGACAGCGGAGGGCGCAGGCCAGCGCGGGAGTACCACGCCGTAATACCACGCCGCGAGCAGCAGCGCCACGTTCCCCCTGGTGGCATCGGTGCGCAAGGGGGTCACGCGCGCCCGAAGGAAAGCGCCGCCGGTATTCACACCTCCCCTTCTAGCCACCCTACCGAAGAGCCGGGCCGAGATGGGATAAAATGAAAGATGGATCGCCGATATAGAGGGAGGCTGCAGTGCGGGGGAGCGAGGCCTCGAAGCCAGAAAGCCAGAGGGCGCCAGCGTCGCGTTCTCGATGAAAAAGGTGAAGCAAAGAGAGAAGGACATAGATTAACAGTTCTTCCCCTCTCCTTCGCTGATTGATTCGCTCACTGATTGGACATCATGCGCCGCCTTGTAATGAAATAGGTGGCGCAACAGTCGGGGGGCGCGGTAACGCAAGATAGAGGGCGCGTGATAAGAATCGATCTTTTGTGGCACACCGGGAGTTTGTGCACGATAACGCCGACAATGTCAATACGGTTCGTCAGTTATAACCCACTAGTGAGACCCCCGATGATGAAAAGAAACCTTCCGTTACGCTTTCCGTGGCGATGTAGTCGAACCTTTTGCTCCTTGCCGATCGATGCACACGGGAGACCTCTACCGGCGAAGCGAGATGGGGTGTAATGAAATATGGATGACCGACAGGGAGTGGTGATAGGTAGAGCGTAGGGGTCTCGAAGCAGAAATGTCAGATTCGGCGGTCTGCAAATGGAAGAGGACGGCGGTCTTCCCACTCATTCAATAAATTTGAAGTGATTTCATCGCTGATCCAAGATGTTTCTAAGAAAGTGCATGGGGTGGATAATGAAGAGCAGTTATTTGCAGGTACAAACGTGGCGTTCTCCCTAGCACGTTCGACCTAAAGGGACTGACAACTGCCAGAATGTGTTGCCAGACGTTGATGGAAATTAAATGAGCATGATTTATACTGGTAGTGATATAGTGATCTATAGTTCACGGTGTTCGCGATTTAAGTAAGGATTATGATTTCAAATTGGCAAAGTCTCAGAAACCAGTAAGTGGCGAGGCCTGGCGGTGAAATCTAAGTACTTTGGATGCAGTCTATGATGTTATACTGTACGTAAGTCTGCTGTTGTCAAGTTCAACATATTTATTTGTTAAAACAGCATTTGATATATTATTATATACTTGCGCTTTATGCTATATGCTTCGGAAATCAAAAGCGCACGCATGGTTACGCCAACGCGCGGAACTGCGTATCACGTGTAAAAGCGTCGTTTCGGTTTCGATCAGATTGGTTTCGTTTTGACTGGTTAAATACCAAAGCAATTGGAGAGGAACCCACGAAAACACCGTATCTATTATCGCAGAAAGACCTTAACAATTTGGAAAAGCGTGAACAGCAGGAACATCGGCTTGATAAAGAAAGTAATACTTTCACGCAGCTACGACCGCGCTTGTCTGCCTCCCACTACTGTAAAATAATTGACACCCTAAAAAGTGAAAAAAGGTGTAAATGTGTCTGTAACTCACACCCTTAGGGTGTTCGTTATATAGATAACACCCCAAGAATGTGAGTTATAGACACATTTACACCCTTTTTCACTTAAGGGTGTAAATTATTTTACAGTGTATAATGCCGGCGTGTGAACGCTATCGCGCTCGCCGATCACAGTTTTCAGCATGCTTCCAGTGAACGACTACATCCTCCCTGCAGATCGAAAATTCCGATAAAAAATGGTCCACGGCGTTTTCCGCGTTACCACTATGATTAGACATTCCCGCCGGTAAGCTTACCACTGCGTTAAAGAAAATAGGTACCATGAAAATTGGTTATCCGTCGCTTTAAGGCAAGGTAGGAGGCGATTGAATTAAAGCAAGACGAAAAATGGCAGGTGTAGTAGTTAGTAGATCTAAATGGACAATCGGAAATCAGATAACAAACGCAAGTTGGTTACATTACCTGCTTCAAATTCCAAGTAAGAGGTGAACTTAGCCGTGGACAAGTGGTGCGCAGAGTCCATAACCGGCGGTCTCTTAATGAGCGGATTCCGAGGGAAGGCAAACGTATAATCATACACGGCAGGTACAGGCGCCATGACACCAGACATTTAGGTGCTTGAATTACGAACTGCATGGTAAATCCTACGCGGCCCACGGCATATAACTGGCAAGATTTGGACGCATTCTGCGCGGTTTAAAAATAAATTCCGTGAATTTTTTTTTATTATATTGCAGTCGATACCGCACATTAGTCTGGCAACACTTGCGAGTGGTGAAATGAAGTGCATTCTGGGGTGCTATTCTGGACATTGCCTAATTCCACCATATTGTCGAATTCGGCATCTTGTCAGCTCTGGTTGGTCCGCGGGTCTGTTACGGCGCCTCCAGCTGATTGGATCAGAATTCAGTCATTACGGAATTTGGCAATATGTGGCGAAATAGCACCCCTGACCGGTCGGTTTCGGTCCCACGCACGCATTGCGGCTGTCATCCCGATACAGGCGTTCCCCGTGGTTTGTGCTCTTTTCTATCACACGTGTGAAAGAATTGCGGGCATAATGTAAAGAACTCGTTTTTTTTTCTTTATTTCTCTACTCCAGTTTGTTTGGCTGTTCGCTTGTTTGCTTGTTACATAATGGACACTCTGCTCCATGATCGAATAGTTGGACGGCCATGTCGTTTAGTTTTTTAATCAGACGAAGTGATGAGGTTATGAAACCTGCAGGCGTATATATATACATCGGAGAAGGGCAGTGAAACACCAAAGTGAATGCGAATTATTTGGCCTTGGACATCTTACTTAACATTAAGATTATGAGCTTTTGAAAATTTTTCGACACGATGAGCTTTATTTATTTATTTATTTATTTATTTCCAGGAATCGCGTCTCAGTGAAAATTACGAGCCAGTTATTGAAAAAGTTTTGGTGTTCTCTATGGGGTACACGTAAACGATTTCCATTTTGTGTCTTACAACCTGACAATGAGCCAAATACACTGCCAATCACCAGGAGAGCGGACCCCATCAGGCAGTGAGCCTTTAGTGATGCTTAAAACCATCCCTGCCTCCCCCTTCGCCCTCCTACCTGGCCCACTGCATGCAATGGGTACGTCGCACAGGTTTCCGCCATATATCTGTCGAAATATTTTACACACCAAGTTCATATGTGAAAGTAGTCAATTACACCTATTATTTACCGTACTGCAGCTGGTAATTACCAACATCGCTTCCTATGGCAACAAAAGTCGAAAGTACAATTCATTTCGCACCTATCGATTGACTCCGACCTCGCCAGTAGATATATACTAGGTGACGCGAAAAGAGGAATGAGCAGATAAGGTGGTAGTTTTACTTGCTGTGAATTGACTAAAGCTGTTGCCAAAGGAAAGTTCGTGCACAAAACACGCAGCGAGCTCAGCGAGCAGTTGCAGCCAAATTACCGACTCTAAAACAGTGCAGGAGGGGGGGGGGGGGGGGGGGGGGCAGTAGGGGAGAGGGCAGGAAACGGCAGTAAGGCTTTAAAAAATTTACTTTGAGTTGGCATTCGCACAGAACACTCCCTTCGCGTCCTTGCAGAAGTGTGACGTGCCGTTATTGTACACGCTGTATCGTCCGCTACCGGGAAAGAAAAGAAAAGAAAACAGGTAGGCCGCTATAGGCCTGCAGAAGTGTGATACGTCGTTTTTTCTACGCTGCGTGCCTGTCGTCTGCTACCGCAAAAAACAAAAGAAGCACTAGCCGTTCGGTAATGAGCAGGTGATATAGCGAGCACATACACACATCGGCAACGTGAAACAACTTCCCCCTCGTATGACCGTGCAGAGAAGGAGGATGCGAGAAGAATCCGCACGACTACTCGAAAGTGTGCAAAGCTCTAGTACACTCCGCGCTCTTCCCCCTCTCCTCCCTTCCCGCTCACTAATAAAAAGAAAGAAAGAAGCAGCACTAAGTAAAACGACGTCTGTAGGTCGAAAGCAGATGGTCGTCTGCTCCTGCATGGCTTTTCCAGAGTCGTCTGCCACGCGCCCGCCTGCATGCAGGGCAACTCTGTATCTGACGGCGACACACGCAGGCGGTCGAGCTGCGGGCGTCGTCTGCTGCCTCGTCTCGAATTATTAGTCACTTCTGTTTTACTTTTTGCTTCTCTTTTCTCTCGAAATTTCGATCTGCACGCGATATTGCGTTGATCCGACAGCGCCGAGCGGGAAAGAGACCGCGCGCGCGGTATGTGGAGGCAGCTGCGCGGAACTGGCAACAATGGCGTTTTTCCACGGACATCAAGGAAGGGCAACATCTGCTCTTGCGAAAAGTTTTTCGTCGCCGTATGTGGGGCTACGCAACGCCATTTTAATTGCTTATCTGTATACTTCGTCACGCAGTTACGTATACCGTGCTGTTATAAATCATCGTGCGTACGGGGTGCCTCTATCAGTTCAGCATAGCTTGTAAGCTGTTTCAACATCCTTTTGAACAGAGCTCTCACATACTCGTACCATTTCACCGTCATGTTGGGCCGCCAGAGCTTGAAGAAAGCGTTATGGGACTGAGAATTCCGGCAACAGCAGCGCCAATACGAACGTTTTGTCTTTTGATGCTCCCGCTGTAAAACCTGTCCGCTGCTTTAGTCGGAGAAGCATGTTACCATATACAACAACGCTTGCGTGTCGCTTTAAGGCTAAATGCTACAAAGTTTTGGACCGCGCAAAAGGCCTATAGTTTCAGGTGGTGCAGTTATAGGCACCGCGCATAAGTACGACATTGACATACGCGTGGATGCATCACGAAAGGCTCGGGAGAATATACGCGTGTATTACACTTTCATATATTTAATGAAAGTGTAATGTTGTTGCAGTTGGACTTCATAATTTACAACTAACTTTTTTTTATCCTGTTATGCCCGAACGTACACCCCATCGAGTAATATTAAAACTAGTTCACTTTAATTTCTTGCCACAGAGGGCGCTCGTATACAAAAATAAACGAAATGGTGTATGATATTAAAAAGAACACTTAGCATAGCAAATAGACACTTTGTAATTGGCTCGCCGAACTATGTATTCACTACTATTGTAGTAAATACTACCACAGGGTATGCGGTACATGTCCCGCCTCTTTTTTTTCTTTCTTTTTTTGTCAGTTGTCGCATCACACTTATCGAAAAGATTTCCGAGGTATCAAACTCAGCGCAGCATATATATGCTATAGCGGAACTAGTCCAACATGTATGATACAAAGGGTTCAAAATCGACCGCATAACACTACCTCCCGGAAATAAATGTTCCAAATTACCAGGCCAAAACGAGTCGCACAACCATTCGCAGTGGCCCGCAGGTTCCAAGCTAATAGAGGTGTCTTGCCAATTCCGTACATAGAAACAACAGAGATACCGGGCTGCTTTTCAACATGCCTGGAGATTTCGCCCATTCGAGAGAATTTCAATATAAAAAAGAAACATAACGAATGACCTAAAAATCCTTTTTGAAACATCAACTTCACCTGGAATGTGCAACACTTATAGGACCCTTCATTCAACATAATACGTATTTTTGTAAAAACTTGATGCAATAACTTCATAAAACTATGAAGAGTGCAGGCTTACTGTTGCGTCCATCACTATACGGAAAATATGCAAGCGGCACAAAATACGGGTTCTAGAAAACCGTGGTTACTCCATGGCTCCGAAGGAAACTTCCATTAAGGGTATATCTCTTCATTGAGCATACTTAGTGTGTCGCTGCCGTACATAATATATGAGAGCGATGGAGACATCGGTGGGGTCGCGGATTTGACTCCCGGCAGCTCTAGCTGTGCAAACGTAACGAACGAAACCCGGTTGTCCAAATGCTTCAGCATGCGGCACATGTTTGGCCCAGTTATACCAACTATACGGTCTGGCGAATCTATAGTTTCGCACTGCTAAGCCTAACCGCGTGAAACGGCGAGATACTGCGGCGATCGTGAAAAGGAGCGCGGAGTTCTAATTTAGATGTTACACCACACTAATTCGTATGCGACACCAGTGGGCCTCATGCGTGGCGTGATATACCGTGTAGGTGGCGCAACCGTGCACGCAACAAAATCAATAGTCAGTCCGCGCGCGTGGGCTGTCTCACTTTAACAGTGCAGCGCTATCGAAGGTACGGGTACACGTGTTCGTGCAGCTGACCAGAAACACGATTAACAACGAATGTAGCGTCGATAAGTTGCAACCCGGTATATATATCAAGTCGCGGTTTAAGCTACGGACCACTCGCTACTATACAATCATCGATGGCAACGTCATGAGAAGTACATTTTCCCAGTGAAAAGAACGATGGCGCCGTCTATCGTGAAGGACGTTAAAATTATTCCACAGTTCGACTCTGCTGTACTATAGAATATTCTAGTACTCCGCGCTTTTTTTTTTCGTATATTCAGTATATGGTTCATCCTCTGCAGACGGCGCCACTGTTCCCTGCACAGAAAAAAAATATACTTTTTTTTTCGCTCCAGTACCACTGCAGACGACTCGAACATTTGCTTTCATTCTAGACAAAAATCGTGTACTTGGACTTCACCATGTGGTTAAACGAAAGCGAACGCGAAATGCTATACGCCTGTGAGGAAATTTAGGTCGAACAAGCAAGCGGTCTAACCTAAAGACATTTATTTTCTTGGCGCGACATACTGCACTGGGTGTCTCTGCACTGTACAAAGACATCGTCGTTCTCGACTTGTACGTAGTCGCGTTTTTTTTTTTTTCGGGGTTGATGTAAGCAAAGTTGTGTTTTTCACAGGATCACGCGAAATCTTCACATACAGGTACAACACGTGCTTTCCCTCGTCGACGCGAGGTGGTCTCTAGTATAGCACATTCGTCGTTCCCTCGTACTTATTGGCTCGAAGCTGTCTTCTCATCCGCGCTGAAGGCCTTACTCGCGTTATTAAGGTTCCTGCGGTCTACGGGGCTTCACGATTAGACTTTAAGAATGCCGACCCCTACCGCTCTGTAGTGTATACGCGGTTTGTTCGTGCCTCGTCTCTATTTCTCTCTATCTCCCCCTTCTGCTCTCTTTCTCTTTTTATCTCCCTTCGCCCTTCCCTCCGTGCAGGGTAGCCAACCGGAAGGTTACCCTCCTTGCCTTTCTATGCATCCTTCCCTCTCTCTCTCGGCGGTCAACGTACACCGTCTTCAATGCTGGCCACAACACGCCCTCAGTACGGCGCCTCTGGAGCCGACTGAGGGCGTGTTGTGTACGCTGACAGAAGAACCTTGTCCCAGTAAAAAGAACGACAGCGCCGTCTATGGTGAAGAATGTTAAAATTATTTCCTAGCTCAACCCTGCTGTGCTATAGAACATTCTAGTACTCCGCGCTTTTTTCGCAGCTTCGCACAGCGCTGTCCGGTTTCACCGATACGAGAGGGCGCATGCTGCAGAGGGCGCTGGCGGCGGAGACGCGACGCGACGAGCGGGCCGCGTCGCGTTCGCCGTTCGGAAAGCGAAAGCGGACCAACCGACCGATGAGCATGCATGCACGGACACGTCGCGCACGCCGGGTAGCTGGCGCGCGACCGCGATTGCGGCCAATTACGCTGATCGAGCTCATTAGGAAGGAGGAGCACCGACAAGGACGCCGCCGCCGGCAGCAGCAAACGCCGACTGCTTGCTGTTGCCGGCGCAGCATTGCCGCCGCCCCGATCGGCTGCGTGACGTTTGGGAATCGGGCTGCTCGCGCAAGGCCTCGGACAGACCTTGCTCGACGGAAACGTCCGTATAGGGTTTCTAGGCCGCCGCAACAGTGGTGGACTGGTATATATAGAAGAGAACGTCCGATTTGCATACGGGCAGTTTGGTATATAACTGTGTCAGCTTAACTGCGGATAGAGGCTGGAAGCAACACGATTTCGTCTGTACTTCTCATCGCCAAGAAATTAGGTTTTTATACGCGCCTCGGTAATCCTTGTTTTTGCGATAAAATATTGCGAGTACAATGCATCAGGTTCTTCGGCGGTATAGATATGGCAAGCAAATTTGAGCGATAAAGGTGTGAGGTTACACTTGCGCATGCGGTCACTCAGTATAACCGCTGTTTCAGCCCGGATAAGCTGTGCCCTTTCATATATATATATATATATATATATATATGTGTGTATCTTGCACATATATAGCCGTATAGGGTGGCCCGCCGTCCTGACTTCTGAGTAAATGTCCCGATTCGCGACTTGATCAAGTCGGGACGGCCTGATGTCTCAACTTTAGCTTTTTCTTTCTGCTCAACAATAATCAGTAGCCAGATTTCCTCTTTAAAATGTCTGACAGTTCAATTGCACAGTCGTCTCATTTCACCTGTCGCGTTGTCATAAAAAACAAGGCGATTTCGCTTGTGTAGTGTTTCTAAATAGTTGTGTTGAAGATCCCAACCGTTCACAATCCATATACATTGGTAGCTGTGTAAGCCAGGCAACTACTACAAATTTTTTGTAAATCGCGGCATGACAGGACAAAAAATATCAGGGCCCAAGCACTCTGTACAGATGGTTAACCAGCAAAGCTGAAGCGTTCGGCCCCGCTGTTTATCACTGGGTTAATCCCAACGGTTCATTAAACGGGGGCTTGGTAGGCTGCCGGGTCATCGGTACACGGTTTCGGCTTGCGCTCGGCTGCACGAGCCTGTTCTTCTGCCCGAGCTGCAACATCGGCACGGCGTAGACGAGCTCGTTCCCGGTTCTGATCGCGGCGTTGCTGATCGAAAGCTGCCTGCTCCTCAGGAGTACGTATGACGCCTGGGCTACCCATTTCGGAGCCGGAGAGAAACTGCTGCGCGCGTGTTCGGTTGCGACGGAGAGCAACGGCGCGACTATTGGCGCAGCCAATCGCGCGCCCCTCTCTTCTTTTTTTCTAGCGCATGCGCACGAAGTTGCGCTAAAGGAGTTTTCGGCGTACAGGCGACAGACGAACGGACGAATCGGCTATAGCCATATACAGCTTTCGCTGTGGAAACACCGACGATTACGATACTCGCTAATACGAATTTTGGGCGCAGCTGGTTAGGTGTTTTGAATTCGCGACAAGCTGTGTCAAATAATTTGATGCTGAACGACAGGGTCCTCTCGGCGGCGGCGCTGAGCCTCTAAAAAAATAAACTATGGGGTTTTACGTGCCAAAACCACTTTCTGATTACGAAACACGCTGTAGTGGGGAACTCCGACCACCTGGGTTTCTTTAACGTGCACCTAAATTTAAGTACCACGAGTGTGTTCGCATTTCGTCCCCATCGAAATGCGGCCGCCGTGGCCGGGATTCGAAGCCGCGACCGCGTGCTCAGCAGCCCAACACTATAGCCACTAAGCAACCACGGTGGGTAAGGCGCTGAGCCTCTGCTCGGGCAGCTCGTTCAGCAGCAGCGGCATGACGAAGCATTTCCATCGGTTGCGTCGCTCATTGTTCAGAAAGAAAGCGTACACATGGGAACGCGTGGCTCGCGCGCAGCGAATTCTGTAGCGGCGGCGGCACAGGAGAAGTAGCGCATGCGCAGTGTGTCCGAAGCCTATATGCCATCGCTTCGTTTCCATATATGGTATCGGTGGACGCGCTCGCCGCATGCCTGGTCGCCGCCGTGGAGCACGCGCGTCTCGCGCAGCACTCCGCTTTCATCCTCACCCTTTCGCCATACTCTGCTCCTCCGCCTTCCTCCTCGCGCTCTCTTCGCTCTCGCCATCGTTCATGGCTCTCACCGGACATTGTTTAGCGCGAGTTCACGGTACGTATTTTATGTCCGACATTAACATAGCTACATGTCGTAGTAAATAAGGTGTGTGTGTGTGTGTGTGTTGTGGTGTGTGTGTGGCGTGTGTGGCGTGTGTGCGTGTGTGCGTGTGTGTGTGTGTGTGTGTGTGTGTGTGTGTGTGTGTGTGTGTGTGTGTGTGTGTGTGTGTGTGTGTGTGTGTGTGTGTGTGTGTGTGTGTGTGTGTGTGTGTGTGTGTGTGTGTGTGTGTGTGTGTGTGTGCATTCTTTAGATTCAAGTCCAGCGATACATTACCTGGCCCTTGCGCCACTAAACACCACGCATTCATTCCAGCGATACAATGTGATCGACATGGAAGAAACAGACTGCTACCAAGAAAAGCCTCGTACAAGTTAATTGCTTTTCGTTATTGAAAAGTACGAAACAATGAATGTGGGTTAGGTTTCAGATAAGCTTTATCGTCTTTAATAAACGAAAACGAGAAAAACAATTTGAAGTGCAAGAAAATCCAACGTTGCCGTTGGTGCGAGCCGATCCCAGAAACGTCTGAGGAGGCTCCGGAGAAGGCAATATTCGTTCGGAATTGACGGCTTGCCAATTAAACGCCGCACGCTATCAGCAGTGCTTACTCGCGCGACAAAAATGAGCCCGCGGGAGCGCTCATTACAGCGAAGGGAGACCACAAATTGGACACATTGAAAAGAGAGAGAGAGAGAAGACCAAAGATGGGGGTCCGGGAGATGCGTTCGCGGGGCTCACAGCCCACCCACTGAGAGACCCGCTAGGAGCGGCAGCGGGCGCGGTAATTACGCCGACAGCCACAGGCAACGCCTTCGTGGCGCGTGGCACGAGCTCACGCCGTCGTCTGCGCATGCGCGCACAGACGGGCTGCGCCTCGCGTACTTGGTGACTAATACTCGCAGACCGTGGAACGAGCGATTGAATGAAAAAGAAAAAGAAACGTTAGGCGTAACGTCATATAGGAGACAGGTAGACGGTGTGGATTACAAAGAGAAAAAAAAGCGAGCGTAACAGCTAGATATTCCGGTTGATAAGAGGAATAAATGGGGTTGGGCAAGACAAGCAACGTGTAGATCAGATAACCGGTGATGTACTATTACGGCTACAGAATGGGCGCCAAGAGAATGGAAGTCGATGACGGCGGTGTGATGAAATTAGCAAACTTGCAGACGTATGAGGGTCAGCTAGCGCAAAACACGGGCGATTGGGTATCATTTAGTCCTGCATGTGGACATAGATAGACTGACAACGATGGCTCGCGCGGACTTTTACGCGTGACTAATAATACTTGCGGGAGAAAACTCTGTACTGGTAAGCGCCAGAATGACAAAGACCCCAATTCAGCATGTACTTAAAACCAATGTCGGTACCAGGAAGGGGATGCGTCATGACGTCATGATTCACCGGCTCGCTAAGTCCCTGCGATCACCGAGACTGCCACGTGAGAGAGGCACCGGACGAAACGTACGCAGACTTGTCGTTTCTTTTTTTTTTTTATGGGCAACGTCATCATACCTAGCCTTATTACTGCGTAAGGTCAGCAAATTCTGCCGTGATTTCACGATGCTGTCGACGACGCTAAGTCCGCCATTCGGAGAACAATTTTAGCATTAAATTAAAATACTTTATAGGTGCTCATCAGCCGTTAATACTCGCAAACTGTCACTGTTTTACGTGCGCGCAGTGTATAATATAGAGTTTATACAATTGACCTCTAAAATGCGCGTTAGTATTCTGAGCCGCGACCGGCTACCCTAAAATGGGAGAGGAGGAATAAGTGAGAGAACTGCGAGTCGACGGTTGGAGCGTGCAAGAGTTCCTCATTAAAGGCGAAGTGCAACGAAATTTTGGAGCGTGTAAAAAGCCTAGCTAGCTTAAGATACCGTAGATACACAGAAATCGCAGTTCGAGATATGACGCTTGAGATACGAGCGGAAGCGTCAAGAAAAGCTCGCAATAAAATATAGCGGCTTTTGATACGGACACCATAAACGCCGCCATACGGAAGTGACGCAAGACCAAGAACGAATGACCTCCGAGATAAGGCGGCAGTGGCGCGCCGAAAACATCTCGGAGGCAACGTACTGGGTCTTGCGTCATAGCGACAACCACCAGGCGTGCGCGTCGTCTGTTTAAAGGCTGATGTAGCAAGGAAACAATACAATTATCAGCCCTGCGGCTTTGCTAACATTACTTCAGACATATGTACACTACACTCATTCATAGCAAATTTAGCCAAAGTGAAATTTCGGTGCCAGTTGACCTTTAAGTGAAAGTTACCAAAAACGCATGTTGCTGTGGCCGAACCTCCTAACTTGGATCCAGGATCCCGAGTCCCGTGAAGGTATCCATCTGGGATTTCGAGCTGGGAAGATAACCATCTCATAACGTCTCATAACCATTAGGGACAAACTTCTTCACTGTACCTTCCCATACGACCTATAGCACCTCACTTCCTGTTTATCATTATAGCGCACAGTGTCCGTATATAAGACGTAGCCAAAGCGCTCACTTCCAACACTCAATACACTATCCCGCTGCATTTAAGTGCGCTAAAACGCTAAATGAAATACCCACATGCCCAAACGCATTCTTTCACTTTCCATTCTCTTCAAGCGGCGAGCGAATAGAGCGAAGCGGAATCATCCGGTAAAAAATAAACAATAGCATAATAAAGACGTTTTCAAACAAACGAAATTCAGTTACAAACCTTCACGAGAGCCGGTTGCCTAACAAAGAAAGGAATGAAAATAAAGAAAGCATCAGCGCTTCCGTGGCTTGGCCTCGGCGCCAGAGGAATGAGGCCGTGGTTTAGTTTGGTTTTCCTGCTACTATGCCATGGTGCCGCGAAAATTCGTTCTCTTCGCGAGACATCGCGTGCCACCGAGGTGCAGAGCGGCGCATGCAGATGGTAAGCCGCAACGAAGCGTGTACGTGCAAGACAAAAGGCACGTGATTTTCGCATAGTGCAACCTACGCTCATACAAGGGCAACCCTTCGGAGAAATAAAAGTCACATGACCGAATGACGCGCCCCGCGGAGCTCCAGTGACGCCTTTGGCGCTTCTCCGCGGAACTGGCAGCGCCGACGGGCGTTGTGACGTCACGCAGCGGAGTTTAACGTCACTGCGACGTCACTCGTTCGTGCTGTATATAGGCTGACTGAACGATCGATGGATTTTTAATGTCGCACAGGAACGGAGGAACATGTGAGACACTCCACTCTCTCCACGATCGGTACAACGCAGATCGGGCTCGAGAAATGATAAGAACGGGGGAAAAATGGATCGCTGCAAGACACGGCCCGCGGAAAGCTATAGAGCATGGATCGTTACCACATAGTAACAGGAGGTTTTACATATCTTATACAACAAGCGTAAGACAGCTGACATAAGGAAGTATAATATGGATAGAATTGAACATGCTGTCAGGAACGGAGGAAGCCTAAAAGCA
Organism: Dermacentor andersoni; assembly: GCF_023375885.2. Classification (NCBI taxonomy): domain Eukaryota; kingdom Metazoa; phylum Arthropoda; class Arachnida; order Ixodida; family Ixodidae; genus Dermacentor; species Dermacentor andersoni. Next base: position 24,051,600 of record NC_092822.1, read on the forward strand.
GTGAAGAAGAAACTATGAATAGACAAGAATCAGATGTATGCGTTAAGAGACAAAGCCGGCAATATCATTACTAATACGAATGAGATAGTTCAAGTGGCGGAGGAGTTCTATAGACATTTGTACAGCACCAGTGGCACCCACGACGATAATGGAAGAGAGAATGGTCTAGAGCAATTTGAAATCCCACAAGTAAAACCGGAAGAAGTAAAGAAAGCTTTGGGCGCTATGCAAAGGGGGAAGGCAGCTGGGCAGCATCACGTAACAGCAGATTTGTTGAAGGATGGTGGGCAGATTGTTCTAGAGAAACTGGCCACCCTCTATACGCAATGGCTCATGACTTCGAGCGTACCGGAATCTTGGAAGAACGCTAACATAATCCTAATCCATAAGAAAGGGGACGCCAAAGACTTGAACAATTATAGACCGATGAGCTTACTGTCCGTTGCCTACAAAGTATTTACTAAGGTAATCGCAAATAGAATCAGGAACACCTTAGACTTCTGTCAACGAAAGGACCAGGCAGGATTCCGTAAAGGCTACTCAACAATAGACCATATTCACACTATCAACCAGGTGATAGAAAAATGTGCGGAATATAATCAACCTTTATATATAGCTTTCATTGATTACAAGAAAGCGTTTGATTCAGTCGAAACCTCAGCAGTCATGGAGTCATTATGGAATCAGGCTGTAGACGAACCGTATATGTGAAAATACTGAAAGATATCTATAGCGGCTCCACAGCCACCGTAGTCCACCATAAAGAAAGCAACAAAATCCCAATAAAGAAAGGCGTCAGGCAGGGAGGTACGATCTCTCCAGTGCTATTCACAGCGTGTTTACAGGAGGTATTCAGAGACCTGGATTGGGAAGAATTGGGGATAAAAGTTAATGGAGAATACCTTAGTAACTTGCGATTCGCTGATGATCGATATTGCCTTGCTTAGTAGCTCAGGGGACCAATTGCAATACATGCTCACTGACCTGGTGAGGCGAAGCAGAAGAGTGGGTCTGAAAATTAATCTGCAGAAAACTAAAGTAATGTTTAACAGTCTCTGAAGAGAACAGCAGTTTACGATAGGTAGCGGGGCACTGGAAGTGGTAAGGGAATACATCTACTTAAGACAGGTAGTGACCGCAGATCCGGACCATGAGACTGAAATAATCAGAATAAGAATGGGCTGAGGTGCGTTTGGCAGGCATTCTCAGATCATGAACAGCAGGTTGCCATTATCCCTCAAGAGAAAAGTGTATAACAGCTGTGTCTTACCAGTACTCACGTACGGGGCAGAAACCTGGAGACTTACGAAAAGGGTTCTACTTAAATTGAGGACGACGCAACGAGCTGTGGAAAGAAGAATGATGGGTGTAACGTTAAGTGATAAAAAAAAGAGTAGATTGGGTGAGGGAGCAAACGCGAGTTAATGATATCTTAGTTGAAATCAAGAAAAGGAAATGGGCATGGGGAGGACAAGTAATGAGGAGGGAAGATAACCGATGGTTAAGCGTTACGGACTGGATTCCTAGGGAAGGGAAGCGTAGCAGGGGACGGCAGAAAGTTAGGTGGGCGGATGGGATTAACAAGTTTGCAGGGTCAACATGGCCACAATTAGTACATGACCGGGGTAGTTGGAGAAGTATGGGAGAGGCCTTTGCCCTGCAGTGCACGTGGGCGTAACCAGGCTGATGATGATGATGATTATGATACATATGTAGAGCATAAATTGGTTCGAAATACAAACCAAAATATAGAACCAGGAGTCTATACATAGAAGATGGATCGGTGCAAAATACGGACCAATGAAGCCATGCATAAAAGATGGATCGGTGCAAACTACGGTCCCAGAATGATAGTGCATGCATCAGTACAGAATACAGTCACAGGGGGCTATAACATCGACAGGCACAAAATAAGGCCCTAGGAGGATATAACACAGATGGGTACAAGATACGACTTCAGGAGGCTAAAACTTAGATCGCTATAAAATGCCGCCATTAGGCTACAGCATGTCACCTTGAACAGTACCAATACGCAATCAATAAATCAAACCAAAATATTTCAACAGTGTTCTCTGGTAGACCCTTTGCGATGCGGTGGGAAAATCCGTGTACATTACGTGATAGGACGGACGCCGATGACCGCGGACTCACGCAAGTTATAGCCAAGGGCACACCCGTGACAGCTACCGGCGTGGATAAAAAGAAAGAAAAAAACCTGGACCGCGATCGACCAGATGATTCTGTCAACACGCAAGCTACCGCATAAGCTCCACAATACTGCGCACAGTTCATCAGCTCTGGCTCTGCAATGTGCAACTCTTCGGCGTCGTTCCCACCCGAGTCCGCTGCCCCGTTCCCCCCACCCCCTTTTCTTTTTCTTGTTTTTCTCATTGCTTTCACTCGACCACCGCGGAGTGCTCACACGGAGCGGTCATCAGCGTTCGCTCGGAGGTTCTCTCTCCCTCCCTCTTGCTTCCGTCACCTCTCCTGCTCTCCCTTGCCGAAACGTCCCGAGGCGCGCCACCACCACCGCTCTCGGGTGTCGTGCTCGCTGACGCAACTGCGCGCTGCTCAGCCCGCAGCGAAGTTATACACACGAAGCCCCGAGAATCACACGAGAAAAAAAACCGGCCGACAAGGTATACAGCGTTTTCCTCCGGACGGAACCCCACGGGACAGCGCACCGTGCGGGCCTGCATTCAGGGGCAAAACAAAACAAAAAAAAAAAAAAAGAAGGAAAAAAAAGAAAGAAGGAGGAACGGAAGCTGTTTGCCTCGGGCCGCCGCGGCCGATCTGTTCGGTTCGGTTCTCCGGACCGATAAGTCAGCACAGTACAACGGAGAGGGCAAAAAAACACACGCAGCGACTCCGAAGCGAGAAGCCAGGTGAAAAAGCCGACCGCGCGCGCTCTGGCCGCAGGGTACGCACGCACGCACAAGACAGAGACGAGGGGTGTGGGGGTGGGGAGGGGGGAGAACGCAGAAAACAACGCTGAAAGAAGGAAGTGCGGCGGAACCTGACGTACGCGCGCGAACGCGCCATAAACTACGAAGAAAAAAATAAATAAAGACACGGGCGACGAGTGGTTCGCCGCCGTGTAACAGCAACCCCAGAAAGGCGGTTGAACCACCGCGCGTATAGCAGTAAAGGGGGGCGATGCGAGCGAGCAAGCTTGCTGCGGTACAAGGGCAATTTCGAAAAACAACACACGGAACAAATAGAAAGAAAGAAAGAAAAAGAACACGCGCGCCCCAGCCAAGTAGGCATAAAACTATAGCGTTCCAAACGTCAACCACGCCCTCCTGCCGAAAGGTGGCAGCTCGTCGTGACGCAACGCGATGACGTCATCGTCCTTCGTGAAGTGCCCCGCGGCGCCCTCTGTCGGACCGTTTGACGGACCTCAAACGCGGGGCTTGCGTACACCTTTCGCGTCGTCCGTTTGTGCCGCCCGTCTGGTGCGATTCTGTCGTCTGTTCAAATTGTAACATACGAAACGACACTTTGGCCTGCTGCTATTGCTCCAGCTCCTGCAGAGCGCGGGAATGAAGGCGCGAGACGGTGATGCGCGTGGAACAATCGGACGACGGACGGACGCGCGGTTGTTCACACATGCGCGTACTTCGCGAAGAGAGAAAATAAAAGTAAAAAAAATGCAGGTAACGTTTGCGCTACATCGAAACAGGCACAACGTAACGCACGTCGAGCAAGGACGAGAGTATTCGAGAGAAATAAAAGTGAAGGAATGAAACGCCGAACAACGAGGAAGCAAAAACTGCGGGGGGAAAAACGCGACTACCTGCAGCGAGCTAGCGGGCGTCAAGAGCGACGTTCCGTTCTGTTTGACTGGTTCGTCTGCTTTTGATGAGGGCCGCCATTGTTGTAGGGGGGAGGGAAGGGGGCGAGCGTGCCTAGCGCCGCCGCTCTTTTTTTGTTTTTCGTTTGTTTTGTTTCTTTTGCCTGGTTCGCTCGCCGCCGCAGGTATACTTTCCCGTCGTTGCTCCAACAACCGGCCTCAGGCGCCAGCGACCTGCTACTTCCCCCTCAGCCTTCCACCCTCTTGAGCGCATGGTTCCGCGGCCACGTCACGATACGCACACTCGATTGTTATTACGCCCAGCATGGTATGCGTAAACGCCTCAGCCGGCTCCATCGAGCGACTCTCAACCGGATAGGAGAAAATTACGCTTACGGAAGACGAAAGCAAAAGAAACAACATTTAAAAAAAATAAGGAGGAGAAAAAAGGGTAAGGAGGGGGAATATAGAACCGAGAAAGCAGGCTCTTATAAAGGCCGGCATTCCGCAAAATCCAAAATGCAACGCGTCTGCGAAGAGAATGCAGCGGCAAACTCCACGAGTATATACAGCCAAATAAAAGGCGCCAAAGTGGAGCCAAATGGAACCAGCAAGCCGCAATACGGTGATATGGAGAAAAACGCGCTGCAACGGAGGGAAGGAAGCAGACGACCAGCAAGGAGCAGACAGCGCTGCGAGCCAGGAAAACAGAACTAGCAGACGAAAAAAGAAAAACGTCAGCGTCGTGATGATGCAGACGACAAGAAAAATATAATGATTCGCACTGGGAATCACGCGGATACGGGACGTTTTTGAAGAAAGAAAGAAAAAGACAAGTAGGAAGGAGTAAGTAGAAGAGAAAAACACAGAAATGGCGGGAAAGGAGGCCAGGCCTGAGAGGATGAAACGAAACTACTCGTTCACGAGTCAGTCCGCTGATGCGAATTTGATTGCAGACGGCCGTAGAACGCCTTTTCTTTCCTCCAAGACTCGCTAGCTGCCGGCGTCGGCACAATGAGCAAGTACAAAAAGAAAAAAAAAAAAATCAGAACGGCCCCGCAATCGGAGAGTGAAGCGGCGGGAGAGAGGTTAGCATTATGAAGCAAAGAAAAAAAAGGAAAAAAAAAAAAACCGGTTAATAAGGGTGTGCTTGCGAGCACTGGCTTTGAAGAGTCGCACCGCCGCCACTCGTCGCATGCATGCATGGCCGCAAAAGAGCGCGCGTTTTTTGTACATATTTGTTGACTCCAGAAAATCAACCGCACGAGCTTTGCTGAAGGCGCTGGTAGGTGTGCCTGATCACGTGCAGTATTCGACACTGCGTTTCGATATCGTACCTCACTTTACGTCAATCATGAAGTCGTGTGCAAGGTATACGCATGCATTCAAGGTGCACGGAAGTTTGTATTAAAAGCCGCATCAATCATAAGAGCGGGCTGCCATTGCCTGTTGGGCTCGTCGAAGCTATATTAATTATTCCTGTGGAAGCATCCATGTCCGCCATACCTGTCCGATTGCAATCTCGAGTTCAAATTGAGCAGTACGAATCCATCTTAAGTTTTACTATCTAGACTTGCACGTATTACAACGTTAAGGTTAGGTCGGCGAAACAAGAGCATTCCGAAGAACAATCAACGGCCTGAGGTTTGTGACTACATTCGAAGTCGCGCAGGTAAGCGAGCTTCGGCGAACGATACGACACGACGAGAGAGAAAGAGGGGAGAGGTGCACATATTACGGAGCCAATGTCGACGCGTACCCTGTAATGGCCGGGTATACGACGGGGTCGCTGACACATCCATTACGCTTTCATGACTGCCGACCCCCCCCCTCCCTCCTCCCTTGGCAGCGGCGGCAGAAGTGTGTTACCTGCGTTCTCTTCGGCGGTGTCCACATTATCTCGCCCCGTCACGGCTTAGAGCGCAACTCCGCTTTGTACGCGCTTCCGCTAACGCACGGTCACAGCGACGTCGCCGCGTTAAGCGACACACCCTCTCCCACAGGAGACGGGCGCGAATGACAAAAGAAAATCAAAGAGAAACAAAAGCCGCTCTCTCAACCGCCAAAGGCGGCACTGATGCGAAACGTCTGCTGCATGCAGCAAAGCAAAGCTGTTGTTCGTCTGCTATACGCGCTCTGTCGTCTGCATCGGGGCAGTTGTTCGTCTGCTACGCGCGCGCTGTTTGTGCCACTGTCGCCATGCCGCTTGCTCACACGCCGGCAACAAGCAAGCACAAACTGCTCGGAAGGGGCCCCCGAACAGACAACTCTCGGCATGGCGCTCCAAAAACCAGGTGGCGTGGAGGGAGGCGGTCGGCCGGACATCCGGGCAATTTTACTCGCTTTATCGGCCATTTCTTTGTTGTCTCTTGTTTAATTTACGTCGCCCACTGTTTTTCCCTCCACGAAGTTCCCAGCTTTCGCCTCGTAACAGACGGCGCGCATAATACATGAGATAGCGCGCGGCGGCAGCTGACTTCGCGTCGGCTGATGCGCGCCGCCGGCTTAATGAACGCGTAACACGATGTGTGCCGCATCGGAATTAGAGGACGAGGGGCGAGTGCTGAGAAGGCGGCCTATCGGGCAACGATCACCTTTTCATCCGCTACACGCATCGCTTACCTGTTTGCGAAGAGGCAGCGGCCAAAGTGTGTTGCTCCTTCCTCTCGACGGAGACTGGCGACGTCCACTGCGGTGCAACTTAGCAGACGACAGTGGCGGGAAGACACCGGCAGAAGACGGGAGGAAAACTCGGGACAGACGAAACCGCTCCGGCTAGCGAAACAGTACCTGGCCGATACGTTGATTAGCCTGGCACGGGACCGCCCACACCTGCTACTGCTGCTGCCGACAACGACGGGATTGCACAGATACCGGAAAGGTGCTTGTAGCGAAACTCAAGTCCGGCGGCAGCGGCCGACCGGCTTCCTGTAACACCATCACGTACTGCGCATTCGAAACCAAAATCTCCAATGACGCGCGGCGCACGCTTCGCGTGCCGCGCGCAATACAAGTACCCCTACTCCCACGTGCCGCACACGGCCGGCGGCGCTCACGCTGCGAGCCGTGGAGCGGCGCCAGTGTCGAGAGTCACGATTGGCCCGGTTTCGGAGAGAGAAATTCGTGACGTCACGCGGCTGTGGGGCGACGCGTCGCAAAAGGGGCGACCGGTTCGCGCCGCCCATTGGTCACAGTCCGTGGCGTCGTCCAACTCAAATCCGCAGCCAGGAAAGCAGTCACAGTTTTTTTGTCCTTGTTTTGTTATTCTGCTTCCGACAACAGCGCGAACAGGCGGCAGTTAGCAGACGAACGCGACGAAGTTGCAGAAGAGCAGACGTTGCCTCTGGGTCGTGTGTCGATCCAGCAGCACGGCCGTACTGTAGAGGGAGCGATCAAATTAGGACGCCGCACGGAATAGAGTGATGGACAGGTTTTGATGGACGCCCAAACCGACGCCAGCGGCGCTACGTGAATGCCAAGGAAAAAGAAGCGCGTGTATGTCCTGGGCATCCGAAGCGCCCGGCCAAGAAGAGATGGGGCTTACAGCAGCGCTCGGCCGAAGCGATCAATTTGACGCAGACGTGAGCTGCCGCGAAAAAGCGCGCGGCGCACAAGCGCGTTGCCGCACATTTTGCCGGTGCGACACGACTGCGAACACGCACACAGGACCCGGTCGCCTGGCAACCGTTTCCACTGTTTTGACTCATGGCGGGCCGTCGACCCGATTTAAGCGAGAGCGTACTTCTAGATTTCGTGCCGCAGAGGTAAAAGACACAAAAGAGAACCTGCATACGAGACCGGAAAGTGAAGCGTCCGCTGGCTACAACCGAGAATCGATGATCCCGGCGCGCCCCCGCGGACCGTCGCATCGATGCTGCGGCATACAAATGCGATGGATGCACGGAACTGAAACAAGGCGGCTGGAATTACATTAGCCTCATGTGACCGCCTCTAAACAGCGCTTGTAAAACAGTGGTGGCCCTTGGCATCCGTGTTCCTTTTCTTTTGGAAGGAGTCATTTCTGAGTGAACGGCATGCAGCGTTTCCAGCACGCGCTGCCTTGTTGAACGGACGAAGTTTGAGGAAAAGCAGCCTCCGTTTCGATTAAAGTATGTAATATACATATAGTACGTGCGCGTGTGCATGCTTGCACACAATAACTACGCAACAGTTAGCCAACGCTATATTGTCAATCGCTTTTTTTCTTGTGAAATGTTCAACAGCAACTCGTTTGAATTAAGTATAGTTCAGGGACTGTTGATACATTCATTTCTGTAACGGAACTAACATACGAGTCGTAGGCGCCAGATGAAAATTCACTTAGACATATGTATAGGAAGGTGCATTAGCAGCTACACAGACACAGTCGTCTAAGCAGCATTGGTGAGTACACTGTGAAATAATTTACACCCTTAAAAGTGAGAAATGGTGTAAATTATATAACCGACATCCTTGGGGTGTCGGTTACATAAATCACACCCTATAAGGGTGTGAGTTATAGACATATTTACACCCTTTTCACTTTTAAGGGTGTAAATTACTTTACAGTGTATATGCGCTGCAGTATAGTGATCGAGTCATCCCTGGAAACCGAATAAAAGGAATCGTTTATTGTCATTATGACGCATATTACATACAAGATCTCTTCAAAATGCTACCTATGGTCCCAATAATTACCAGCATGCGGTCGATTGCACCGTGTCACCGGTGGTTCTAATATAGAAGGCAGAATCGTTAGAAATCTACCGTGGCAGCCAACGATATTCTGTCCCATCAGTCGTATTACTTGAACTCGCAGTGTCAAGTTAACTAATTTTCACTAATCAACTTTGTGATCATTCGCCGTTCGGTGTACAGCTCCATTGCACAACAGAAACGTGACGAGTAATGAAGTCATCTTCATGTAGCAGAAGTCGTGAGCTCTTCACAGGTTTCGAATAACACGTGCTCAGCATACGTTTCAGTTAACAGTTATCGACGCTGTGAAAAAGTTCAGTGCATTTGGAAAACCCCTATTTACAATTCACTGTGCGAAAAGTTTCGATAATTGGCGAAATAAATTAACTCGAAACATCGCTTTCTGACATTAGCGCCATGCAGAAGCGAGGTGCCGACTTTCAGCGAGACACTAACGATGGCATTGTGATGAATGAATCAACTAACTAACCAACTAAGTAACTAACTAACGAATCAATTAATTAATGTGACGACAGTCAGAGCAAGCTCTCGGGGCCCCGGCAAGCACTTTATAGATTCACTTGCTTTCTTCCACCTCGTTCTCCATCGCCACTTTGTCAGCCTTCGGTTTGCCTCTGCTTCTCGACGATTTTCTTGCCTTTGGTGCTGGCAACGATTCGTCTTGGCTATCGGATTTTACCTGCATCGAAAAGTGTGCGGCATATCTGTAGCACACGGTTGGCTTTGCAAAAACGCACACTCTCAGACACGCACACGAGGCACGCACACATAGACGGCTTGTAAGAGGAAAAATTGCTAAAATATGGGACGAGAGATTAGCCCATCCATATGGAGAAAACCAATTTGTCCCGTGTCCAATAATGGCATATGACAATATGGGGGTCCCGTGTGAAAACCCGTATGTTTCCATGTATGATATGGGGAATGTCCCTTGTGATCTTCATGTGAGCCTCATATGGGGATTCCATTAAAACCCGTATGATCCATAAATAATATAAGACATGCCTTCATATGATAGGTTGTTATATGGGGCCTCCATATGTTGATATCGAATTACTTAATATGGGGCGCGTTTTCTTTTTTCGATAGACATTTGGTGGACTATAACTAAACTGTAAAACATAACGATTCGTCATTTAGGGAGGGGGGGGGGGGGGGTGAGACGCTATGGGGACTAACTCCTGATGGACGAAATGTTTGTACGCTGGCCTAAGGGACTGACTGTCAGTCTCTCGGAAGTTACAACTCTATGAAGAACAATTCTTTCTCCGTTGCATGATAGCTGGCCAAATTAGGCACTTCAAGCAGCAGAGCTTGGGTCAGGGCCAAAAAAGTAACTTGGATTCGACGTCACAATACGCAAGTTTTCCTAATTACTCGGAATCGACAGTTTCGACTCTCTCATTCAGGGGCATGCTGCGCAGTCATATGAACCATGGGATTGATTGACTCGCGGGGTTTAATGTCCCAGAGCAACATTTGAGAGTTTCTAGGCTTGTCCGTATAATGTATTACCCTTCACGCAATACCGGGTTACCGATTATGGGTGCGGCAGATGATAATGACGATTCATTATCATCCCCTCTGAAACGGGCGGTGACAATAGTCACCTAGCTTGCTTGATTTAATAACGTATGTTACACATGTTTTTCATTCTAGCATTCTTGTGTACGTCTTCATGCATAGCCTTGTTTTTCTCAAAGCTTCCCTATCTACCTTGTATCGCACCCTACTATAACGGATCTTCCTTGTATTTTTTACGCGAGTACTCTAAACGTCTTTTGCTTATCTCAACTGCTGACCGGTTGATGCTTCCATCCAATTTAAATCCAAGCGCTTTTGGAAGGTATGCGTTACCTACAGGTCTCACTGAGTGAATCCCTTCGCATTCCATTAGGGTATATGTTGAGTGGTCTGCAGATTTTTGCTGCATATTCACATGCCTCACCTTGTTGCGAATATTTGTTACGGTATGTTCTTGCCCTTAGGCAACCAGTTCGAGACCCAAATAGCAAGGCACTGCACTTTGTGTTATCCCTTCTTTCTCTCTTTCCCTTCTTATTTCTCTCTTCTCATCTTTATAAACCTCCGCGGTCGTTTTTTGTTTCCATTCTTTGCATCTAATTCACTGTCTCCGTTTCTCTCACTTTCTGACGATTCCTGGTTGTCTATATTTACGCTTTCAATTACCCTGTACTTGGCTGCCAACTTTCTTGACCTCTTCCTCCATTCTGTGTCCATGCTTTTCAGGTACAGATACTTATGCGCTTTAGTCGCCCATTAATTTTGATCCATGTTCCTGAGCCTTTATTCAAAACTAATTTTGATCTGCGCTTCTCCGACTTCAAACGAGGCCCAACCCATGTCATCCTACACTGCCTGATTTGCGATTTTACCGTAGATGCCGCTGCTGCAGGAAAAACGGCGGAAGCGATACCTCGTGACGTTTTGTACAACTACATCGCGTTGGAAGCGTTCTTATGTTACAAGGTTGTCCTTTGAAGGATAACAAAAAGAAAAAGGACCACATTTTGACAATTATGTGACTGCCGGCGCTTCACAGCAACAGTTAAGCATGCTCTTGTTCGCTGCATTAAAGCTGTGTTTTCATTATTTATCCGAGATGGCGCCTATAACTCGTCCGTTCACGTTTACGTCTCCGGCATTCCGTAAACCGTAATCCTTATCAGAATGCAGCCGAACAGCCACGAGTCGAACCCGCGACCGTTGTCTTGAGCTAAACTGTTGGTGATGACTTGACTTGTATTATAGAAGGTTTCTTCACACGCCACTTCCTTTTCAATGAATGGCAATGATGATCGCTATAATGGCATTCCTTCTGAAACGGGGTGGTGAGCCTGCATGGTCAAATCCGGTTCTACTACGCATCTAATTGCAGTCTATAGCGTGCTGCCTACCTCTACTTGACCTTGCAAAATTACCAATTCCAGTGACGATCCTGCCCTCCTCTCTTCCCTGTTTTTAACGCGCTTAGTCACTGGGTCACTGAGTGGTTCATGGTCTAATGGGCACAGAACCGGAGCTGCTGTGCTGAGCGAAAAGGTTTGAAACCAACTGTTGGACCAAGTTGGGTCACTGGGTATCTGCCACTCTACAATGAATCTCTTTCACTCCAACTTGGACCGTTTGGTACGCACCATTCTTCAATGAACCATTTTTCATTCTATTCGTGAACAAAGACATTGTTCGTTTTTCATGAATCATAAGCTAACAATGTATAACCAGGAATTTTCACGTACAACCAAGAACTTCATGCAAGACATCATTAGTTGTGAATAATTAGGTAATATTGTACAACCAGGAGTTTCAATTGTTTATTTCTGTACTACCACTCCCGTCTGTAATGCCCTCGGCTCTTGAGGGTATTAATGAATGAATGGAAATGATCCTGTTTGACGCCAACTTGGGTCACTGAGTATGTGCCGCTCATCAGCGACAAAAAAGTCACTTAAAATTTCTTTGGTGCTGGGCGGAAGAGAACCAGCGACATATATGTTGGGACAATCTTGTATTAATATAAATTCAAACAAGTGCCACGCGCGGATTTTGCGGCGGCACTGCTAGATGGCGCAGTGTGTTCAGTGAACAGGAACCTGGCTGCATACACGCCTGCCTCATACACAATGCGTTTCGGTGGTAGCAATATGCTGTGTCGCTGCATTGCTTCAATGCTCAGTGCATTAACGTCGACATTCACCACGAAATTGATTCACCCGTTTTTCTTTCCTTTTTTTTACCAATTGCACTAAATGTCTCTCGCCCTTTGACGCTCCCTTCAGGGTTGAATCCGTGCGTAACTCGAAGGCGGACGTACCCTACTGTTCAGGCTGGCTGAATTATCGTGGCACTCCATTACGATGTTCCGAAGCATATCCAGATTTTTCTTATTTTCTCTCTCTCTCCCTCTCAGAAAGCAGACCTCTCACCCTATTGTGAATATTTCCCTCTCTATATGTTTCTGTTCCCAGTCAGCCAGCTCGGGCGACATGAGGCAAGGCGCTGTTCTTGCGCTAACGCACAAATTTCGCTTGCCGATTTCTTCTTTGCCGTCTTTGTAAAACTCCACGGCCATTTCTTGCTTCCGTGCTTTGAATCAAATTTACCGTCTTTGTTTCTCTCACCTCCTTTTTGATGACTCCGGTTTAATGTACGGCTGCGCCACCATTGGACCGAAGTTGTCAGCGCGCTTCGATAGCACTCAACGGCGATTTCTTAGAAACATTTCGTTAGCACACGGAATGAAGTTTTTGCTGCTCGAATGCAATGTACTGAATGTGCGTTTTTAAAGCAACTTTACAAGCGTTATCATCGAGAAGCATTACTGAAGCGCGGTGCCTTCTTTTCGCATGCACGACAGGCGGCGCATCTGTTGACCCACGTGTGGGCTCGCTATTCCAGGGCCGTACCCAGGAGCGTTAATGAGGCACATCGCTGCACGCACTGAAACGTTATATATATATATATATATATATATATATATATATATATATATATATATATATATATACGTTATACACGTTACACTTGTAACTTACTGCACCTGACGCAGGGAGCACGGATGTGGAAAATTCGCCGACGATTACGATACACCCTAATGCGAAATTTGAGCGCAGCTCTATACATGTTTTCATTTCGCGAGAGCCAGTGCGTGCGGGGCCATCGCGTGGGTGACGCGTGGGCGCGATTCACAGAAGCCGCATCCGACAAACCTACCAGACGACGCGCGCTACTCTGGCGCCATCTCGTAGCCACCGTCGCCGCACTACGGTTTTGTTCGCACGCTTTCGCCAAGCCCTCCTTCGCTTTCCGCCTGATCGTTCCGTTGCAACCTCCTCTCCGCTTTCCTCCTCTCCGCTTATCTCCTCTCTCGCCGTGGTTTTCATCTACCGCAGCACGCCGCGTTCGCTCTCATCTTTCGTTGTGCTCGTTCGTTCGGTTACGCCTGGAACGCCGACGTTCGCCGCGGGAACGGGCGACTACAAGGCTGCACTCTAGAAAGCTACAGAGGTCCGGCGACTACAGGCGAAGCGCTCGGTAAATGTGACGGCCTTGACTGCATGCGTTGCAACGCCATAAGTTCAGCCGATGAACCCATAGGTCGGCACGCTCACTCAAGAGTGCACTGACTCACACTTGCTATACATTGATTTCACAGGCTTGAGATACATGGTTAGCGAGTGACGAAGGGTGTGAGTGGACCTGAGCACGAACAGCAGCGAGTTCCGGTCAGCGCGCGTACAAACGAAAGTCAATGACGGTGATATTGACTGGACTTGAGCGTGAACGCGAGCGACTCTCAGCGAGCGTGAGTTCACGTGAGTATGTGAGAGAGTGCCGGTGAGGCTGAGTTGACAATAGTACGAACGTGAGTGGGTCCCGGTAAGTGAGGAGGAGGTGACTATACGAGCATGGGTGAGTGTCTATATATGAGTGAGCGTGAGTACTGAAACGTGAGTGAGTTGACGAGTGTCAATGCACTTGAGTGTGAGCAAGTGCATAGCCTGTGAAAAGATTGGTGATTGAGCATGAGTTTTAAGTACCGACCTATAATGCCGATCTAGATTCGGCCTGATGTCGGCTTTCATAGCCCCATTAATGAGCTCTTTGTGGTAGAAACAACCCGGAGCCATTAGCTCCGACGCCTCTCGCAGGGACCACAGGCTTTCGGGACATATAACCTAAATTCCCTTAAACATCGGAAAGTAGTGCCACGCTTTGAAGAATGCCGCCTCCTCCTCGCGCGCTATGGCCGAGGCCGCCGCCGCGCCGCTATTAGCCTAATAGCATCACGTGAGCCCTCGCGGCTTGCTTCAGCGCCATTTTTACCGGAGAAGCGTCTACGGAGTGACGGGGAGCGCATGTTGGCGCCGTTGCTACGCTCGAGCAGTGTAGGTGGCGCCACGGTCGAGGAGGGAGCGTGAAAGAGAGGAGAAACGAGGAGGAGTGCAGGCGGAGGAGGAGAGTGTCGCTACTTTACGAAGTTTAAGGGGTTTTAATACAACCCGGTTTATCGAGATACAAATAAAGCATTTCAGTGAAGCACTACACGTCGCTATAGGGTATCCGTTACCTGATAGCGCAAGCGGCGCGCGGGAGAGGGCGCCTGCTCCGCTGTTGCACGGGGCTCAGCTGGGGCGCCCTGAGCGCCTCGCTGAGCCGCATGGTGTGCAGCAGCGGCACAAAAGACTGGCACACGCCTGAGTCACGCGCGTACTGTCGGTAGTAGCAGCTAAGCAGCGGGCCCCGGTAGGGGCTTCCCGCCGCTCCCGGGCCCAGACACTGCCGGCACAGAAGGGCACCGCTAGCGACCTCCGAGGCAGCCGTCCCGATGGTGACGTTTTTAGGGCGCTTTAGAAAAAGGAGTCCAAAGTAAGGGAGTTTCACCGGCCGTGCGTTTTTGCGTCCACTATTCTAAATTCCCTAGCGGAAAGTTTTCGAAAGCGCTTAGGTGCGCTATGTTCGGAAACTCCCAATTGGGATTACAACGAAGGCGCCAAATAAAACAACGGACGAAGGAAGGAGACACGAGATGCGCCTACGTAGATGCGCCTACGTGGTTGCCTCGTGTCTCCTTCCTTCGTCCGTTGTTTTATTTGGCGCCTTCGTTGTAATCATGTATAACCAAATCGCCCACAAGCACGTGCTAAGCGACTTCATCCCTATTGGGAAGTGTTTGGTAACTTTTAGAACTCCTTGTTGGCTGGGCCGTCTCCAAAACTGCCTAATGGGGAGTTTTACAAGCTTTCTGAAATACTGTTAAAGGGACTTCTACAAATATGCCATAACCAATGTTTTATAGAACTCCCTATTAGAGAGTTTGGAGGATCTTGGACGCCGTATCAGTCTAGCTTGATATAATGTTTGGTTTCAATGTCCCTTTGAGAAGCCTCTAGTCCAAAACTACCGAATGCGAAATTTTGTTAAAGTACATTATAGGAAAATTTATTGAAGCACGTAACCACAGCTCTAACGAAGTTTTCCAAATAGCGAACGCAAATGGCTTAGCGTGTCCCAAAAATACACCGTTAGCGACAATTCAAGCACGCGCGCAGAACCCACACCGCTTTCATTCTTTGTACTCTCTAATTTCCATTCATTTTGCACACTACGGACTGCAACGCCTCGCAACCTTGAAATTCCTATTTCTAAAACTCCCTATTAAAGAGCCCTAAATTGGCAACACTGCCAGGTTTGTAGTGATATAGCGTTCTTTCAGAACTCTCATATTGAATACGACGACGCAAGTCCTTTACCCCACAAAAAGCACAATGACTAACGACGAAGGCGCGGCAACGATAACTACGACGACTGCGACGTGACGACACCACAACGACGACACTTCTTGACTTACGACATCTAAGACAGCGGTCCTTGAGAGATGAGTAAAATAATGTCGGCTCCGCAGGAAGCCTACAAACAAAACAAACTTCACTTGTCGGGAGAGAGTAGAGACAGAGACAGACGAAGGCTGCAATGCAGGTGGCGCCACCTCCTGACGCTAACGTCAACTACCGCACAAGCACGGAGGGAGGAAAGACTGAGGAGTGGCCCTCACGTCACTCTTTGCGAAGCTCAGCGACGCCGAAGTTGACGTCGCTCCGCCATCTCGTCGGGGCAGGTTTATCGCCTTCGGTGCGCAAGGCGGCCTGGAGGCGCAAGCGCAGTAGTGATCCGATTGACGGATCTCGCGTTGTATGCCATCGCGATACCGTTGCCCCGGTCAATTCGTCCGAGTATGGAGATATAGCGTTGAAATGAGTTCGTAATGAACTCCGCAAATTAGACTGCGAGGCCGGTACTCCGCTACATTTTCCGGGTTTTATGAAAATAAATCTGCGCATTCTCGCTGCACTGCAAGAATGCACAGGCGATGACCAGCAGCACACACTACGCACATCACGACGTATGGCTAGCCCATCTGCAGTTTATGAGAACAAACATGCATGCTGGTCGTGGCTTTCTAGGAATCGTTTTGCTTTATTGGACAAGTTTCGGGCGGCCGCGGAGATATGGAGCCACGGCGCGCCGACAAAGAGGCCAGCAGAAGAGAACGTCGTTAGGCGAATACACTGACTCACTGTAGTATGCCTGTACACTGAACAGGTATCTCACGCACCTAAGTGAAGCTTCACGGAAACAAAGTTCTGTGGTATCTTCCGTGCGGTGCCGAACAGTACGCGCGCATGTGTGCGACTGGCGCGTTGACCGGGTCTACGTGCGACCATCAGACGTTTATTGTGCGCGCAGGCGTTCGTTATTCTGGCGGGCCTTATTATTACGATAGCAATTATATGGACGCTTCCGGCTCATTTCTAACGTCGCCGTGATGTTCTGTATAAAGTCCAAGGTCGATGGCATCGTCGCCGCGCGCCGTATGCTGTATGTGCGAGTGAAAGCGTGCGATGGTGAGCCGACGATGGTGGCTCAACCTCGCGCCTGCAAGGGAGGAAAGCGGAGAGGAAGCGCGCCGTCTTCTGTCGCTCGCATGGCACGGGGAGGAGGGGAGGGAGGGTGGGGGCGTTCTACTCCGGCGTCGGCTGCGTATGGCGCGACCGCCAGGACCCTATAGCTTGAAAGCGATGTGCGATGAGTACAGAGCAGGTGCACCGAAGGCTAATCGCTTCGTGTGCACTCTATTTTCGCTGCTTAGTTCGCGTGAAGCGAGAGGCAGCACGAAGGTCAATTCGCTCGCTGCCGCTGCGCTTCCTCACTCCAGCGTTTTGACACCGACTTTCCGCGGTCATCGAGTGAGGTGTGTTCGTGTGTGCTTGTGCGGGCGTGACACTATGCTTGTTAATTTAGTTCCTGAGCGAATGTTTGCAAGTCTAGCGGCCGATAAAACTACTATATCCTTACTTCGTATAGCCGTCTGCTAATTTCTTATCGCAATCGATATGCAATCGATATCGCAATCGATGCGACTTCTCACTCTTGCACCGCATCCGCCAACCTTCACTCCCCTGCGCCCTTCGTGCACACACATAACATATACGCCGGTATAGGAGGGCTCGTCCTTTAATTATTCACAGCAGCCGTTTCTCTCCATTCTTACAATGGTTCTTTTAATGCATCATCCGCAATCAAAAGCAGCTCACACTGCAGAGTTGTGCACTGACCTGCAAGGCGTTTATCGTGCATATTTTGAAGCACAGCGGTTTCAGTCTGTTATTACACATTAGCATGAATCCACCGAAGAAGACAAATATATTCCCAGATTGTCTTTCGTCCGTGACGTGGTATGTAGGTGGTGTAGGGCGTTTCGTGCGCGCTCGTTTCAGGCGTTTTACTTCTTCCAGTATACCGCATGGCCACAACAACAGCCGGGAGATAATACAGCGGAACAAAACACGTAGACTAACGCAAACCTGCACACACGACGCCTTTGCCGCGGTACGAGACCTACGGGGCAGCACACGCATTAGCACGCACTTATACCAAACGAAACCACCATTGTGCTCCGACAGCATGGCCGCTACAGGGAAAAATACCACGTGGCTTCCTCCACACTTTTCTCCTAGCGCGTAAACTGGGTGGGGCCTCTGCTCAGTTTTTTTTTTCCTTCCTCCATGTGCACAAAAAACCGTAACTGCGTCGACTGTGTACTTCCTGGCTGCTGATGCAAAGGTGTCGTCGGCAGCGTTAATTAGCCACATGGTGTACTTCTTTTTGTCCCTGTTGACTTCTTCTGAGAGAACACTTACGCAGCGCAGTAACACTTCTCGGGCGTTAGTGTTTCAAAAACTGTCAGAAATAAGATGTCGCTAATAGCGCTGCAGTCGTTTACACCTCTTGTGTTTCGGAATTCCACAGTTCATTTCAAATTTATTCACCAGACGATATGCTAGCTACCAATACCAGACAATACGGAAACAGCTTCAAGCGTTCGTGAGTCCGACAACCCACGTTGCCGCACAGCTAATGGAGCGTTCTAGCTCGTCCGCAAGATGTATCCCCGTTTCAGGAATAACGGGCTACCGGTGCGGTAGACAGCGGTAACAACAAATATGTTGCAACAGAACTGCTTGCTGGCCTAGTTGGTGCTTGCTAAAAGACATGTTTTTTTTTTGCCGGAAGTTAAAACACACACAAAAGGAATACACATACGGACAACACGGGCGTGTTGTCCTTATGTGTCTTTCTTTTGTGTGTGCTTTAACTTGCGGCAAAAAAACATTACTTCAACGGTAACAACGCTGCTCGCTGGTTTAGCTATTATTGCTGTGACCACCCGCATTCTGCCTGCTGGTGAAAATATATGTAGCAACATAATCGCTAAAATGCTGCCTTTCTATTTTCTTCTTTCATTTCGCGGAAACACCAACTTAACAAAAAGAAAGAACACGTGTACCACATTCCAGTCGAAAAAAGCGGCACAAGATGTCCCTACCACTGTTGCTAATGTCGTTCGCGTGTACGGTAGACCGGTACTCCGTAAACGGCGATGGGTTGCACAGCCAAAGCTCTGTTACAGCCTCACGCAGTGAAAGCGAAGGTGTGTACGTACGCTGTCCTTTGATTTTTCCTTGGGTCCTGCCGACGGGCCGCCGTCGTCCTTGGCGTAGCGAGCCCGCCCCATCTTGAGCTTCTGGCACTTGTCAGCCTCCTCCGTGACCTAGACATTGAGCAGTGGTGGTAGATTATTTTCATTTGGGAAAGAACAAAAAACTAAATCAAGTTATGGACCGCGGGTACCCTAACTGTCCCACTTTTCAAAGGACCGTCCTAAATTGTCACAGAATGTCAAAAACTGTCACAGTTACAGAATATGTGCAAGAGAAGCTAAGCGCAGTCGAAGACGGCAGAGAACTAAATGGCGTGACGAAATTAGGAAATCTTCTGATGTAGAAGAACTAAAAATATTTGGTTCAGCAACTTCAAACCAATTTTATTAACTTTCTATACTATTGTATTCTCTGTTTTTGAGTAGTACGCTCAATTCTCGCTCAACGCTCAAGTAGTACGCTCAAGGGGTCGGGACCTCGTCAAGCTGTTCAAGCTTTTAGTCCTGTACTCCTCCTTCTTTAAGGAAATAAAATGATTGATTGATTGATTGAATTCGTTCCGTCTTAATTTCTTTTTCTGTACGTTGCGCAGGTGTTTCTTAGAGCGCAGTTCTTAAGCGCCCGTTCCTGCGGCGAGCGTCGGCGTAACCGAGCGAGCCAGCACAGCAAAAGATGAAAAAGCAAACGTGGAGGACAGAGAAGGTTGAAAGCTGCGGGGAGAAGGGTACAGCGGAAACACGAGGCGAAAAGCGGAGGAGGGTGTGTGGCTAAAGGGCGAGAAGAAAAGCGTAGTGCGGTGACGATGGGCGCGAGATGGCGCCAGAGTAGCGCGCGTCGTCTGGATCGAGGTCTGTCGGCGGCGGCCGCTGTGAATCGCGCCCGAGCGTCATCCACGCGCTGGCTCTCTCGCGATCTCCAGAGCGAGGCAGTCGCGCCACACTTCGCTCCGTATGCAACGTGCCGCAAGAGAACAATCGCCCGCGCCAGCCAATATATCGCGAAATGAAAACACGTATACAGCTGCGCTCAAATTTCCCATTATATAGGGAGCGTCGTAATCGTCGGTTAATTTTTCTGGGCTACTGAAAATTGTACTCTTTGAAGTTTTTTTTCATTGCTACCAATGATCAGTCATTCGCCGTGTTTTGGTAATTCGTATGTTACAACATGTATTCCCATTTTATAATTAAGTTTCATGTGTTCTCACTGCTATTATGTCTAAATAATTATTGTCATCGTGCACGTCGCTGCCTTGAGCCAGTATGCTGATTCAGTTTGCAAGTACGGGACCTCATTCTGTATATACTCGGTGTTTCTACGAGGACTTTAATATATTAAAATAGCCGTTCTGAAATAAAAGGACGGTTCCTTCTGAGACATGGCGTGAGCGGTGTTGATCGCGGGGTGACGGGTGATACGCGGTAATTTGTCGCCAATCAGAACACATCCATTAATTAACTAGTTAAAGATATTAGATTCAGCGGGCTTCCGGGCCCGTAATTGGGAAATTGAAGTGAGCTCATCCGCGTACAAGCCGTATCAACTTTCGGATCTGAAAAAGAAAACGCGATTATACCTGCGGAACTGCGGCACGATAATAAAATTTCGGCCATCAGAGCGCGCGAAACCGAAACCGGGAGGTTGCCTGCAGCGAGCGCAAAGCTGCGCCCATCAGGTGACATTTTGCATACGTCACCCAGCAGCGGGCATGCCAGCGCGCTGCGACAGCGAGGCGCGCGGTATACACTAATGCGGGTGCGTATTTCCGTGCTGATCCGGTGGAAACACTTAAAAAAAAAAAAGAATCCGCTACATGATCACGTTCTGGGCCGACCTTTTCAGGCTTCAAGTTTATTGCCCGACGCCTTCTGTCCGCTCTACTTCCCGCGTGCCCTCCGTGAGCTCAGGGGCTGGAAATTTCCGCATGCGTATACCACGTGGTGAATGCCAATTTCCCAAAAGCCTTTCCTCTGTGTTCTTTGCGATAGAGTTGAAAATTGTTACG
This sequence comes from Dermacentor andersoni, assembly GCF_023375885.2. Lineage (NCBI taxonomy): Eukaryota > Metazoa > Arthropoda > Arachnida > Ixodida > Ixodidae > Dermacentor > Dermacentor andersoni. The sequence goes on from NC_092822.1 coordinate 24,072,619, forward strand.
TGTCGCTGCTTCCTAGAGCCATTTTCCTTCCTCAAGGTACTGTAGATGAGTCTTTCGTGCCGGCCATCTCGGCAGAATAGCGTTGATGAAACGTTTCCAGCGATTTCATTCTAACTGGCAGGCAGCAAATACGTGATTGCATATGCTTGCCGGCATAATGTTAAAAAATCGACATTGTGCCAGCAGCCGGCAGGCTATTCTTGTATCCCGCGACCACAGGCTGCAGCTGCTATTGCCTGGCGAAAGAACACGCAGCAGTGACGCGCGTAAGGTGACAATTAACAACCAGCCAATCATTGGACAATCATTGGAGTTAGCGCTTGTCCTGTCTAGTCTTTGTCGTTCGTCCCTTCCCGCGCTATGCTTATATATCGATTACCAACCAGCCCAAGCCTGTACCCTTCTGACAATCATTGGACACTGCCGGCAGCACTTTTGCGGAGCGCCCATCAGCTCTCAAGGCTGCTTCCTCCATTCACAAGACCTGTGCTTCGTGGCGATCACGTTAGCGTGCGGAAATTTGCAGCGACGGTCGCTCGACGCGGGTCGCAAGAATCGGCCGTGGAAGAGAGAAGAGGCTCACCTTTTGGAACCAATCGGGCATCACGCGGTCCCTGTACTTCTTGACGGACTGCTTGATGCACACCGGGCCCTGCGGCAGCCTCGGAATGTGCGGCACCTCATCGGTAGCGGGCTGCCGGATGTCGTTGTACGCTGTCTTTTCACGGCGCGGGAGGGGCATGACGTCAGCGTCTTTCGCCTGGGCGACGTAGCAGCAGCGACACTCTTTTTGGTGGTGTTGTTGTTGTAGTTGCCAACGGCTACACGATGTGTGTGGCCGCGGGGCTCGTACACGTCTCTCGCTCGGATGGCGGTCTTCGAGGCAGCGTAGAGCACCGTAGTCGGAAGAGAGCTACAGAACACCGCGGACCACGGCCCGGTGGGTGGAAGACTCGCACGACTGTGGGGCAGGCGGCCCGATGGAAGACTTGCAGCAATCGTGGAGCGGGCGCTTCCGACGCGCTCGAGACGATTTTGTCGGAGGAAGTGTGTAACTGCTGACCTGCCTTGAGGGAGACCGCAGGCGTGAATTTTGCTGTTGCTGCCTCAAATTTTGCGAGAGAGCCGAATGAGCCTCACCGGGGCCTCGCTTTCGTCTTCTTCTCCTCCTTCTTCTATTCTAACGTGACCCCCATCACCCGAACATTCACTGCAGATACACGCTCAATTAATAAAGAATTTGCCAATTAAGTATCGGATCGAACTGGTCGTTTGGGACGAAGGAAGGCTGGATATTGATTCCACTCCAGGACATATCAGCGAAGCCCAAAGCGAACACGCTAATGTGTCGGCTATCGTATAGCTTCACTTGCGGACGCGCAAGTCAGCAGCAAACTTGTGATGCGCGACGCGACTCTATACATCGTTGTCACTGGAATAACAAGAAACAAGTTGAACACCCTGCTTTTTTTTAAGGTCTGACATTCTTCACGCCGTCCACGACACACCCGAAGGCGGACACATAGGTCAGCGAGCGACGCTGAAAAAAAAAAATTTATACAGGAGCGCTTTTGGTGGTCAAAAGTTGGTAAGAGTGTCCGCTCTTATACGTCGCCAACTGCCAATATACCAGCGATGGACGCAAGCGGATTACAGGATGTTTGATCTACTGGGTCGCACACACTATTCTCACACCCATTCCACCACCCGCTATTTCACACGGTTGGAATCGACCATGTTGGCCCCATACCGATGACAGCGGCTGGCCCAACTGCTACATCCCGATTGCTGTTGACCACCTGTCCAAATTTGTGGAGATAGCCGCCTTGCTCTGTCTGGCATCCAGCTACGCGACAAGATTTTTTTGAAAGACCGATTTGAACTGAGGCATGGTCTTCCGGAGAAAGTAATATTAGATTGGGCACCCACCTTCCACAGCTCCAAACTCCGAGCCTACCTCCGCCGATAGTTGAGCACCAGTTTCCTTCAGCGTAACACCCGCAAGGAAAAAATGGTCTGGCAGAGACCTAATTAGACAATTCAATCACGTTCGGCCCTCTTCTGCACAAATGGTAAGCCGCGGGTGAAGCAGACGGCAGGACGAACATCTCCAGGCTTCTGTATGATCTACTGTATGATTACTTCTGGGGTTTACTCGAGTAGCTCGAGGATGGCGTACTACTGGGCACAGTGGAAGACGGGCGTGTCCGCAGTGGCCGAACAGCTAGGCAAGCCCACGCCCTTTCTGACCCTCAGCAAGTCAGAGCTCCGCAATGCATGAGTGCCTGCTTGAACTCATCGAGATAGTAAAAAAAAAGGGCTAGTCGAAGCGCACCGCCACAGGGTCGGCGCCATAGCTAGCCAGGTGTCAGCAAAAACGCTTCGCACAACTTTGATTCCCACGCGTGTGGAATTCCTTTTTTTCTCTTTCCGACGAAATGAAAAGTATTGGTTACGCAAACGTTAGTTCTGTAATGTGACTGCGATTGCTAGGTCATGCGAGGGGGTGCATCGCAATAGAACCGCTTAGCGCAGTCATGGGCCCGGGGCTGCCGTGTCTGTCTCTTTAAAGCGAATAAGCTTTGTTTGCCTACCATATATCATGGTTTAGCCTGGGTCGGTCTAAAGTCCCTCAATCATTTAAAAGTACCGCCAGGCTTTGATCCAGCCGACAACGCCTGCGATAGGCTGATCGGTGACATGTGACCTTGCTCCGCCCCTTTGCCGCCATGAAAGTTCCTGCGCGCCGGGCGAAGAGCGCGCGTTTCGCCTGTTGTGCTTTGCACATCGCTGCGATAATTTCGTTCCGGGAGGTCCGAAATGCCTTGTTGCTGTGCGGTTGGGTGCCGAAACCGGACGAAGGATGGCAAGCAGTTATTTTGCATCGCGCGCGGCAACCAGAACCTAACCAGACGAAAAGTATGGTTACACAGAATTGCACGGACGGACTTTGAACCGTCGGTAACAGCACGACTATGCGAGGCAAGTAACATACAACGATACAAAGGTGCCATAAAAAGTATACACGTGCGTGTGTCGAGCGGTGATAGTATTTCACTCGCGTGCATGAATGTTGAGGGCCGAAGTTTGTGGAGATTATTTATTTTAGTTCGCTGTGAGCCCGCTGAATAGATCGGCATGACCTAGGATGCGAAGGACCGAAATGCCTTGTTGCTGTGCGGATGGGTGCCGAGATCAGACGGAGGACGACAAGAAGTTATTTAGCATCCCGCTCAGCAAACAAAACCTAACCAGAGGGTAATTCTGGTTGCATAGAAATGGACGGAAAGACTGAACCGTCGGTAACCGCACGACTATGCGAGGAAAGTAACGTAGAGCGATACGAAGGTGCGAGAGAAAGTATACACCTGTGTGTGCAGAGCTGCAGTATTATTTCATTCGCGCGCATGAATGTTGACGGCCGAAGTTTGTGGAGATTACTTATTTTAGTGCATTACGAGCCCGTTGACTTAGCAAGTGCAGTATGACCTAGCATGCAAGTAAATAGTGGGTCAGAGGCAGAAACGCATTAACTCGCTGACAAATATCCGCATTGCGTTACGTGCGATAAAAAATAAAATTCAGCAGCGACTTCTACTTTTACACTTTCCTGTGTTTGTGCGCGCGTTGTTAACTGCGCTTTACAACATGTCCAAAATGTAATTTCCAATATCCTAATCGTATTTTGTGCATTGCATATGTGAATAAATATATTGCTAAGTGCCTGCATTACTCTGTTTTTAAAAACGAATACTGCATAGCCACAGCTACTGGCCGTCAAATAATAAAGCCTAATACAGTATATCAAAGTAAAAACATACAGCTGCGAGCTCGTTCCTTCCAAGTTTCCCTTACACTCGAAGATGTTTCAGTAACCGGCAATGCCATTTTACTGATGAAAAACACACAACTGCAAATGAACATAAGAAAAACGCCACAAGCGATGCGCGGATTGCAGTAATAGCTGGGTCAATCCGCGTGCGTTTCGTATAAGGGCCCTCTAATTCTTACGGGGATTTAGCGGTGCACGGAGGCGAAAAGGGATAAACACAACAATGCGCGTCATGATTCGAGTTTACGCGGCGACGTCGCACGGTTCACGAGAACAGTCAACCACATTCACACACGCGCACACACTACGCTCGATGTTTGTGTGCCGCGAGATCAGATCGCGCTGGCAGCCCGAACACGATCGAGGAGACACGCTGACACGATCCATACGGCCTCTTCATCATGTCACGACAGTTGCACTGGCTCGTAGCATTGAACCACAAGACACAGCAGTCGTCGTGTAATCGCTACACGACAGACACACTCAGCGGCAAGAAGACTGTTGGCGCACTCGTTTCCACAAACACACAGGATGTTGTTTAGTTGCCGTGAGGGTCGCGCGCTTTGAGAATCGCACGTTTGAGCGACGTTATGTCGAAAGTTTTCCGGTCCAAGCGACTGTCAGCCTTCATTTTTACACGACTTCTTCCTTCAATGCAAGCGCTATGTGTACGCAGCACACTTACATGCAAAAGATTTCACAGAGCATACGGGATTAAGCGTAAGCAATCACCAAGGCTCGCGCGGCGATTGAGCGCAAACGAACGAAATGTAAACACGCGGAATCGAGGCCATCAAGCCCTCATTACGCTCTCTTGAGCTATTTTCTTGGAGCACTTATTTGAAATTAAAGGACTAAATTTAGCAGTTCGGGTCCTTCTTTCGTTTCTCGCCACAGTCAGGCACCAGAAGGTTTTATTTCCGCGCGTATGCAGATATTTTTTCACCTCACGAATGCCACGGCGCCGCAGTTTAGCGTGGGCGCCGTCTGCTACAGGAACTTCCTAGGTGGCGCGCGCGGCAGATGGCGCTACCTTGGAAATTATAGAGGGACCTTAGGTCGGTCTGCCTGTCTGTCGGTCAATCGCTGGTCCCTTTCTCGCCGAGTAGGTTCCTCCTCACTCTAAAAAAAAAAGAGAGAAAAAAAAAACAAGAAGGAAGGAAAGCGCATCCGGCGGCGCGGGACTCATTCATTTATGACCGACAATCATTTATTTGCTAAAAGGCACTGTCCGCGCGACATCCGAATGCGCTGATATCGCATAGTGTCCAACGATACTTTTTCGGGTGCACCGAGACACATTTTGCTTATTATGTGCAATAGCTGTTACCATATCCAGAACAGTCAACAGAAGCCCATTCCCCTTTTGCGAGGAATAATCACAGAACACCTATGAATCATATGCATTGCTGCACTCCGAACGCATCGTATGGCGTCAGAATCGGTAGCGCCATCTCATTCGCGCTCCGCAAACTAACCGCTGTAAGCAGTCCATGGTTGGTCTTGTCCTGAATGTACAGAACCAACTTGGTACAGCCCCTCTGTCGTTCCTATGAATGGTACCTGGCGTAATTAGACATAGACAACGACATTGTTTGGGTAACGTTAAACAATCTGACGTATAATCACGTAATCGTTGTTCACACTCAAATAATCGGGGCAATCCAATATGCAGTTCTCACGGTGTCCCTAATGAAACGCTCTTAAATTTGTGCTCGATCTACAAAAGGAGTATGCGGAAGCACGTGAACACAAACGCGGGACATCAGGCGCACAAATGCTAAGTATTCATCTGTAACTGTTTTTTAAGAATACTCTAGCAATAACAATTAGACAATTGTGAAAATTAAGCTAATGAACTTTCAATATAACGCAAGACTTGAAGCCGGCCGTCAGACAGGCGTTCACCAATTGTACACTGTAACCAACTGCTCCAAGCCACTTTTGTAATTTCCACGGCGGGATGAATTGCGGCCAATTTCACCTACTGAAAACCCAAACAGAAGTGCAAAAAAGCGCAAAAAATGTCACGCCCGACGTAATTAAATTACGCCCGTGAGTGACTGCCTTCCATTAGACGAGCGCCTTCATCACGACCCGATCTCGCTCGCTTCATGTTCGGCCGACGTATACAGTAGTGAACAAAAATACATATATTTTGCATCTAGGTCCTGCAAGTTAAACTGCTCAGCCCACCCAACTTGTGAGTAAAGCGTATCTAGGCTCGCGCTACAACATGAACAAAGTGGAAAATGAAGCTTAATTCATTCTTGCACCACAAGCCGCACCAGAGATGGATTACATTTTCACCTTGCATGGATGGATAACATCTTGTCCGGCGCGCCTTGCCTGACATGAGCAGATATTTCCGAGCCACGGCCTAGGGCTAGGCACCGTCGCCTGGACGTGAAACGTATGTACGTGCACAGATGCGACACAGGCTACTGAGCTTCATTTGACGGTGATGACGCGGGCGATCACACCAAGACTGGTCTGGAGAACGCCCGCACTCCGCATAGGGCATCTCGATGCGCGTGCTGAGATCGACACCGGCCACGAACACGCGCCTGACTCACCCCGGTTGATCCTGTTGATCTTTAAAGGGCCGCTCACCAGGTCTGGCCATTTTGAGCTGACAAGCGCAGAGCGTACATTGCACGATAACAATCGTGTCTGCGAAGTATTACATCGCTACGCGCCGCGGTAAGATGTGAAATTTCAATCCGATCGCCGTTTCCCTCTTCACTCGCGGCCGCCGCGCTCCAAGCCGGACGGTGACACAATCGTGCCCCTGCGCCTACGTAATCGTGTCCGCAGTGTGACGTCGCTCGTGGTGACACGTGACTTCGAGAATTATTCAAGACTTGTTATCTGTGCGATCTGTTGCTTGAATTGACGAATTGAAGTTTACCGAAATAATAAAACAAACAGACGGAATTTCTGCGTGTTCTTTATTTTACTTCGCACCGAAGCAAGTGAGATGTACTTCCCACAGAGTTTCCTACAAAAATTACTAGAGGGAACTCTGGCGCTAGTGTCTACGGGAGCTGCAATGGGAGCGGTTGTCCCAGCATGGGAATTATGGGAAGTACATGGATTTGCCTAAACTTCGTCCTTTTGGCTTCAAACGGCTTTGTGACTTTGTAAACTAGTCATTAATCAACAGTGTATTGCGTAATAAATAATTAAATAAACATCATTAAAATTGCCATACGGCAGGATTCGAACACAGGGACTCTAGCACGGAAGCCTGATATTGAAACCATTAAGCCACGGACGCGTGTATCAACAAGCGAATGAAACGCCCTTATGAATTTATTGCGGGCATGCCAGTGCCTTGAGACGCTTGGCACGTTTCGATTTGGCCGCCTGGACAAGCTCAATCGTTGCAATTCATAGCAATTGTACGCGTTCACGGCGTCTTCTGCACTTCGAAGAATATAGATTGCGCTGAAATATACGACAATAAGATTTATATATCGTAATATACAAAGCCACAAGAACGTCTGGATCCACAAGCACGAAGATCAGACAAATCCATGTACTTCCCATCATTCCCATGGTAGGACAACTGCAGCGCCAGAGTTCCCTCTAGAAATTTTTGTCCGTACTCTCCCGGGGGAACGCACAAAATTGGTAGTAGAGACACCTGGGAGACCCTGCTGAGCAGCTCGGACTCTGAGCTCCAGCTCCGGCTTGTCCACCTGGCTGAAGAGGCTGCTGAGACCTCCCAGCCTGCATCTGAGGCGGCGGCACTCGCCCCATGACCTGCGTGTCGGGGGGTGGGTAGATCACCTTATCCGTCGGACATTAAAGTTTATTCTATCTATCTGCAGGAAACTCTATGGTACTTCCGCTTTGTCTGCTTGTTGCCACGGTCGTGCGGTCACGTGCGCAGGTACCGAAACTACGCCATTTTCTACAGTGTTCCAGCGCATGATCACGCCCTGCGATCCGCTTGTTCTGCCTCAGTATTCGTGTAGCACTGAATTATAGCGCTAGTCATGTTTCCTTGTGCACAGAGCGCAAAATCGTGCGCTGCGCGAACGAGACAGCAGCTCGCGCGCGACGCCGTAGGCGGAAGTGCGTAGCGCCGAAAAACAAAAAGCAAGGAGCAAAAAAAAAAAAAAGGAAATGAAGGCGGGGCCTGTGACGTATGCGTCACGCGATCCTCGACGTCCGGTATGGGAGAACGCAGGTAGGAATTTCGCTCGCGAAGCCTCGAGGGGCGAGCACTGATGCAGACATGCGCATTTGTTCATTCTCCCTGCCCTGCTGTAAGAATAAAATCAGTTGAAGTTCAGCACTCAATCTCTCGTTTCGTACTCTTCCTTCCCAAGTCCTTATTTTCCTTTTTTGGCGCAACAACGTATTCATTAGATCCCAACCAACTCGCCCAGCAACAAGTTCTACTAAATGTATTGCGCTGTAGGTCGATTTCCTCAACGACACATGCGAGCACCTAATGCACTAGCTAAAGGTTCTTTCGTATGTTCTTTCTTTCCGTCTATTTTTCTTTCATTGGTTGGTTCCTTCTTTTGTTCCTTCATTCCTTCGTTTTTTTTTTCTTTCGTGTCTTCATTCATATTCAGCCATTCCAGCTTCACTTGCTTATGGGGGTTTGAGCCATTCCAGTTTATATCTGCCTAGTTTCCTCGACTTTGTACTTGGCCGAGTTTCTTGCCTCTATGTGTAGGGCCTCATAGATGGTGCCAGACTAACTTTGATGCAAAGCACTGCCTTTTCCAGCGACCTTTGCACCTGTTTTTTGTTTCTGGCCTCTGGCAGGGAGGTTGATGACACTGTGCCGTGTGTCGCGCCAGTATCATGTGACATTGACATATGATGCGGCCTTCCTAGTTCAAGCAATGAGTTAGTAATAGCTTCTTCCTGCCCCCCCTCCCCCCCACACACACAATCGAAAACATGAAATATTCTATCAGTTTAGCAGGATTTAGTGTTACTCTAATTGAAGCACTGAAGATTTTGATTGGATAAACTCTATTGAAGGTCCTGCAGGATGCACGTCGGCACGCAGTGGGCGTCTCCCACGCAGGGACTAACAGGGAGTACCTGGCGGCCGCTGCGCGAGCTTGCTGGACGACCCATTGCTGGTCTTGGAGTAGCGGGCTTCGTAGGGTCTTTTTCCCACTTGTCCGAGGTAGAGAGCCCTTCCAAATATAGGAAGCCAACTGGAGTTGCATAAGCAGTTCAATTTATCCAAATGATCCACTGCATACAACCAAATCCAATGTTCATGCACTGGATTTTATTGACAAAACAACAAGTTTCACCGCTGGGGTAAAAATATATACAGCTTTGGTACAAGGCAGGCCTGTGCAAACAATGATGTACGTCGAGCTTACGACTTGAATGCTAGTTAACACTAACAAAGCAAAGAAGCAACACTGTTGTTGTAAAAAGACAACACTGTTGTCAAAAATGAATATCAAGAAAGGAGAAAGAGAAAGCAAGACATCGAAACCATCACAAAGAGTGAAACAGAAGTACAATTCACAGAGGGCAATGAACATGTTCACTACTACCTAGCATTTAACTAAGGCAGGTTAAGTGGCAAGGAGCATAACAATTAAAATCCATACTTCACTGGCTTGGGAAGCACCTAAAGTGGCTAGAACAGAGACTACGTCAATAAAAGTGGGATGGCCCTAATACTACACTAGCCTGTTGCAGGGTCGTTCACTTAGGATTTTGAGAGGACAAAGCATTTATGTGCCTCAAGAAATGTCTGCAAGTGTGATCAAAACTATAAAGAACTTGGCACAAATGCACATGTACGCAAACTCTGCCTTACTAATGACAAAATGGCCATCAATAATCTCAAAATTCATTGACAGCGTCATCAGCTTCCAGGTTTCTTAAGCTTTTTGATGACACCCTTTTGATAGATATTCTACACATTACTGATCAATATAAATTTCTGAACAATGTGTCTGAACTTTAATTATATTTATTCCAAAGCTTAAATACATTTGTCGGTACAGCCTAGGGGAACACTGAGGAGAAACAAACTTTTAAATAACTCTATACTGTAAGCAATATTCTTTTCGTTTATTAAGTGATGTCTTGCTTCTTCACGCATAGGAAATGGCCATCGAGACAAGTACAGAGCTTATTGCCACTTTAGATGTCTTCACTTAGCCTTATATACTAGAACTTCAAAATAACAAAAACAAATATAACAATTTATCTGATACAATGAGGTAAAACTAAAATTCGTGAATTTTTTTTCTGCTGACATCAGTGTGTATACTTGTAAGAAATATCGGAGTAACGGAGGTCTTTTTGTGTGGAATATGACTTTCTTATAATGAGGTTTCACTGTAATTAGCAGCTTTTAACATATGGCTTAAAAATTACACCAACTTCAAAGAAAGGAGACAACTAAAAATTAACAAATGTCAGACCTAACTAGCCAGCTGCAGTTACACAAGTTAGACACGCATTCAGGCACAAAGCAAACCTTGCAGAACACGTTTCATGAGAAATGTCTTAGCGTAAAATGCATTGCGTGGCTGTCAGTCAAAGCGAGCAAGACCAGCACTGCAAGCCAAGACAGAAAAAGGCCGAAGTCGGCAACTCTCCTGGTTATCATACACTAGGTTAGATAAGAGGCAGTGTAGTATGGCATTTCATTTTGCTAACTAGAAGTATTCAGTCAGTAGATTTGAAAAAGAAAGCACTCAAGGACTCTTCCTTATCGATACAATACTTCGGTACGTCAAATGCAGTGCGACTGCCTGCAATTTGTGGCCTCCCGACCTGCTAGCACACACACCTCAAAATAATTTCAACAAAGCTGATTAACAAAGAAATATGCATGGAGAACCGAGAGGGTCTTAAGCTTATCTTCTACCTCAGCCATGATCACATCTACTCTAATACAGAATATGACAACCTGACACCTGAAACTTTGCTTGAGCATGCAGCCCTCCATCACAGACTAAGCATCATTCCTCAACGACTCGGTGCCGCTCCCAACCTACGATGGCAACAACGCCAGAAATTGCCTTTGTCTCTTATAAACTATGCAACTCCTGTTATACCAAATCAAGAAAACACTTTCTAAAAATGAGAAAACTGTTCACCACCTGTTAAGTGCCCACAATTTACTGGGGGCTCTTAACACAGTACTGTTTTGAAATCTATCCGAGTCTGTCTACCAAAAGTGCCAAGCATGTGCCGCCGAAAATTTTCAGCCACAAGTGATGCTTCGCTAGTGAGCTCATATTAGGAAGCACTGAAATGCAATGCAAGAACATGAGGTTATCGAATTACCAGGACGCCAAATGTTAAGCTACCAACCATGTGCATTAAAGGAATTCCCCAAGAAAAAGAATACTGCTTGAAATGAGTAACAATCAGATCCACGAAGGCTTCAATAATGTACCTAGCATGCAGCCCACATGCACTTTAATTAAAAACCGTGAATTTGTGACTTACAGGTCGCTGACGGAAGCCAAAAGCTTACCTTACCTCTCACAACCCACCAATACATGTCAGCATGCATCCCGGCAGTCTCAGGTTACAGCCAATCACCGTGCTTTGCGTGGAACTCTTCCATAGATAACTTGAACTTTTACCTGATACAACAAGAAGCACAAAGCCTCACAGTAGTGACAGGAAGTCCTGCATGACGAAACCAAGAAGCAGGTGACATGAAAAATAACAAGGAAGCAGGAGATGTGCGCATTCGTGAAATATCTTCAAGAACAAGGCCTTTGATGAGCTAACGAACTAAACCATACCGAGAGTGACATTGCAAAGGGTGACATAGCTGACACCTCCAAAAGCTGACAAAACCAAAAGTGGCATCGCCGAGATTGATAACAACAGATGTGTGCAGTAGAGAATACAGCACCAGTGATGTGAGCATTGGTGTTGGAGAATATGTGAGAGTGGGAGATGCTCTCTGGCCTAAAATCCAAAGCCATATAAAAAGAAATGTTGACTAAAAGTAGCAGTTATATACCACCATAAATGACATCACCAACAGTGACATTACAAAAAGTGTTTACAGAATACAGCCCCCAGTGCTATAACTCATTGGTGTTGGAGGCGGGAGACAATCCCTGCTTTAAACACCAGAGGTGTGCAAAACAAAGTTACGTCAACAAGCACAGGAACATAACACTGCCTAAAGTGACATTGCAAAGAGAAACATCGGCGAATGTGTTTATCTTAATACAGTGCCAGTGTCATCACCTCAATAATTTTGGAGAACTTGCATCAGTCGACTTCCATTAATTAAAACCTGGCAGGACCAACGAACTTGATTGGCTAAACTGGCTGGTCGAATTAAACAAGATGGAGAAAAAAAACACACAAAAACACACCACTGATTCATTTGGGAGTATTCTCCCAATTGTAACATGCTCCCGAATAAAATGCTTGCCCACTTTTCATGTGTCCAATGGAGATAACTAACACATAGATGACATTAACGCTCCTAAACGAAGTAGAAATCTACTGCACACCCGACTTTTTAGCGAGAAAAATGGCAGAAGGTCTCATAAGTGTTGCGCAATGGCAGCTGGTTTCCTAAAGTCAGCTTCACTGTACAAATAAAAGTCAGCTTCGCCGCACAACATAGTTGCTATGCAGTAAAGCATACGAACGCTGCGAAGGTGGTTTTGATATTGCATCCGACTGCACTGCACAGGCAATTTTCGGCCTAATTGTCTTGAAAACAAAACGCGCACGTAAGAATCGGCTAAATACCATAACTATACGTTGGGAGTTACGGTTATTGCTTGAGAATTTTCATAGGGCAGGCTGAAAATAATTGCTTTTGACAGTAGATGACATGTGCTCAACACATTCAGTCTGCTATGCTATGCCGAGATGGATGCTGCCACTAAAGAAGTTGCCACTGGTGTTACCATAGGGGGTTAAGCGCGTGTGTGCTTACTGGTCAAGTTCGAATTGTTCAGGGAAGGCCAATTTTAGAAAAGAAATATATTAAGTTTGGGCCCATAGAAATACATGGGCACAGGTCGGGACCTTTGATTGGGATCGAAATAACCGAAAAAATCAAGTTAACCAGAGTCGAATTAACGCAAGTCCAGCGTGACTGAGGGATATTCCCTGCCCCAGCACCAGTGGGTTAAGAAACTAATTTGCATAAATGCCAAGAGTGACATCATCAAAAGTGTTCAGGCAAGAATACTGCTGCAGGGCTATCATGTCACTGACATTGAAAGGTATACATGAATGCAGAGATGCTTCCTACCTTAACACTACAGACATACAAAAAACCAATTCACATAAAACAGGAGCAGTTATTTTCTGGCTAAGGAAGACTCATTGTCATCATTTCCCTCATCAATACTGAAACAAGTATCAAAAGAAACGATAATTTGTTGAAAAAAAAAAAGAATAATAAAGAAACATTATTGTTTCTTTATTACTTTCCACAACCAAGCAACAAGGTAGCACTGTAATACTCCACTCACATGGGGCACTTAAGATCAGGATCGATTTTCTTGATTGTGATTAGCTCCCTTCTGCCGTTTATACAAAGGAGCCAATCGTGATTGTGAAATTCGATACCTATTGGGCTCGAATGCGATCTAAAGTGCCCCATGTGGCACTAGTGTAACAGTTAAAAGACTGATCTTTCGTCTTTATTTTTTTTTAATTTTCTCTTCCCCCCCCCCCTTCTGTTATGAAAGCATGCAGTTAGTAAGCTTCCAAACCAGCTCCTACCCTTCCAGCAAACAATGCCAATTGACATGAAACTGCATGAGCACATTTTCCACAAGTGTCACGCTGCGTTCATCACAAGTCGAGAGTGTTACTTCAATCTTTACATGTAATGAAAATAAATTCATCAACTCCTTCTATGCTTAGCAGCAAGGGCTGCTTTGTGCAGAAGAAGGAACACCAATGATACAATGATGATGATTCTTTTTTCAGCTGATGAGCTGAAAAAATGTCTCAATGCAATGCACTGCTAAATCAGCAAGTGATGACTATATTAAAAATGATGGCACAGCATTCTTTAATAGTTAGTAAAAAACTATGCAGCATTTTCAAAGCTGTGCGTTTTCTTCTTGAATGCCATACAGCTCACAAGAGATATCTCTGGAGCATGAAGCCACATATGACAGCCTGAACTTCTTTATAAATAAATACATAGGACCCGGACTTGTTCTGGCCTTCCAAGACTTTTGTGGCAAGCAATGAGGTGGTTGCATAAATGGAAAGCGTACACGAAGCTGCTCACCTAACCATAAATGCTTTGAAAAAAAAAAAGAAAAAAAGAAAGAAGGAAGCAATTTTAACTGCATACAAATGAAAGAATATGCAAAATTCTGCAAGCAAATCTTTATCACAGTCGTGGCGTGGTGGTGCCTTGCATCGGAATAATAACAATAATAAAAAAATATCTCGCCCACAAGATTTTGCCAGCAAAAATGTATGTTGTTGCTCTGAACAGGTATGAGGGCTTTTTCTACCTCACGAGTACACTCAACAAAGCCAGTACAACTAACCGTCATGAATTAACTGCAAAGTTTAACATTTACTACAACATAACGGGAGGTGCTACATTGCCAATAAAATTGTACCAACAATCTCTTGAAGTCTCTTTCACAAGGCAGGGATCCACCATCTTTTTGACGCCATGCTGTGCTCAGAAAAGCTTGCTGGGAGACCTTCAAATAGCCCCCTTTCACATACTGTGAATTGCCTGTCGTCTAAAACGAGCCCAAGAAGAGAGTGCCGGTTGTAGAAGATAGCTTGCACTCATGTTTGCAGCGTGGACTTGATTACACACATGCAAAAAGAAACAACACTGGAAGAGTGCTCCTCCAGCTTTGACTAGAGCTCGTCCAGTCTACTAGTTCCTTTCCGTGTGGGTACGTATCAAGTCTGGGCTGCACACGAGAGCAAGTTCCAGCAACCAACTACCCTGCCTCACTGCACTGACTGGTTGTACATAATTCACACCATGCTGAATTTGCAGCACCAACGGGGCTTGTTTTGGCCTTACATTTCCAGTAAGAAAATGTTGCATGCAGAAAGCAGCTGCTTTAGAAAAAAAAAAATTTAAACAAAACACACCCCATAAAGGAGAAGAAAAGTAACAATTTCAAAACCACCTAGAGTGGAGGGGGTCACTAACGTCCCAAGCCCCAGCGATCAGTCCGGGCAGTTCATGTCTTCCTCCTCGTCCATCGCCGAGTCGTCGGATGCCTCAGAGGTGTGCCTGTTGTTGTTGCTGTCGTTGAGGCAGGCCAGCTCCTGGCCCAGCAAGTTCTCCTGGTCTTTGACGAGCTTCTGCGACTGCACGGGCACGAGCCTTGAGGAGGAGGGCGAGGCACGAGGCACCATGGCCGGCAGCTCGAACGGCACGCCCCGGCGCCGGTAGAACAGCATGTACGCCGACGCAGTCACAACGCGAGGGTCTGACACGTCGACGACGCGGCTGTCGTCAAACAGCCTCCAACCTGAAAGAGCATGCGAGCTAACTGCAAATGCGATGCTAAAACCAACGCTGTATTGTGGAACAGGTATCATTTTGCAGCGAGGAAATTGTGGTGAGACTTGGTTGGTCTACCTTTGTCCTCTAGCTGCTCACTGTAAGACACGCGCCTGCAATCTGAAGTTTCAATTCAAGCTGTGGGGTTTATTGTCTTGAAACGGTACATAGGCTACGAGAGGTGCTATAGTGATGAGCTTCATATTACTTTTGATCAATTGGGACTCTTAAAGAGGTCTTGAACCACTGCTCGGGCTTGGTGAAAAAACAGTCTGCGGATAGCATACGCTACTGTGAACATCTCAGCCAAATTTTGCTGTTGTACGTGGTGCGTGGAACTCGCAAGTGGAACACGAAGTAAGCTTTCCCTCAAGCGCTCTCTATACAGCAGAAGCCTGCTCCTCATTCTCTTCTGGATGCTTTACTTCGTAATAAAGCGGATTCCCATATGCGGCTGCTATTGGCCAATGGTTGAAGCTTTTTGAAGCTTGTGTTGAGCATGTGCATTTTTGTGGAACACACAGGCACTTTATTAACTATGGTTTAATTTTAGACGCAGAACCCAAGCTGCAACAAATGAGGAAAAGCACTAACTGACAAGCAACACAATGTTTTTAGATAACGACTTTTTTTCTTTAGCGACCTTACTGTTGCCGACTTCGCAGGCTTCAGGAACATGCCTGAATAAACTTGCCCAATGTAAATGTCCTTTAGTGTGCTTCGAGAATCAAGACTTCCAATAGCATGATGGGAGATCGGAGGTCAAGAAGTAAAACTTCTTCGCAAACGAAACTTATTTTTCGTAAAGCTTGACGAAAGATTTGTAAAGTTGTAGAATGAGCCTGAATTCAAAATATTTATGGGAAATTCAGGAGAGTTAGCAGGTTTGCTATTGTATCATGACGTCAATAGTGACTGCGTGCCACCCCTGTGCGATGTGTGCTTGTACAGTGAAAAACGCAAAATTCAAGATCTCTTTAAATTTAAATTGACAATTAGTTCGAACTGCTCTGTTCGTCCCGGCAAAGTCCTATGTATTTGAATAGTGAAAAATTCCAGCGAGTTCAAACTCCAAAAAACGTTTAATGGTCACTTCAAACAAAGGCGAAGGCTTGATTTGTTGCTAGCTGCCGTTGAGGAAAGAGGCACAGGAAGTTGAGACCGAACTGGAGCAAGAAGAGTGGCACATGATCTCTTTTCCCATCCAGTTTAAACGCAAAGAGCTCCTAGCGCGCATGTTAAGTTAATGCACACGCACTCACTTGCCCCCCCCCCCCCCCCCCATCCCTCTCTCCTTCCTAGCATATGCTTGATCACATTACTGCACCTTCAGCTATGCCCCTCTCCTAGGACATGATCGATCATGTCATCTCCAAGATTGGGCACGTGGGAGGGCGACGCTCATCAAGCCACCATCTTTCTCAGCTCACTCGCACGTTTTTCACTCACGTCCACAACAAATGCCACACAAGGCACGTTCTCATCGTACTTGGACTCTATACGGAACCTAGGCTTTGTCCAGCACATGTATTCACCTGCTCATGGATAAAAGATAAAAACTTTTTAAATGCAAGCCCAGTGGTAGTTTTGGTTTTACGCTGTATCGCACAATTGACTAAGCAAAGAGGCTCTCCTTAGCTCGAAATCAGTTTTTTTTGTTTTAGTAAATTTGCGGTCCGCCCTTTTAGTTCAAGTTAACGAGATTCTACTTGTTCCAATCCATTTCCTAAGTGACTGGGACAAATAAAGGATTCATTCATTCATTCACAATGTACACACCTCCAGTGTACCGGAACAGAAACCGCTTCGCAAAGGCAAGTATTACAGTACATAAATTATTTAGGTAGGCCCTGGCGCTTCGCAATATTTTTCCTAGGCTTAAAGGGCTTAAATCTTCATTTAATGGAAAAAAACAATATAACAAGCCAGACATGGCAGTGGAGATCAAGTTTTGAAGTTCCACCAAAGCTGACAAATGTTTAAGGTCTCTTTACGTTCACCCTAAATATGCTGCACTGAAAGATGGGAAACAGTGCTCACCAATCTCGCTCAGGCGTGTGTCCACAGGGTCGACACAGCGTGCGAATGCAGTGTAGTGGCCACCGAGCATGCCGCCATGATGGTTGGTGACAGCAAACAGGTCATATATGGGAGGGGGACCCTCGCTGCTCCCGGGACCACAGTAGTAAGGGCTCATGTTGAGGCCACTAGCAAGAAAAAGAGGGCAGGTGTGGGGAAAAGTAAAGAAAAGTTTAGGGGGAACTCGCCAGAATGTCAAAATGGATTTGACCAGCTGTTAGCAAGAGGGCCTAAACACGTGGATGAGCCAGACTCGTCCTTGGTGCAAATTGCAAAAATATAATAATAATAATAATAACAATAATAATAATAATAATAATAATAATAATGTACTCATCCATGGCACGTAGAGGGATAAAAACAGACATAAGATTGTATAAGGAAACTACTTTTTTGTAACATCTACTACTGTGTATTTTTTAAAATGTATAGTTATTGTATAGTTAAATGTACATTGTATAGTTACTTAGCTTGTCTATGCCTTTCTAGTGAAGCTTGTGATCTTCTTTAGAGTAATTCTCATTGACGTGTAGAGAATCTTGTTTTACAGTTATAACAGATTTTGTTATAGCTATATTGTGTAATCACTCCACTCTGTAATGTATTTTGCCCTTGAGAGTATTTCATATAAATAAATAAATTCCGCACAGCACAATATAATGTTCCTGGGAAGACTGTGCCCATTATTTGACAAGCTATAAAGCGAGATAGTAGTATATCGTGTGGGAGCCTGCCACTAAGGCAGTATGGGTGTTCATAGCTAGCTGGAGAAATCACTAAAGCCTCCCAGATCTCTTTTTTTCTTTTTTCATGCCTGTCTAAATTTATACCCCCTACATACCTGCCAACTTTTAAGATAATCGCAAAATGCCTGCTTTATACATTGTTTACGATTGCCGTATTGACAACAACAATTTGAAGTTTTCTTTTGTACTTCCATCTAATAAGAGCAAAACTGATTAAAAAAAAAATCGAAGTATTTTTGCTGATCCATTTTCCCGATTCTGAGTTTTTAGTTAATCAGACCTACCTGCAGCAGTGACACTGGCTTATTATCGAACCAATGTATCTGGGCAATTGAAATTTCAACTGCCTTATGCATATATTTAAAATAAATTTTATAAACATCTCTATTAAACTACAACACAGATCACTGCTGCTGTGAAACTTACAACGGTGAACATGATGAGTAATAAAACCATTTTTAGAATACTTTTACCAAATGTGAGTACCTTTTGGCGTCGTCTATAGTACAGTCAATGACCGATTATTCAGACACCGATAACTCGGCCATGCTTGACTATTCGGACAGCCTCGCCATACTGCCACTAGCCCCATAAACTTAAAGGGACTCACAACCGACTTCTTAAGGACCTAGTTTTTTATGGCACAACACAAAGCTCACCCTCGGCAGTGTTTACCCCTGCAGCAGTTACTTCCAAAAGCGTGTGGATATTTTGCAAGCTCAATTTTTCTATCTGAGCAGTCTCTGAAAAAGTAGAGTCCCTCCTCCAGCAACGCTGGGAAGTGAGAGCGATGCCGATAGCCTGCCTCGCAAATTGTGAAAGCCGTCCGTTGTCATGCTTTCGCAGGAGTGAGCGCAACTGTTGTTGACAACCTACATTTTGACATTTTCAATCACTTTTGAAAATAAAAAGCTGGCACAATAAGTTTGCGTGGTTATACAAATGTTTCTTATATTTGTACCGCATTGTCCACCAAATGCTTGCATATGTCGTGGCTGGCTAGCCGCCTGTCGTTATTCTGTCGATAGACGAGCCAAGCCAACTCATTTTAAAAAAAGGTGAAGGCAGTGCCACTTTCCTGCTCATTGAAAACGAAAGCTTATCTGCACATTGTAAGTTATAAAAAGTAACAGGAAAAAGTGTACTGCGTTTCAAAATTATAATAAAAGAGACTAGGAACCACATACACTAATACAAGGACACGTGATAGACCTCTTATGCATCTTCAGGTTCTTGCCGCGTGGGGCACCAGAGGTCATTTGCTGCGCCTTTTAGTGAAGAATTAAACATATAAATTCAGGTTTGACGAGAAAAATCTGGCCTGTTTTAACCTATATGATAGGCAATCTTTCCATCAGCAGGATTATCTCGATTCATGTCCTGAGCGGTTATCTGTCTGTTTGATGGGCAAGAACAACCGGTATTTCGGACACCTTACAGCACGTGGTGGAGTAATTTGGACTCTGACAGCTCTTCCATGGACTAATTTTGCTATCGAGTCAAGCTACAGTGATATTTTTGTTTTGAGACGTTGCTGGCACGGTCATCAGCATGGTCGTCGGCCATGCTGCCGGTGCTCTGCTGAGCTGAAAGTGGTGAAGCTTAGTCGATATAGTAGTCGCCGATAACGATTTGGTGCATGCATACACTGTCCTTTCATCTACCTGCAAGAGATAGGATGACAACGGTCGAGATACGTGCCGTGATTTCGCAGCAACGTGTTCTGCTCGATTCTGTGCCACTCTCATCACCTACTGTTCATGGATGGCTGATCCTGTCGATAACTTGGGTGGAGCATCGCTTTGACCACTAAGGAAGCGCGAAACACGTGAAAAAAAAATTGCATAAAAAGTATGGCTAGAAAATGACGGACACGGAATGCCTAGGCCAAAGGCAAGTGTGTGTGCCCGCAGAAATACACATTGACAAACTTGGGCCGTATTCTTGAACAATCACTTTTGAAATATACTTTCATTTTTGCTACATTTCGCGTGACTAACACTAGATGCATCGACAGGCGGCAGCGCTAATGCACAGTGATAAGATAGCATGCTTCGCACTGGGCCAAGAATGCTGTCACTTCTATACGTCCATGTGTAATACACTACAGTCACGAAAAATTGAAGGTATCTCTGAAAGTAACAACTGAGAATATGGCACAGCCTTTTCGGTCACTTGTGAAATAATGCCACTTATTTTCGGGCGAATTCGTTATTCCGGACTCCCAATTAATTCAGAGGTTCTGGCAGTCCCTGTCGACTCCGAATTATCGTTTGACGACTGTATTTTTCGAAATTCCAAGGTTGGCTAGTCTCGGCATGCCCTCGACGATGCGAGACAAGAGCAAGAGAGCACTCACTAGACAGGGAACTCGACCATCTTGTCAATCTTGTCGCGGAAGATGGAACGGGTAAAGGAGAAGCGCTTCAGCTGGATGACGAGCACAACGGGCAACCGCCACAGGGAGAACTCCTTGGTAGCCTGGCGATGCTCACGGCAGCCCGGGCAGTACCACGCCTCCTGCGGGTCCAGCACCTCGGGCTCCGTGAACAGCCGCAGGCACTGGTCTAGTGTGATGCCGTCCTCCTCTGCGAGCAGGACATGGAAACATTCCAGCAACAGGTGTCACTCAGCATCCACGGCAGTCCCGATTATACAACAGAACCTTAATATAACGAACATGGATGTAACAAATTATCAGATACAACGAAGTAAATCTAACATAGTCTCACTCGTGCCAGTGTGCAAGAAATATACGCTTATCATGAATATTGGATATATGAAAGCTATGTTTGTGTCTGATAAGACTTTGTTATAATGAGGTTCGACTGTAGGCAGCTGCTAAATGACTTCTTAAATCGCTTATTAAAAAAGGAAACTTAAAGGCCAACTGTAAGAAATTTTACATTGTCTAATTTGAGCATAAGTGACTCGTGTTTACTACTGAAGCAATGTCGGCGAAGCTGCAGGGCTGGTGACTGTCTAATTTTCTTAGCAGACTTACAAACAGCACCTATGCAGACGACATGTGGACGTGGCGATTAGCGGATACAACAGGTTTGTTTGATTCACCTGCACCACTGTGAACCAGTTCACGGCGATTCACGAGAAGTTCAGAAATTGTGCAGCTCGATTTCTTCGGGGCAGGAATACTGCGACACTCAAAACGAATGTCAAGGGTGCAGGCGTTTTGTTTCTTTCCGTCTAATGTGCACGCAGTGCATAAGTTTGAGAAGTCCTCAAGTGCTGGTATGATCGACTTCAGAGGCGTAAATACACATACGCTTGCGTACACAGCAGACACACATAAGTGGGGTTTTAACGGCACTTGCGCATGTGTGCTGTGTCGTCTGCTGCATTGCTGTTTTGCACCTGTACGTCTGTACCAAGTCAGTACTGACAGTAGAGAGGGTGCAGCAAAATCGTGAACCAGCCCTGCACCTTTTAAAACAAACAGCGAGGTTCAGAGGGTGCCATTGCTGCACCTCTGAAACGAATGGCAGAGCGCAGCACCTTGTGAACTGGTTCAGGTGGTGCAGGCAACTCGAATGTACCTAACCCAACTTCCATCACGTCGCCTCCGAGATTTACCGGTGCACCAGAGGCAGAACCTAATCTCAGAGGTCATGCAAAGTGGCCGCAAATTTTATGTAGTCTTCTTTTTTTTCTTTGCAATTTCAACATGAAAATCGTTGACATTTTTCTAGCCTTTCGCGATGCATCCACTCGTATTTCAAACAAAAAGTTTTGCACATGGCAGTTTTGTATTTACTGTCTGAATCTAGCCTTTTTGCACAGTTTCAAATTTTGTTTCAATTGGCCTTTAAGACCAAACACTATTGCAGGAGCAGCTAGCTAAATGCGTGGTAGCATAAATAGTTCTGCTCGGTATCCACAAAACCAAATTTGACGAGGTTTGTTGAAATTAAAAAAAGAAAAATAGTAACACCTGCCAGCAGATGGGAGCAGGTTTTTTATTTAACCCCTTAACTGCCGACAAACAGGTAACTTGTCATCACAACGAGCGTCCTCTGATGCCGATGACGCGTTAACTCCCCATGGACTTTCTGCACTTTTTGCACATGTGTGATTGTGCTGTTTCTTGTAGTTTTGATAAATAAATATCAGACAATGACCTTTGCTATATTTTTTTCAACAAGACCAGTAAATATGCAGTAGACGTTTCCGGTAGCGCAATATTTTTGAAAAAACTGGCACAAAATATGCAGGTCTATGAAAAATTCTGCACTTTTAAAATATTTTGAAAATTTGTCATGGCAGTTAAGGGGTTAAAGCCATCAAATTATAAAGGGTGTTAAAAGCCAAATATTTTTTTCAAAAGCTGCAGCATCAAGTTTACAACTCGGAAATAAAAAAAGAAAGAAACCAATTTCTATAAACTGCACATATTCGAGACACCTAAAGCAAACAAAATGGATGTATCATACACTGCTCACAATATACCACTACATTGCAAGTAGGACTTTTGTAAAACCCTTGTAACAATTTTCGATAATTCGTAAACCCGTACAGTCGAACCTCGGTATAGCGAACGTGGGCCTAATGAATTATACAATATAACGAAGTAAATACAACCATTTTTCTTGCCGACATCAGCCAGTAACAAATATATGCCTCTAATGAATATATATAACGAATATAATTTATAACGAACATATTTTTGTGTCTGATATGACATCGTTATGATGACGCTTATTGTCCTTCACTTCTGCCTACTTAAGATGCGCTAATAGATGCAGTTAACAGAATTGAGATATATGTTCTTGGTGCAGTGTAACGGATATTCCAAACTTCATGCCTGAATAATTTCTTTGAAACGTAGCAACTTCCAGCAGTCCTTGTTTTAAAAAGTACGAGGTCCTAAATAAAGATGTTACTTCCCACAGTGGCTGAGATTCTATCTTTTTCTCTCAAATGCAACAAATTTAATTCAAATTGTTCAAGCAGTTGTCTCATGAGAGTATTTCTACATTTTACAGGTATGTGGACAGGGAAATCAGAGATCAGCTTGAGTGAAAGCTTCCTCATATTGTCTACAGCTAGAGCACAACAATAGTACAACAACAGGAGAGAAGTGACGAAGCGCTGTGTTTACATCACTTCTATCCATTCAACATGCTGTCCTTGTGCTCCACTGCACATAACAAATTAGTTATTAGCCCTAAACTTAGCCCTTATACCACAAACATACGAATGAAACCAGTTCACATTAAACAAAGACCTCTGTCTTTCACATGTAGCAGCCCACTGGCACTGCTTTAACATCTGACAAACTGTGCAGTGCAGAGTGATTGGTATGGTGTTTAACTGAACAGTTATACATGTAATGTAGGAAAACGAACGCAGGCTCACCATAAACGGACATGTCGCGGTCGTCGTTGGACATTGAGTACTCCTGTAAAATTGCAAAAGTTAAAAGATTGAGCACATTGTTGCAGCAGGATTAGCTTCCAAAAGTTGTTGGCTTCAGCACTTGCAGATGTATGTTATACAAAGGTCCCCAAAATATACACACAGTTAAGCCTCAATATAATGAAGTATTTATCTCTCTATAACCCCTTGTCCATAGAACACCAGTGCATATTGAACCTCAATATAGCAAAGTGTTTATGCACTATTTCGATACAACAAAATTTCATTGCCGCCACAAAGAAATACTGAGGCAATAAATGGAAAGTTCCACAGCCACAGATCGTCAAATGATTTAATTACATGCGGCTGCTTGAGAAAGCAGCTCTCAATTAGCACACTGCACCACCAAGGCGAAGTGGCGTCATGTACCGCACACAGTTCAAGTGCGATAATATCTTATGGCAACCCTTGAAGTGAATGCTTTAGGTGTGAGTGAAAGCGTGCGAGGGCGAGCTGAGAACGATGGCAGCTTGAGGAGCGCCATCTTCCCGCGCAAGCAAGGGGAAAAGGGAGGGGTCGGGGGGAGCAAGCTCGCAGTAACGTGATCAAGTGTGCGCATGGGGCCACTCTCAAATTCAACAACGATTGTTTTTCTCATTCCGATTAGCTTCTTTCGACTGCCGAATTAGTTCAGAAAATTTTGCAGCCACTTCCGTGTAAGAAAAAAAAACTCGATCGGCAACGGCAAGTGAACTTATTTGCATGAAAGATCAAATTTCAATGAAATGAAATTTCTATATAACGAAGAAAACCGCAGTTTTTACGGACTTCGTTATATCAAGATTTAATGGTGCAGCCAATAGCCTTGAAAGCAGAGCAAAGTGCAGTCTGAAATGGCTGGAAACTCATCCACTCACAGCTACCACCTCACTAAGTTTTCACTACTTCGTTTGTCCTCTGAACAAACAAGCTGAAAGCTAAATCAAGTGTAAAGAAATTTCCAAAGCACATCAGTCATGAGACTTCACTCGCAGAGGCTACAGTACCAGTCAATAACCTTCAGGCATAGATTCCATTCTGTACGTACATTTCACATTGCTGCACTAGAACTGTCAGTAAGCTTTCAATGTATTCAAAAGTATCTGACAAGAAAATAATTGGCTTATAATCAAAGCATACTCAGAGTGGTCCATTGATTGGTAAAAAATGCAGCTCCAGGTCTTCCAGACAATTGCTTACCACTTCCTTAGACTCGACAAGGACATAGTTCCCTTGACGCTGGTCGTTCTTCCAGTCCATCGCCAAACGGATCACTCCACTGAAGTCCAAAGGCTCATTCCCTAACCAGAGATCAGGTAGGAAAAAAAAATATAGAAAGTTCATTGGCATGGCCCGAAAACTGCGGCAAAACAGCGGCAGAACAGAAACTTTGCATTAGCTCTAAGCCTTTGCAACAGTTTCACAAGAGAAAATTGCCTATGCAGCACTAATTCACAGCATGTTACTCCTCCGTTTAAAACTGTAAAGAAACCCTAGAGAGAAACATTATTTGAGCTGTGGTAGTAAACTACCCTCTATGATACAAAATACACCACTCCTACTTTCAGAACAGACTTAATAAGTCAGAAAAGACAAAGAAATCCATCCAGTGGCGATTTGGCGGTAAATGTTTGCATTACACCGTACCCCTTTAGCTTCGCAGATCATTTTAGCTCACTTGACACATGTCCTGCCTCTTCGAGGAGCTGAGTGCAACTGACACTGGTCTGGAGCAGACTGAGGTGACGATGCTTCAGTTCCACCACCCTTTCCCTCTCTGGTAGGCCCATTCGCAGCTGCGCTGCTTTCTCTCCCTTCTTCCCAGCTCCAACTGGCTTCTAAACTGCCCACGCTCTTCTAAGCTAGCAGGAGAGTTGCAAGCTTTCATCTCCTCTCTACCGCTACCTTGTGACCGGCTTCACACACAGTAAACTTTTGTCTACTTTGACAGGCCTGATGCTAACGCATCAAAACAAAAGACTGGTGGTAATGCAGCCTTGCACTTCTTGCACCAGCTTGCCATGACATCAGTAATTTTGATGGCGTCTGTACGGGCCTAGTTACATTCTTATTGGTAAATATGGACTACACTGAATTCAAAAAGAGTTGAAGGCTAAACTTGACAAGTTTCATGATGTTTTGCTGCACCACAGTTGCCAAACTACAAAAAAAAAACATACTTTGAAATTTGTGACATCAGACTGACATATGCCAATTCCGGGATTTTGGCGCCAAATTCAAGAAATAGAAATTTAAGACTTTCATTCAATTTCTCTTCTAATAACAAGCCTATTGCCACCAAATCTACAAAAAAAATAGAGCTTTTAAATTTTACTTTACCAGTCTACACTGACTTGGGTGTTTCTCTGCAGTGTCCCTTTAACATGTGGCAGCGTGACCACAACCTCCTGCGCTAGTGATGACGACAACAGCTCACAAGCATGTATTGAGAGATAAATAACATGCTAGCATGCCTGGAACGAGCGACTGCATCTAACCACTGCTCAGAAGAACCTTTGGCACCATGGCTGGCCGGCACCAATAAATCGCCTCCACAAACCCTCCCTTTTGCTCTTTCGTCACGGCAGTTTTTGTAATCTTTTCTTCACCTTGCTGCCTTTCCCGAACCAAAGAATGAAGTGCCAAAGTATAACTTGCCTTTACGAGTAAAATTTTGCGTGATTATACATGCTGGAGGCATAAATGACACAAGAGGCTTTAGGAACCAGTGCGAACATCACGTGCCAACTTGCTACCACAAGTAAAAAAAAAAGTATCTCAGGCAAAAGGAAGTTAGGGTCACCTCCGTTTGTTTCAGTTACAGTAAAGGCACTGGAAACCTCGCAATGCTCACCTTCATCTTCAAGGACAAAGTCAGTCTTACTGGCGATGTTTTCGGTGTTCACACTGGTCACCGTGAACATGGCTCCACTGCTGTCTCCGGCACCTTGGCTCACGGCGTCGGCCTGGGTTGTCCAAGTTACGGCTACTTTTAATATAGCTCAGGTCACAAGACTATGCTAGCAAACTTCGAAATATCACACAAAATGCCTCCAAGGTTTGACAACACAAAAAGCCAGCTTTTGCCACAAGCCAGAAGAAATAAACAATACACGAAACAATGAAGACTACCAGAAGAACTTATCCTTGGCCAAGCTGGTGTTTAGGGTTAGTCGGTGTTTAGAGGAAAAATGAGCATTTAGCACTTTCTGGTTCAATGATCCCCATAGGAATTGCCATGCTTCACAAGGAACATCAGGCACACATAAAACCACAAGCGAGAACTAATGTAACCAGCCACAGTTCCAGCATTTCTAGTTACATAATTAGACAGCTTTAGTATAGCGTTCCGGGTTTTTAAGTAGAAGCAATCGAAAAGGCTATGGCTGCGCTATATGCATGTCCTCAAGGAGACCTAATTAAAAATTTAATTCTAGGGATTCGTGTGCCAAAACCACGATATAATTATGAGGCACACCGTAGTGGGGGACTCCGGATTAATTTTGACCACCTGGGGTTTCTTAATGTGCATCCAAAGTATAGTACACGCGTCTTTTTGCATTTCACCCCTATCAAAGTGCAGCCGCCGCAGCTGGGATTAGATCCCGCAATCTCGTGCTTAGAAGCGCAACACCAAAGCCACTAAGAAACTACGGTGGGTGAAGAGCCATTTAGTAGAGCATTCCGCATGGTAAATGTATGGCCAATGCCAAATGCCTTGACAACGGCTGATATATAGAAATCAAAGCACTTTTGCAGCAATGGTGGCATCTTTTGTTAGGTCTGAGAGCATCAGAACAGATGGCTCAACTCAATAATGATGACAAAATGGTGCCAATACTTTGTCCTCAATGAGAGACTAAACAAAGTGAAGGCTAATTTTACCACCCATGTTTTGCTGTCGTGACAAAAAGCAAGTAACTAGGCTGTTTGGGTCAAAGCAGGCAATCTTGGCCCACTATGCTGTTATACTAGCCAGGCAAAACACGTAATCCTAAATCCAAAAGACAGTTCGTGCATAGACTGCAAAGCTGATCATGGCATTCTGCGCACATGCATTTTGGACCCGATATTTTATATAGCATACATGAGGACTTTGTGTACACTACACAAAAACTCTACTTATGTATATAGTGCCGCAGATCATCACTGGTTCTCCCTGAAGTTTCACAAATGTCTGCATGCCTAATGACACATCTTGGTTGCTCGGCAAGGGTAGAATACAGGCAAGTGATATTCAAGCCGAGCACTCACGTGAATCTCAACTTCCTGGTTAGTGTCAGCCACCTCATTGTTGCAAGCAGCTGCAGCCGTGGCTGCATCCAATGTGCGCTTGCTAGACTCCACGGGTGGTTGGAAGACATTCACAGAATGCCTGAACAAAAAGAGTAAAACAAACAAAAGAAAATAATAATTGGTCAATATAGGCTGCACAGAGTAGCAAAACTGCAGTATGCATGTAACAGTGCTCACGGAATGAAATGTGACAGAGAAATTTTGAAGTACAGCATCCAATGCAGTTACTTGAAACTGCAGCGTCATATTGCTATGCATTTGGTCTACAAGGGTGGCATGGACTACTGATCCAAGCACAAGAGCGAAAACTACTCCGATGTAACACAAATTGGAGATGAGGGAAACAAAAGGATGCATAATGGTTAGGCCTAATCTAAGATGTTTCATTCCACGAGCATAGTACTTGCATTGTTGTTCTAACTTCACAAAATGATTTTACGGTTGCAGCCACTCTTTCTTAATTCAAGTTTCACAGCAATGTCGCATCTTTGGATCCACATTGTTTACACTGAGCAAGGTTGTCTGCTGGTTAGTCCAGACTTCTTGTCGACGACAGCCACTGAAACCAGCTCAAGACTGTACAGAAGCTCACTGCTTTGTTGACTAGCTGCACTTATGATGGTTAGCTTTTATTACTTCTAAAAAAAAAAAAAAACCAAGCAAGAAACAAATTTTATTTTTATAGTGGGGTTTAATGTCCGAAAGCAACACTGAGGCTTGAGCGATGCCATAGTGGGCGGGGGAGCCAGATTAATTTCAACCACCCGGGGTTCTTTAACGTGTACGTAAGTCTGGGTGCATAGGTGTTCTTGCATTCTGCCCCCTTCAAAATGCCGCCCAAGTGGCTGGGACTGAACATACGACCTCATGTTTAGCAGAAGAATGCCACAGTCACTGAGCCACTATGACAGGTCAAGGAAACAAGGATGCCAAGCGTTCTACTGAATGAAGATGTTAAAAAAAAATTCTCTGTAATGAAAGAAACCAAAATAGCAGTATGCTGGAAATCCGCCTTAAAACTGCTAGAACAAAAAAAAGAAAAAAGAGTAAAGGTCAGCGCATTGCACAGCTACTCTGACAAATTCGAGAAATAAAATTTGCAGATTAGCTGCATAGCATGATGTTATGGGGGTGTGGCGTGGCTCCTATCACATTCAGTGCAAGTGAAAAAGAAAACTTCACCAAACCCCGCTGACACGAATCACCTCGGAAGGCAAGATTAAGACACGTGGCCAAGTTTTCAAATGTTGCTGGGCAATGACCATTGACAAATGCGGCCAAACAGGAAAGTAAAACGTGTTGCCCGTAACTCTTTTTCTAGCACTATGTATCTCAGTGCTCTTCGTTCACAAACACGCTGGTTGTGAAAACACACGAAAATTTGGTAAAAACGTACCTCGAATGAGCCTCCATGAGCCGGCAGAGGTTTTGGTATGTTGCCTGGGATGCAGGCATGCTCAGCACGAAAGGCAGGCCTACCAGCTCTGGGTAGAACTTGCAGGCACTCTTGTGCTGTTGCCAGTGGTTGGTCTGGCACGTCCTGCACACCGGTAGATTAAGACGTTCG
This sequence comes from Dermacentor andersoni, assembly GCF_023375885.2. Taxonomy (NCBI): domain Eukaryota; kingdom Metazoa; phylum Arthropoda; class Arachnida; order Ixodida; family Ixodidae; genus Dermacentor; species Dermacentor andersoni. The sequence goes on from NC_092822.1 coordinate 24,102,057, forward strand.
CTGCACTTCTCCTAAATTGCCGAGAGGTTGTTTAGCAGAAAACAAAATTAGGCGGAAAATGTCCCTGTTGTCCGTCCATGTAAGTAAAGCTTCCTTAGTTTTGCAGAACGGGGCATTGAAAGAAAACGCCTGGTGTGTACAATGTACAAGTCTCCTCAGTACGTATTTACAGATTAGAGCCTGCTCATGGTTTAAGGTCATTCCTTCTGGTTCCGCAACCGTCTGGATCTTACGAGGGGGCGCCATTCACAACAAAGAGAAAAGGTATTCTGCAGTCTGATGAAGTCGACTGCCTCTTTCGGATTGGTCAGTAGTTCAGAGTACCTTCAACCAGTCATTTGCAAAGTCAGCTGGTCTTGCTACTGCAAAAAGAAGACATGCCGACGATTTCCGCGCATTTAAATTACTTGCTACTTTGTGCATGTATCATAAATCACATGAGTGAACTAAGACAACACGTAGCACACAACCTTTAATCGAAAACCGCAGTCGACCGCCACTGGTTACGTATTCATGAATGTTAAGGGTGCGGATAGGGTGCAGGATGTGTGGTCGGAATTAAGCAGCGTGTAAGCCAATACAAGATCAGCATGTCAGACCTCAGTGTGCAGCTGTGCAGTCTATAAGGGCTAGAAGGAGAAACGGACAACAATGTGCGAGACTGATGCTAGGAAAGCCTCGCTCTAAAACGAAGGCACAGGGAGGCAACACGATTGACAAATGTTTGTTCTAAAGGCCGACTACGTTTCTATAGTAACCCTTTAAAACAGAGCCGATATGAAAAGGCAGCACAATAAATTAAAAGTAGAAGCACCACTTCATCACTATCACTGTATTGCTAAGGTTGAAATAACACAGTTTACCATGAGAAACAGGGCGATCGGCTGTGTACAGGCAAACGAACACGACATCAGGCTTCTTCAGCTCTAGATCTGGGAGATGTCAGTGAGAAGCTCATCAACCTTCATGATGAAGATCAAAGGAGCGTCCAAAAGTGCTGCTCCTAGTTCCTGAAGCAAATGGGAGTACAGCTGCGAATGTAGACGCCAAATGCTTTGTCGGCACTTCAGGGGCTGAATGTTGTCAACCGAGAAGTTCAAGGAAGTACAAAGAGACAGGCTGATATAATGGCAATGCCACTTCATTTCTTTGAATGCTCCCGTCTTGTGCACGAGTCTGAAATTCGGCATTTACAAATGGCTGCCAGTACATTTGATCGGGAAAGTGTAGGCTTCAGGCACGGGGTGGCAACTTACAGAAATATTACCAGCGCATGCTCTTTAGCCCACCTCGTGGAATGTGTTTTGAAAACTGTCTCCTCATTTGAAGCACCGAGTCCGGGTGCGCTTTTCCACAAATGTCTTCAACTAAGACGTAGCTTCTGAACAAGGTGGCGCTGGACATGCTTACGGCGATTCTTACACAAGACTGTGGCTGTAAGGAGTGATACAACTATTACTTTGTAACAAGTCAAGCTTCGACTTGCCCTCCAAGCTCTAGATAAAGAAAAAAATCCTTCTCATGAGTACTCATGACGTGGCGGAATTTATGAACCATAAATCATGTGCATTGTCTTTCTTGATTTTAGAGTTATAATATTTTTTAATGATGGCAACTAATTTGGCACAAAAATACACAAATTCGCTGCTTTTGAGTACCGCTCTCGCTCCTTCTCCTTGGTACCCAATGTCAACTATGCTGGAGATGTGATTTGGGCACTAGCTATATGTGTAGTGTCCAATGATGACAAGCTTCCAGTGCTCGCAGAAAAGCTTCCGGCACTCACAGTACGGCAAATAATGGCCTTCAAGATTGGAAGGTGGTACCCAAGTCTGGGGGATGAGATTTGGAAATCACTTATTGCAATTTTGGTTTCATACTCGATTCTAACTAGCATGCCATACATTGGTTTACTCAGAAGAAGTGTGCGCTTTAGAATCAAGTAAATACGTTAAGATGAACATTTCATCTCAATGTCTGCTCCTCCTAGTCAGACCCCCTCCGAAGTTTCTGCGGAGAAAAGTTAGACAACTACGTGCCCTACTCCTCACCGATTACAGTAGCCCACACGGAAGCACCGGGTGCAACGCTTCAGTTTGTCCTCTTCGGCCACGCACTCCTTGCCACAGGATGAGCAGGTGTTCGCCAGGGGAGGCATCAGCGCCCTCTGCACAGAGAAGACAAAGGCATTGTTGCAGCTTGTCCAAGCTAGCAAGGCATGCTGACAACCAGGACATAACGGCAGCGTGCATCTAAGGTAAAATATTAGCAAATGCTTCTTGTTTCTCCCAAGTCAAGACACTGGTCAGGAGCGGGAACCAGACATACTTTGCAAGCTTCTAGAAGCATCTTTTTTTATTGTTACTACAAGTACCTTACTGGGCACCAGTTGTTTGAGTACTGGAGTATTGCATGAGGGGCCTACAGTGTGCAAGTACATGCAGAAGCCTTAGAAGCATATAGAAACAACAAAGCAACACCGTGATTGGGCTAGAACATAACAATACAGTAAAGCTTTGTTTTAAGCATATATTTGTAACGCACAGACATCGGCGAGAAACATTCTAACTTTACTTTGTTATATGTATGATAATTCATTACATCCGAGTTCATTATATCTAGCTCTGACTGTAGTACTAGTACTACAAAAATTAGTAAACAGTGCTGATTAATTAACCCTTTCGCTGTCGGACGTTTCTGGCCGTGACGCACCCCCAGTGTCGGCTTGGTTTCAGGGAACGAGCATAACAGGGAATGAACATAGCAATTTATTTTTGATTATGATTGGTATACAAATAACATAGTCAATGCAATATGCACATTTCAGTGTTCTGCAGCTGTTGTTAGTAAACATCATCATCATCTTCAGCCTGACTATAAAATCTGTTCAACATCCGAATCTGACGATGCGGAACCCTCTTCGTCTCAAGCGACTTTGTCCGAGTCCGAATCCGAGCTCGGCTCGTATTCTGAATCGGAATTCAGCCACCGCTCCCATGAGCAGACGAAGGTCCCGCGCACCGAGCCATCCGAAAGTAACCGCGCGCAGGGAGGATGCGCTTTCAGTCGCCCGCGCAACGGAGAGAAATGGGACGTTGCGTGATCAAGAAGACAGAGGGAGATGAAAAAAGGCTAAACAAAGTTCGAAGGGCTTTACGTTTACTGCTGCAAGTCGGAAGCGAGGGTGCGGCGAGAGAGCGAAAGCAGCAATCGAGTCACCCTTTTTGGAGAGGCAACGGCACGTGCGCCTGAACTTGACGCGCCGTAGCAGGCACACCAACAGAAGAAAAATAAAAACCTTCAAACCAGCGGAGATTACAGAACAACCCTTGAACCCATAACCGCACGCGCGCGACGCATGATCCAGCGAACGCGGAGCCACCGCGCCACTCAGCAAAGAGAAAGTGGGGAGTGGCAGTCGCACCGTACTCTTCAATACATGGGTTAACACAGGTCGGAGCGAATATACGAACTTGTAGAAAGAGTCAACAGATGGCGTGGCCAATCCAGGAGCGCCTGTTTTTGCGCTCAGGCGCGAAATTTTGAACGCACGATAGAGAACGTACCGGTACGTCAGTGACACCGTGGGGGGGAAGCGCGATGACGTACCGGTACGTCAGTGACAGCGAAAGGGTTAATCATTGGCCAATGGGGTTTAACAGCATAAAGCAACACTTAGGCTACAAGAGACACCGAAGTGGCGAAGCTCCAGATGAGCACCTAAATTTAAGTCCACTAAATGTTTTTGCATTCCACTCCCATCAAAATGAATGGGAAAGAATAAGCAAAACCAAATCTTTTTGATGTGGGAAGCCTCACTTGCTGCCCTAAGAAAAAATAATACTTGCCTGCACAACAGCCACCTCCACCACTCGCTCCCGCACAGCTTCCTTGTCCAGAACCTCGAACCTGGTGAAGAGGTGCAACAACAGAACAATCTAAGAACACTCTGCAGTGTTTTGTATGTTACATGGCACGCCAAGATTTCTAAACAGCACAGATGCCACAATCGGCCCTCGCCAAACCTAACCAAGTGCTTGGAGAAAAGTGTCCAGCACTCAAGTTCCATGTCAGTCTGTGTCACTGATGTACCACAAATGACTCCAACGTGTGCTACAGTTACATGGATGGAGCTACAGCTTTTGTGACACGTTAACCATATAACCAGCACGTGTTTAATTTAGGTAAGAAATGTTTGTAGTCGGAGTCAGTGGCAATTCACAAGTGCGGAGATAGTTGGCTCTTGTTACAGCGGGCCCTGATAATCCGGGAAAAAACGTCCGTTTTATTCGTGGTCTGTAATATCTGAAACGCCTCATTTCCAAAACTTTCGTCGCGATGTATAACAAATATGTTGCAAAGAGTGAGTGACAAACGTCCAAAGTTAAAAAAAAAAAGACAAGAAAAAAAAAAAGAGAACAGCAAGTCGCAGTTTCGCCGGAAAGGCGAAGCATCGATTGCGATAGGAAATGAAGATAAGCGCGGGAGCAGCAGCGAGCGAATTGACCTTCGCGCTGTCTCTCGCTTCAACGCAAACTAAACATCGAAAGCACAGCGCATATGAAGCTACAGGCACTGGGCGCACTTTGTCCACATCGCAGATCACTTTCAAGATACAGCGGCCGCGCCGTAAGCAGCAACCGCCAGAGTAGAACCACTCTGTCTCTGGCAACAGCAGTTATTTGTTTGATCTGTTGCTTCAATAGATGAATTAAAGTTGAGAGAAATAATAAAACTTGCAAACCGAATGTCGCGCGTCTGTTTTTTTTTTTTTTTTTTTTTTTGTACCATATCAAGAGAGATGTACTTCAGTTTCGTCTGCTTGTTCCCATGTCGTGCAGTTCTGCACAAAAAGGGTGAAACTATGCCATTTTCTAGCGTGTTCCAGTGCGTGATCATGCTCTGCAATCCGCTTGCGTCTGCCTCAGCGTTCGTGCGGCACTGAGTGATACTGCAGCGAAATTTTGTGTAAGTTGCATTGCAAATGGGAAACAACATAATAACTTATTTATCCCGGTATTCATTATACTCGCCCAACAGTTGAAAATCAAGATGGGTGTGCACTTCATTTCACTTACAAGCAAGACTTTCAGACACTTACGCAAAGATTTGGTCTTTCGGGGTCACACCAATGAGGCTTTCTTCCCTGCCGTACACTTTGTAAATTCTCCGGTTGTAGACCTCCAGTAAGCGTAGCTGAAACCACCATTGAAATAATGCAGTCGAGTTCCAGTTGCACGTAATGGATTTGCGTTCACAATAAAGAAGGAAAAAAAAAAGTATTTCACCTTTGCATGTCTTCGTTCTAGCCTACAGCCACTTCTAATGCCACCCACCTATCTAGCCATGATAGTGTTAACCTGCACGACAACGGCAACAGACCTTCTATTTCCCAATTACTTTTACATGTCAATTAAGAAACAGTTATTTCACCCTATGCTTTCCTTGGCTGCATTGTCCATTGGCTTCACAAAATTTTCAGAAATGTTTCAATTCAAGCAAATTGAAGCATTTACTTTAGCTTTCATTTCTACTGGGTGGTGCTATATGCTCTCAATTTCAGCAAAGTTTCACTCCAATCATGTGGGGCTCAGGCTACGTTCAAGCTTCAAACGGCTATCTTACAATGCCATCAGCGAAATGAAACAAATGATCTGCCAGCAGCCGAGACCTTTGAAACAGAACGACACTGCAGCAGCCACTGACCCAAAGGCTCGCACAGGAGCAACACTGGTCAATGTAGGCCTACTATGTCCAACAACCATCACCGGCACAAGGGAACATTTGTTAGCTATACAAGCATAGACGAATAAAGGATGAATGAGAACATTAAAAAAAATAATGTAGAACATCCTTGCAAATATTAACCGGAGAACACAATCTTGCACTGCTACTTATCTGAAGGCCAAAGATAGCATTGGCCTCACACTAAGTGCACAAACCAAAATCATGCCAACATTACACAAACTGGCAAGAGCAGAGAAAGAAGAATGCATTCTAGTTAGCTCCAAGTTATTGGTACTTTATCTGTCCAGGACAGTACAACAATAGGCAGCAAAGCTTGTCATGGACATACATTTTTTGGGGAAACTTTTGTCTTCTTGAAGATCTCCTCTTTGAGGTCTTGGATTTTGGCGTCCTGGTTGAGCCTTACCCGAAGCTGTAAATAAGGAAGCAGTTAGGCCTGTCGAGCAGGGAAGTGCACTCTGCAGGCTACAAGGTGACCACCAACCTTGACCGGAACGGACTGCGGGTCGAGGGCAAAAAAGTGCACCACAAATACCCGCTGTCTCTTTGGCAGCGGCACCGTCAGGTAAAGGAAAGGATCGAAGCTAATGGACACCTGCGAACAAAGCGGAGCATTTTTGCCGAGATCAAATCACGATGTTCAACATCCCAAAACTGCACAGAAGGTCATAAGGGATGTCAGAGTGGAGGGTTCCCAACAAATTTAAAAATATCCGGGTTTTATTTAATGGATACCTAAATCTAAGCATCCAAACGGTTTTACACTTTACCCCCATCGACGTGCAGCCACCGAAACTGGGAATACCCAGTGTCGAAACAGCGCAATCGGCGCAGAATTCCCACTCCCGCATGTTGTGCATCCTGTGCGAAATTTAGCATGATGCACAAGAAGAAATTGCAGAAAGTGTTCAAAATGCTATCCCTGTGTCTGTGAAGAATAATTCTTTGTCAAACATACGTAATCTAAGCCTTGTGATTTACCACAGTTTCTTGAAGGTATGTGGGTTTCCTGAAGGTATCCATTTGTGCTAATCCAATACAAAGGAACAAAATGTATAAGCTATAATAGTAAAAAAAATTAAAGCATAGCCCTTAGGAGCTAAGCAGGTGACAGCAGTGGACTCAAACATAAGCAATATGACCAGTCTGGAAGTTTTGCGCGAGTCACAATCACATAAAAGCAATATGGTGAGAAAGAATACATGTTTTTAAAAGCCTGTCCATCGTACAAAAGTGCTGCAAATCAGCACGCACACATACATGTGTTACATATGATTGCTAATAAACGAATTGCGAGATTCCTGAAAGTTGTCCAAGAGAGTTGCACCCCGCATACCTTGTTACATTTCGGACAGATGACGGTGGACTTGTACTGGCCCTGAAAGAGATCCACCACAATGGAGTCGTTGCGGAGTTTGTAGTTGCTCCAAGATTCGTCAGCAACCACCTGGAGAAAAAAAAAAAACAGGATCCGGACAACAAATGAGATTGTGCGGTGGTTGTAGGTTTTGTAGTTACAGAGTCTTTTCGAGGGTGCTTAGGAGAACTTCAAGGGTAGGGTGCTCTCTTTCATAACACCCAAGGGCTTACAGTGCTTTATATGAATTGAAACAGCAAGAGCCTATAAATATATATTTTAAATAAAGGCTTAGTTGCAGCTCCTACTGTGAAGCAGCTCGGCGCTGGTAGAGCAGGAAAAGTTACTCACGCTGTCTGGTCGGCCATTTGACTCCACCCTCTCCACGTAAGGCTTGTTGTGAATGCGGTTGAGGTCCTAGATGCAGAAACAGAAAGTCCCGTTATCAATTTTTTTCAACAGCACATGCAGTCAGCCATGAAGGTTTACGAGAAGTGGGCTCAACGATGTGCGACTTCCTGCTCTGTCAAGTCAAATAAAATCTTTATTAATCATAAGTTATTACAAAAAGATTATATACAAGCAGGAACCCAGAACTCCTGTCAGAGTTGTCCAATGAGTCCATAGATATTAAGAAACAGGCATCAGAATATTGCGAACGACCACACAGAGAAGGTGCACAAATGAAATGGTTATTTAAAACAGAACATAATAAGACGTACATGTCATAGAAAATGGAGAAAAAGTAATAAATACTACAGCTCTAAATCACTAGTAAGCTGCAAGAAAAATGTGCAAAGCAATCAAGAAAACTTAAATCAGAAGTTAGTTTCAACAGAAAATATACATGGACACAAATTTTTCTAGCATTATTGTAATTGATGTTCAAATGTAAAAAGTTAGTTTGAATGTGTAAAACGATGTTACTGAACTGATGCTGTTTGGTAAACTTTCCAGGCATGAGGTTTCTAATTTATCGGATAATCATGCAGGTCAAGAAAAACGAACTAAAGATTATCAAATTCGAGCCTATTTAGTTTTTCTCATTCTTTCTTTTTCTTCTTTCGCAATTTGTATGTCCCATAAATTTTAAATCAAACGGTAAACTGATTGAGCACAGGCTAGCTCAACTTGTTTCTAATTCGAAGACATTTTTAGTCTATATCCAGTTGCTTATCAACGATTTGGCCATGCTTACTTATATGTGGACAGTTTTGTCCGACTGCCACTCTTCCCACAGACGTAGTAATGTGTAAGGACAACATAAATTTCGGACACCTTACAGTGTGCCATTCCATGACGTAATGCGTAAGGACAACAGAAATTTCGAGCAGCTTACAGTGTGCCATTACATACTTCTGACTTTGCCAGCACAATCACTTGCTGTTTCAGCAACCAAGATAAGTGCTACTTTTTTATGTCATCAGCACACTTCCTCGAAAATGAAAATAGTGTAGTCATTTCAGTATTCGTAGACCATGCTCAAACCATGGGACAAGCCAAGCTAAGCCGTCAAGTTGTCAAGACTGCATTTGCAAATTTGTACGTCTGTCTTGCATTTTGCATGTCCAGCATTTGCACCTCTACGTGTTAAATATTAACAGTCTCAAGCAACTTTGCTGTCTGCTGTTACAAATTCTTGATACTTAGAACCAGCAAGCTGCTTCGAATGGTGCCAACTCCATCCTTGATGTCGGCATTAATGAGGGGACTGGTGGAGGACAATGACAGTTGTGAAAAAAATCCCCGATTGTTTGGCTAGTAAAACGTGGTCAACCTTCGTTGCAAGCTTCTATAGGATGAAGATTTAGTGCAAGCACTGATTGTAGTTTTGACCAGTTATAGTGAAAGCATGGCAATAGTTGACATAGACTGACCAGGTCATATGCATGCGCATAGAGAAACTCATTGACAAGCTCTCATTGCCACTTCAGGCATATCCATTCACTTTCTTTTTTTCACAGATAGGAGCCCGCATAAAAACACATGAGAATGAAGAACGATTTTCTCTACATTCACTGAACTGGATTCGTGAGGTTTGTTGCTTTTGAAAGAAAAGCTCAATATCCACTGACTGTAGGAAGCAGGTTTTTCTAGTCAGGTCACCAATATTAACTGAAGGGTGAAGTTTACAACTCTACTACTCAGTAGCCAAAAATGATATCACAAATTTGTAAACTGCAATACAAAGACATCTAAAGTGGACAGAATTGATTAAGTACACTGCTCTGCATTGTACCACAAATTTGTGCATAGGACTTTTGCAAAACTCTCGTGAACGTAACAATTTCATGCAAGCTGTAAGCCCATATACCACATTTGTAATGTTTCAAGTGCATTAACAAATGTGAGCTTACAGAACTGGGATATCTGGTTTTGGTGCTGAGTTACGGATTCAGTTTTCTTTCCTTTAAATGCAGCAAATTTCATTCAAATTGATTCAGTGGTTGACCAATGAGAAGGTATTCTGCAGTTCACACATTTGAGAGTAAGAGCACAATTGGCCTCCGAGGCAAAAATAAATTCTGGTGTCTTATGTGCCAAGACCACAATCTGATTACAAGGCACACTGTAGTGGGTGGACTCCAGATTTAATTTTGACCACCTGGGGTTCTTTAACGCGCATGTGAGTGTTCTTGCATTTTGCCCTATTTGAAATGTGGCCACCAAGGCTGGGGCCGAAGCCACAACATTGAGCTCAGCAGCACAACGCTATAGCCACTGGGTTACTGCAACAGGTTGGCCATGAGGCAAGGCTTCCTCTTAAAAGAGACTGTCGGGAGAGGAAGGCTAACCTCGTGCAGTCCGTCCAGGAGGAACGCCATGAACTCCTGGGCGTCGTGCTGTGCAAAGCCCGTGAACTGGGGCGCCTTGATGCTGATGAGGCTCTTGAGGCGGGCAGGCGCAAACGAGCGCTGCTTGCCCGACCACAGCCACGAGGCGAGTACGGCAAATGCCACGGCCAGCTCTCCGTGCATGCCAAGGGGGTTGTCCCGGTTCAGCTCGCCCTGGAAGGTGGCGCCTGCAACAGCGCCGCATCGACCCATTACACATTCCTTCCACTACACTCTGCCTCATGCGTAACACGTTACACTACGAAGGCTAGAGAGGCATCTCACTGGTTGCTTTCAGGACCAAAAATTAGTGCATCACATGCGAAGAAAAGATGCAAGCGTGTGTCCATACCAGAAAAAAAGACATACAGACATGGACACAACACGAGCGAAATGGACTGTGCTCACATCTTCTGTTTCTTTACGCCAAACTTTTTGCCCACCGTGAATCCCTACCAGTAGCTCAACCTTCTGTCATTCCATGCATGTGCCATGTAACTGGATGTGGCATAACAACTCATCCTTTTATGTTGCAAAATATGACAAAATCATCACACACAAGGCATCGCAGATCTTAACCCTTTCTTTTTTTCCAACGTACAAGCAGAGCGACCTGTTTCTGCGACTGGCGCAGAGGTGCACAAATAAAGCCTGATTTGATGCAACCTTACACCCACAAGTGTATTTGTAATATACGAACTAATAGTTATCCTGCAAAAAGCGCTGCAGTTCAAAAACAACTTTCACTTCAAAATGTGCAGAGTGGGACTCCTATGGGACTGCACTACTTGTGCATACCTTCCAACCTGTGAACATTAAAATTTATTAAAAATTATACAGACGATGACGAAAAGAGACGAGGGGGGAGGAGGATGCCATGCATTTTTTAACAAATTCTTTATTGACGACGATTAAATAATATACCTTAGGCACTTCACACAAGCAGCTGCAAACACACAACACGTGTGAGCCAGTGCACCACCACAGCAGGCCACACTGTTTTTTAGATCACAAAAACTTATTCGGCAACTTGCTGTTGCCAGTTTCGCAAGGAACTCGTCTCTATAAAGTTGCTCAAAGCAAGTACCACTCTGCCGTGCTTTCACAATCAGAGGACTCAATGGAAGGCACGGAGAACGACAAGCAAAACTTATTCATGATCTGAATGTATTTTTCAAAGAACTTTATGCAATTCGTGAAACTGTTAAACGAGCCAAAATTCGTAAGCCTTACGAAATTCTAAGCGTTATGAAACATTCGTGCTAGTTGGCATATATCCTAACGCAACTTCCGCAACATTGCCCGCTAAGTTTGAAGCGCCGTACAGGAGAGTCATCCTGTAACAGCTAGTGCCGTAAAATGCACTACTAAAAATGGAAACCAATGATTCTAAAAGCAACACTTCAACAATCACAGCCTGGTACTCAGACTGGTGGCTCACTGCGAGTGATCAAGCATTAGTTAAATTTACTGGTGAACAGTAGAGCTGCACGCACTGAGGAAGTAGTCGCGGAACTCCCGGGTGTTGGCCAGGCACTGCAGCACAGCGTTCATGAAGCAGGTGTTGCCCAAGTTGTCCAGGCCCGTGTAGCCGTGGGCAACCACAGCTGCAGGAGCCGGGGGCGGCCGCACCTCCAGCTTGTTGATGACCTTCTGCAGAGACGACAAGCAACAACAAAGATGACAATGAAGGTTATAACTGGCTTTACCGTATTTACTTGAAGCTAACACACACTTTTTTTCTGATAAGATGGGTCTGAAAATTGTGTGTGCGATAGAATCGAGTACGACCCTACATCTGTGTTACCACATCATCATCGACATTTCAAGATGGCCGCTTTGTATACGTTTCGAGCCTAGCTGCCGTAGCTTCCTCCATGTGCTGTAGTATGTGTGCTTAGGTTAGTCCACCGTCTGTCTTCCCATTTTCTGCGTTTGCTCTGTGAGCATAGGAGTGCCGACTGCGAAGACACGCGATGCCACGATTAAAAGGAAAGTGATCATGAGTGCGGAGACGGACGAAAATCGCGTCGCACCACGGGCGTTCAGAGTTCTCGAAACTTGCGTGCAGGAGTGGCGCAAACAGAAGAGGCGTTCTACTCCTGTAGCTGCTGCGTATGACGCAGCCGCACGGCCGCGATCTTGAAATAGATCTGCGAAGGAGACAGGGTCTATGCATCTAGGCGCACCGAACTGTGTCCTTGTCGCTTAGTTCGCTTTGAAGCGAGAAGTCGCACAAAGGTCAACTAGCTCGCTCCTATTACAGCACTTTCTGACTCCAGCGTTTTAATAAAAGAGTTTCTGCAGTCACTGAGTGAGACGTGTTCATGTTTGCTAGTGCGCGCATGACGCCATGATTGTTAATTTAGTTAGTAAGCGAGTGTTTAAAAGTATACACGGCCGATAAAACTACTATTCTTGCTTTTCATATAGCAGTCTACTAATTTGCTACCGCAATCGATGCTTCACCTTTTGGGCGAAACTGCAACTTTAGTGTATTGGGAGTACTAAATATTTGTTTTTCTAAATGTGAGAAAGTTGTATTTCTGTATGAAAGAATGAGGTGTGTGGTACGGTAAAGGATTTTCCCTTTTTTAGGTCCTGCCAAAGAACAGGTGCGCGTTACGATCTAGGGAGATTTCCCTCCCCCCTTTTTTTTTCACGGAACACGGATGTGCATCACAATCAAAGGTGCATTAGAATCAAGTGAATATGTTATTTGTGACCTGCCTCCTTTATTCCTTGGCTAAGCCAACAATGCCGAAAAAAGCTCCCTTTCCCTCCATACCTTTGAGAGTGGGTCAACATGAGCGGCTGAGGCAGTTGATGCATCTCCAGCGCAAGAGTCCAGCACAGCGGGCTGGACACTGGGCTGCGCGCTCTGCGACAGCTGGTGCACGGGGGCCACGTTGGTCAGTGGCGTCCTGCCTTGCACGTTCCTCGACACAGGTACCCATGTGTTGCTGGGAGCCGCCACTGGCTCTGCTAGCAGACGACGGAAAGCCACAGGACACACAAACAGAAGTAGTGGTGGTCAGGCAAGGTGATTGATACTTGGGAGAGCCATTGAAGCACAAACAAGACAGACACAAGTAAGACCATGTTGTCCTATCGTCTATTTTTTGTTGCTTCTGCAAAAAGGCCTTTTTCTTGTCAAGGATTAAAGGGCTGGTTAGATTCCTTACCAAGTGAGTCTGTCAGAGCTACATTGATCATTTCCTCTGTACGTTCTTCGCTTTTGCCACGACACACTGTTTGCCAAACAACAGAACGCAGCCAGGACAGTCATGCAAAACCTAGTTCTCTCATTTACACCTCTGGTACAGCAATTATCAACTGTGTGTTGGGAAATTCAGACAATTATTCTAGAATACTGTCCCAGAAGGAGGACCTCGCTGTACTAGCTCATGGACTCACCAATTTTCTTGGGAGGAGGGGTCGGCTCGAGTGATGACCACCGCGATGCCACCTTCTTCTTGAGAACCAGCTCCAGCTTGCATGGGCTTAGCCGATACCGGCAATCCTCTGGTCGTATGGCTTCCCTGCAATACAAGTGGGCAAATATCAATTGCAGCCCTTAAGACTTGGCACAAAATGGAAATAAAAAGGGGAGGGGACAAGGCGAGTGCATAAATTGTGCAGTAGAAACCGACTAGCCCAGCAACATGGGCTACTCAATATAGCAATTTGCCTGCCTTTGTCATTTCAATCAATGTCCCAGTGGCACAGCTGGTCAGGGGGAGTCACTTTGCAGAAGTCAAGATTACAGGTGTAATACCAGCTGATATATACTCTTTCAATCCAACCTCTTTATAGACATTTTATTAATTAAATTACAGCATCACAGTGACCATTAATTGTCGTCAACATGTCCTTATTTATATCATTATTATGTCACAATGACGCATCATTTACAGCACAACTATAATTGGTTATTGTAATGTCACTGCAACGAGTCTCGTATTCTGTCCGCAAAAGCATAACTCGTGCCACAAATTTACCGAGAGCATACCAAAAACGTGCACTTACTTAACGTTGACGCGCCACGTGAACGTTGTCTCCTCTGATGCGCCATGCTGCTCCAAAAACTCAGTGTTAGTGTTCCTGAAACAGGTGAATTGATGCAAGGCAAGCACTGAGCAGTGCGAGCACCTCTAACAGTGAAGACGTTATTGCACTATAACTGTCCAGAAATTTCACATAAATGCCGAAAATGTCAATGCCAAAAGTCCAACATTTGAAAACTCCGCCTATCCAAGGACCTGAAATTCGTAGCTTGCTAAAAATAGAGCGTATGTAGGGGGGGTGGCATTGCTAATATGGGGGCAAAACTAAACGTACAGAACTTAATTAGGTGCATTGTGGGAAATTATCCATTTTGGTGGGGTATAAAATATTATGGGCAGTGCAAGACGAGAAAGACAGAAGGCAGGAAACACAGGACAACACTGAACTAGCAACTAACTTGGTATCACTAGAAACTGCACTATGATTTTGTAAGGTTTTTATTAAGAAATGAGCGAATGTGCTACCACTGTGCACATCTTGATTTCTCAAGGAAAAATTTAGGCAACACAGAGAGAAATTGCAAGCCAGCTATCCAAATACAACACAAGGTTTTGTTGATACGGCCTGAAAAAAAACTCACTTTATGTTTTGTTTTAGATAATTAGCTCTACTCACTGCTTTAAGCCTTATTACTATCTCAACTCTGTAATGCCCAACATATTTCTGTTACGCTGAGTTTGATACCTCAAAATTCTGAGCAAAGAGCAGGTAACTTCATGCACAGCTTATAGTAGCATAGCTAGTGTTTTTGAAACATTGGAGCGCGTTTTCAGTTTATATAGCTCAGCAAACAATGAATAATTAGTTACTATACTAATTAAAAACCTTACACTCAAATAACATTTCACTGTTCTTTTCCACAAGTGTACTCTTCATGGCCAGAAATGAAGGTAAACAAGTTCCTCTAATTTTTTCTTGATGTTGAAATGTGTTTGAACATTGCAGGGTTAATTAGCACAGTGAATTTTTCGTACATTGGTAATTCCATAACAGAAAATTAAAAGCTCGACATTAGGGATTGACTAAAGGTGTCAAGACGATTTCAATTTTGCCAATTACAAATAAGAAAATCATTTTCACACAAAATTCCTTGAAAAAGTTCTGTGCTAATAATTTCCTCGCAACACAAAAGTTTTTCGCAAATGTTGTCCTCATTATACCCTGTATATCAGTACAGCATTACTAAGTGCACAGTAAACCAAACTACACATACTTGGTGTGAAACTTCACCAGGAAGCCCTTTTCATCAAAGTCCACAGCCAATGCCTCCTTGGAGATGCTCTTGACAAACAGTGTGACTGTGACCGTGTCGCCATTTGCCTGTGAAAGAAATTGACCAGCACGGCAACAGTGCATGCCACCATCAATACTTGCACTCTCAATTTTATCAGTAAGCTCAGTAAATTGCTGTCAAAGGTAGCATTATATAACCCCCTTAAAGCCAGCTACAAAGAAAATGTTGGACAATGTCACACCCCTGTACACCGTTCTATACACAGCAGGCGACGCTGCGGAAGCTATTCAAATTGCGCCGTCATAAATGTCTTGCTCCACGCATCTCTTTCCAGAAGTTACCAGAAACATACCTTGCACCAGAAATGACCCAGAACACACTGCGAAACAGCACTGCACCCGGACATGACTGAGATCAGGAATTTCCCGTTGGTGTATTGAAAATCTGGGAATCACATGCCAACCACCATTTGCATGTGTCATCTGCCTAAGTGTCATTAAAAGGCAACAAG
The DNA here is from genome assembly GCF_023375885.2 of Dermacentor andersoni. Classification (NCBI taxonomy): domain Eukaryota; kingdom Metazoa; phylum Arthropoda; class Arachnida; order Ixodida; family Ixodidae; genus Dermacentor; species Dermacentor andersoni. The sequence goes on from NC_092822.1 coordinate 24,117,809, forward strand.
ATCAGTCAACATTTCCTCAGTACAGTTAACAACCAATTTTTCGGATGCCCAATTTTACAGACACCCGCCACCTACCCCATAGAGCTAATGTATGTCTGAAATTTTGGACGCATAACCCTTTGCCATCCAATTTTCCTGACTTTTTGCCGGGACTGCAGGTCTGAAACAGCATTAACTGAAGCCACCATCGCCACCATTTCTATTATCTCACAGCCTCGAACCACCACTCTCACCCGCCGATCTGCTGGCAGCTGTAGCCACCACCATGGCATTGCTAAGCCATGCTGCTTTGACATTCGCTACCAAGCTTCCTGCTGTTCAGTGCCATGTTTTTCATTGAAACCAAAGCCTTTGTTTTCTTTTTGTTTGTTTTTATGATGTTCACTCACGTTACATTTTGGCACAGTCCATGTTGTCAAAACAGTACTGCTAAACATAGCAAGCCACGACCCCAACGTACTTCACAGCCTCTCAACTTACTCAAATACAGGCAAATCGCAGTGCATTGCAGACAAGGGACGACGGCAGAAACGAGACAAGCAGGGCACAGTGCTTCTCGGTTTCTGCTGTCGTCCCTTGTCTACAATGTGCCCCGTGATTTACCTGCATTTGTCCAAGACAAATAACCCGACTTTCCGTCGTAATCGATTTGCCCTTCGCCACAAAGCGCACAGCGAGAAAACATAGCACAGGGCTCACCCCACTCTCGTAGTAGTCGTACTTGGGACTGACAAGTTCCACAGGTGGATTCTCATCTTTCGACTCTTCATCAGAAGACGGCAGCGACAGCGGCACCCCTTCCACTTTCTGCAAGGCGGAAACAAAAGCAAAGGTGAGAATGAGTGCTAACGTACATTTCCACTTGTGAACAAAAGGGCCAGTGACATGCTCCCATACTCATTTTTCAGTCATTTAACACAGCTGCGTTCAAACAGTAGTTTTTTTCCTCTCTCTCTCTCTCTCTCTCTCTCTCTCTCTCTCTCTCTTTTTTTCTTCTTTAGTTTCACTATAGGAGAACAGGATACCCTGGCTCTATGCATTACCCGTAGTGCACTTGTAGACCGGTTTTCATTATCCATTTAGATTATTTATTTCTTTTGTACTGAAGAAGGGCACAAGGACAAGGCCAGTCAGATCATATTTGATGTGTTAAGTGCAGCCACTGAAACAGCCAGAACGCCAGTGTTTGGCACGAGTGTAAGCCACTCGGGCATCCAGCTGCCCCTGCTCTGCGTTGCTCGACTTCTCGGTTATGCCTGACACTACCTGCTGAACTGTTGAATGCACACCTTTACAATTTATTTATCATTGCCTATCATTATCAGGCATTGCGGTGGATGCCATGCGAGTAATGCAGTCATAGAAGTTTCGCACCACATGTCTCACAGTGCACTTGTTTTCTTATCTGCAACGCTTTCTAGGGAATAACTGCTTCATATATTGCAACAACTCAACGTTACAAATTAAAGTTGCATCAAATGGTGTATTATTTGTGCACTTTTGCACTTACAATATAACACACACTATGTTTATATTGTGGCAACTGGTTGCAGAAGCACGCTCACCTGCTCGTTCAGTGGTAGTTAAGTTCAGCTCCACGACATCTATTTATTGAATATATTTGAATATAAGCTGAGGTTCTTTCCCAGCATCCTTAGTCTCGAAGTTACTCCCCGCCTTATATGCCAAGAACAGTATAAAGGCAGAGTGCGGGTTATATGCTAATTTTGCCTTTAGGTGTGCCTTGACGGCAGCGCAAATTTCGCTTTATTGTGTCACTTTGCAGCAGCACGCGCCGCAATGGCGTGAAGCCACACTGTAATGCAAAATTCACATATAACCCGCATTCCATGTGTTGAAGCTCCCTTACCCCCTATTTCATGGTTGACATTTTGCCATTGGCTGTGTCATTTCACTATTTCAGGCAATCCCTGTCGAGTCTGATTAATCCATCGGCTACTCTAAATCACCTTATATTAGTGTGCATACTTAAGTTTTTTTCTTGGGTCCACTCAACTTGCACCCTTGTCTTAGAATCGCGACTGCTGTATAATAGAATCAATAAGACACATCACATTTTGTCTCCTAAAAGTTTGAGACTTTATTTTATATCAAGTTACTTGGTACATACCTATATCTTTAAGACACTATTTGCGGTCATGAATTCAAGCTGTGAAAAACGTTTCTTAAGCCTTCGTAGTGCTGCCTGCTAAGTATGATAAGGGGTATAGGTAAGATCGATTCACTCGCCTTGCAAACACGAACAGAAAGTTATCCTTTTGTTGAAATTTCATTATTGTCTTTGATGCTCTATATTTTCTATTAGCAGTGGCTTGGTGTCTTGAGTGGCTACTTTTTTTTGTAAACTGAAAATGACATGGATGCCTTGCACTTGCAGCCGGGAGGGAATTGAATGCCTGTGTCTTGTAGTGTCTCCCCAAGCTTACAAGTAAATTTTTTCACACGAGTGTGTTACGGCATTGATCAATGTGTTACTTTAGGTGTTAGCCGGAATCCTTTCCTTCATGCCTACATGAAAACTGCATTACTTCAATTATGCAATGCCTTTGTTGACTTTGTAATTATACTTTTCTTTTACTTTTCGTTTCTCCTATTACATATTTGTCAACATGCGAACTTTAGAATCTGCAACAATCCTGAGGACACAATATCGACGGCGATAAGGGTGAGGGGAGTAGATTTAATTTTTCTTTATAGCTTGGCATGAGCATATGCTGCCTTTTGTGGAATACATACACGCTTTATTAGCACACTGATTTACCTTTCGGTGCAGTGCGTGAGCAGCAACAGCAAACTAGGGACAGCAAAAAGCTGGCAAGCGACCGTGACACTGTTTTTAGATTACAGTTACTTTCTTGGCAACTTTGCTGTTGCCAATTTTGGCTGCTTCACGAACTTGAGTCCAAATAAACAAAAGCGAGTACTTCATCGTGCTTTCACCATCAGAAGACTTCCATCAGACGGTTCAAAGACAAACAAGCAAAACCTTTTTGCAACATAACTTATTCTCATAAAAATTTATGAAACGTTAGTAATATTGTAGAGTAAGCCCAAATTCGTACACTCTATTAAAAATCCGGGAGCATTGGCAGGTATGCTGTTATGTAATATGGGATAGACAATATGTACACAATAAATAATTAAATAATTAGTATAATCAAGAATGCTTGGCTGCTGTGCACAGTGGCACCAATTCAGCACAATTACACAACACAGAATGCAAGACTCTGCCTACTGCTTGGGCCATTCAGTTGAGACTCCTGGCCAGTTTGAACTTGGATTCAATACTATGTCAGGTGTGTCGGCCGACAGTAACATCCTCTGCCATTCACTTTACAATCACTTAGCATTTCCTGGTTTTTGAACATGCTGTCCTTCCGGGGCAGCAACGCAGACATGTGGTCGAGTACGCTTTGAGATGTATACATCAAGCGCAGGCATGATTATGCTGTTGAGAAAGGCTTGAATGCCCAGAAGTGGAGGCATGACAACAAGTGAACAGATAATGGAGTGAAGTTGAAGAAGCTCTTGGGAACTCCTCTGTGGAGAGCTCCGTGCTTACCTCAAGTTGCTGCCAGTCGATGTTGGGATCCTGCTTGACCATTTTCACCACCACTCTTTTGGCTTTCTGAACCAGACTGGTGCACTCAGCTACCACAGGCGCATACAGCTCACACTGCCACTGACGGCCATCTGCACGAGAATGCGCGCTTAGGAAGACTACAGACACATTTTTTTTCATAGTTGCGGGATCTCCACCACATGTTTCTTATGCATAAAGGATTGATGCTTAGCAAATGTGAAGGTTGAGAAATGCTTATAGGAATTTTAATTTGGTATTAAAGTCTGGTCATGAAATACCAGCCTGGTGTCACCGACGTTATGACCATAGTTTCATGCAATTAGCTAGAGGTAGCTGTGGCGCTAGTGTCTACGGAAGTTGGGGGTTCAGCTGGCATGGGAATCATGGTTAGTACACGAATTTATCTAAACTTCATCCTTCTGGCTTTAAACAGCTTCGTGACTTTGGAAACTTAACTTCAAGAAACTACTGCATTAATAATTAAGTAAACATTATTAAAATTGTCTGATGGCAGAAATGGAACACACGATTTTTAGCACAGAAGCCCGATAGTGAAACCATTACGCCACGTACGCACGGACAAGCAGAAACACTGCAATTAGCAGCGATTATGCGTGTTCGCCGAATATTATTGACTTTCGTATTTAAAGAAAGGATCGAATACTTAGAAATTAGGCCACTGAAGACAGATGAAACATAATAAATGAAGCCACAAGAACGTCTAAAGCCACAAGCACGAAGACTAGTCAAATCAATGTGCTAACCATCATTCCCATGGTGGTTGAATGCTCACAGCGCCAGAGTTCCCTCTAGTAATTATTGTAGTAAACTCTATAATTATGATGGCATGCGAACCAAATTTGCTGGTGCTGTGTTGCAATAAGGCCAGGCATGACAGTGTTACTGATAAAAAGAAACAAAAATGCGTGTGTTTTTCAAGGCTGCGCTGATGTGTGACAGCCGCAGCAATCACAGAGGCATTGAACTAGCCAATGCTGCATCTACCCCCAGGGTGCTGAACCCATAACTGGTTTGTAGAAAGAAGGACTACGGCAAAGTATTCTAAACGCTGTGATGCTTGCCAGTAATCTTTCTAAGGTTTGGACCTTCATATAATTAATATAACAAAGACAAGTTGAAGAATCCATTCCAGTGCTCCTTTAAGGCTGCTGCTATCAAACGAAGAAGGTTGTAAACTAAACTTCTGGAGTGGTGAAGCAATGGGCACATGTATATTTATGAATGAAAGAAGGTTGTGCAATCGAGAAGATGTAGAGTGATACTATTCTTCTGAAATTTATTTTAGATTATATGGAGTACAAGAATAGTTCTTTCTTCGACTGCGAGGCTTTCTTTCTGACAGACATATATGGATTTCCTTTGTAGCCTCGTGCTACAATTCGAGTGAACGTCAATTTTTCCCTTTCATGCACGTTCTTCCAATTTGCGGGCTTCTGCAGCACTGATTTGCCATATTGAGTCTCCCAGTGGCTCGACTGGTCGATTAATTCGCCCTCGGTCTGCGATCAACTAGCCTCCGGGTTAGTTGCAGACATATGGTCACATTTACAGATGGTAGTGTGTCCACCTCGGAAAGATGTTGGTCCCGAGTATGAGTCTCGGACCCGGATGGATTTTTCTTCAACTGCGAGGCTTTCTTTCTGAGAAACCTGCATGGGTTTCCTTAGTAGCTTCGTGCTACAATTCGGGCGGATGCCAATTTTTTCCTTTCATGTACTTTCCTCCACCCTGCGGGCTCCCGAAGAACTGATTTGCCATGAACAGTTCTGAGAGCTAAAACGCTTATTCTGAACAAATACGTTAGCATCCCAACGAATCATGCGCCGAAGCCTACATCATCATTAGCACTATCATTTCAGCAATGTTCATAATTACTTACGCCATCAACTGCTAAAGCAAGAAATCGCTGAAAATCTTAAAATTCAAGGGTACTAATGGTCCTCAAGTTTACGTTACTAACTCAGCAATAAAAGATATCACAATTCTGCAAGCACACAGAAATGAAATGGCATAGTAAAGCTGCAATTGGGGCCAGTTAGCTTTGCATTGTTTCGGATAAATGCACCATTTTATACCAGTGTCACACAGTTACTCTCAATTACAATCATGCCTGACCTGGTTTAAAATTCTCGATCATGATTGGTTCTTTCCCACAGCTTGCACAAAGGAGCCAATCGCATGTAAGAAATTCGATTGCAATCACACTTGGTTACGATTGACAGTGCGCTGTGTAGCACCTGTATTACACAAAACTAAGAACGGGTTCGAAAATGGGACAGGACGCATGCTTCACACTTTGTGCATTGTGTCCCGTCTTATTTTGAAGTCATTCTTGCTTTTGTGCAAAACACTTCATTCGTCCGAAACAAAATGATGTGGTGCACACCGCTCTGAAATAACACATGAATAATGTAATAATTTCACATAAGCTCACAACTAACACATTATCTTTGTCCACTTCAGACATGCCAACTGCCACATTTTACATACTTGTGATACCTGCTTTTGTGCTTCGATTTCTTTGGAATTTACCATCTTCGGCAATGTTTAAAAAGCAAAGCTTGTCGATTCAAGTCAAGGTTCTGCTCTTTACAGCCTGTGAAATTATCCTCCTCTCTCAAATGCAATCAAGTTAATAAAACCATGTTCAGTGGTTGTCTGAGCAGAGCATTTCGGAGTTTCAAATGTATGTGAATGGCGAAATTAGAGATGGTCCTCGTAAAAACGTGCAAGCACGAAGTGCGATACCCGCGGAAGAAACACCAAAAAATGCGCCTGCCTCGTTTATTAATTCGCTCCAAAAGGCCACACCACGCGACATCGCACAAAAGTCTGTGTGAGAGAGAGAGGGAAAAAGGAAAAAAAAAATTATTCAACACGACCCGCCGTCCGGGGCTCGAGTATGCGTGAAGTAAAACGCTGACTCACCAGGCAGTGTGACGGAACATTGGCAGTCCGTGCATTCGAGGGTCACTTGGTTGGAATCCACGGGAAAGCCCACATCCAACGTAGCGCTCACTTCAGCATGCGTCTGACTCCAGTCGTGTTTCAGGAGACCTTGAACAACCCAAACATGCACACATTTAGACGCCTGCACTTGAAAACGCGCTCCTGTAACTGTAGATAACGTCAACACATGGCCTGTTTGTTTTCAGTGCAACCGCGGACTCTGGCCATTCATTCGCGAGAAGTAACGCATGCGCCCACGTTGAAACGCCGCCTGCTGCACTCGATACGAAGGGTAGTTGCAAGATACAGCTGTTGAGCTAGTAGAAGCCGTATGTCAACAAAAAGCACGTTTACGTCACGGCGGACTCGGCACAAAGAAAGGTGCACTTTTAGACTCCCGGAGAGGTTGTACTACGGCTCAACCAGATAGAAAACTCACGCTTCTTCTCGGCTCGACTGTCGACTTCCTTGCCGGAGTTTTCTTTTTCCTTTCGCCGCTTGTTCTCAAGTCGCTTCGCTTCCATGTTGCATCGAATCCGCTTGAGACGCCTGCGCGACGTTGTTCGAACGCACCGACTGCTGCAGTTATTGTCTCTCGGCCAAACTTTAAGGGGAAATAAAATTTAATCTATGTGCAAATATGTGACCCGTAAATCGACGGAGTCGGCCAGAGGCTGGCTCATTTGTTCGACGAATGATCGGAGGTCCAGAAGATTCTCGAATAAATCACAAGCAGGCAATTTTTTTTTTTTTTTAGCTTGCTTTCGGTCAAACCTTACAAGACAACACCACGCACAACGCCGACGAACGACCATATGATTCTGTACTAGTCTATCGTAGAGTGAGCGAAACTTGGCGGCAGGTGGTGATGATGATGGTGAAAGCATAAGCAGAGACGGCCTCCGAGAGCCTGACTATTGTCTAAGCAGTCGTGGGCATGGCCGTGGGTCCAAAATAACGTTCACGATCTAGCAAACCAGCTCGAGTTGTTCTAACACAGGACGAAGAGAGGCTGGCGATCGTATTTCAGCTTTAGAAGGCAGGAACACTATCGGTTCGTTGCGATTTAACGTGGCTCTCGATGGAACGAGCACCCGGACGCAGGAAGATGTGAGCATCGTTCGCGTCCCACATCCACCCGCGCGTAGTTTCTACGGGTGCACGAACTGCTGTGATAACCTTTGGTGAGAACTACAGGAGAGAGGTCTAGTCCACATCGGAAGCACAAAGTGTGCCCCACGTGCTTGTAGTTGACTGTTTAGCATTGACTTGGGCATCTTCGAAAAGACCTCGCTTCAACTCGTGTGACGTTACCAGTACCGATCGCAGAAAAGCGACCACAAGCCGAGATGCATGGACTGCCACTTTTATGTTTACTCCACAAGAAACTGATTTATTCATTTCTAAAGAGCATGCGGAATTCTACGATGAATACCCAAAAGCACATGAGGTTCCTGGAGCGTGTGTGTCTATGTGTTTGATTTACAGGGGCATTCGAAAGCGTGCTTTTGTCAGTGCAGATCTAACTCAATGCAGATCAAGCCTCACGATCACTTCCAAGCTCGCTCACGCATGTTCGGGGGCATCGATCGACTTCAATGAGAATCGGAACTGACCATGTGACCACAGCGCACACTCCACGCTCTGCAGAGAATATCAGGGTCACCTCGGGCCAAATTTATTATTGTACTTATAGCTGATTGGTTATCAGGGCCTCAGGGCAAAGAACTTCTGCGCGCAAAATACGTTCCCGCGACTTGCAAGTCAAAATAAATGAATACAAATACGATCGGTTTCACTCACTCAAGACCCTCAAGACAAAAGCAATGTGTTCACGTGATCGATTGTGAGCCAATGGTGGGGAGGGTTTAATGCACGTCCAATGAAACCGCCTCTTTCATTACGTCTCTGACCGGCACAAGATGGCGGACGCAGGTACCCAAACAGCTAACATGTGCCGAAATCGCTTGTTTCTTTGCTTTATTTACATAATCTATTTACAGACGACGGTATTGTAGGGCCTCCCAAAGAGCCTGCCAGCTTTTCCTCTCTCTTACACATAAATATTTTTTGTCTACTAATTGCGAAGTCACTTTCGAGCGCGCTCGCCAGTTCGTACGTAGTAGCAACGATTTCATATTTTCCCAGACTCATTGCGAAGCTGCTGTTCCCTTACGTGAACCGCAGCTGTCAAACAACGGCGCACTTTTTTTTTTGCCTTCCACGTCGCCGCGCCGTGCGGCGCGTTCTTTCTTGTAGACGTAAAAGCTGGCAACAGCTGCTCGAAAATCCAGCGATCGCTGCTCGCCTAGTAACCAGCGCTTGCCACGATTTCCAGCAACAACGGCGAAGAAAACGGGCAAATCCAAGGGCCGCGGGCGCGGTCGCAAGAGCGCGCGCGGCCGCAAAGCCTCGTCCACTGCTGGCAAAAAGACCACCGCCGCCATCGAAGAGGAGGAAGAACTCGAGCACAATCTGTCGGCCGCCGAAGACGACGTCGAGAACAACCCAAAAGGCGAGCCCTCCCGGTGCACCAGTATGTTCATCGCTGTCTCATCACCGATCATTCGCGTACTCCGCGCATGAAATGTGCCGCGCCCGAGTGTTGCTCACTTTTCGAGCGTTGTGCGCGTCGTGTTCGTGGTCTGGCGCGTGCTGCTCGTGCCGCTCTTGCGCGCGCCACGGAGCCTCTTCGGTACGAGCAAGCGCATTGGTGTTTTAAATGTGCACGCGCTTTCAGTTCTGCCCCCCTTTTCTTCTTCAGTGCATCACGCGTGAATGTCGAACGCCGCGTAGTTACGGCGATCTTGCTCGCTTTGAACGGGCCGGCCCGCGCTATGAAGTGTTGTGCTGTAAACGCGTGCCGCGTTGGCTCCAGGGACCGCAGCAGGTATTGACGGCCTACAATGTACTTGTACCGCACGCCGCCGCCGCGCAGGTTCTTGTTTCGCGAGAATTCGGCGTCCAGAGGTCAAACTCGCGATGTTTACCAGTTCGCCACCGCGAGCCCGAACAGGCACCTCATTAGCGGGCTGCCGAACAGCGACGCGACTAGAACGAGTTCGATACTTGCCCGTTACCACCACGGTACGAGCGCCGCGAGTGCTCCCGATCCTTTCAAGCGATTGCGAAACTGCTTTGGTGTGATCATAAACCGACCGCATCGCAGGGGTGAGTGAGGTTGGGTTGGGCATCAGTCATAGCATGCCCATTTTGTACGTTGTGCTTGAAAAAAAAAATGTGTCATTGTGCTGTTTGTTGCATGAGACATGAGTCTTCCCTGAACACTCTTGCAGAGTTTGAGGATGATGATGATGAGCGAAGCCTGTTGGCCGACACGATCGAGCCCCCAACATTCTCACCGTTGGGTCGAACGGGGCCACCGGAGCCATTGCACCAGAACAAGAAGCTCAGATGGGACCACAAGGTGCGGGAAATGAATTCTTAAGGAAAGCCGTAAGGAGTGAAATGATGATGCCTGCGTTGGTGAACTTGTAATGTGCTGAAGGTCCTAAATCGGCCTTATTTTTTTGTGGATGCAAAGAGTTCTTGCATGAAGCTTCTGGCACCAAGTGTGTGCTAGCCTAAACGCGTGGGGGAGTGAACCCAGGGAAAGGTTGTGTGCCTGCCTGCTCGAACTGGTGGAACACAAAATGCACACCCATAATTATGGGGTTTATCATCCATCAGCAGAGCACAGGTTATGAGAGATGCCATTGTGGTGTGCTCAGCGTAATTTCAACTAGCTGGGGTTCTTTAACGTATACCTAAATATAATTACAACAGCGTTTTTGCATCCAGGTTCCATAGCAAAGAATCGTGCCTTCGACCCTTCTGCTTGCAGGCGGCATGCCAAAGCCCTGAACCACCGCAGCTGATCGCTTTGTTAAACGGTATCAGGTCACAGTTTATGTAGCCTGTCATGAAGTGCTAAGGTTAATGTTCTTGTTGGAGTGAACTTTCTTGTATATAATGTTGCAATTTATTCTTTAGTATGAGGTTGCATGTTCACGCCCTGTCCACCACATGTAGTTGATAGCATCTCTTTGTACCTTGTGTAAGGGATCACTGTACCTTTTGCGCTCATTGCCTTGGTTCTGTTGCAGGTGAATCTGATTGGTGAGAAGCTCATCAACCCAATGATCCACTGCTGTGACAAATGCACCCTGCCCATCTTGACTTACGGTCGGATGGTAAGTGATTTCAGAGCAGTAACTCTTCCGTGAGTGCGAAATGGCAGGAGCATTTGTATTATAGAGGAAGGAAATAAAGCAGATGACACATCATGTGACAACATTGAATGCAACCAGTCATGTGAAAGTCGCGTAACATGTCAAAATTGGAGGCAGCCAATGTCGGCTCACCATGTGATTGTTTAATGTTCACCATGTGACGAATGGCAATTAATGTGAGTGCAATGCCGCACCTGCATGTTTTGATGACAAAAATGAGCATACCTTGTCACCAGAAGGACAGTTACACAAGCGTACCATGAAAAGACATCTGCGCTGTGCTTGGTAGCAAATTATGCAAATTCAGTTAGTCTTACAGTTAGCGATTGTTTAACATTTCCTTGTGTAATTGAAGCAAAAAAATCTTTGGTGCCAGTGCAATGCAAACCTGCAGCCAATACCAGATGAACTTACAGCACTTCCCTTCTCTTTCAGATACCGTGTAAACATGTGTTTTGCTATGACTGTGCTAAAAAGGCTGACAAGACGTGTTACAGGTACGTCAGTTTCCAAGCTAGCGTGCGTGACTGCCCACATTACCAGGTCACGCAGCAGGTAATGTGGCTTCTACACACCGTGTTTGTCTGTTTGCCATGCCAAAACACGGTGAGCTGCCCTTCAAAGCCCATTGGCTATTGTTCATCTACAGGTGCAACGACAAAGTTCAGCGCCTCGAGCAGAGCAACCTTGGGACAGTGTTCATGTGTACCTATGGTGGGAGTCGCCAGGGCAAGGATTCTTGTCGACGGACATACCTGAGCCAGCGGGACCTGCAGGTGACTGCTTGTTTGCCGAGTCGGCATAAAGTTTGTTGCCTGATCTTCCTTTTCACTGCTTCATAATGTGTACCGTGTTTACTCCATTCTGACAAATGCTTCATTGGAAAAATTCACTAGGACATGACGTGCACAGTTCACTTTTTTGGGCCAGACCTCAACAATTTATGGTTACGTGTTGCCTTACTTTCATGCATGAAAGCAGGGTTGTATTTAATCTTGTCATTATTGGATTTCATCAGTTCTGTATGGTTACATACAGTAGCTAATGTTAAATTATACTTACTTGTTTCGAAATGACGCCCTGGCACAAATGCCGAGCAACTGAAGTGGTTGTTAACATCTGCTTGAGCTGTCAGGAAATAACCTTTATCATGTTCTGCGTGAACAGCCTGCTTAGATGAATTGCAGCTATCTTGCAGTGATGTGTAACGGATAATGAGTGACACTGCTAAACTGCAGGTTGCACTACGGTAAGCTCTACCTATAGCCACAAGCTAGATTATGTGGCTCTTACACTGTCGTAGATAAGGAGGGCCGTTCACTCTCAGATTGGCTGTAAGGCAGTGTGAATTGCATTAGTGCAACTCCGGTCGGTCAGCTGCAGTGCCGTTATGGTGTAACTGCAGGCCCACATCACCCATCGCCACCTCAAGGGCGCAGCCTCGGCAGCAGCTGTCGCTGCAGCGGCCTCACAGTCGTCTGCGTTGTCGCACGGCCTGCCCTCTCAGCAGCAGCAGCAGCAGATGGCAGCAATGGTGGCGAGCCACCCGCCGCCACCGCAGCATCTCATGGTTCGCGACCCCCGGCAGCACCCGCCACCGGTGTCACAGCACCCGCCTCCGCCCCTCGAAGTGTCCCGCACCAGCGTCCTGCAGCAGCCACAGCAACAGCCTCAGCAGCAGGCACCACCCCCACCCCCCCAGAAGGCCCTGCCACCCGAGTACCGAGACATGCCGCCACCCGTGATGGCGAGCCAGCAGCCGCCGCCGCAGCAGATGGTGGCACCGCCACCCCGGGCATACCAGAACCAGCAGAACCCCACCGTCAGCCGACCAAACCTCATCACCGTCCAGATTCAGGACGACAGCCACAAGAGGGCTGCTGCAGCAGCCGCAGTGGCTGCAGCGGCAAGTGCTGCGACGACAAGCATGCCGCCTCCGCAGATGCCTCCCCCGCCACCGCAGTACGCCCCACAGCCACCGCACATGAGCCAACCACCCCCGCCTCAGCAGTCGTACCCGCCACCGCAGGCTCCCGCGGCTCCACCCATGGCCTACAATCCTTCGCAGCCTCCGTACACCCAAGGCCTGCCCCCGCCTGCCACGTACAATGCCTCGGCTCCGCCACCTCCGCCGCCTCCAGCTCGTCCGCTTCCGCCACAGTTTGTGCACCAGCCACCACCCCAATTTGCGCACCCGCCACCCCCGCAGCCACCACGATTCACAACGGCCATGCCTTACGAGGAGCAGAGCCACCCGCCCACATTTCACTGGAGCAACACGACCAGCATGCCACCTCCAAGGCCCTCGTCGGTCATGCCGCCCCGGCCCATCACCGGGCCACCACCCCCGTCAACACCTCCGGGAGCCATGATGCAGCAGCGGACATGTGCGGAGCCACAATTTCCTTACTACAGCCAGTGAGCACACACCAAGAGCTGTATGTCAGAGGTTTTCATTGATTCATGACGCCACTGCATATGTGAAGGGGAGCCACAGCTTCCCTGCTGGAGCCAGTGAGTGCGCATTAAAAGAGCTGTATCATTCTATGGTGCATGTTGCTCATTGGTGCCATTGTCTTGGTGAAAGCAGCGCTTTGCAGTACATTTTCTCTATTACACATGCAAGAACCTTCCTCTTAAAACGCATCGTAGTTATTTCGTGAAGGACCTCAAATGCCGCCCTACACTTGGAAGGACATGCTGGAAATGACCATTGTAAGGGGCTTTGCGAACTTGAGTAACTTCTTTCAAAAGACTTCTGTTTTATGCTTCTAGTAGACCAATTGCAGACTTTGCCAAAGAATGTGACTTTCTCTTGGAAGAGCGTGCTTTTCTTTCAAGTGAATTCTGACTTGTGCGAGGCTTAGGGCATGAAATTGCAGTGCATGGTAGCTGTATTAATAGAGATATGAAAGCCGGTGGGAGCATTCCGACACATTGAAGCTCCAGTGAGACGGAACAGTGGCTGTTGCATCCTGCACACACATGCACAAGAACGAATGTGTGACTAGAAAAGATGACCTGTTGCAAACAAAGACAAGGCAATTCAAATCTGTTAATTTGTCTTCATCCTTTACCTCATTGCCATCTTGTGTATGACATAGTTGGAACTGTTGAAGGTTGTATTTGTCATCACGGTTTTATTTTTAAAATGGTGACAGTGTGTTTTATTTTTCCATGCACAAAGTTTCATTGTTGTCAAGCATTCACTGTTTGGGTGAGTTGTACATAGCATCCATAGACTGATGAGATGGACAAAAAGACGCACAAAGTTTTGTTGTAAAGCATTTGCTGTTTGGGTGGCTTGTACATAGTGCCCATAGACTGATGACGGACAAAAGACCACCTTGTGAACACAAACAAAAGTATCTATTGTTGTGACTTGACGATTGATGCAAATGGAAACGCCAAGGTATGCTGTACATTCGTGGCATGTGTATGCAAAGCCTGGGCATGGCTACATTTGGGACAATAGCAGCGATATGGTGTGAACTTATGCAACTGGAGCTCTTAGATGATAGCATACGTTGTGTTGGAATGTGTGCAAGAACAGCTGCTAAAACAAAATAACTTGGAAAAGAAATGTGGTCTTGGCAGTTGCTCACAGTAGTCTGAAAATCCCATGCAACTCCGCAATGTAAATAGGAATTTGTGTGCTGCAAGAGAGTTAGCTGCAAGGAAAGATGTCTCGCTCCTTTTGGAACTTGCACGCTTTGAAATTCTTGTCCGTTCATGTGTGAAATGGTACGCAGATACGCACTGTGAAGTTCACAACAGCCGAAGTTTCTTCAATTTGGTCAGGGGTGTTCAAATACAGTCGAACCCACTTATAACAATATTCAAGTGCCATGAAAATTGCAATTGTCATAACCAATAATTGTTATTGCTGGGTTGCATGAAAAAAAATCTGAATAGGGGGATGGCAGAGCTGTTGTAAGAAAACTATAATGGTGGGGAGGCCAGTGCCCCTCCCCACCACCTTCCTCCATCTGGCTGCTGACTGTTAATTCATTTAACTGCTACTTGGGTGCTCCGATTGCTTGTAACAAGCTGCGGCTGTCGGCGTTACAGGGCCCCTCACTAGTCCCCATTGCAAATTTTGGTTATATGCTGGAAGTTGTTACGTGTCATCTAGGAAGTGTTCTGCCGCAAAAAATTCGTCAAACCGGCTCTTTAATAGCCTAGATATAGATATTTCAGTAGGCGAGCTCCACTGCGTAGTGAGTCTCTCTCCCCTCGCCCCGTCTAGCCTCCGCAAGCGAAATTCCTTCCCTGTGTTCTCCCATGCTGGACCTCGAGGATCGCGTGACATATACGTCACGGGCCCCACCTTCACCTCTTTTCTCCTCGCTTTTTTTGTTTTTCGGCGATACACACTTCTGCTGGCGCCGTTGTGTGCGAGCTGTTATCGTTTCGCACAGCGCACGATTTTGCGCACTGTGCACAAGGACACATGACTAGTGGTATAAATCAGTGCTACGCGAATACTTAGGCAGAACAAGTGGATTGCAGAGCATGATCACGTGCGCTTGAACATGGTAGAAAACGGCACAGTTTTGGTACCTGCGTACATGACCACGTGACCGTGGGAACAAGCCGACGAAACGGAAGTAGATCTCTCTTGCTTCGGTGCGAAGTAAAGCAAAAAACACGCAGACATTCCGTTTGTGTGTTTTATTATTTCTCTAAATTTCAATTCGTCAATTCAAGCAACAGATCACACAGATAGGAGATGTTGCCTTGAATAATTCTCGAAGTCTCGTGTCGCCACGAGCAACGTCACACTGCGGACATGACTACATAGGCGCAGGTACACGAGTACGTCATCCTCCGGCTTGGAGCGCGGCGGCTGCGAGGAGAAGGAAAAATGACATTCGGTTTGAAATTTCAGATCTTTCCATGGTCCGTAGCGATGTAATACTTTGCAGACACGACCGTTATCGCGCAATGTGTGCTTTGCTCTTGTCAGCTCAAGATGGCCAGACCTGGTGAGGGGCCCTTTAAAAAATGGCACTGCTATAACAACTGCAAAGAGGGGTCACGGGCGGCAAGCGCTATGCGAGCTCTGCCAAGGCATCGCTTTGGTAGCCCTAAAAGGGGCCTTTTAAAAAATGTGAGAAAGTTGTAAAATGTGAGAAAGCCTGTAAGCTTGAAAATCCAGAAGAAATGCTGAGGCGAGATCGGCACAAGCATCTCGCCACATACTTCTCACTGGCTTGCAGAAAACCCTATGTCCGTCGGCCTTGCAGGCTTTAGGCGAAGCTTGCCGACAACCTTCTGCAAGGCATCCAGGCGTTCCACGTAGTGCAGCGGGAGGTTCCTCACAGAAACAAAGCACTGGAGGGACTGAATCATCTGCCGGGCCTCCTGTGAGGACAACGTTGAGGCAGCCTGCCCTACCATGTCATCTTTGCCATTGCTATCCGATGCAGGCACATTCGCGGCGATCGCCTTGTCGGTTAGAAGCACCTAGTTTCCAAATCTATAGCCGTGCACTTTCTTTTCACCGGCAACATTGTGCATTGCTGATGATCGGTGGGCGGATCAGCCGTTTTCCACTTCAGCGGCAAGTCAAACGAGGCTTAGAGACCACATGGCCAGAAATGATCTTGATGCAACTAACAAGGATGAACGCGAGCGATTAAGCTGTTTGCTGAACTGCGCTGAGTAAGGAGCCAGCGAACAATCTTTGGAGCAGCGCAGTTGGCGTTGTCCATTCGCGTTTCACAGGGTGGTGTGGCGTAAAGCTATGGGCGCAGCACATTCGTGTTCAGGGAGGTGGAAAGGCGATGGGAGAGGGGCGCGTCGAGAAGGCTGGAAAACGAGCGCGCGGCGGTTGTTCGGGCAGCGGGCCATCATTCAGCGGCTCGAATTTCTAATTTCCTTTCTTTTCAAGGATTCCACATTTCACTACCCTTCGGCATGGACATCCAGGAGCCAGAATTCATAGTTATAACCGATAATGCGGCACCAGGGCATTGTAGTAAGCGGGTTATCTTTAGTTGGGGACGGTGCAGCAGCTTCTCATTGTTGTAACTGATATATAGTTAAAACTGGCAGTGTTATAAGTGGGTTTGATTGTAGTGAAAATTTCAAATCAAATCAAACATGATTATAAGAGAAAAACAACATTTGAAAATGGAATCAATTACCAAATATCTTCTCATTTCTAAACAAGGTGAATTTAAGGTTGCACGAAGTACATCCGGGGAAAAAAGTATCTGTAAGCTTTTATTTACGTCATTTGATGCATGTAATGACGTTCACACCAAAACCTTGGGTCAACGGAGGAACTTGTGAATGAGAAACTAAAAACATGATGAAGCCTAGTGCACCATGATGATGACAGTAATAAAACGCAGGAACAGCAGATAACCAGCAGCACTACAGCACTGCACGTTGCCTTAATGTGGTGCAAACATGGCAAGATGTAGAAATAAATTCCATTGCCTAAATAAAATTTTAAAAAATTTCAGGCTTGCCTAAAGGCAAGGCAACCCCACTAAATGACCAGAAATTATTCAGCGACGGTTAGCTACTGTATTCGTTTACTCAAAAACTGGTGCCTCTTCCCAAGAACCATTATTTCCCTGCAGCAGAATTGTTGGAAACGGTCGCCCATTTGCATCTGGATTTCTCACGGTAGTCTCCAGTACATGTTATTCCTTACAAATTCGAACATAGTTATAACTCTGATATAACAAAGTAATTCTAAAATGTTTCTCGCTGGTTGAACCAGCGTAACAAAAATGTGCACAACAGATATAGGATGTAATTGTATCTTCATGTTTATGTGATTTCGTTACAAGTTATATATTCGAACTGCAGTGAATTCATGGTACTATTCGCTTCTTATTCAAATGTGAAAAATTTGCGCACCGCTTATTTTTATGCATCTGATACAAGCTCCACACTATGAGCAAGGATAGGATCGCTCTACGTTCCAGGCATGCACGCACTTGCCTTGTGGAAGCCAGCCATATTTTCGGTTTCATGGCAACCTTGAGGGAAGTGCCGAGGTGAACAAAGTGGTCAAATAACAAAAAAGAAAAGACCATTCTGCGCTGCTGAACGCTTTAACGCCGAGAGCGCGTGACAGAAATATCACGCTGTGGAAAAAACATTCGAATGGCTTTCCAGGGTAACTAAACGCACTTTATTTTTCTCGTTGACTCTTCCAGACATGCTTCTTCACCCAAAACAGTTTTTAGAAGCTTTTGATCTCAGTCGCTTGCAACCACTGGTCCAATATGATGACCAAAACCAGCGCATTCTTGAGTCTGTCAAACTTACAAAGCACTTAACCGCTCATTTGCACGTTTTTACTAATGAGCCTGACCATCTGTCTAATTTTCTTTTCTAATGACCATCACATTTTGCCCGACATCACCTTTAGCCCTGCAAGCATCGCAAATATAAATGATTCCATAAAGCTAATCATGTTCATCATCAGTTTCATCAGAGGCATTAATTAAGGAATTCTAAGAAACAAAGCACGTGCAGCGGAATCCTATGTCATCAGTTTCAGCAGTCATTGTCATTAGGAGTGGTGCCAGACGATCAAAAGGTGTGCAAGATTATTACAGTACAAAAGAAGAATGCACAGTCATCGTGCTGAAGTTACTGCCCTTTCTCCCTAAGCAGCATGTGTTCTAAATAGTGGAACATAAAATTTACTCACACACTATAAAATCTTCATTGTTAACTTTTTCGCTCCTAATCTCTGCGTGTTTTTTGCAATGTTTATGTTGTGACCCACAATGCTGTTCACTAACAACATAAGCTCCATCCAACCTTGACCTAAGCATTCCAATCTACGCCCTGTTCTCCTATTTCGAAAAAGCTTTTGACAAATTCCTACATCAACGGCTTCACCTAAACCTTTCTCATTTAAACCTTAGCCCTTTTGTCTTAGACTGGATCCATAATTTCCTGACTAATAGAGAGCAGTTTGTTTATGCTAACGATTATTCCTCTGTTAGAAGTCCTGTTCTCTTCAGGGTACCTCAAGGCACTGGCATGGGACTCCTCCTTTTTCTAATTTACATTAACAATTT
The DNA here is from genome assembly GCF_023375885.2 of Dermacentor andersoni. NCBI lineage: Eukaryota > Metazoa > Arthropoda > Arachnida > Ixodida > Ixodidae > Dermacentor > Dermacentor andersoni. Next base: position 24,136,672 of record NC_092822.1, read on the forward strand.
TACTGACATCTCTTCTAACATACCTTTGTTCGCAGACCATTGTGTGGTTTAGTGTCCCATCAACAATGACAATGACTCCCAATCACTCGAGAGTATCTCAGTAAGTTAACTGCTTGGTGCAGTCAATGGCTAATGTCACTGAGCGCTACTAAAACATTTCTAGTTTCTTGTCCCTTCAGAAAGGATTTCCATCAACCAAAGTATGTCATTTGGAACACAGATTTCTTCTGTCAACACATGCAAGTACCTTGGTGTCGCCCCTTCAAGTAATCTGTCTTGGTCCTCTTGTATAGCAAATATCTCTTACGAAGCCAACTGCACCCTTGTATACCTTCGATGGTACTTGCATCTTGCTCCTCCCTCCGTAAAACTACTAGGTTATCAACCTGTCCGGACCAAATTGGAATATGCATGTAGAATCGACATTTGGGCGAGTTCGTACTCGTTAATCCAGGAGTTGGTACTCGTTAAAGGCAGGAAACCCACAGGAAAGCGCTGTCCTCTGCTTCCTGCCTTTTGTCTTTGTCGTCTTGCGCTTCCCCTTCAAGATGGAATATGCATGCTTTGTTTGGTGCTCACACCAATCTAACCTAATTCACTTGAATCGGTCCTAAATCCCGCAGCTCCCTACATTTATTCTGGTTACTCCCATCACACCAGCGTCGCTAAATCAAAATGGAGGCGGATCTTCCTAACCTAGACTTTGAATATAGAATAAATTGCCAAATATCTTCTCATTTCTAAACAAAATGAATCTAGCCCCTCCTTAATTATACTAGCTTAATTATACTAGCTCACCATCCCTCCTGTTGCGTGAACCATGCAAAGGCAGTCTACCCCCTGCGGACGCAGACTACAGCTCGCCTGCACTCCATTTTTTTTTCTGAAGACTGCAGTTGACTGGAACACTCCTCCCCAAGACGCCGTGCTCCACTTCGACCCACATGCTTTCAAGACTGCCATAACGTTGCCATTGAATCATTCTATCATTAAATAATGGCCCATCCCTCATGCAGGACCCTGTTTCTGGGGAATCTGAGGTACTGATAAATAAAGATAAATAACAATGCCATTGTGTTTTCAAGTGAATAAGTGGAAATTAATGTTTTTAACTCTGCTCCTACTGTAGAAATTGGCATATTTTCATCACAGGTGAACCCAACCACAGGGCACCAACTGCCATGGACAAGCTGGCCCATTTGCACTGTGAAAAGCACGCCTTGCTGGGCTACAGCGCCAAGTCATTATATTATATGACTGGATCTTTACAAGAGGAACCCCCGACCACTAGAAAGCTGCATACGATAGCTTGCTGCTGTAGTTGTTGAGGAGTGAAGCAATCGGCCTAATCTAGGCAGTTTGCCATTAGCATCACAGGGGTTTCCTTTTGTTTGTTTTACAGCAGTAGCTGTTATTGGCTCGTGCTTCCGGTCATCTTTATGTCCATCAGTGCTGTCACTGGAATCCCCAAAATCCTTTGCGAGAAAATTACGGAGAATGAAAAAAACTTGTGTTGTGAGGATTTGCGAGGATTCAAACTTAACGACCAAGGACAGGCAATCCAGGATTCTACCTTTTGGCCACTCTGCCGATGCTGCGGCGATGGAGAATGCTCATCCTGAAGAGCACAATCATGCTGGCAGCTGTCGTAATTGACTAATGCCTGCTCAACATCTGTGTACTGGATAAAGCTGGCATACATGCCTTCTTTATGTTCCCGCAAACGTAGTGCCCTATTGGATGCAGCAGATATGCAGCAGATATGCAACCCAATATGGAATTACGAGAGCAAGCTTCAAACAAATTGCATCACCTAATTTCTGAATAGTATTAAATTTAGTACCCAGTTCAATGCTGTTTATTACTTGTTTGTTTAAAATTCCTTACAGGCCTCCTATGAGGCAGTGGGTAAGGTGGGCATCACAGTAAAAAAAAAGTCAATGGAAACCACCTTGCATGGTATGACATGACCAAACTACATGTCAATAATTTGTGACATAATTCTGAAAAGCATCAAATTTGGAGCACACTTTAGTGCTGATATGCAACCTGAAATGGTACGACATCGGCAAGGTCCGTGTCAATTATATGTTGCCAAATTTCCGAAAAGCATAAAGCTTAGCACTCGACTTGATGCTGACATGTGGCCTAATATGGTATGATAGGCTGATGATGATATGACATAGGCAAAATCTTTTTGGCAATAAAATATTCAAACCCAAGCAGCCAAGGTTCATGAAACAATGGAAACCAGATTTCTTTTTTTTTTTTTTTAACATTTTTATTAGCAAAAAAAGAAACTTGTACAAGAGGTGGAAAAACATGACTAGCACGACCTGGGCAAAAAGTGAGCCACTAAGGCAATAGAGTTTTGTTGTACAATGTGAAAAACTGCGAAGAAAAAGAAGAGCCTAGCGGTAGTATGGTGTTCCAAGGTGGCATATATATATATATATATTATGACTAGATAAAATGCAAGTTACGTTGGTTCATGGACGGGCATTCTCCCTTGAAAGCACTGTACAGTGAAGTGCAATATGATGGGCAATGCTGAGGTTAGAATTCAAAAGCTCCCTGGTGCTGCTTTGAACTTGAAGAGACGACCGTGCAAGTTATTTTTTGCGTGGGAAAGCTACACACGTGGATAACCGAGCAATGGTTGCATCGTTTTGGAGAAAAAAGAAGCCAAAGACTGTAGAGACTCTTTGATGCCTCGATTAGTACAACAAACGGTTACACACAAAGCTTTTTCAAACATCTTTCTACCCACTTTATTCCTTTTTTACTGAGCAATGTCTTAAATCTATATGATATCGAGTGCAAGTTTTCGTTTTCCGAGCAGGATTCTTCATGGCTGTGCCATCCACTCAATTTCATTCACACTAACTGTATAGCCAAGCCGAATTTCAATACACTGTTGATTTCACTGTTTCTGGTAATTTCCAACAACGAAGAGTGATTTAACAAAGCAGGTATTACCTGTTTGCCTATAGCTGCATCGTAGTGTTGGCAACGCTTGGCTCGAAACCACAGCATCATCGCTGGTTCACAATCAGACATACACCTGCTCAGACATAATTTATTATGTTACGTGAAGGCAAGACTCAACCAATGTGTACGGAATAAATGTTGAACACAGTCAAGCCATTTCTTAGTGCATAAATGCCGTTAGCAGTAAAAAAAAATCATTGCTTGAATAAATAATTAGGTTTTCCATGCCATATTGATGATCCATGCTGTGCAAGTAAAGGCAGTGAGGAGAGGCATCAGTAGACGATCCTACAAGGAATTGTTACACCAAAATAGGTGTAGAGATCCGTCACAAAAGGCTACTTGCCAAGCTTGATGCAGCTCTCTGTTGAAGACGGTTAACGCACTCCGCTGTATTGCATCAAGTGTAACGGGACTGTTGTGGGCAGTCCAGGATTGTAGCAAGACATGCGCATCCTTTATCCAACTCCTGGGCTTTCGAGACTTTGCATCTGTCTATTGCCAATTACAGATTCTGGCTAGGAAAAGGTTGCTTGACTCGATGTGCAAGTGAGCCCAAGGATGCCATCATCTCTTATAAAGTCATCCACGCGAGGATAGCACAAACCTACAGAGAAATCCATATAGGTTTCTCGGAAGGAAAACACTGTGTTTTTAACCTTTATAACATTGCACTACCTTTGGGTGGACCCCCCGCCCGCTATGTGAAACTTTTCCTACCTTATGGACTTCCATGGAATTTATTTGCTTAATGATAAAACTTTCTCGTGAGCATAACTAGCACTTGCGTGAATCTTTCTGTGAGAGGCACATGCTGTGAGGGTGGGAAAACTTGTGAAGGGTTTGCAGTACACTCACACCTCGATAACATAATAAACATGGACACAACAAATTATCAGTTATGTAAAAGCAAAATGCACATGGCAGCATGTAAGAGTGAGAGAGAAAAACCAAACCAGGCATTCGGAGGGACAGCTTCTGGTTTCTTCATTACAGGTATAACAAAGTCTAAAATTTACTATCAGTGTGTATGCTTACAATGAAAATTTTACATAACGAAGGTATTTCCCTGTCGGACGCGACTTCATTGTAACGAGGTTCCATTTTTAACTGCATACGTAAACAAGCCAAAAATAAATGAAAATGCACTGCAAGAAAGAGACACAGACTCAGCTGGTGGTGAACAAAACGAAACACCACCAATTTTCAATGGCTGAAGCAGCGGCATGCTGTTATGCAATTTGCTGGAATGCACCCATTCTAGGAGCTGCGTCGCAAGCAGTCATTGTCGAGGATACAATACCTTTTGCACGATTTTATGTGACTTGTATTCCAACGTGTTCAATGCCAAGTCGTGTGAAATCTCGCGATGATGGTTGTATCCCCGAAAGAAACTGCTTGAGAACACTGCCCCTGATCAATGCCAATGGCCAATTTCCATGAACTATTGCATTCTGCAGGGCACACTAAGCATGTGAGAGAGGCATCTCGATCACTGCATGGCACTTGCAAATGAAATAGTGCGGCATTATATCCCACTGTACTACACAGTATGAATGCACAACTACATCGGACGAAAAAAAAAAAAAAAAGGGCTTAGCACAAACTGGCTGGTGCCAGCAACACACCCATCTTGGAGCAACTTCCTTTTCTGCATTGCGCAGTTAAATGCTTGTACTATAACAAAACACAAGCAAAAAACAGCGAAAGCTTGTTATAGAGGTCACTTCATTAAGGAAAGAACTTCCCTACTATGTCTGACAAGGCAAGGTGAGCGCATTGAAACATCGTAAAGAGCTCATGTCATAGAAGAGGCATTCAACTCAACTACACTACAGGTGGAGCAAGCAAGTCTGTACGCATGGAACTTGAGAGCTCGTAGGGAACTGTAGAAATAGCTGTGCTTTGGGCAATGGGCGAAGTGAACTAGTTTAGGCGTTGAGTACTCTAAAACCAGAGCGTGTCTGTACAACTGAAGATGCTCTGCTGTCGTAGCCTCCAAGCCATGACATGATAAAACTGCGGTTCAATCTAAAAGATCGACATTTCTATTCACTCCACGAACGTTTTTCTCAGATTTTTTCCAACATTAAAGCAAGTGTGTTGGTCCACTTCTATCACAAGCCTAGAAACGTCGTTGGATCCCAGACAAATTTCCTTTTTGTGGTTATTAACAGCAATCTCATTACATCACAATCACACCCTTATTCGGATTGTGCCACCAATGCAAAAGGAACGAGCTTGCAGTGTGCACAATTAAAGGAAAAAACATTGACAAAACAACAGCTGCTGGTATTGTTCCATGACAATAATTTCAGTGCAGTGTTCCTTACAGAGCATCACAGTCTGCGATCGAAACTCATCACAGCGACTCCACGTAGAGTAAACACTGCATGCGGCAAGTCTTGATTGAGTTCCTGCAACATCCACACCAAGAAGCTTGACATATTGATCAGCCGAGCCCCACAAATCCATTGGCCAATCACAGCGTACATGACCGGCTTTGGCGGGTCTATTACACAACAGAAATGCATCACCCATGAAGCAACTGTCCTGTCGGCACCCAGACCTAAGCACTAGCTGCTGGTGGACCAATAATATGTGTCACGACATTTCTGCGGGGAAACTTCACAACAGTTCAGATGTTGCGGAAAGCTGACATCTCCAGGGGCAGCATTCTGCAAAAATTATATCTGTTTTCCATTCTATTTGCCCTTTATCATTATCTGATACAAGGTTTTGCTCCTGCTGTCATGGGGATCAGTCACTTTGTGCAATGAATAGCATGCTAGAACAGAAGAAAAAGAATTCTTACAAAATTCAGCTCCAGGTTGCGCACTTTGTTGGTTTCTGAATACACATACATCAACAGGCACATTTGACTCACATTAGTTAAGCTATCACCGCTCATGAATCCACACCATTTGTGAACAGTGTGTAAACTCGTGTTTCAAACCTCGGAGAAAACAATGTCGTTTGAAACAGTTTTCAAGTGGTTCGGGTTACAACCATAGTTGCACTACAAAAGGCTCGGCCCAAGTGGTTTACCATAAAGGTGCATACTATATGTCTTTGAAGGTCAGCTCCATACAGCAATGCACGATAAATTGGCTGTGCTATTTAAGGTTAACACATCCAGTTTCTCACTCAAACCAGCACCTTTCTCTGCCACTCAAACCCGAAGATTTTGTGTGGTAAAAATATCACGTCTATGCTCAAGCGTAAAGGAATGCAATGGGTGTTGCATAGCAAGGCATTCAAATCTTAAAGAGGCACAAAGGACAAGTGCTAAGTGAGGGTAAACTGATGGGCTGCTACAGACTTCCAATATAATTCAAGCTAACCTCAAGATTTTGGCTGCCATTCTGTGTTTACAGTGTATCTTAAGGCTCCTTACCACAGCATGCGTCTCAGCTGATTAACTGTTTGGTTTTTCAGTAAAACTAGAGAATGCTAATAAAGTTTTAGAGCATTAAACAACCAAGTTGCTTTAATCAAGCTTCAGCATCAAATTAAATAACCTTGGACAACCATTTCCAGAATTTATGACAATTCAGAAAGTTCCCTCGGGAGTTGGAAAGTAATATTGCCGTCAGTCTTTCACTATACCACCTTATTCTGGCATGTCAAGTTTCCGCTCTCACAGAAAGTATTTGATTAATTTGTGGCATTTAATATCCAGAAGCAACGGGGCTATGAGACGCAGTGCAGTGAAGTGCTCTAGATCCATTCAGAAAAGTCAGGATTTCTTTTTTTCTAAATCTGCATAATTGCGTGAGCGTTTCTGCATTTCGTACCCACTAGAACACAGCAGTGATGGCTGGGAGTAGAACCCGTGACCTCGTGCTATGCAGCAGGACCACAGTGAAAGTATCCAATTCCATCCAATCCAATCTCACAAGCATAGTCTACCATTTTATCCCAACCTAACACTGTCTTTTGTAACCTTCCATGCACAATGTTCTGCAGCAATACACAAAGAGCTCCTTTGTATAAAAGGCAAATGTGTACAGGGGATACAGCCAAGCTTTTAACTGAATAACTTGTAACTGCCTGGAAAAAACGAAAAAAGAAGGAAGATTGCAATTAATCCACTGATAGTTATCAAGGGGGCCCTAACTCATGGCTCCCTTGAACTCTGTGGTTTCAAAGTACAGCTGTACAGTATGGCCCATTGTTAAAGGGAACAACAACTTAGTACTTGGCTGCAAACTACAGTTGAATGATAACATGAAAGTATGCAGACTATATTTTAGTGCATAGGCGTTTCTTTTTTCTCTCGATGAACTAGAAGTGTATCTGTTATATTAGTTTCAATACCTGCTGGACATTCACTTTAAAGAGGACTAGTACTGGACCATCAGCATATATTGAAATGCAAACTCAAGATAACTGATCAGAATGCCTGTTAAGCATAACTATATGGAAATGTGACGTCCAATTGCTTTGTAGAAGATTTCTAAGCCGACAGTAGCTGCAAATGTACAATTTGAAATCTGAATTAAACCTCAAAACCTGGAAACAAAACAACACAATGGAGTAGTTTCAGAGTTGTCTGCATTTGAATTTATGCTGCTACTAGTACATGTATTTGCCTACAGCTGCGACCCGGCAATATGCAGCCATGCGTAAAATAGTTCTAAGATCACTTGTGGTATGGCAAGCACAGCAATGTCAGCGCAACAAACTGGTTTATGTTAAAGGAGTCCTGATAGTTACTCCTGAGGCGCCCTTTCAATTTGTCAGATGTCATTGTGACACAAAATCCTCACCACCAAATTAATGCGACACAAGAAACATCACTATAGCGATTCTGACACTGTGTGCAAAAAAATAGGTTTCAGTTTTGATTGCCAGGAGAGTGTGACGCCACGTGGTGTCACATTCTTGGTTGAGCTGTCTTTTTCACTGTAATGGCACCTTGCTTGGCATGTTTCATGGGTCGCATGTCTGCTGACAATTATGATACTGGAGGCACAGGGTGCTTTTGCACTCTTACAGCCCGTTAATGCCCAAGATCAGTGCATAGTTTTTCGTCAGCTACTTCCAAGAATTGAAGATGTCATGAAAATGTGCATGTCTCACCGTTTCACAGACTTTCTTCCGCCCAAGTCATTACGTCACCACACGAATTCTCACACTGACCAGTCACACAATCTACAACATCTCACACAATTTACAAAATCAAATAAGCATGTTTTAAGGCAACAGCATAGACTGAAATGTGGAAACTGAATCTTAAGGTCAGCTTGACTATGATATTTCTCATCAGGACTCCTTTAACACTGAACATATGACCAGCAGAAGTAGGGGAGAAAGTAAACTTGCACACAATTGCTAAGTGTACATGGCAAACTACGCATGTTGAGTGGAACATACAGACATCGAGTTTACTACTAAAATTACTAGAGGGCAATCTGGCACTGTGTGTCTGGAAGCTGCAAGTACGGTGGTTCAGTCAACAAGGGAATACGAGTAGTACATGAATTCGCTTAAATTTAATCTTTCTGGCTTAAAATGGTTCATGACTTTGCAAATCGACCATTTTCATATTGCACTATAAAGGCAACACTTTGTAATAATCATACCTGTGTGCAGAAACCTTTGTGCATTTAAAGAAAAATATGACCGTCTGGAAATTTAAAAAGGATACAGTTGCAATAGATGATGCCAAAAGAATGTCGGAAGCCGAAAGTAAGATGACTAGACAAATATGTGTACTAACCATCATTCTGATGGTAGGCGAACAATGGCAGCGCCCGGAGTTCCCTATAGAAATTTTTGTAGCAATCTCTACACCTACAGACATCAGAACATGAAACCGTTCCACTTGTGATAGCAAGCACATAGCACTATCACACACCAGTAATCTTGCACCATGAAAAAGTGTTTGGGGTTTCTGGATTCAGAAGAAAACGGCTGCTCATTAATAAAACACACCCACATGGAGTGACCTCCAACAACAGCTCCAGATTGATTCACTTGCTCAGTAAGGATGGAATGTGAGGACAGCAGCTCCCAAAATCTCCAATCTGAGCTCTTAAGCTTCTGGAAAGTCAACAACACACAATGTACCTTGTGGGGGGAGGCACCTTGAATAGTCTTCCAGCACTGACCATAGCTAGGACTAGATACAAAAGTCTGCCAACTAGTCTTTCATAGATGCTTCGCTAACAGGCCACCTTGACCTCTTTAGGAAAAAAGCAAAAATGTGGCTTGAATATATGTCGTACAAACGTCGATACGTTTAGCAGAAGAAAAAAATTGACAGAAAGAAAGCAACAGTCTGGGAAATTTCGCAATCAGAATAGGTCATTTTAAATGTGCACAGGTGCAAATGTTTAAGCAAGGCAAGTCACACAAAACTGCGAATGCATAGAGATGGTTCTACGACACTACCTCCGGAAATAATGTACACTGTACAGTGCAGTCCACTGGTAAAAGGAACATTCTAGTGTGCAGCTATCACTTTACCGGCCCTCTAGCTGTGAGTGCCAGCTGAAGCTATGTCACTGCACTGCATAGGTAAGCTAGCTGCAAGTAATCTTCTGCAAAGTCGGGAGATTGCACACTTGGCAGAAGGGTGAATTCACACATGCTTAAAGCTCATGTGTTCCCTTTAATATTGGACCACACTGCACATACTTATCTGCAGCTTCTGTGGCTGATGTTAAGGAAAGCCACATGTTTAGCACCACAGAATCTCATCAGTTTTCTACAGCCATGAAATGACACCCAAGAGGTTATCCTTCGTTGCAGTTATAGTCCAGACACTTCTGCGTGGAGGTTGAAAAACAAGAAGACATTTCCTGTGCTTATGGAGGATCGAGTTGTTCTTCACTTACGGATGTAACCCATGCTTGCAAAGGTGTGCTACCGATAATTCGACTTTGGAAAGCGGAGCGTTTCTCTGTGCACCTCCGGGAAATAAATTTTCAACTTCTTATCATCACTGCGTGATACAATGGACAGGCAATAGCCAACAGCACTTCAAAACTTTCTGTAACCTGGCCACAGAATGTATTCTTTGAATGTATTTGGCGAGCTTCTGCTTACCTCTTACTGCCTTTAGCTTACTACATACAAAAGCCTCTGCATTGCTTTTGGTATGCCGGCCATTCACCTTTAGGTTGAACTTTGATGTAACGAATAATGAAGTAAATCCACAATTCGGTTGGCCATGCCTTATTTCAATGAGTATCCTACTGCCAAAAACAAAAGTGCAAATGCGAAATCTGAGATAATACTCGTTACAGCAAAGCAAATATTTGTTCTCTTGCAGCTAAATATATTTATTCCGGTAGTGAAAATGTCAAATAATGAGCAAGAGAAACTTGAAACGGCAAATTCTAAATATGCGTGAATGTTTTAGCTAGCAGCTTGGCTTGACTGGCCTGCAGTTGGCAAGCCAACAAGATCTTATAGCACGTTTGCATATTAATGATGGTGTGAAGCACGCACATGTAATTTAATGCTGTTCACGTGCCACACACTGGCCTGGCAGGTTGCTGACGAATTGTCAAAATCTTGGCCAGTGGGAGGGATCACCTTTGCATCTACTTCGCATGGACCCAATGTAGTGAACTTCTATAATTTTATCAGCATGTACACTTAAAATGAATATTGGATATAGCGAAGGCACTATTATGTCAGATATGACTTCATAATAACGAGATAGGACAGAAAAACTACAACGATTTTTAGACACGCTTCACCCCTGCTTTATCTACAATAGCTATTTCATGTGAAGCAAAGGACCACATATACAAAAGCACGAGATGAGCCCTACGAGTGTTCATCTTGTGTGCCTTTGTATGTGTGGTCGTCTGCTTTGCACTAAACTCGTTGGAAGCAGATGTGCTCCATCTAGCCACACTACAACTTCTACTCAAGCACACTGCTTTACCCGTCCACCTGTCACCAATTGCAAGTTCACTGAGAAGCTCCTGTTCTGTTGAAGCATGGCCAAACATGAAGACTCTATGAGTAAATCCTGTTAGCATCGGAGTACATGCAAGGCTTATTGAGTGGGCATAACATGTTGGCTAGCTACAATCTGTCTCGAAGTGTCTTCTATCGATGCAGAGCCTTGAGATTTTACAGCACTACTACAAGCGTGTTATTTGCTCAATACAGTGGCTACTTCCTGTGAAGTGGACCACTGAAGGGTGCAGCCCAGCTTCTCTAAATCTTTAAGCTTAATAATGGCTCTTAGAAAAAAAGCTTCTAGAAGTGTCAGCAGTTCAGACTCACCTCGACCAAGGACAGAATATCAGACTAGCATGACTCAGCCCAAGTGTTAGCATCAGAGACAAAGCACTGTCCATAATCACCCTTGATACTCTGGAATCCTATCTTTGAACAGGCACCAACTCAACTAGTTAGCTACTTGGTTCCTGCAGCCCAGCTCTTTAAGAGTAAGTAGCGCACATTTGCTTTCGTGTGTCACTTTAGTCGGTTTATTCTCTCAAAATATCATTCAAAGTTGGGGGCTACTGAAAGCTTGTGAAATTGTGGAAATGTTGTTTTTCTTTTGTTTCTTTTTTTTTTTTTCATAACGTGAGTGCTGGAAAAGCTCACATAACTCTATTTTGGCACTTCATTCTGCTGCCTCCGGGGTTACAGTTTCAATAAAGCCCAGACCACATGTACGGTTACGGATGCATACAAGCTCGCGTCCGTGCGCCCACGCATGCACAGATGGTGCGGAACGGCTCGTAAGCATCAGAAGCACCAAAACACGGCACAATCCCAGTGAACAGCACCTCTCTGTTATTGCACGTTTGGGTTGCCTCGCATTGGCGCACCGGGCTATGCAGCTTCGGCATAATACAATCAACTTTCAGTGAGGCAGATTTATATCATGTGAGAAATGGCTTTTTCTTTAATTTTTTTTTTGCTGATCTAACAGCTCTAAAAATATAAAAATTACATTTAAAGATATCTGAAGCGCTTTGGAATGCAGTCAATAACGAAGTATGAAGCGGTGTCTGCCAGGATATCTATGAGTGAGTCCAGTAAGCATGTGCTGTGGTGTGCCTCTTGTCGACAGCACGGCAGGTGCATAAATGTAAGCTTGCACGCTTCTGTAAACATATGTGTGGTCTGGACTTAAGTGTGCTTTCCTTTCAAAAGACTGGCCAAGTAAGGACTGAAAAATTTTGCACCTTTCAGTGATAGTTATATAAATGCCAAAAAAACAAACAAGCAAAAGAGAGAGAGATCACTGTATAGATACCACGATTCATTTGAACTTTCTGGAAGGTCACAGCACACTTTACAGTTGTTTCGATGCCAATGGAAAAGCAGATTGGCCCTGACACCCATAACAATCTCAATTCCCTAGCTGAAGTGTTCACGGGCACTTGGGGACATCAAGGCAGGTCATTCAATTAGCCACCCATGATGACAATTGTTAACATCCACTCCGATGACATCAGAAACATTACAAGACCATCTTTCCAGAGAAGTAGGAAATTCCCACAATTTGCGTCTGCTAGATTACATGCACTGAAAGAACAGAAGGCCTTCTCACACGAAAGTGTAATACCTAGCATTGCGCAGGAAAGTTACTACTTTCGACGAACAATTCAGCACTCAATAAATGCGGGTGCAAGTCCATAGATTGACACCTAAAGTGACAATAAAGAAGGAGTCAATGGCACATGTGTAGTCGTGATCAACAGCAGGACAACAAGGGAAGCTTCAGCCCAGAGCCAACATTTTTTACAAGGGACACCTGTTTTGGTTAGGGTCCCAGCGAAGACAAGCATAGGTCAGCATACTCAGTCACGAGCACAGTGGTTCATACTTGCTCCACACTCATTTTACAGGCGAAAAATAGAGCATTAGTGAGGGATGAAGGGTGTGGGTGAAAGTGAGCAATGAACAGGACTGAGTGTCGGTGACATTGAGTGAACATGAGCATGAAGAAGGGTGAGTGCTGGATAACACAAGTAGAAAAAAAAAGTCAGTGACAGTGACTTTGAGTGGACGTAACTATGAACCTGAGTTACTGTCGGGGAGTGGGAGTGGATGCTAGCATGAGTGTGAGTGGGTGTTGATATGAATGGAAGTGACTCTGAGCAAGTGTGAGCATTGGCGAGCAGGTGTGAGCAGAAACTTGAGTGAGTACATAGCCTGCAAAAATATTTCTGAGTGAGTGCAAGTATCCGCTTAACCTGCCGACCTACAAAGGCAAATTTCTCTGTTGAAATGTTGGCTCCAAGCTGAGGCCTCCATTGTTCGCTCACTATTGGCCACTTCAAGTCATCTTCCATTGAACCCTCTGTGTATGTCAGCAACAGTGCAGACCCTCTGAGAAAGATGCCAACTTCTAATTACTTTGTGTAAGGGTGCATAAGAAACCTGAATAAAGTTGTCTCGTAGCTACATCCCCCTGCTAATTGCCAGGCATATGAGCTGGCCAACAGCGAAATCAGGGGACTGTGCAGGGGCTGCCGACCAGACTAGCTGGCTCTCTCAAAATTACAGGCACAGAAGTGTGACTGGCATCAACGTTCAGACAAGGTTCCAGTCAAAACATTGAACTTTGCATTAACGTTAATCCAAAGTGTGACACTTCCTCTAGAGTGCAAGAGAAGCCTTACCTTCACCTTAAATGTAACTCTGCTGCTGTACAGACATTCAATGCTCATACAAACTTTCCTGTCTGAAAAAGTCGCCCGCACCGATCAGGGGCAAAGCTGGAAGCTTGGTGACAAGGAGTGCTTGCTTTGTGTTGCCAATATGTAATGTACTTTGAAGAAGAAACGGATAATGCCAGCATCTCTGAAGCGAGCAAGTGGAGGGATTTTAGTTGGCATTTTGGTTGTTTGAAAGGGTCTGCAACACTTTTTGAACCCAGTAATCTTGTTCACTGGACAATACTACCATGAACATCTGGGCCTGTATAGTACAGCAGAACCTCAACATAATAAACATGAGTATAATGAATTATCCACAATGTTCATCACATATATCAGCACGCAAGAAATATATACTTATAACACATATTAGATATAACAAAGGTATTTTTTTGTTGGATGCAACTTTGTTAAATCATATTCAACTGCATTGTTCCTGTAAGTGTAGTAGAGAGTCTACCATTTGGTACAAATAACCTATTTCCTTTAACTTTCTAAAATCTCTAGTACTCTTCATGTGTATTCCTACACAAATTTAGAAGTGATGCTAATTGGCCAGATTTTGTTACATCACGAATCTGTACTATCTCTGGCAGAGGCAAAAGCAGAAAAATCGCACCACCGATATAGCAGTGGTGTCATCTGGTGGAGAAGAACGATACCGCCACGCTGACACTTTGTCCTCCAAGACAAGGCAACGCTGTGTAGGGCTATGCGACACAATCTTGAGGTCCCGTTGATACAAATGCTTGGAATGTTCATGGGCAAAGCACAGCGGGCATAATTCTAGAATGGCATAGTGGCTCAACTTGAACACAGTTCGAACGAGGAAAAAGGAGGAATAGGTCGTGAGTGTGTGGCAGCGGCAGCATTATGACTGCCGACAACACCGCTCATTCAAGGTACGCTAAAGAACCCTTTGTTCAAAACGGTTCGCTAGAGGATACCCTTTGATCCCGCACACTTTCTGTGCCTTTCATAAAACATGCTGCAGGGCCCCTCTAATTGATGCAGAAATTTCAGACCACATTAATAGCGAACAGCAGAGGCACAAGAGATAGAGTGTGTGTGTGTGAGCGTGTGTGTGAGCGTGTGTGTGAGCGTGTGTGTGAGCGTGTGTGTGAGTGTCATTCAGCTGTGGCATTGAACTGGTGATCACTGTACAGATAAGCGCACCATCTTTGGCCCGTGCTCGTCCCATATGTACTTCTGGGATGAACGAATGCCAGTTCACGTCTACATTGAAACCAAGGCCGATTGTTAATTGCACTCAACGTGCCACTATCTGACAGCAAGGCCAACGTGACCACTGCATATATATACTTCCCTGCAAGAGTAACTAAGCGCCATCATTTGCAGATGTGACCTCAGTGTGCAAGTAGAATTAGAAAACTGCTTTGAATTGCTTTCACTATGTAGTTATGGCACAGAGGATCACGTAATGCACTCCGAACTACACCAGTCGGCACTGTCAATCTGCGGACTGGACGGTGGCGTGCAAAATTCGAGCGAGCCGCAAGTGCTCACGCTTGACTGTGACTGGACCCACACAGGTGGACGAGGCGGAACCTTGGGAGGCGGGGTGTCGACAAGAGGAGTCATGAAGGTGGTGACCGTGACACCGGCACCGCCGACGCCGTTCTGAGGAGGCATTGCCTCAGGCTCATGAGGGGTCGCGGCCACAGGGCCGAGAGGAGACGTGGCCTCGGTGTCGACGGGGGACGTGTCCGAGGCTTTCGAGGGCGGGCACGTTGACGTGCCCTCGGGAGGCGGAGTCTCTGCTTGCGGAGGGGACGAGGAAAACTCGGGAGGCGGAGAAGAAGAGGAGCCGGCAGGCGGAGACAGCAGCTCTGAAGAACACGGTGGCGGCGGACACGGTTTCTTGAGCACCAGTGGTGCCTGGCTGGGGCTCATCGGCGGTCGCCGCTTGGCCCGAATGCCACGCGGCAACAGGCCTCTGCAGTGATGTGCCAAACACAGTCAGACACGTAACGTGCACATTTACATTGCTCTATGGTGACCCTGCTAGGCAAAACACAAAGTACTGCAACAATGTGAGCCTAGGTCCCGGAGCAAGAAAGATTTAGGAGTGGAAACTCCGCTGTTTGCGGCGACCAGAAAAGGTCACAAGCCCGCGGAGCCGTTATCGTGCTTGCGGCCTGGAAAGAAATTACCGCCGTTGAGAGCGCGCCGGAGCCGCCTGCCCGGGCGCTGCATTTTTTTTTTTTTTTCGCTGCGGCTTCTACGACGCACCGCATGGCGCCGCCACTGTATGCGGCCCCGTCGGTGCATACAACAGTTGTGACCTTATCTGGTCGCCCGCGCTCGCTTGCGCTGACGGGAGTTTCACCTCCTAAATGTCTTACTCCATGGCCTAGGTGTTGATGGAAACGGTAACCTACTCTAGAAGTGCAGCAAATTAGCTAAAGTTAGTTGAACTTGGCTCCTTTCTTTTCTTTTTCCTTTTAGAATGGTACTAGATAGAGACAGGGAAAAGAAAAGGAATGTTGCAGGCTTACGCTTTTTCGCTGTCAGAAGACTCTCCACCATCACACGAAGACACCGATATAGATCGTGACGTCTTGAGTTTTCTGAAAAAGAAAACGACCATGTGTGAGGAGTGTGCCTGAAAGAGAGTGAATCATCAATAACCTTTTTCTCTTTTTCTCGGTTTTCGGAACATTCTAATTTGGTATAAATATCTGTTTTTATGCTTCTGATAAGCACACAAGCTTTCCTTGAGATTCATAAAAACACAAATGCTGTGGGCTGACTGTTCGTAACGCACAAAACATATGCAGGTTGGTCTAATCTCACATTTTATTAACGAAACTTCAATAAATAACAGTTGTTATAGCTGCCCAATAAATGAGCCCACTGCCTTTAAACTTGAGTAATGTTTTGTAAGTGTGGCCACTTGCCATTTATTACAGTTTACTTTCACAAATATAACATGAGCTTACCATTTACCATAATTATCAACTTGGGAAAGCACATCGCATTACATTTGAAACCAGGCTCCAGATATAATGTGTCCTTCTTTTCTCACTTTAATATAAGACAAGCTCTGCCACTATGCAATTGATACTAGCAAAAACGCCACCCTCTCGACATCCTCGGGTGAATACACCTGCTGCTCGAAGTACAGAAAAACTTGTATGTTCAGAAAAGTGATTCTGCAACTTAGATCAATATCTCTTCAAAAAATTTGCAGCAGAACTAGGGGGCAAGAATTTTCTACGTGTCATTTTCTTTTCATCGAGAAAACCTCCTCCCTTCATAAGTAAATTAATTGAAACTGTTTACACCAGTGACCACACATTTCTCAAGCCAACTAACTTTCTCAAGACCTTACAGACACGAATGTGCAATTCTTTTGCTCCTTGTTCATATGGCACACCATTGTTTATAAGGTCTTTTCAATGATGATGGTGTCAAGTTACAGTTGCATAAAACTTAGTTTTTGTTATAACAACAACAATAACAATAATTTTTTCATGTCATCAAAATGTCCCCGCATATAATGATCCCTGAAGTTCAGAAAACTCTCAGCAGCAGAGGAGCATCTTCTAGAACAGCAAGCTGTCATAGACTTTCTGTGACAGGCCATGGCATTGTGTGCAAGACGCGTGGTGTCCTTCATGGAAATTTTGTTCTTCAATAAATGTCACAGCAATTTTCAGCATGGGTTTGCAAATGCACAAAAGCTATTAACATACCCTTTATTGCGATAGAACTTTTGAACATCTCGTAGGAGGTGTTTGGCAGTTGAGCTCAGGTTGGTCCTTAGGATGGGCTGAAATGTAGTCATCGGAGAAGAGGACTTATAGTAACAACATGCAATACCGTGGGTAACACAAATCAAGGAAAATAAAGTTGGAATTTGGACTCGTATGTACATTTCACTGCGTTAATTCGAAATGCAAAGGGATGCAGATGTTTGTTTAAATTAGGGACATGAAATAAAGTGAGTGGCTGGCTGTCCTATTCAAAAGCAATCGGAAAAAATAACTTCATACATTCACAACCAGGACATTAGAGCTGCATGCGTATGACTAAATATGCAGCTCCTACTCATACTAGTGCCTGTTGGCTAACACAATGACTTTGATAGTGTCACATTGTGGCTACTTTGTTAAGCATGGCACCTGCACCAGATGTCACATCATACGGACGATGAAGGAGTGAACAGAGCCAAAACTGTTAGTTCAGACTCTAACTTTTTATTGCATTAACTTGTGATTTCAAAAACAACCTACACTCAAAGTACAATGATAGCAGCAAGCACAATTATCGAAATTAAACTTGCAGCTTACGTATGAACACTATTTATACAAGTTGCACTGAACATTCTCAAGTAATTACCGGTGCTCGCATGCATACATGTGAAAATGTGCAATGCTATTTATGTTGCACGTTTACTATGGTTAGACAAGACTGTTTTGTTTGTGAATCAGCGACAATATCCAAGAAATTTCAGATGCAGTAGGTTGCACCAAGTGATAAACTAATTGAGAATCTGCTGAAAAATATTCATCAGCAAAAGGTAATAAGATATAGGTGCGGCATTAAATATTGTCATGTTCTCACAAATTCACATCTTAGAACATCCTCTTACTAAGCCACTTTTCAGTCAGTCAATCAATCGGTCTCACATTTAATGTGTGATTGATTAATGTGTTGCTCTATGTTTGAAGTGACATGTCTCTGCAACCAGTGGGTACAGTGCACCATTAGAGCTTACGACCAAAACATAACATCTCGCATACTAGAATCTCATAGCTGCACAAATAATGTCAGGGTTCGTACAGGTTCCCGAGACAAAAATACAAGGACTTTTCCAGGACCTTCGAAAAAATTTTGTGAATACCATGGCAGTGCACACGTAAAATTTTTATATTACTACTTTTCTGAAGCCTGCCAGCTGTATGCGTCGAAGAAAAGGCCGCGCAGATCACTTGCTAACTATGTGCGTTGCAACACCATAGCCAAGACGCAAGGAAAAAAGCACCTACAACCCGGATTGGATTTGCACAACGTGGCCAGCAGCTGATGCTCATGCTGTTAAAATTTTATCTTTTTTAACAGGTCTGTTCGATTTTCTTGCACCACCTGCACCAGTTTGCGAGGTGCTACACCCTGCCATTCGCTTCAGTGGCACAGCAATGGTGCCCTCTGATCCACGCCGTTCGTTTCAAAAGGTGCAGGAAACGTGCTAGGCTGGTTAATGATTTTGCTGCACCCTCTCTGCTGTCGGTGTCGACTTGGTGCAGACTCACGTGTGCTAAGCAGCAACGTGGCAGGTGACACAGCACGCGAGCGCACGCGTCATTCAAACCCCGCTTGTGCTTCAGCAGCTGACCATACCTGTGGTTTGGGGCCTCTCAAACTTATGCACACGGCGAACATTAGTAGGACAAAACATAATGCTAGCACTTTTTCTGCACCTTGGCATTTGTTTTGAGTGTCCCATTGTGCCTGCACTGCAGAAATCGAGTTCCACAATTTCTGAAGTTGTCGTGCACCACCGTGAGCTGCTTCACATTGGTGCAGGCAAATCGAAGGGACTTAGTGGGTTGCTAGCCCAAGGGGGAGCGAAAAATAAAGGTGTAGTCGATGTAGTAGTCGCTGACTACACTCAAACCAGAGTAAAAGTCAAGCCACGAAGTCGTAAAAGCTGCATTTGCAATTTGCCCTATTTGTGTGCAAGCTCCATTCCACTCTTATCATCCACCATTCATGGCCGGCTGATCCTGCTGGTAACGTGGGTGGACAGTTGCTCTGACCACTGATGAGTCACGAAAAGTGTGAAAAAGAATAGCACAATATGCATCGCTAGGAAATCACGGACTACTTGGGTCAAAAAGAAGTGCACATGTGCGTGCAAGCGCTGACAAACTTGGGCCATGTTTTCCAACCATTGCTTCCTAAGATACTTTCACTTTCCGTATGACTAGTACCAGATTCGCTGACAGGTGGATGCATCCCTGCACTGTGATAAAATGGCGTGCTTCGCACTGTGCCAAGAATACTATACTGCTCAAAGATGCCGATGCGTCTTGCGCTAACCATGCAAAATTGAAGGAATCCCCGAAAGTGACGATCCGGGAATAAGGCATACCCTTTTTGGCCCCGTGTGAAATGAAGTCACTCATTTTCTAGAAAATCTGGTACTTCAAGGTTTTGAAAACACAATTTGCAATTTCATGGGTATTCAAAGATTTCAAAGATCTGTTCCAAACCAGTTTGAAACATCCTCACACCCACAAGATTTAGTTTAATATATGAAGTATTCCATTGTAACCATTGCAGATCAAAAGTAACTGCATTGCGAAATGTGTATAGCAAGACTTTCAAGACTGCACTATTTGCGCAGCTTCCACGGTGCTGCCTGCTAAACAGGAAAGAGAAAAGGCACTGTCTCAGTCTTCCTAGGAGTACAATAACAGTGCCTAGAAACACTGGTCGAGCATAAAAAACATTATCCCATTACTCACAGGCACAGTGTGAGATGTGAGCTCGCGCAGGTCGATATTGCGAAAAAAATCCAGCGTAGCAACCTGCAAAAGAACAGGAGTGCTTGATTCACATGCCAATACAACACCACAGTCCTCTGACAACATTTTTTTTTTCTGCTGCTCATAAAACATCTGTGGGATAGCTAACTATGCTGCCGAAAGTAGCCATGTTCCTTCTGAAAGTAGCCTTTCAGAAGGAACTAGATGTCAGCAGGAGGCGGTGAAGATGCACACCTACTGGTGCAAGTTATGTAATGTTTCAATGCTGTTGTGTTAAAGGGGGCCCTGAACCACCCCTCGGGCTTGGTGAAACAACATAGCTCGCGGGTATCCTGTGCTGCTGTGAACATCTTGGCCAAGTTTTGCTGTCGTAAGCGGTGCGTGGAGTTCGCAAGCGGATCGTGAAGTCACCTTTCTCTCAAACGCTCTAACTTCAACAGAAGGCCCTGTCCTCACTCTCTTCTGGACGCTTTATTTCTTCATTCCCTTAGACAACTGCTATTGGCCGATAGCTGATATAAAGCTGCAGTCGGCTACATGGTGTAGATACCACAACCACCGTGGGGTGCCGCCACGAGTCCACTGGTTAAGTGCACTGCGGCTTGCTGAGGACAACTGCATTTGGCTTATGTTTAGTGCATTGTAGGCACCCAAGGCGAAAGTCGTGGCATCTATGTTAACGTCCAAAATGAAATTTGAACTGCGCACTACGGTAGTATTTAGAAGGTGGAGTGTTGTGGGCACGCCCCACTGCGCTGCAGCCTTCGCAGTGCAAGGCATTGAAGAAGGAACGGGAGCACAGCAGAGAGCCATGTTTGATTACCAATAACTCTGCTTCTGCTGAACGTATTGAAGTACTTTTAGCGGCAAAGTATTTCTGAAATAGTTTAATTTAACTTCAAATGCGTTCCTCGACTTCAATAAAAAATGGTTCAGTACCCCTTTAAAAGTCAGCACAAAAAAGTTTTGCATTCAAGCTATGGCCACAAGTGGCCTAGCGTTCTTGAAATAAAAAACTGCACTATATGAAAGGTTTCAATTCAGTTACTATTTGTAGTTATCAAACATATGCATATGTGGTCCATCCTTTAACTGACACAGTTACCATAATTGAAAAGCTCTAGCAACATGGCACCAACACAGCGGTCTTTATGACTGAAGTAAAATCTACATATTTAGTTAAGGTCTAGCAGTCCTGGATTTAAATAATTGTGCCACTTGTGATCACTGACCGAACAAAATGCTGTTTTTTTCACCTTCTTTAACGCTGCTGTATAGATACCTTACGCAGCTAGTCCAAATAACCGCGCAACTAAACCTCCTCTTCTGATGGCTACTGTCCTCTAAACAATATGGTACTACCATGTTGTGGCTACTTTGGATGGCATAATGAGTCATCTCGCAGAAGTTTCGTGACCACATACAAAGTTATCAAAGGAGCCGGACAACATGAAGTTGCATCCAGATTTCATTCATGCATAGTCCTCATTAAAAAAAAAGTGTAACACATAATGGGCCGCACAAAGCCACTTATCCACTGTCTTCCACAGGAATGTTCCCATAGATGAAGCCATAACAGCCTTTTATTCCCTGACACTACAGCTGCGTACTACTCATGTTTTCACCGTTCCATGTAGCATAAGCGCCACATGACAGGATTCTTTGTCCATATATATTCCTGAGGTTAACATGATAATAAAATCTGTGAACATTACAAACTAATGTTCGTAGTTAGTAACACAGTTGTCACAGAAAAATTCAGAAACTTACCTCTTCTAGAGTTGGATAGTGGTGATTTTCATTCTCAAAGATGAACCTCAAAACCTATATGTTAAATGAGAAGACAAGGAGAATGCCACGTTAAAGTACAATCTCAGCAGATGATTCAGCATACAAGCAAAACATAGCTAAAACAATGCATTGGAGCAGATTGCATGAAGTTAGATACACATAATTTGAACTCTTTAATTGAGAAGCACAGGTAATTTATTATCAAGACCTTGACATAAGAAGCCACATTTCTTCTCTTTAACAACAGTATTAGCTCATGAAAAAGCTGTTAACAAAACTAAGGAAGGAATGTGAAAGTCGGCAAAATGGAAGAAGCTAATTGAAAACAGCTAATCTACATGTCACAGCGATGATACATGGCTGATACGAGTTGAACATGAACGAGTAATATTTTATCTATTAGACGTATCACACTGAAACACTTGATAATTTCAGCTCCATTGTGTGGCACTGATATGCACTTAAGAATCACCACCAAGTACGTTCTGGCTGCTCAATGGCTTATGCTTTAAGTTTATCGCTAAAGCATGTGCTCAGTCGTATCACACAGTGTTAAGCATACCGTCATAGATGCATTACCTGCTAGCCCTAGCGTGCTGTTATACCTACTGAGGAGCAATACAACCTATTTAACCTCTAGGCCTTTCAACGGAAGCACCACAGAGGTTGCTTCTTATTTATTTTTAATAAACATTTCTCCCTCCCTCATTTGGTATGCTGACTGCCCCTGATGCCCACTGTGATGGTTTCATTGCAGATGATGTTACAGCTGGGCAACATCACCCATGAAAAGCAAGCACGCACATTACTTCGAGATTCCCCGTCCTGTATGTTGTGCGTTATGTGTTTTGTGCTTGTTGGGTGTCTGCTGTGCGTCCTGCGTGTATCATTTCATTTATGTGCATTCACCTGGAGAAGCATGCTTGGCATGATGGCAGGCAAATCTCTCCAATTTTCGCTAAACAGCCTCTCTCACTCTTGGACTGAAGAGCATTAAAGCTAAAATGCAAACCTTGTAATGGCCAACAAAAATAGCACCAAAATGATCATCGGTATTTATGATTTCAAGCTATATAATTTATGCCTCCCTAAACTCCCTCTACAGACCATTTCAAGTTCAATAGGTATAAACTAGTAGCATGCAAATATATTAATTGCTTGAGACCGAATAGCATTAGAATAAGATACTGAATGCTTTTTGAATAATTGTTACATAATGAACAACTGTTCTCACCATTATAAAACGATTTTTACATCCTAGTACATTCACAGCGCTAGCAAGTTTCAGCCATTACACTGCACATTATGAAGCATTGTCTATTAAAAACACGAATGTGATTTGAAATATTTGAGAACTACTCGAACTATTCGTATTTATGAATATAATGACAATTTGATTTGAAGACTAAATCAAATAGGGTAATATTCAATTTGTTATACTTACGTTTCGAACATTCTCACACCTCTAGTACAGATCTGCACTGCAATCTGTTGCATACAATGGTAAATAAGAGACTTTATACACACTTGGTTCATCAGATACCTTGGCAACAGTGTTCTAATATACTCTATGAGCCAGGTTCGTCAAAAGTGAATACTAACACGGCTTTGACCGGAAACAAACTGAGCAGGTCTGAGGCCTTTAAGAAAGGTGAAATAACAGAAAGGTTGCACAAACCTGATACACTTCGGGGCAGTGTTCAACATCAGCATAGTTTTTGTCTGTAGGCTTCGTTGTGGACATTTCGTAGCCGGCAGCCATTTCAAACAGAGCATGACCTGGTTTTTGAAAGTGCACAAAAACACAGTTAAGAAAAAGCACACAATATCTTTTTTCTTTTTGCTCGCTTCTCAAAACGTGAGTGAGTTTCATATGCAAGATGCAAGACGAGGTTTCATTCATACAATGCGCAGATTTTTCTCTTGGAGGATACAGGATTTTAGTTTGCTGCAGCATATGTGTATTCAAAGGCGGTGCTTGCCTAATTTAAGTAATCTGTGCACTGTGTTCAATTCCTTTAGTTTCTTGATCTTGATGTCTGCATCACATGTCACGAGCCCTTCATACATACGACAGTTGAACCTCAACACAACGAATACAAATATAATGATTTGCCAGATATAATGGGTATTGTATACACTTGAGTAACAGCTGCCCTTGTGTAAGAGTCGCATCCACAAATTCTCAGCCCGAAATTCCAAAAAATAAAAGTGGAAAAGAACATTGAAAAAGAAAAGTGCACACTTCGATTAGAGCTAGCCCGGCCAGCCGTCTTTTTATGTGAAGCTGCCAGGAGAAAGTGTCTGACAGCGTACGGTGCTGCAGTCACGCAAAACTTCGCGGTGTACGCTGAGCAGCGCGGCAAGTGTTCAGCCGAGCACGAATTCGGCGTTGAGAAAAACTGCATACTTCGGCGGCCCATACAGAAAGAGGACCTTGTAGGAACAAACAAATTCGTTATGAAAACAATAGTGCTTGATCTTTTCGTACAGAGAGACCACAGGTATCTCATATGACCGGGAAACTAGGACCAAAATAGCCTGCCTTTGTGTAGGGGCCAAACCACCAAAATTGTGAAAAAGAAGTCTGGTCTTTGCACAAGCATACACGTAAATCTAGAATTTGGCTGGCTGTGGTTTATTTCAATGATTACTCGACTACGACAACAAAACCAAAAATGCACAATATGAAGTGGTATCAGTCATAGCAAAGAAAGCTTCTGTTGGCACATAGCTCTAAGTGTTACTAAGCAAGCCAACAGCATAACAAACTAAAACCCTTGCAAATGTGCTCCTCAGTACGTTTAAGCTATTAGACGCAAAAAAGACATTCTTTAGTCATTTGCACCGTCAATGAAAAGCACACAGAGATTGTGTTGGCCAAAAACTCGAATCACTCTGGCTTGGTTTGCTTAATTCTGTTGTACGGCCCAAGTTGCAGATCTGCCGGCGACATTCATTATTTTTTAATCACTATCGGATATAACGAACACAATTTTGCTCAAAATGCTACTTTGTTATATCGAGGTTCAGTTACACTGCAAACTAGCATAAAGGAATGTTCGCACCTACATCAGCAGCATAAGTGTACAAGAGTGAATTACCTGTCGCCCTGTGTGCTAGATAAGTCGACAAAACCTGAAGTTCCACGCTGATATCTGGCTACGTCCTAAGCCTTAAATGAGTGCTGATGCGACATTTTTGACTAGACCTCTTATTGAATTACATGGATGTTTAAGCACTTTAAACCCTATAATAGGTTACGGGCACATACAAGAGCATCCTAAATGATTTACTATGACACCTATTTCTACAAACTAGATTTAGTTTCGGTACACAGTAGGTGGGTAGGTCATGACATCACGATATGCTCGCTCGCTTCGTTCCCGCGATTGGTGTGGCTGCTGCACACAAGTGCATATGGAAGAAATGCATGCAGACCCTCTTGTTGATATTCTTTTATGAGATACACCATTGTACTTAATCTTACCAAAAAAATTTTTATTTGTAACCTCTGGAGTTTTACAAGCCAAAACCATGATCTCTTTATAAGGCACACCATAGTGGGAGACCCCACATTATGATCAGCAGGCGTTCTTTAACGTGCACCCAATGCACGACTTGGGATTTTTTGCACTCTGCCTCTATCAAGACAGGGCCACCAAGGCCGGGATTTGATCCAGTACACGGCAACGCAACACCAAAGCCAATGCGCCAATGTGGAAGGTGTCTAACATTATTGCTACACAACATCAGGAAATTTTGCTCTGCGTCATGACGTCGTTATAAAGTTGATGACATCTGGCGTGGCCTTTTGAGACTAACTTCGAATATCAAAATAATATATCATATGTTTCCCAACCTTCATACTTGCTAAGTGCTTTTCCCGTATACAAGTGAGAAGCATGACAAAATGTTTCTACGGCATCAAACATATGTGTCAGCACTTCAACATTTCAGGAGGACAGCTAGTGTCACAACGCTTACCAAAGCAGACAGCGTCGACGACCTCCTTGTCTTCGCAAATTCGCTTGCGGATGAATGCCGAGACCCTGGGCACATAACCCAGCAGGACATTCTCCAGGCCTGTGAGCCTGCAAAACCCAGAGTAAAATCTGATAAGCAGACTGCTGTGTATGTTGGCAGGAGCTGTTATAAATTGGCAAAACCAAATGACAGAGATGAAAGTGACTTGGTCCACAGCCTCCGAGATTTTGCACGTTGGGTTTTGCTCCGGTCGTCCCATTCGGCCTGCTTCCAGGCAAAAAAGTGTAATGCAGGCAGATCATGCTACGCCTTCCTCAATTCATGCCTTATGATCATGTTGAAATTCACAGACGAAAGCAAGCGCCGACACCAGCAGGTGACTCGTTCAAAGCTTTGAAACCACCTCACAAAATGATAAACATACATGTAACCCATAAAATTGGAAGTTCAATGTTTCCTGCACATGATGAAGTTTTGCACAGACATTCACTTCTATATTCCCATGCAAATGTAGTGGGAGTATGTGCACAGAAAAAAAAAATGAGCTCGAAAATAAATAGGCACCAGCACACACTTTTCCTCACGTAGACCTTTAGCCGTCATTTCCAAATCGTAAGGGATCATATCTAGCAGCACAAAACCTCGCATTCATGTTAGAAGTGTGGAATTGAACACTTACACAGAAGGAAACAAGTAGACAAACAAACACTTACCTTCTGTGTGTTTTTCAATTCCGCGCTGCTATCATGAATGCGAGATCCAGCAACCAACTAGCCCACCTCACCGCTTTAACAGCGCAACGTAATGTTTTTCTCGCCTCATCCAAGCGGCAGAAACTGTAGTGGACCGCCCAAAAGCCTCAACACACGAAAAGCCCTCAGCTACACGTGCCGCAGTACAGAAAAGGAGCCTCGCCATGCTCACCACTGAACTTACGCTGTTTCCATGAGAATGGGACGGCCAGACATAACTTGCTGGTGCACGCAATCTCGGAGGCCATGATTAGTCGTAAATATATCTGTTTGTGCACTTGTTCAGGTGACATATGGGTTTGAACACCACCATACATTTTGTGTGACCCGTTGTACATTAAGATACACATTACATCTAGTCTTTTTTAAAGTTAACTTAGGATAAACTACTTAACATATTCGTACTGGTTACGAAGTCAGATGCATGCGAAACTGTGTGGAAGTGGTTTAATTCCTGCCGTCAGCTTTCATGAAAATGGTAAAATAATTTTGATCTGGACTGATGTGTTGCTGCAAGTGATGAAAAGGACTTGTGAAGTGCATTTCGAGTACTGTAATACCCAAGTCAGACTAGCAAATTTAGTGACACTTCAAGCAAGCGTACTTCGTCTCACTGAGTGTCACTTCAGTGGTGTGGTGCTAGATGGCAAAATGAAGTGTCATTTGGAATTGACGACAATGGTGACCTCTGAAGCCATAGGAGTTGATATAATTCTCGGCATTTTGAGTTTCGGAATGTTTTTTTTTTTTAACGAAATAAAAGAACGCTTATTTACAAGAACTTTCACAATCAAAAATTAAGATACCGTAATCCCATTAACACGTCTACTTGTTTTGACCCAATACAAGCAAGGAACATGTGTCAAAATGGCAGAATCCACCAATAATGAACGTGTTAAGCTTGTTTTGGCTTGACTGAAGAGGTAGAGTTGCTTATACAATGCGAAATCACGAAGAAGCAGTGTTAGAATTAGTGCCTACTCTGCTGTGAGCATCTATTTATATTTTCTGGAAGCACTGCTATCGAGGCTACAACACTTCAGTGCAGCAAAGCGAGTTTGTCGAGCATGCTCGCTGGCAAGTGCACTCCGCAGCAACTGTCACTAGACCTTCCCGTCTGACAGCCTGCGAGTGACACTAACGTCCCAGTGCACTCGCTTGAAGTGTCACTAACTTTGCTTATCTGACTGGTGTATAAAGATGACACAAAAATCCAGGAAGTTGCATAAACATGGCAACCTATGACAAGATGTCACACATTCATCTCTGTATTTAGGCTTAGAAAAGTGGTTTTTGCCAGAAGCAACATGAGAAGACGGTTATGTACTTTTCCTGCATTCATGGAAATATCACCTTTAGTGTCTAAACAGAGTATTTAGACAAAAAAATTGGGTTTTCACATCTGTAATGTACCAGGCGGCAATAAGAACTGGCTATAAAAGCAATTACGTCTCTGAGCTGTCTTTGTGTTTGAGGAGAATATTGTAGCAGGAGGGTAAGATACACATGACCTTTCCAGCTAAACCAGCTAAACCATGTGCCGATTCATTGCTTATATTTCACACAGAGACTTGTTCTTTGAAGTGGATTCATTTCCATACCACATTTGCAAGTGTTAGCTGCCTGTATCATTCATAATAAAGCCAAAGTGCACATTATCTTTGGCAATGCCATCAAGAAATCACCACTTTTTCTGCAACAGTAGTGCCATGTGGAACACTCCTTTCACTGTAGCAGTTGCAGACAGCACCACTGTTCCACTGCAGAAAAGCTGTCATGTTTTTTTAGTGCCACTTCCAAAAAAATGATGTACACTTATGTTCTATTCTGTACAAAGCAGGCAAATAATGCCCGCAAATGTTGTATAAGTGTAAAACCGCTTTCCAAAATTTGAGCTGAAGTCAGTCAACAGTTTACCTCAAAGGTTCATGTATAGCTTGCGCTCCTACTACGCAACACTTGAGTACCTGCAATGCACCATGATCTTGTAGTGAATTATATTTATTTCACCATAGAATAATTCAAACTTCTGATAACTTGGAGAGAAAAGAAAAATTAACAGATGGAGTGGCAGCACGCACCTGGCCACACCATTCTGGAGGATGACGTTGCCCAGGTGTAGGTTGTAGAATGCCGGGAAGTCCTTCTCGTGTAGAAAAAGCAGGCCCTCAACAATCTGCTTGGCCAGACGCTGCACCTGGTCCTGTGGGAGGCCCGTCCCTTGCGGACGATACTTCTCCTGCCAGTCCTCGTTGTACTTGCTCTGCGCGTGGGCAGGAAGCAGCACTGGTCGGGTCGAGGTGCACGGTCCGCAACATAGGTGGCGCTGCCCCTTCTAATGCGACTAGATCCCTTTGCATCATGCAATGCTCAAAGCTCTGCATAACTAGCTACACTAGCTAACACTTTCCTCAACTGTTTCTTCATAACTCCTTCCGACACTTAAGAACAAGCAAAACTGCACTCACATGGTATATGAGATCTTTGAGTGACCCAACATCATTCAGTGGAGACACGACCACCACGTGTGGGCGTTCAGCCAAGACCTGCAAGTTAGAAGTCTTCAAAGTCATGTTAAGATATACATGACTAATACGTGCTGCCGGGCTAGTTGATCGCTGATTTAAGCTTAAGAATAGCGCCGTTAAAACATGGATGACAAGAAATGGGCAGGCACTAACTTCCAACTGAATTTATTACAGGAAACTTGCATCATTGTAAACTTCGGAAGCATGCACACACAAAAACAGCAAACAATCAAACTTACCGTACAGACCCATGTAAGGGCCGCACCCCCAACTTGGCAGCCCGAAATTTGGAGAAAAAAAACATTTCCAGCCCAGAAGCAACCGCGTTTGATGCCCCGATGCCGTGAGCATGCATCGACAAATTTTTGCACGCTGCATACTTCCGCGCACCGCCACTAGATGGCAAGAGCTGCGCATTGACCTCTGATGCAATGGCACATCCAGGTATCCGAGGTGTGCAGAAGCCAAGACTTCGCCAGCACCATTTTGACCAAAAGGTTCGGTCCCATGTACGGGCCGCACCACATCAAAATTGGAGAAAAAAAGCACAGCTTTTACACGAGTCTATACGGTAGATGTGGCTGTCCAAATAACGATATGAAAACCGAAGCTTGTGTGGCTGCTGCTTTTATGTGTCTGCATGTGCATGTATCCGTAATTTACTTTGGCATCCTGTAATTTCCTGTAATAAATTGCGCTCGAAATCAGAACCTGTCCTGTCCGCCTCTTCCGTAACTTTATTGTGCAATTCTTAAGCTTGAAATTGACATATCCATGTAGCATCATGCACTGTCTTGGCAAAATAATTCTAGAAAGAATTCAGGCTCACAATTACAATTTCTGGTTTCACCACGCAACCGCAATGTGTGTTGCAGTGCAGCCCAGCAAGGGCGCAGGGATTGCATTACCAATACATGACTTTCACTGATACTTTTACTCTTTACACAATGTAACATCAGGCACCATGAATCAATGTAGCAATAGGCATTCGCCTACACTTATGGGGCCAATTCTAGTAATGCCTCAGGCACATGGCATGGGACTGAAGACCTCTCAAGGCACACATTGCAGCTTTTGACCTCGGCCTCAACTTTTATCTGTGAATGAAAAACAAGATCTTATGGATTATATAATGTGCTCAACAAATGTGTTACATAAAAATGACACTGACAGGAAATGAATGCCCTAGGCCACAAGTTTCTTGCGTGCAGCAAGGATGATTCCCAAAAGTGATATGCACAAAATGAAGCCCCCGGCCAAGCACAAGGCAGATACTGAATTTTACTGCATATTATTTGCATCTAAAATTCAAGAAGCACTAGTAGAAAGTGGGGATGCAAACCATATGTAAGTTCATCTTCCAGTGCAGCTTCACATCAATACGGGAAGCATTGCCATGAAGCAGCAGTGCTCTTTAGCAGAGAGCGGTAATGAGAGCTGTGATGACTGGCCATATATAAAGAACAAGATTCTTTAAGGCTTTGCTTTGTAATGAAAATAGATCAGGATTATTTCAGAATCACTGAATGTGGTTAGCTGCTGGGTTATCTGCATTTCTTGTTCTTTTTTTTATTTCTTGTTTTTAGACACTTGTAGCTGTAAGTGTGCATAAATAATGTGCAATACCAGGCTCTACATAAAAAAAAGAGAACAGTACTCCCGAGACACTCTTGACAGATTACATGTGGCTAGGTAATTGTTAGAATTAAATGATATGGTTTCACGTCTGAAAGACACAATCTGGCCATGAGAGATGCCACAGTGGCTCCAGCTGAATTCTGACGAATTGGATTCTTTAACGTTCGCTCAAACCTTGGTACAGCAGCATTTTTCTCGCAACCTTAAGCTCAACAGCAGAAAACTGCCACCATGGCCTTTGACCCATCATTGAATATTCAAACAGAAAGCAATCACAGTTCTTGCCGAAGCATGTGGACAAAGTACCTTGATGTCGATGTCGAGCACTGGGTGGACGTAAGGGTGCTGGAGGTCGAGGAAGATCTCCTGAAGACCTGGTCGGACCTGACAGGGCGAGTGGCGTAGTGGGCACGCATCTGGAAGCGCTGTCACCGTCAGCAGGCGCTCGGTGCGTGTCGCACTGTCGCGCACCACAAACCAGTGACGGTCCATGCGGCTGCCTGCGGTCCACAAGCATCACCACTTCCTTTACGACAGCCCTATGTGGCCTTTCAAGTATGCTGCTCATGTGCTGCAGATGCTCGATGATATGCACTGTCTCGCATGACCCATGCTCATCCGTTTGGAGTAGATAAGACAGACAGATACAAGAAAGCGGGAAGGTTAACTAAGACAAACTACAGATGGCTACCCTGCACTGGTTGAGACGGAAAGAGGGAGATAACGAGAAGGAGATAGCACAGAGTTCAGGCATGCTGGAAGTTAAATGAACTAGTGTTCTCTTGGGCAGAACAGACCCGTTCTGTACTGCCTCATAGACAACCACGCACTCCAATCGGTTCACGTTAGAAACCATAGCAGTGCTCTTGTGGCTTTACTCTGCCGCATTGTGCAAGGCCCAACATCCCACCCTCCTAGATAGATGTGCCATGCTCAAAGTGTATGCACAAGTTTTGGTAGCATGCATCCCAACATAGCATGCATCCTCTCGGCCATACTGCTCCCTCACATGTAAAATGCAGTGGCAATTACTACACTCTGACTTTGACTCCTCCACAAAACCTTTCTTAAACACCGGGAAATGGCATTAACAAAACTTTAACTTTCCATGATTTAATTTTCCATTCATTCAAATGTTTCCAAACTCTTCCCAATCGTCGTCTCTGTCACTCCAATGCCTTACATTTTCAGCACAATACAGACATTACACTGGCTAACCCCTCCCTGTCTTTCCTCCCCTTTTGTCTCTCTTTCTTTTCAGCATACTACATCTCTTACTTCTTCCTCAGATAGGTACCAAAATCTTTAAATGTCACACTTTCCTTGTCCTCGGCTGGGTTTGTTCTGGTTGCAATTACAGCTTCGTTGTGAAAGATGAATCTGCAGATATGATTCACTGCTTAAGCAAATTCAACTTTTATTTCTCCTTGACTGGCCGCTTGTAAATCACCTAAGTCATCCCGTATACAAAAAATCAGGTGAATGCAAGTCAAAGTGGTAAGGAAAATATTTTCAGTGATTAAGACTGCAGCTGTCATTCTGAATGTACTGCAGTTTGTGCAGAACACATATTGTTCTGTTCTTAAATATTTTTTTCATGGGAGAGTGGACATGCAAACTTAGCACCCATTCTTTGGTACACTTCGACTGAACAGGATGGCACACAAGGAACCGAAAAAGTAGTAGCTCGCCACGAGAGCTGAACTTCTCATATGTGCCCAACTCACCTATATTGCAGAGCTGGTACCGCAGGAAGTACCTTGTCGAGCCCCGAAGGTAGTACTGGCAATTGATCAAGGCCTCATCTGGGAAATCAGAATACATAAGCTTAATAACAAGAAATACGGCCCATACTTAAAGGACAACACCAGCATTTTTGTTTTTACCATGTTATAATAAGAGGTTTTTCAAATTGCATAGATCCTCCTGTCACATGTGGGGAAAGTAGATTCAGGTAGAAACTTCGAAATAGTTTCAATAATCAAGAAAACAAAATATCAATACTGATAGTAAAGTGAGTAGCTTGGAGAGCTACTTTGTGTGGTAATGTTTACAT
This sequence comes from Dermacentor andersoni, assembly GCF_023375885.2. Taxonomy (NCBI): domain Eukaryota; kingdom Metazoa; phylum Arthropoda; class Arachnida; order Ixodida; family Ixodidae; genus Dermacentor; species Dermacentor andersoni. The sequence goes on from NC_092822.1 coordinate 24,169,579, forward strand.
TTGCCCTAGGCGAATGCAAAGAGCATTGGCAAAGTGTCCTCCTTCAAGCACCTACTATAGCCTGGTTTTGTGAGCCTAGCCTGAAAGCTTCTATCAAGACCCATTACAAGAAACTCAGGAAAGCCAACGAAGCCATTCATTATCATGTGCTATTCCATTAAGGGGTGTGTGTGCTTTAGAGATAACTATGAACTGACATTATATGTACAGTTTTTATATGTACAGGCTTTTTGTGTTAATTTATTCTTTGACTAAACAGAAAAGAGGGGCATTTAGTTGCGCTACTTCACAGGCACCCTCTCTTTTGTCACCACCATCCGCTGGCGAAGAGGTAAATGTCAGCAAGCACAGGGTGGTCAGCAAAAAAACCATAGATTTACAGGCACAAGTCAGGAGCATCTGTGAAAACCTTTAAGTTTATTTTCAGCGAAACTACATAGCTTTCAGTCATAGCATTTGACACACACAATCAGAGTGCCAAAGAGAACATGCAGTAGAAGTTTTGTTGAGATCTGTCTACAGAGAAAAAGTGCTGGAGTTGCCGGTCAAAAACCTACCCATTAGCATTTAAGTGCGGACTACAGCTCAGGAAAGATATAAAGGCGTATTGATATAAAGGTGTATTGAGCACTTTCTGCTTGCTCAGTATAACTGATGAAAGGTAAAAGTAAATATTGCTTGAAAACTGTGTTCTGTCTATGTTTGGCCTATACTGCACAGTTACACACAAAACTTTATGGAACATGAGATTTTCTAAAGAAACGAATAACCATAACCCTGGGCATGCAGCCCCTAATTTGAAGTCTCAATTTGCAGTAGCTTTTGCAATCTACGCAGTTATCTGCTAAATTAGATGCACCCAACTTTAACAGAGTGACAGTTTCCATTTGTTGTGGAAACCGTATCCAGCAAACTCTTATGGCCAACTGTACATTATGCAAAGGGAAAGGCAGAAAGAGGTCATATTGAGACACAGCTTTACTGTCACCAACTCATACATTATTTAACATTACTACATTGCTAAATGTTACAATGCAGAACAGCTTTGCTTTGAACAGAATGCATTGCTCAAACGAAAATTTTATGAACCAGCTAAACATATTTTTAGTGACACTCCTGGCTAAACAGAGGCATGCATGGAATAAAGCTTTATCCATTCATTCTCAGATAAAATCCGCTTTTTTCTGCTGATTCCATTAGGTCTTGACAGGACACTTTGGCATAAGGCAGTTAAACCTCCTGGTCATGGTTGGTCCATGTAAGATACCTTCAGCTTTCAATTGTTGACCTCATATTACAAAATTTCACATCATCCTAATACAAACTTTCAAATTCAGACAGTTACTTTCTCAATTGCATGTTCCAAGTGCGCAGTAGAACAGTGTTTGGTCATGTGAAAGCTATAACAAATTTTGAAAGTGAAGTTGGGCCAGTGAGTGAGTCAAAATATGAACCTCTGTTCACAATAATTGGACAAGGTTAAGTAAAGAACCTGAAACACTCAAACAACAAACAACATTTCTGCTCGGTCAGCAAATTAAATCACATTCTGTCGCGAGAATCTCTGCTTAGAAGTTAGGTCAAATTATTTTTCTGAAAGTTGACGGAGAAGAGGAATCCCCACTGCATCTGTGACAAATGTTGTCATAATGGCAACGACTAAGTTTCCGTGCAAAGTACCCAATATCAATAACACTGATTGTCGCCATGATATGTGTTACTACTAAGACAAGTAAGCAGTCAGCTACATGCTGCTAACTAAATGATCTTACTTTCACTGCAGCATTACAGTTACTACCACGTGCGGTGATTTACGATGAACACTTACTGCGATCGATATCACCACGTAGTTTCCGGCTTAGTTCAAGCCGATCCAAGATGAAGCTGCTTTCGTTGTCGAGTGCCAGGTACTCGTGTCGAGGATATCTGCATACCAATGCAACACATTTCCAAGAGTGTGGTCAATAATTGCTCAGTTAATTTACCTTGATATGAACGCAGGACCCCTGCCAACGGAGTGCATATGGTGTGCTGGGGAACATTACACAAATGTTCCCAAAGAGCTGATCATTAACCTGCTCAGCCAATTTTGCTGCACTTTAACTGGTATAAGCATGGAAATCTTGTCAACGGAGACTGCAGTATACTGCAGAACGATTACGTGATTGAACCCGGAGTGTTGGTCATTGATCTGCTTAGCTGATTTTCTCTACATTGACTAAACATGAAAATCCTGATCATGAATGCAGACTGCAGCATGCCTACAACAGAGCAATTATGCGAATGTTCACGTACCTGCACCGAAGTATTGCCCAAATCGCTATGGCAGCTAGTGCCATTACGGCAAATATCGCTAGAAGAATGACCTGCGTCAGATAGAGAAGAAAAAACGGGGGGGGGGGTTGCATATTTCATACTTGTGAAGTTCACCAGATGCATCAACGAGAGGTTTAAGTGAAGCAACTTATCATATTGGTTAACAAAATTTGTTGCGGGGATTGTTGCTTCACGCTAATAAATGAATACTGGTAAGCGCGGTTTCAAAGACGACACACGGGAAACGGTGTCTTCTTTGTGTGTCTTATGTGTCGGTGTCTTCTCTTGCCCTGTGCTGAAACTGCGCTTACCAGCGTTCATTTATTATACCATATTGGATCTGAGATACTACTAGATATGTAGATTCGTTTCGTAGTCACGCACGTTCAGGTAGCGGGCGGATTCGAATTGCGTGCAACAGGTTCCGCAACAGGATCGAGCGAGACATAACGCGTTCTCGAGAATTCAGTTAACCAGCCTGCTTTTCAGCACACTAGATAGCCAACACGGGCACGTTCTGTTGCACACAACTATCTTCCGCGAGAGGAGTTGTTTTACCAAGCGCAGCTAGCAGTAACACTGTGCAACCATCCCGCGAGCTGCCCTCGTAAGCCGGTGCGCGTGGCCACCGCGGCCACACTTTGATATTTCGACTCCGCGAAGCGAGTGTGGCAATCTCTTGTCGGACGAACAGTTTGCAGAAAGACGTCTGCTAAGTCAGCAAACTTTCTTTTCTTTTAGCTTTGCGACTAAACTGTCGGACGCTTAAACTCTTGAACTCGAAGATGATTAGTGATATGGGTGCGTGCATCAAGCGCGCTGATGCCCGTAGTTGGGTGCAGTTCAATGCCACCACAGTCGCTCAGCTTACCCAATAGTACTCCCTGGCGAAGTCGTCCCACTTAAACGTCATGCTGAAAACTTATCGCTGGGCTAAAATGCCGCCGAAGACAGCCCCCACAGCGACGGAAGCCAAGCAAAACGAAACTCAAAAGGCGGATGTTGGAGAAACGGAGGAGGGGTTGTTGCACTAGCCGTCCTCCATAACTATCGGACGCCGAAGCGAGGCAATTTGAATTCTACACAAGAGGAAATGCATCTAGAGGCTGTTGGGCGAGTCATCTTTTCCTACAACTTAGAAATTTAAGAGAAAAGCGCCTCATCGCGCAGGCACCGCTCACGGGCCCACACTTGTTTTCAAAGCGGCGTCTTGGTATCCATGACGTCGGATTTGGCCCCCTCGTGAGCACTACGTAAACCAACTTCGAAACATTTTATTTCTCTCAATAAATAAATAAAGAAAATAAAACGTAAGAGGTCAAGACAATAAAAGCATTTGCCTACAGCCAAGCATAATTGTGCTGAATCAAGATTATCAGTACGTTAATATAGCTGTTAAAACTTATTAAGCTTTCAGTTTCGGTTTTGTTTTTAGTTTCCCACATGGTAGCTGTCTTTAATCAACCAAAATTCTGGAATCCCTTGAAGGTTAATTAGCGCGACACTAATGATACAAGGACGTCATATATGCGATGGCACAGGACGACTACCGCAATGTGACAAAGCTATAATCTGTCCAGCTATTTTAATTTGTTAAGTACGAACAAATACCAACTCGCCTGACTTTCGGTCCCGTTTATCTCAATGATTATTATGGGAAGTACTGCAGCAACCTACCTCAATGAGAAAAAAAAAGCCAGCTATATAAGTTTACTGACACGAGCGCATAGTGTATTCTGCACACGCTGTACTGCGTTCGCCCCTTAATCAATATACCGGCCGCACGAACCACTTTACCCGTGGTCGAATTTAACCACGAATAAAAAATTCCCAGTAAGGCGCACTTCAAAAGTCACAGTATGGTGTTACATATTATATAATCAAGCGCTTTATGATAACAGAAGACTATGCGCTAATTTGTTTTCGCTCGATCAAGATTAAATTTTCAGAACTGCGCTAAAAAAGAAAAGAAAAAGAAAGAGAGACCCGCTTGGCATCGTTATTTGTCTGGGTCCTCTCGGGCTTTCAATCGGTGACAGCTCAGTTAGTTCACGTCTCTGCAACAGCTTGCTTCTCCAACAGTGGTCAAGGTGCACGCGTCACCGGCAGCCATTCTTTCTTTCTTTTCTTTCTTTCTTTTCTTTTTTTTTTTTTTTTTTTTTGAGGGGGGATGCGGGAGGACAAGTCAGGCGAGATAAGAAGCCGAGGGTTAAACTGAACGATGAGTAGCAAAATATGCGAGCCGTTTATCTTCGTCATTAGGTGGCTTCCTTCGCGGCAACTTACTGTGCCTATGAAACTTTGTTCGTGGCGCGCTTGTAAGTTGGCTTCTCCGCTGCAACAGTCCACGTGTGGAGAAGCACGCTTCTGGGTTGTAACAGAAATAAGAGCGCCACGAATGCATACGTCTCTTCGAAATAACTACCGGCTAATTCGCACTGAAACTTCCCACAGAAGCAATATTTTTTGGTGAGTACAGTTTATTGACAAGGGTGCATACATTAATTGCCTGTTCCGTTCGCAACAAATTTAAATTGCGCGTTGTCTGTGGCGACGCCACTACAAAAAATATTGATTTCGCTGCAATATTTGAAGTATTGCGCCGTATGTCACCCCGACGGTTAAACATTGCTCTCGCCATGTGTATCCTTAATGTCCTCTGCATTCAAAGAGCGTGGATCGTGCTCGCAATGGCACCCAGCGGCCTCAGCCAACGCCACATAGCTGGCGTTGCCTCAGTACGATGCACCAAGCAATGCTTCGGCATTGTGTGCACGAGAAGCGGTGTAGGCACGCTGTATAGAATAAAGAAGTTCAGTGGCAATTTCGCAGTAAATGCGAGAGAAATGCGTTAGCATTAGGTGGCACCTCTTCGAGGTCCCGGATCCATGATTTTCATCTGGATCCACACACACACACACACACGTATGTATGTATGTATGTATGTATGTATGTATGTATGTATGTATGTATGTATGTATGTATGTATGTATGTATGTATGTATGTATGTATGTATGTATGTATGTATGTATGTATGTATGTATGTATGTATGTATGAAAGAGGAGAAAGGAAACAGGAGGTCTCGGTTTTTGTTAATCACTACCATATAAAGACAGCAGGCAATGAATGAAGCCAAGGAAAGCGCAGGGGCAATTAGCTGTGGCTGAAATTGAAATGTAAAAAAAAATGAAAGTGGACGAAAACATAACTTGTCGCCGGTGGGGACCGAACTTTCGCGTAATGCGGAGGTTGCGTGTTCGGTCGAGCTCCGGTGACACCTTATCTTTTCGTCCACTTTCATTTACTTGTAAATTTTGTTCATTATTTTCTAAATTTGGATTTCAACCACACCTAATTATCCCTATGATTTCCTTGGCTACATTGCTTGCTTTATATATATATATATATATATATATATGTGTGTGTGTGTGTGTGTGTGTGTGTGTGTGTGTGTGTGTGTGTATGTGTATGTGCTCGTGACCCACGTGACCGGCTTCCCGCATTTCACACACATACACTTTTCTGCACTTTGACGCTCCTGATGCTAACGCATTGAAAAGAAACGGTGGACCAAATGATTTAATCACTTGACGTTGAAAACACAAAAAGTGCGAACAGAGAACCGCCTATAAAGAGCATGCACCTGAGTAACACGTACCCTACCATGTAGTCGGCTCCCTTGTATGAAAGTACCCCGCTCTGTTGAGAGCGTTGTCAACCCACTCCGCGTTATATCGCATGCTTAAAATAAATCATACACGCATCAAGAAGGCATGGATAACGGAAACTAAACAAATCCGGCACAAGACGCTCGGAGGCTCGAGCCTACAGCGTTTTAGTGCAGTATGCTCACCGATTAGCGGTCAAAAATTTCGCACAGTCACTGCCGTGGCGCCTACGTCACAGATGTCTGCAGGATATTATTAGAGTTTTAAAGATTATTTGCTACATACGCCTTGCGGCAAGTCTCCAGAAGAACAAACCTGTTCGATCTACAGATATATTTATCTGGCGGATACATCAGGTGGTGAGGTTGAAAGCCACGCCCTTCGTGCCACTCCAGCTATTTCATAACTTTTTTTTTACCAAAGAAATCAGATAAACACAGAAAAAAATATGTTGGATGATGCGATGTCACAGTTAAGCGCAAGGTTAAAAAAAGGAAAAGATAAATAAAGATAAAGTTCTGACGCACACACACAGCGCTTTATTTTTTCCTTCATTTTGCCCACTTCACCGCCGCCCCGTCCGGCTGGCAAACTTGGCGGAACACACAGCATGCGCTGGCTCGTCGCTAGCGCCAATCGAGACAGCAGGGAAGAATAAAAATATTAGTAGAGTTAAGGTCAAGCTGCTGCCTTTCCTCCTCCCCGCTCGCGAAGCGGTTTATATAACCGCAGCGCGCGGGTACCCCTCACCGCTGTTATCGTACGTGGAACGCGCGGGTGCCGGTAACCGGGGGAGCTCGAAGATATGGGCGCGCCGAAGATTTTATCCCTACTTTTAGCGACGCTCCTCTCGGATTCCGTCGTCTGCGGCCGTCGCGCCGAACGCGGACTCTCCAAAGGCGCCAGCGCTTCGGAAATCTCCTCGAGCCACGGAAGAACGTTCGCGCACTTCGACAGTTCTCCGGCCCTGACGCACCTCGAGTTCGACGAGGGTTCCCCCTCGAACGCGCACCACCACGGCGGCGATCCGGGCGCCGTCTTCCCGCCCGAGCCGCACCCGGGTTCGGCGTTCGGCCAGTACGACTACGCGCCGTACGATCGGAACTACCCCCAATGGCACCAGCTTCACTCCTTTCACGAGCAAGACGTCGACGCAGCACCGCCGTTCTGGCAGACGCACGGCGAGGAGACGGAGACGAAGCAACCCGCGAGCGCGCACTCGACAGATGCCGGCAGAGAGACCGTCGACCTCTCAGAGTTCGACCCCACCCACTCGTTTTTCTGGAGCATGTTCACGGATTCGTCGGACACCGGCGACGGTACCAAGTCCTCTCAGCCCGCGGCTTCCCCGACCGAAGCCATCGGCTCTTCTGCCGACAAGGACTCGAGAAACGCGAGCACCGCGCCCGGAGAAGCGCACGCTGTTTCGAAGTCTGTTCCGCGCGAATTGTACGGGCACCACGTGGCCGGCAAGGCGGCCGGAAACTGGGCGCCACTCGCGAGTGCGTCTCAAGTGCAGCACGGCGACGGTAACACAGCTACTCCTAACCCAGGCTCGCCGACTGGCGGTAATGAGTTGACTCGGACTACAACGAACCCCAGCGTTCGACGGGAGACTGGCGCCTTCCTTCGGACCACGTCACCCGCAATGGGCGTCGCTAAAGACTCTTCGGAACCGCCCACTCGACCCGACTTGCCGACAGGGGCGGACTCTACTCGGGGTGCAGCAGCCGTCCCGGACGTTTCGAGGACCACTGCTGCTTTCGGAGAGCCCGGTTTCGCGGATGCTGATCCGAATTTCGTCGATGGAAACACAGCTGCCCACACTACGCGAGGTGCGACCTCAACAGCCGCCGGTGCTAGCGCTGAAGCCACGTCTTCGACTGTGCCAGCTCCTGCGCCCGAGGACTTCGTCCCGCGCCAGGCTGCCGCAGAGACGGTTGCTTCGTCTTCGAAGCCCGCCGGCGGCTTCGCGCAGCTTCCCACTCCGACCGAATCAGGCGGTGGTACTGACAAAATCGTGGAGACCACTACTGGACGTGCCTTCACGCACGCAACAACCGCAAGCCGTCCTGCCCACCCCGCAAACGAAACGGAGATTCCAGCTACGCAGTCTGCCTCCAAAAACACTCCTCCTAACGCGTCGCAGACTTTACCTTCCAGACTTCCTGAAAGCACCGAACCGCCCAAGCTTGCGACGTCCCCGCGAGATACGGTGACCCCGGTTCAGCATATCGTCTTTAGAAACGAATCTTCGGACTTGACGACTACACAGGCTACTACGAATTCGTCTGCAGTCTCTGAAATCGCCGGACTCCTGTCTGACCGCCTCGAGACGACGACTTCGCTTGCCACCACTAGCACTGCCCACGACAGGCGGTTGCAGAACGGCACCGCTGCGCCTTTGCCGCGAGTCCCGGGAGAAAACGGCAATGAGACTTCTACTGCATTCACGCGGCCCGTCGAGTCATCGACGTCCCGCCAAACTTTCCCAACGGTAACCGCTGGCCTGCGTCGACAAGCGACCACCGCCTCGAGCCCCACAACCGCGGAGCCGACGCGAGACTTACCAACCGTACTTAAAGTCGAAGCTCCGCCGGCACAAGCAACGCCAGCGAGGAACGCGGGGTTCAAACAAACTCTTCCTCCCGCGCCCCCTGTCGGTCCTCCGAAGACCGCGAGGCCCCCGGTTACGGCCGACGCTTACGTCAGACCGATCACTCAGCACGGCGTGCACGAGTTCGTGCCTCAGCGCCACCGGGACGTGGAGGATTACTTCTACCACCCCCGCCACCAGTCCGGCCGCGTGGAGGACCACGACGAATTGCGTCAGAGCCAGTGCGGCAAGTGCCAGCGCAGGCTCCACTACTGCGTGCAGAAGTGCTTCGCGCATCACAGCTGCGAGGCAGAGACGAATCCAGGTAAGGCTGCGTTCGGGAAAGCCTGGTTCATCAATGGCACGTCACTACGTTACCAAGCTAGTTGAACTAGTTACCAAGCTAGTTGAACTAGTTACCAAGCTAGTTGAACAGCTAGTTGAATTTTTTCCCTTTTACTGACCACGGTAGCTGTGCCTGTGGCTCGTTGTGCAGCCGGTTGCTACCGACCGGCTACCGACTTCCTCCATTTTCCTATAGTGACCGATTACTATGCTATACTGTTATGTACGATGCAGCGCTCCTGCACTATGCCGAGCCTCTCTCTCAACCACTGCCGCCGGCTTAGACGGAGGTTTGTAAACTTAATCCTTTCTCCCTGCAGAGCTCACCTGTCCCCGGATCAACGCCCCCTGCATGCCCCCGTACAAGCACGAGGTGGACCAGTGCCGCCACAGCGGCGACTGCGAGAGCGCCAACCACCTCTGCTGCCTGGTCGGCTGCTCCCGACGCTGCGTGCACGGTGTGCCGGTTCGAACCCAGCATTAGGCCTACTTCGTCAACCACGTGACGGACACGTGCCACCTTCAACCGCACGCGTGCGAGCTTACGTCCACTCATCACATACACTCGCTGATCTTAAAATTGTGAGGGTTAATATACTTTCACGCGTCTAAATATAAGATGGGCCTGCGCTTTATCGCAGGCGTTTTACTCGTTTTTTCCAGAAATAAAATGTTTTATCCGCGCTGTCTCGCTCTGTTTTTTTTTTCTTTCGCATAGTTCTTTGCATGTGTGCGGTGCTGCTGACTTAATGCCTCTTCGTCGCAGCGAAGCGTGACACAAAGCGAGAACGAAGGTTTTTCCGGTACAGCTGCCTGTGCACAACCCATGAAGGCTATCGCTCGTGCGGCCCGGGTGAAACAACATTTGCAGACGGACCTATTTGCGGGCATTCAAAATATGTTGCCTAGACACTGCGGCCAGAAGACAAGCCCCAGTAGAAGTGCAATTGTACTACACCTTTATTTCAGAGCCAAAAGATAAAATAAAGCCGCTTAAGAGGTGCATGGACACACGCACTCGTGTGCGAACATAGTATCACTTTCCAAAGCGAATGGAATATCGAATTATCAAACGCCAATTTCATCATTAATACAAAACGATCGTCGCATCCTAGAACATTCGTAACGTTGTCGTTACACAGCACGTTATAAAGGGCTTTCAAAAGCACAAACGTAGCATTATGAAGAAAAAAGAAAATAAGCGGCTTGTACGCATACTCTAGACACTGCCGCGATTGCTAATGATAGCGGTTTCGTCTAAAAAAAAATTCTGACAAGGTCTCGGAACCTTGTTCGCGGCGGGTGCCCAGACCCACTGAACAGACGCCGGACTCAAATCTGGTTGATTTGAAAATAAAAGTTTACGCTCCCTCTCTGGCTCTGACCGACGTGGCGTGATCCACTACGTAACTTGCCGCGTTTTTCTGTCGACTAGTCGCCGGGATAAAATTCGTGGAAATTTCGTTCCTATTTCATGTTTGATCACGCACATGCAGGTGGCGATATTTAGCGTTAGTAGGCGATTCGAAAAAAATATATTTAAAAGACGTTCCTACTTTCGAATAGCGGCTATTCGATTCGAAGGCCGAATCGAATTGGGCAATTTCTTTATTCTGAAGCTTCGAATATTCGCACATCCTCATACAAACGAGCAAAAGCACACGCGAACGACGGCACCGACGTTCTTGCTTCACTTAACAGAATGGACATCATAGAATAATTAAGCACTAGTCTGTTACAACAGATTATAATGACTATCGGGCGGCACCTACGTGCAGGTGCATCAATAGGGTGCCTCGATGCGCGCGACCTCCCAGCGCATCGAGGCACCCTCTATGCATCGCTGGGAGTCTGAACACAACGTCCATGCGGGCTGCGCTTCAAGCTAGCGGGACAAGTGGTCAGGCGAATAATTGTAAGTTTCATCGTTACGTATACGTGCACGGGCCCTGCCCCGATGAACGGACCGTGCTTATCATGCCAGAGCGCCAGCATGGCGCTCTGGCATGTTCTTTTTTTTTTTTTAAGGAAGATGTTCATACGAAAAGCACGGTTGTTTCTTTCTTCGAAGTACCTGCACCAAGAAAAAAAAAAATCAGTTCTTTTAGCTCGCGCACGCAAATCCTATAGCAACCGATAAAAAGAGGGATTGTCTCTTCTTCCAGGCAAAACAGACAGCCACCTGGAGCGGCACTTCGAGAAGGGCTCGGCGTGTACTTGGCTACCCAGCTTCAACAGCAGGTCACAGAGAACGTTACATTTCGTTTAATGCAAACGGGATTCCATTTGGCATTCTTATTCGCTCCCTCTTTTACGGTCCGTAGTAACGCACGGCACAATGAACTGATACTCGAAAAACCTGTTCGCTTTCTTTTTTTCCTTGGCAATTGCATTACGCCTCGCAAAGCGACGTTTAAGAATGTTCGATAATATACACGTAAATCTGGTAGAATGGGAAGGGGGAATCTATCATTTGGCGTTGCCTGGTTCGGCAAAAATACCTTGAAACGCCGCTGTTAATAATGAGGGTAAAATTTTAAATCGATGCCCAGCCCTATGCCGAGCAGGCTTGCAGTATAAGGAGGACTTCCTTTTCTCGGCGCGCCATTATCAAGCTTTAGATAGTCCGCGGTGAGAACTAAACGTGGAAGCCATGAATAGCCCCAGTAGGGGCAAGTTAAAAGATCCCCTAGTGACCAAAATTTATCCGGAGCCCCCCCCCCCCCCCCCCCCCCCTACGGCGTGCCTCATAATCAAATCGTCCTTTTGGCACGTAAAATCCCGGAAAACCAGAATCGTAGTGCTTCTATGGTGGAGCCATCTTTTCCCGGGGGGGGGGGGGGGGGGGGGGGGGGTTGCGGGAACTGGCGAAAAAAAAAAAGAGAAAAAAAAAAAGAAAAGGAAACCACAGAACGACCACAATAACGGTCAGCCTGTTCGCATCGCGTGCTCGCCGCCAGTATTCTTCGCTCGTCGTAGCTTTGTCGTCAGCGGTCACGTGGTCGAACCCGCGGCCTGCCGTGCCGACAGATGGGTGGCTACAGGGGTCGACACCACGTGCACTTATTCTAAATGGGTGCACGAGAGAGAGAGAAACGAATCTGGTTTTATGATGCCGGACACTTTTAAGCATACACATTCAGCAAGGTCAGGCTCGTACGTCTATCTATCTGTTCTCGCCCACGAGAGACGACAACGATCTCGTCACGAAGCGGCCCAGCTTCGCGACGACTGCCGAAGAAGAAAACCGCGTTCGCGACGCGTCGTCCCGGCTTGCGAACGCGCTGCGCGCGAAGAGGGCGACGCTGGGGAACCACGGGAGCTGGAACTTCCACTCCAGGAACGCGTTCCAGTCCGCCTCCTCCTCGCCGCTGTGGTGGCGGTCCACCGCGACACGCTCGGCCAGCTCGCGGGTCACGTGGTAGGCGAACAGCACGTTTGTCCTCGGACAGTGGGAGCCCCAGCCGTCGCTGCGAGGGTCGCAGCAAGCGGTGAGTGCGCGTGACGTCATGTCGCACCCCCCCCCCCCCTGCTGTATGGGGTTTGTGTGTGTGTGTCTGGGGCATGACGTCAGTTCGCACCCCGCGTGATGTACGGGGGTGTGTGTATGTCCGGGGCAGCGTCCCAACACACTCCAGTATTGCATCTTGAATATGTACATAACACACATGTAGTACAGTCACCGGCAAAAGTTTACGGGGCATGGGTTTCACGACAAATGCGGATTTCTGATCTGTTAAGGCGTAGCGCTTCTAATTTAATGGATCGCATTGTAGTTCGCAAGGACTGCAACGAATCAAAGCTTTTCATTTAAGAGGCTACGTGCACAGGCTTCGCGGAAAATCTGGCCCTTTCGCAAATGCCGCGTCTCGTAAACTTTTGCGGGTGACTGTACGTAGGAAAAGAGACAGGCCGCGAGCGCCCTTTCACTGTTCTTGTCCGTGTTCCTATATAGGTATGTGTGTGCTGGTAACGCATTCTAGACGCAACCTTAAACAAATCGCCCGCTCTTCGACCTTTGCACTCTGCTAATGCTGACTGTCAACACGCGCCGTCACCATTGTGACGAGCACGTGGCGGCCCCTTGCCATAATCTTCGTTGGCCCACCGAGCCTGGCGGGCCACCGAATATCATGTCGAGGGGGCGTCGCATGCTCGTCGCGGCAACCATCATTTATTATTTACGAAGCAAGAAGAAAGGAAAGGAATAGGGTGGAGCATTGCGCAACAAAATTGAAGCCAGGAAACACGCAAAAAAGAACGAAAAGACAGAAAAAAAGAAGAGGAAAAAAAAAAACAAGGACAGGTCAATTTTCTTTTTTCTTCGTCTTTTTTCTTGCCCTGTCTTGTCCCTTGTTTTTCTTTTTCCTTTCTTTTTTTCTGTCTTTTCATTTTTCTTGCGTGTTTTTCTTTCTCTACCTAAATGATGTAAAGATTCTGTCGCGAGAATCCACTGCATCCCTTGAAGGTCGGTCCACCGCCGCAAGGGGACTAAACATCAATAATTTATTGTCATTTAAAACTCTCATAGCCTGGATTCATAGGCGGCTGAAGAAAAACATCTCATTTGCGCTTAGAAATACTTTTAGTGAACTTAGAACGTCAGAAATCACTTTAGCGCCAAGCCCAGGGTGACCTCTTCGGGCTCGTTATGAAAAACTGAAACGGGCAATGCCTTCACAGCCGCATACAAGCGTCGTCGCGTTCAGATTTATAGGACCTCACACGTCACGATATCGCGACGACAGCCTAGAATGATCAAAATATTACCAACTCTTTACTTGGAAGCGGAATGCGCTGCTTGGAGATGCAAACGCATCGGCAAAAGCAACGGCGACGTTCAGGACACTGCCCTACCTCATATCTTCCCCGATCATCCTGTGAATGTCCTTCAGCGCGCCGTCCTTGTCGCAGTCTTCCCAAAGCGGCTGCGGATCGGTAAACTCGGTTTCTCCGTCTGCAGGAAGGGGGCGCCCGTTACACGAAGAGAAAAACGGTATAATAGCTCTGCTCTTGTTTCGAACGTTTAAGAGGAAGCTTTAACTCGGGTGCTCCCATCCAAATACATGCAAAAGGAGAATTAGTTTTTTCTCGGCCACCACTGTACCAAATTTGATGACGGTTCTTGCATTTGAAAGAAAAACTTAAAATCTAGTGACTGTTGGTTTCGAATTTTCGATTTAGGTCGTCAATTTTTTATTAAAAACTGGCGAAAATCGCAAACTTTCAGAAAACGAAACTATCAAGTTTACAACTCTTGAACTCGGCAACGAGAGGTGATGTCACAATTCTGTGAATTGCATCTAAAAGTACATCTAAAGCGGACAAAATTTATATATTTCACATGAATTTAAAAGAATTTACTAATACAGAAATACAGATTTTGCAGAACCCTAGTACACGACGTAACAAATTCACGTAACATATAAATTGACATATAGAATTTGTCCACTTTGAATGATCTAATGGAGGCCGTTTACATAACCGCGATACCTTTTCTTCATGCAGAGCTATTAATGTGAAAACGTCGTGCTTCTATTTTTTTTCGAACTTTCGAATTTTTGAAAATCGTTTTAACAAAATTCAGGCCCGACATCGAAATTCCGCTTCCAACCGTCACCAGAATTTAACTTTCTCTCTCAAATGCAACAAATTTTATTAAAATAGGTCCAAGGGCTATCTCAGAAAAACGTTTCTGCGTTTTACATGTATTTGCATAGGCCGCATCGGAGTTGAGCCCGAGCTAAAGCTTCCTCTTAAGGAGGACTGACACATATATTAAAGTTGTAGACACTCTAACAAATGCTTCTCACACGCGAAAGGAAGACACTCACCAACTTTGAAGGCTCGGAAACAGTTATAAGATATTTTAATTAGGTACCATAAGGTTGGTCTCGAAATGTCACACCTTACGTCATCCACATTATCGTGACTTCATGGCACAAAGCAAAACTTGCTGACGTCGTGTAGCAATAAGGCTAGCTATTTATGCCGTTGCTCATTAAAAAACTAAATAGCAAGGGTGCTGCTCGCGCTTCTTTTAGCTTTGCTCGTGTGTGGCAGCCGGAGCAAGTCACTGTATCATGGCGCCATGACGCATCCATCTCCTCGACACCGAAATCGAAACTGGTTTTTAAAAGCAAAACAAGTATTACAGCCGATGCCGGTTAATACGACCTCGGTTAATTCGAACGCAGTGGAAAGTCCTGGCGAGACACTATGCATTGCTATTGAAGAAAAACTCGTCTATTTCGAACGCGAAATCATGCCGTTTCGGTTAATTCGACCCCCGCCCTCACGCGAGCAGCGATTACTGAAACCCAAGGAATTCAGCAGACGGGGCTACTACTTCCCTAGCGTTTAAGTTGTTTCCCTAGGCGTGAAGCTGGCGCTCCTTCAGACCGTGAAGCCATCCGTTGCTGCTTGCTTAAAGGGACACCAAATCAAAACAATAAATCAGTTTATACTGATAAAGCGTTGTTTGAGAACTCTGCAGGCGGACATTCCAAAATGATAGAATATTAGATGAGAAAAATGGTCAATGTATCAGTATTTGAATTTCGCGCCGAAACCCCGACGCCGGTACGTCAGTGTGACGTCAGGGATTCCAAGGTATGTTTTCGTATTTCGGCCGCGTTGGCTAAGGTTCACCAAACTTACCATGTTTAATATTTGGTTCCTTTGGAACACAACGCAGTTAATCTGTACTGCTAAATAAGTAAGTAGGCCCTAGAAGACGCTATAAAAATCCATGACCTCACAGCGACCTGGTGCGGGAAGTTCAAGGAGTGTCGCCACATATATTTCGTTTTTGCGCTTTTTCTTGCTTACTAAGCGTCTTATCGTGGTAAGATTGGTGTTTTTGATGTTGTAGAAGGGTAATTTAATGATGCAGAAGAATCACCTTTCTCTTTAGTGCCCCTTTAATGTCGCGTTACGACCCCATATTCAACAGACTGCTTTATCTGTTCAGCATGGTGTAGCGTGGCAATCGCACAGCACTGCCCCCCATCGAGTTCAAGAACTAAATTCTTCAGGATTATTTCTTTATTTTAATAGACTTGAATTGGTTCAATTTGCCGCCGTATTGTTAATTCGACCTTTCGGATAATTCGACCAAATCTTGCAGTCCAGCAAGGGTGCGATTCACGCAGTCCACAATGGCGGCGACTGGGGCGAGTTGATATTCCATGAAGTTTTCTTGGCCGTAGGTCCACACGGTATAGGTGAACGAAGAATACTTAAAAAAATGTCATGAAACAAGAAACAGCTAGGAGACAGGCAGCGCTTAACTTCCACCGAACGTGACACCTGTGAATTGCTTTTACACTTAAGCGAACAGAACGACAAAAAAGAAAAAAAAACGCGGCTCATTCGACACGTGCCTACAGAATACGAAGAAATTCGCAAATTCCTCGCACGACAAAGACACAGACGGCGAGAGCTCACGCACATCTCTTCAAATTTTATTACGGCTTCTGCTTCTGCCATCTCACGTGTCCGATCTCAGCGTGCGATCGCAATGTGTTAACAGCGGTAAACAAAGAGACCGCATTTATTTCCCAGCGTAAACGCATTTTCGTCAAAATCGCATGCGCGAACGTGTTCGTAATGGTAAACACGTGAATTGTGATTATCATCCAATCAGTCAGGCGACGTGGCAAGATCGCTACTGCGACTGCGGGAGCTTCTTGAAAACAGCTATGTTGGGCGTCAGTATTTCTGTCATGCGATGGGTCGGAGGGCTTTTCTTTTTCTTTCTTCTTTTTTTTTTGCGCATGCACACCACTCGAGCGAGAGGAACTCTTCAGCAAAAAAGCTGAAACCGATCGATAGCATGGCCTCCGGAACCGGATGGCATACCCAATCGCGCATTGCCCGATCTCGGAGGCTATTCTAAAAAGAAGAAAAATTCACCTATATCCACGCGGGCGGCGCTGAAATCGGCGACGTACGCGACGACTCCTCGGGTTGGGACGTCGAACCGCTTGCCGTCTACCTTCCACTGTACGAACTCCCTCTGCGTAGTCGCGACGTAAACGCTGTCGAGGCTGAGGTGTCGGTGCTCGAAGTTGAGTCCGGCTTCGGCCGCCGCCAGAGTGAGCATGATTTGCCGGAAGATGCTGACCGCCTGCCCAGTGCTCAACACCTGCGCCCGGCAGATTATATATATATATATATATATATATATATATATATATATATAGAGAGAGAGAGAGATAGATAGATAGATAGATAGATAGATAGATAGATAGATAGATAGATAGATAGATAGATAGATAGATAGATAGATAGATAGATAGATAGATAGAGACAGACAGACATCAGGGCACGCGAAGTCATGTGTTGGCGAGGCAGACGTAAGGGACACTAAATAAAAAAAAGCTAAGTCAGTTTAGACCGATAAAGTGTTTTTTGTTATTCGCGGTAATAGGTTATTGGAAGAGAAGATGAATTTTTTTTTTAAATTTCGCGGCGGAACCTGAGCGCTGACGCGTCAGTGTGACGTCACGGATTTCACTTTATCTTCTCCTAGTTGGTCCGCTGTAGCTCAGTAAAAAGTTTTCTAAGCTTGCCAAGTTCTGCCTTTGGTCATTCTAGCACACAAACTGACGTAGCTGATAGATGAAAGTTTGCCCACGTCGAAGGTGTCCAATCGTTCTTTACCAATAGAAAACTATAAGTATAGGCCGCCGTGCAGACGCCGCCAAAATCCATGACGACAGGCCGAGGTGGCCGGTGCGGAAACATCGAGCCGCCCGCGTTTTCTGTTTGTGCGTCTTTTCTTGCTTTACCAAGCCTTCTCTCACCGTGAGTGTGGCTTTTATTTTAATTAATTTATTTCTCTGAAAGGGGGAGTTGGATTGTAAAGGGTACTGCAATGCACTAATACAGCTTTATTATTCTTGAGAAAAATAAGCCGAGCTGTATTAATATTTTACACTTCAAAATTACCGCTGTTCTCCTCCCCCCCCCCCCCCCCCCGCCTGCCCCGAAAATAAAGAGAAAGAAACGCGAGAAAATGCTTAGCAAGCCCAGAAAAGACGCATAAGCGAATAACTGCACTAAAATAATTTACACCCTTAAAGGTGAAAAGGGCGTAAATGTGTCTATAACTCGCACCCCTAGTGTCAGTTATATAAATCCCACCCTAATGGTGTGAGTTATAGAGACATTTACACCTTTTTTCATTTTAAGGGTGCAAATTATTTTAGTGTAGTGGGGACGCCGCCTCGACGTTCTCACACGAGCTCGCCGTAACGTCGACACGGATTTTGACGGCGTCCGCTGCGGCCTATTGGTTATCGAATGAACACATCGTTGCGCTAACAGGAAAATAAGGATTTAGGAGAGCAAGTAAGAAACAATAGGTCAGCCCTCGACCTATCGTTTCTTACTTGCCCTCCTAAGTCCTTATTTTCCTGTTAGCGCAACAATGTACTCATTAGATCTCAACCAACTCGCCCAGCAACAAGTTCTACTCAACTATTAGTTATTATTGCGATAAAAATTATATGGACACGCCAGGCGCATTTCTGCCGTCGGCGTCGCCGTGAGGTTCCGCATAAAGCCCAAGTGCGATAAAATCATCGCCGCGCGCCGTGTGCTATATGTGCGAGTGAAAGCATGCCAAGGTGAGCCGGCGAACGCGGTTCAATCTCGCGTGCTCGAGCGAGGAGCGCAGGGAGGAAGCGTGCCGTCTTTCGTCGGGCGCAAGGCTCCCGGGGGAGGGTACGGGGGGGGGAGGGGGCGTTCTACTTCGGGCGGCCATGGGCCGTTGTATTTCGATAGCCATCTTCGACGGGGACACAGACCGCTTCGCGCTGTGCTTCCGCGACTTAGTTCGCCTTGATGCGCAGCACGAAGGTCAATTCGCTCGCTGCTGCTGCCGCGCTTCCTCGCTCCAGCGTTCTGACAGCGAGTTTCCGCGCTCATCGAGTGAGGCGTGTTCATGTTTGCTTGTGTGCGCGTGACGCCATGCTTGTTAATTTAGTTAGTATGCCTACGTTCGCAAGTTTATACGAAAATTACTATTTTTATTTCGTATAGCTGTCCACTAATTTGCTATCGCAATGGGTGCTTCGCCTTTCGGGCGAAACCGCGACTTTTAACGGTAAAGAAGGACTATATTGTATATTATACAATAACCAAAGCCTGAACAATTAGCAAGTTTAAAAGATTTTTTACGGAGGCACGAGCGCCTTTATACGAAAGCAAAAAAAAAAACATCTTTTTTTAATGTTATACAATTGAAACGTACACTACAACATATGCAGAAAAGCCATGATGCCCACCAGTGAACAGTCGCGTGCAATGTGAGCTGCAGCACGGTGCACGTGATTAAAAGGGCCTCAAGTTCACTGTAACAATACCGCACGGCGGTGCCAACATACGAACAATTGAAGAACTAAACACCTTAACACATGGCCTCCGAGATTCGCTAGCGCGCGCTGTCTCGGAAGCCATGCTTTACAATTACCGGTACTTATACCAATTTTTCGTGTGCCGGCATCGCCGTGCAGTCTTGGGCCGAACACGTGCGCCTAGTTCCAGCTCATATTGCACGTGACAGTACACTGATTTATGTTAATGCCTGTTATTAATATTTTTTTCGCTATCTTTGGAGGCGTGATTATTATTATTTTTTTGCCTTAGCAATCTGCTTTTCGAGCTACTAAATTTTCGAAATACGACGTATAATGAGCGCCGTTAGGTGTAGTCGTGACTTGACTGTAAGGAAGGTATGCTGTTTATTTTCTGTTTCAATAACAAATTTGTTTCTTTGTCTGCTTCAGCTAAGGAACGCACTGTTCCTTGTCAGCACCTTTCATGACCTATCGGCTAAACAGAGAGGGTCACGTGACGAGCGCGTCTTAACAGTCAGCGCGATGTACCTGAATTGATGATAGTGGATTTCCGGCGTAGTCCATCTGCAGCACCAGGTAAGGCTGAGGCACTTGACGATAGGCTGAAAGGAGATGTAGGTATACAGCAATTGAATACCTTATTAAAGCAGCCAAACCAATGTGCATTATAAGGCAAACGTTAAAATAACGAGGCTGGAATGCTAGGTTAGCCTTTTTTGGAACCATCTTGACGTTTGCTTTAAGGAAAATCAGAAAATGGTTATTAGCGGAGAAAAATGGTAAGTGACAATCCAACTCCTTCTTCCCAATAAAAATTATCATTTGGAAATCGCGTCGGAGATAACGTCAGTGAACATCCCATATTTCGCGTTTCTTTAAGACATGTGAACGTACCTTCTTTTACACGTGAGGGAAGTTAGGAAGGACGCAAGGGAGAGGAAGCAAGACAGTAGGAGAGAGTCAGGGAAAGGAGGTCGCAGGAAACAATAGGAAAGGCAAGAAAATTATATGCAGATCCTACGCACTGTGGGAATCAATGCATTTAGGGATGAAAGAGAATAACTATCGAAGAGTAAATTCGAGCGAATGTACGTATGAAATTAGCGATAGAAATGATAATGGAAAGATAAAATAGGGAAGCGAAGAAGAGAGAAAGAGAGTAAAGTTTGTTCTTTCTCCTTGAAGTTGATCAAGTCTCTTCATGGTGCTAATCGGCGTTGATGAAGCCGGAGGCAGGTTGGAGGTAAACTTGGAGATATATTGCAGCGAAAATATTTACGCATTCAAATACAGAGTTTGCAAATGAACGCTGATACTCTTCTGCCTTTCCTAAGTTAGAGCGTGGGACAACTGTCCCTACACACGACCAACTGAGTCTCACTGTTCGAACACCAAGTGGTTACAGCCCAGACTAGCATTGCAACGTACGGAGTCTTACTGATCTATCAGTTTAGCGATTACAGCCTAGGCTGAAAGGAATGGGTGTCATACAGCCTTTAATTGCATTTCAGTAAAGAAATTAAAAGGGGAGGTGGCAAGCGCTGGCCCGCCTCGACATTCCCCTAGCCAATGAGGTTACAACTGAATTTAAGCCACCACCTACGGGGTTATGCCTAATCTCGTTAGCAGAGTTGTTAGACTTTTGGCAAGCATTCGGCACTCTTTCCCATCATGGCTCTCTTCTATTCCCACACTCTTAGTGATTCTTCGCTGCATGGCTTTCTAATTTCGGTCGTCACGTTCCGGCGGGATTTCGCCCGCAGGCCCGCTCTCGTAGGATACCAGAAGTGACACGCGCATCGGCAATTTACAAGCGCTCCGTCAGAGGAGCGTGTTTTGTCGAATTCTATACGATGTCACCAAGCTGGCCTCTGTGGGCTTTCGACGACTGGGCTGCTCCCCTTTGGGGAATCCGTGGCACCTTCTCCGCGCAGGTCGCAGACCGCTTGGAAGGCGCTTGCCATTGTGGGTCCTTTGCCATATAGGCATTTAGACCTCACAAAATGGCGCGAGGAGTCATCACACCCCCCCCCCCCCCAACCTTTGGTGACGGTTTCATCACTCCCACATTTATGGTACGGACCAATTGGTAATTAGCCCTGCATTCCAGCGTTTCACGCACAGTCAATTACAGTGCAGAGAGAGAGAGAGAGAAAGAGAGTCGAGAAAGTGCTTGCATACTTTAGTGCGCCACACCGTCTATTCTGCACGTTTGAGATGAGCGGCTTAACAGAGCGAATGGAGGGAGGAATTTCGGGATAGAAATGATAACGGAAGAATGAACGAAAAGTGGGAAGGGACCGGAAGTGCTTGGGGATGGAGTGACGGGAGCGAAGGGATCGCAGGAAGAGGACTCTCGGAGGTAGTGATCATATTCATCCCTAATATTCGGCTAATTCATTCCCTCACCGATTATGTGGTCGACGCTCCTCGGTCTGGCGTCGTGGCGGACTGCGGCGAACTTGAGGCAGGCATCGCTCAATTCCCGCGGGTAGCCATCCCAAACGCATAGAGCCCTATTTGTCCAAAAAACGGGGAGTTGGAAATGAGCATCCATTGCGCGAGCGTTATACGATGTCCACGTGTACGTTCTTATTCTTTATGCATGAAAAGGTTTCGTGCGAAGTTCGTTCAAACGTGTGCAGCGACGTAACTCCTTGAGACGACGGAATTATTACGTTGCAATCAAATGACAGTATTTTTTTAAGCAGCAGACAATTCTCGAAGGCTTTGATACGACGAGCCTTCTGCGACAGTGTTGCGGTCACACGTACGATTTGATACGGAGCACCCACCGAAGCTGCCGTGAGATTGGCGTGTATTTGCCCTCATCCATCCTTCCACCTCACACCACCACCCAACACCTTACAGTGCATTCCATTCTATCTCCTGTGATGCCTGTACCTCCGTCTACCCATCGCGGCTTTGTGCTAACGTTCAAAGTTCGACGTGGTGTCTTTCTTACGAAATGAGTGTTCAATCTGGCGATAACAATTCTAATTGTCGGTGAAGATGGAACGTGCGCAGTCTTTCTTCACATTCAACAGCAGATGCCACGCACTTACCTCGTGAAAAGAACGAATCCCGTGGTGAAATTGTGTCCTCTGTCATCGGTTAGGCGTTCGAGAGCCCTTAAAAAAAAATGAAAGTGGTGTCGTTATGTCAAAAAATTATGACATTCGTCATTATGTCAAGAGTTGTAGGGCGAGTGATGTTTGCGCACGTTTTACTGAATGTCAGTGACGACGGAGAGGGAAACCGGATCAGCAGGTTAGGGGGAAGGGAAGAGGGGAGAGAGGGGTTTTCACACAAGCCGATCGAGGTCGTTTCGTTAAAGGCCGGAACAACGAATTGATTTATCTTGCGAACGAACAATACACTGACAAATTAAACAGAGATGACCCAGAGCGTGTGAGTTTTTGCGTGCTCACCTGGCGACCAGCAAGTGGTTGCAGAGCTACTTCGCGTTAACGCTCAATGTGTTTCCGCGGCTTAGTTCGCCTTGACGGGCAGCACGAAGGTAAATTCGCTCGCTGCTGCTGCCGCACTTACTCGCTCCAGCGTTTGGACAGCGAGTTTGTGCGGTCATCGAGTGAGATGTGCTCGTGCTTGCTTGTGCGCGCGTGACGCCATGCCTGTTAATTTAGTTAGTATGCCTATGTTTACAATTTTATACGATGACAACTATCCATACTTCGTATAGCTGTCCACTAATTTGCTATCGCATTGGATGCTTCGCCTTTCGGGGAAAACCGCGAGTTTTATTTTAACGGTAAACATGAACTACATTGTATATTATACAATGACCAAAGCCTGCACGCGCACATGTGGTTTGCTTTTTTTTCTTTGCCACACAGAGGGCGCGTGCGTTATTGCGTGCTCACCTGGCGACCAGCAAGTGGTTGCAGAGCTGCTTCGCGTAACGGTCAATGTACTCGACGTGCAGGACCTTGAGCACGGCGATTCCGCCCGGCGTTCTGACCCGAAACACGTCCGAGTGTTTTCCCTCGCTCACCTTGGAGACGCTGCGCGCACCCCTGCGGCCGCGCAGTGGTATAGCCTTAGCTAAGCGTTCACGAGCGAGCCTCAATTCAACTGCTATCTCGACTCCACGACGATGATGACGATGATTATCATGATGATGATCATGATGATATTCGCTAATGGCATCCCCCTTTTCACCGCGGTGGCGACAGTCACATAGCTTGTGTGAGTCACTTACGCGTCACCCTGTCGTAATGTAGTTTTTTACTTATCTCTCCCTTCCCTCGTAATGCTATACGCAGGCCTGCGTAACACAGGCCTGTGAAGATCCCCATCTATACCCTGCGTTTTTTCTTCTTCTCTCTAATCGTCCCTTGCTGACATGCATTGTCGACCAGTTAACGCCATCATCACCTTCTAAGCCCAGCTCTTCTGGTATGCGGACGTTCTCTACGCTGTGCTCCGACCACGATGACTTCTAATCAAACCCCCTTTGAAACAGCGTGACTACAAATAGCCACTTAACCCGCCTGAGCTAATAAGGTTTTACTATATCTATTTCAGCCTAGCATTTTTTTTACTACCTCTACATTGATCTTGTGAAGTTATACCTATGCCTCTAACAATACCACCACCATCTCTTCGCTGCCTTTCTTCCAAGAACACTCTAAACTTATCCTGCTTATCTTGACCTCTGGCCAGCTAATGCTCCCATCCACTTTGAATACCAGCGCTTCTTGGAAGGTGCACGATCCCTACACTGTAAAATAATTTACACTCTTAAATTGAGAAAGGGTGTAATTGCGCCAGTAACTCACACCCTTAGGGTGTTCAAATAACGGACCCTCTAATGATGTGAGTTACCTGTATAGACACATTTACACCTTTTTTCACTTTTAAGGGCGTAAATTATTTTACAGTGTACGGTTCGTGCTGCGTGTACATTTTTGCATTCCATTACAATGTGCGGAGTGGTCTCAGAAATGTTCTTCCATGCAACAGACACGTGCTCACCCTGTTACGAATACGTGTTTCTGTGTGTTCCTCTCCTCAAGCAGCCATCTCGGGACTCAAAAGCAAGGCACTGTCATTAGTGTGAATGACCTTACATTTTATTTCCTGATTTCTTGGTTGACGTCTTTGTAAAGCTCTACGAATTTTTTTTTCTTTTTGCTTTCCAACCTTCGCGTCCAATTTACAATCTCTATTTTTACAACCCCGTGCTTTTTGATGACTCCACATTAACTAAGTAGTAGTGCGGAAGCTCTCCTTAGATGATGTTGATTATTATTATTTTTATTGGCATCAGCTTCGAAACAGGGCGGCGACAAATAGTCACTAAGCCTTGTTTTTTTATATACATACAATCAGGTTTTACTATACATCTATGCGTTCGAGCTGGGCGGCGGAATTATGTACGTGGTAATCCCACTGCCACCAGCTTGAGGCAGAAAGCGAGGCACACGGGGAAAGAGAACGAATCCAGCTCCGGTACGATGGGGTCGCAACACAGGCAGCGTCTTCTTTCACTCCTCGGACGCCATGCCCTGCCTCGGAAGCCCTCAATAAACTGTACACGCTCTACCTGGACCTTGTAGTCTCCACAAATGTTGATGTTTGCATGTAAACGTTACAAATAGCACTTTCCATGCAAAAGCGTCAAATGACTCATTGAGCGAGAAACTCCGGCGGCGTCTGTAGCAGCGAAACGGCACCTAAATTCCCATTCGCCGCGACGTCACGTTACGAGCGCGCCTGGGCGCTCGTGCTCGTGACGCTGGCTCGGGCCTCAACGGAGCAGAGCGGGCGAAGCGGAAAGCCCGCTGCTTCGCTAGCGCGCCAGGTGCTGCGTGAGGGTAGAGGGCACGCGTCGCCGTATGTGCTCCATCGAGGGGCAATGGTGACGTGGCGTCGAAGCGCGCTGGTGACGTAGCATCGCCGCGACGCCACGTCATCAGCGCGCCTCGACGCCACGTCACCAGTGCCCCGTTGGTGGCCGCTGCTGCTTCCTCGGTCTCGTCGCGTAGGACGTCGGTGGCACGCGGCGTCCTTGATTTCTCGGCAATATCGTCCAAACACGCTAACATAGAATTTTTACCAAAAAACATAAATAAATAAACAACCCGTACCAATCTATTCGCAACATTCGATAACATACCCCGCAGCAAAATTCGAAAACATTACTCGCAGCGCAAGACTCGAAGGACCGCTCGGCGGCGTTCAATTGGACATTAATGCTTTCGCATTCACAACTCATAAGAAGTGATTGTAGGGACGGTGCAGGAAAACCGTAGTGGTCGAACTTAATCCAGAGTCCTCCACTAAAGCATCTCTTACATTTAAGGCCAGCCAACTGTATCATTCGCTGGTTCTCTAGCTGATACCAGAGCTACCGAGGTGCGGGATCGTTCTCACTGTGAAGTTCCCCGCTTTGAACAATAATCTTCGCCCCAGGACCGTAATCACGTTGTGTTCGCTGCACAGCTGAACTACAATATTCGCCTAATAACAGTTGGATTTATATAGTTGAAACATCGTGCGCTTATGTTGCACTCAGAGAGAAAGTTCAGGCCAGCATGAAGCTTGTCGAAGCTTTTCTTCTTTTTTTCTCTTTTGCACCGAATATGTGACGAAGGTACCGCCGCATCTATCCTCGTGTCGTCACGCTCTGCAGCCTTTGTCTACGGGACACAGAGAACACGAACAACCTAAACTCACGTGGCCCACGTACGACGAACTCACGTGTGGTCTAGGACGTCGGCGAACGTGGTTGCCGACGACTGGCCGCAGGCTCCGAGCAGTTCGCCGAACAGCCGCGAGGTTTGGCGCGTGTCCAGAGCCTGGTGGGACGCCTGCAGGTTCTCGGCGAACGATTCCAGCACGACCTTCACGATGTTGGATAAGCCGTCCTTTGGACGAAAGAAAAAATGGGTGGGGGGGGGGGGGGGGCAAACGGGGAATAGATGTTTAAAAGAAAGGTAGCCGTAGCCAGTATTTGTCGCAGTGAGACTATTTTAGGTATCGTTAGTTGTTTCATCGCGTATTTCCACAGGGAGAAAAGAGAGCCGCTAACCAGCCCACCTGTAGCTGTAGTATAGGTTGCTATGCATATAGGCCGACTCGTCATATGCGTGTTGTCTTCAGGCGCCCTCTGGATTTTGAAATGGCGATCTTAAACGCTACGCCTTTGCACGTCATAGACGTCCGGTTTTGGACACCACCCTCGCCATGACCCTCGCGAGTCATTTGCGCATGCGCCCTCTGCATCGGCGCCTTCGTGCTGGCGGCGAAAGCCCGGACCACCGCCGACCGCCACCGAAACGGGCGAAAGAGCCAAAGCTACTCGCTTTTAAAAGCGCGCGCCCGCGTCTCTTAAACTCTGGCTTCTCCTCTACGCTAGTCTTTATGGGGAGGAGCCAGCTTTACGTGTTACTTTTCTTCAACGCTGAAAAGTATTTGGCGCACATGTGCGAGTCCGGAACGACACCAGCATAACAAGGACCCAATTGGTAAGGGTTTATTATTGGAAAAAATGCAGGCGGGGGCAGGAAAGATGGGTAAAAAAGAAAATGAAAACCATAATACAAACGCCAACTACGCGCACACAAGCGTACACAATCACAAACACACAGAAGCGCGACACTCTAATGGTACATTCGACTGATTGCTACAGCGCTCCTAACCAGTCTGCAGCGATGCGGACCTAATGCGATGCTCTCTCGAGATCGGAGCCAGAGAACGCCTGCCCCATCCGAATGCGCTATGGCTGCTCCCAGAGCAACCAGGTAAGCCTCGTGATCGAGTTTCTGTAGGATTTCTCCAGTCTCCCACACTCTCACAGGTTGGAGGCAATGGGATTGCCTCCGAGAGCTCCCAGCTGGAGCGGCGCGCTCTGAAGTGCCCTAAACTAACCAGGCGAATAGTATTCCTAACGACTGATTTCGACTATCGCCGAATGCAAAACGCATCGTGAGAGCGCTCGAAAGCCGACCAGTCGAATATGGCACATAAGGAATCGCTGAAAGCTGATCGGAACCGAGCTGGACTTACCAGCGTGAATCCTTCCTGGTCACTTAGCGCGTCTTCGTCCAAGTTGTCGTCGCTACTATCGTCGTTACTTTGCACGGGCCTGCCGAACGTTTCCTCGGCCATGGGTCGCCTCTCGCCGGAATTCATAGGACCTACAACCAGCGTCGTGGTCATTCAAGGCACCTTAGAAACAATTCCCGATGCAACAGTACAATAATTCATTCATTCGTTCCCAACGCCCTCCATTTTTAGCACATTGCAGACGTCAATATAAATCAATAATGATAAAAAAAAATTAAATTCTGTAGTTTAATGTGCCCAAACCACGATCTGACCGTGAGGCACGTGTGGGACCCAGGATTAGTTTTGACCACCCCGGGTTCTTTAAAATGCACCTAAATGTAGGCGCACAGTCGAGTGAACAATGAAAACGTGCACTTTAAACGAGACGTAAGCTACAACAACCGATGCAGTTGTACAAAGAGCTATAACAAAACAAACTATAAACAAGAAAGCATGTAATCAAGCTAGGAGCGTGAAAGCAACAGCTAGCAAAAGAAAAAAGGCCAGAAGGACAAAACTGAGATAAGTCACAAGCGCACAAGCGTCATCACACGCATCAGCACCGCAAGTCTGATCTGTAGTCAGAGGCGGAGGGTCAAATACACGCGCCTGCAACGACTCTCTCTGGGCAACACAATTCAGTCTCGAAGGCCACACTTTTTTCGACCGCATGCGTCGAAAGCGATATATAATGTAGTGGATAAGAATAGCGATTTGGGGGCCGGCATTGGTCCAAGTTCACGGCGTGATTCTTTGTAGCACGAACCCTTTAAGTGCGGTAAGAAAAAGAACGAAGGGTTCGCGATGTCTGTCCTTTTCTCGTTAACCCTTCGTTGTTTTTTCTTTTCTTTCCGCACTTCAGTGCTTCGCGCCTCAAAAATGACGCCACAATGCTCAAAATATGGCATCTATGACGTCATTCCGGCTCCGCAATCACTTTCGGTGCGCGCAGTCAGCAGAAGTACGGCCTTCGAGATCCGCTCGTCTTCACCCAGTGGGAGTCGTCTCTGGGGCGTGGCTGCAATTAACCGCAATACCTTCGCAATACTTGCCGCGACCACCGTCGATTTCGTCGACGTCCTTCTCGTCGGCATCGCAGACGACGGTCTTGTGACACGCGAGAGAGGGACGGCGCCCGAGGTTCATCGCCGTCTTCTTGGCTTGCTCTTCCAGCAGGAACTCGGCCAGCAACATCACGGACGCCTCTGCGTAGGACACGACGGCCAGCACCAGCTTTCGCAGAGCCCAGACGACGAGGAGGCCGCAGAACACGTAGACCACCGTCAAGCCGAGGTCTTCGTACTCGCTGTCGTCGGCGGCGAGCTCTTCTTTCCGAGACATGTAATACCTGCGAGAATCGCGCCGCGTGTCTAGTGTACAAAAATTGGGGCGCCTAACACACTACTGTGATATAAAGAAGAAAAAAATCCAGCAAAAGAAAAAAGAACGACGAACGCAGGAAACATACAAGAATACATGCAGGAAAGAAGCCAGCCTATTTCCTGTCTTGGTGTATGTTTCCTGCGTGAATTTTTTTTTTTTTTTTGCTGGTTTCTTTCGCACCAACGCACCAACTAGCCCAACACCGTGTTTTACTACACTACTACTGTGTTCAGGGAGAATAGCATAGCGTTCGTAAATTATGATTACAGCTGCGATGCCAACGTTATCAGTGGCAGGATACTGTATACGTTTGCGTACAGACGACGGTCAAGGCTTTCGTCGACGAGTCTGACCTCGACAGAAAGTTCAGTCCCACCCGACGCTCACGCATTGTGCAGTTCTCGTAAATTCAAACGCTCGGAAACTGTGTTGCAATGCTTCGTTCCGTTTCCGGATTCACCTGCGTTCGTAACGGGGGCTTAATACAGACTCCAAAGCGCACACTTTGAGGCTACCCTAGAAACCCGGCTTAGAAACCGGCGACTGAGCGATTACGCGTCGCACTTCCGTGTGATTTCGCGTAAAATGCGTTTCTTGCTGTTCGCGTTTCAATTTTTTTTTCAGCGCTGAACACAGCGCGAGGGCGTGTCATTTAAGTTAAATTATGAGGTCTGTGGTATCCTGAAACTGCTCGCTATGGGTTGTGAGGAACAACCACGGTGGAGGAGGACGCCAGAATTATTTTGACCAATTGAATTTTTATTCACTGACTCTATTTTTCTACTTTTTTCACGTGAACCTAACTCTAAGTACACGACGAGCATTTTTTTTTTTGCATTTTGCCTTTATTGAAACGCGGCTGCCGCGGCAGGGGATCGAACCCACGGCCTCGGGCTTGGCAGAAGAACGGCACAGCCATCTCAGCCACCACGGCGGTTGTGGAATTATATGTATAGGACACTAGGCGCAACACTAAAGCAGTCAAGAATATTCCTTCCAAACCCTTTATTCCTTCATTCTTTTTAGTGAATTGACGGAACAGGAATGATTACTACTGGAGAAAAGCGAATGGCCAAACATCCTTTTCTTGAATTTCGAGCCGAGGTTATTGCAGAGTATATTTTTCTTGTACTTGCGATACCTTTGGGCGCAGGAGCAGCTCTCGAAAGTTGTTTGCTTAGGACTAGCTTTAGAATGCACTCTATTCGTTTCTTTATAATAATAATAATAATAATAATAATAATAATAATAATAATAATAATAATAATAATAATAATAATAAGTAGACCACGCAGAGTAGGCACCGTAAAAGTTCACGACGCCAAAGGCCAGAAGCGCGAGTGATCGGGTTAGTGGGCGTCGCCACCCGCATTTCTGTCTCGCGTTCTTGCTAACCTTTTTCTTTGCAGACACCTGCTGAAGACGCTTGACGACGCTGCCTTTAAACGCTGTCCGAGATCAGACCGCCCTTCCCGAGACCAGACGGGGCTTCCCGGCCGTCAACGCATCCTACGAGAACGCAACGTCTGCTTCTTCTTCTTCCCTATGCGAAATTTCCTCCCCTATCCACGTGGTGTTCAAACCAACGCTCCAGTACTGTACACCCCAGCGATGGCTAACTCTGAGTAATAGGAGCGAATTCCGAAGGCTATGCCTTTGATTTCACTTATTTCTCACAAACAAGCACGCCCATGTACATGATGCTGTACAATCGTTTGTTGCATGCACAGGAAGCGACTGCAGGAGATGTAAACGCATCGTGGCCGCCATATTTTGCTGTTGGCGCATGAAATGTTTGAGCATCACAATAATCTCCGGATATGGTTTCCTTTCTTTGCTGAGTAGCGGCGTCTTCGTCCTCCCCTCGGAGCCAGTGTCGTCCGACATGTTCTTCCTAATTGGCATGCGCAGAGCGGCGGAGTACACAACTTTGGGTGGTTGACGGCCGTTTCTACATCACAATAGACAATGCGGAGCAAAAAAAAAGAATAATAATAAAGAAATATCGCCGCCCAAGCACTCCATACAGATGGTTAACCAGTGGAGCTGAAACGTGCGGCCCCGGTTTTTATTACTGGGTTAATCCCGACGGTTCATTAGACGACGGCTTGGTAGGCTGCCAGATTCTCGGTACGCAGTTGCTGCTTGCGCTCGGCTGCACGAGCCTGTCCTTGTGCACGGGCCACGGCATCGGTACGACATAGAGGAGCTCGTTCCCAGTTCTGCTCTAGGCGTTGCTGATCGACAGCTGCCTGCTCCTAAGGAGTACGTATGACGCGTGACCTGCCCATTTCGGAACCGGAGAGAAACTGCTGCGCGCGCGCTCGGCTGCGACGGAGAGCAACGACGTCATTACTGGCGCAGCCAATCGCGCGTCTCTCTCTCTCTTTTTTTTTTCGCGCATGCGCATGGGGTTGCTTCGAAGGAGTTATCCGTGTACAGGCGACAGACGGACGGACGAATCGGCTAGCCATATGCAGCTTCGCTGTAAAAGAAAAATAGAAAGCTACGAAACACATCGGGAGAAGCGCAGCATTGTGCTGCCAAAACCGAGAACTGCCTTTTGTGCTAGCGGTGGTCAGCGAATTACACAGTTCGTGTCCGATATCTCTCGGCATCATTTTCGGCGACCTGTACCTGAAACACGTTGCTATAGCCATGACCGCTCACTTCGGTGTCAACAGCGTTGGACCACTTTAGGAACAACTTAGCGGACGGAAAGAGTTTTCGACCAGACCCTTATGAAAACGTGTGTTTACATTAATTTGACAGTTCATTTCCTGGAGGGAGAAAAGGAAACAGCTCCTCTAGAGCTGACGAACTGGATGCGTCGACAGGCAGTTAAAATGTTCTCGCTACTTGTAGGGGCGCGCGAATGGTGATTTTCTGAGACCGAATCGAATACGAATCGAATAGTGCCAGAAGCGAATCAAATCTAATTGTTTTCGAATAATGAACAGCCGTTATCACAATTAATATAAAACGATGTTCACATCCTAGTATTCCTAAGGTTGGCAAGTTTTCTGTCATTACATAGTACGTTATGAAGCGTTGTTTATTAAAAGCTCAAATGGAACATGAAAAATAAGCAAGTAGTTTTTTTGCGTGCGCCTGACTCCTTAGAGAATTCGAATGATCACTGTATAGCCTGTACATTACCTAAGGGGCGTAGCCTGCCCCACTACTCAAGCTCGCATGTTTTATGTCTATACTATGCCTGCGGGCGTGAACATTTACCGTACTTTTGCTCCAATTTTGTGTTTAATTCGGCTTAGTTGACATTTTTGAAATACTCGAAAAATACTCGCATTTTCGAACTGTGATAGACTATTCGTTTCGGAGGCCGAGTCGAATAGAACACTATTCGATTTCTTATTCGAAAGTTTCGAATAACCGCGCACCCCTACTAGTTAGTTTTGCAAAAAAAATAAAGAAATAATAATAATAATAAAAAAAAGCATATATACAGGAACTTCAATCGTAATCTCCGTTCTGTGTTGTACCCAAACCTTGGTCTCTCTCTCTCTCTTTATTTTTTTTTTTGTTACTTGTTGCGTCCTGGATTATTTGGCACACATACACGAGCGGCATCGACCACACCGTAAGAACACAAGATTGGTCTTCTAGTGATAAAAAACAACGGAAAACAAGAAAAAAAAAGCGACTGACGAGGGACTGAGAGTGATTAGGAACGAGAAGATAATTACGCAGATGCAACGCGCACGTTGAAATCTATGTGAAGCGGAGCCTTAGTGAAGCGTTTAATTAAGTGTTGTGCAACTAAATGCGACTTGCGTATAATTGTATATTGTTTCGTGCTCTGCAACATGTAATGTCGTGCAAGTGTTTACGGACTACACCTTTATTTATTTATTTATTTATTTATTTATTTATTTATTTATTTATTTATTTATTTATTTATTCATTCAAGAGAACCTTACAGGCCCTATGGCAGGGCATGAAGTAAGGGGGGCATAATAAGCAGTAAATGTATAAAAAGTACAAATTTCCAACAGGATCAGTGCATAAAAAGATGACCCTGTTACACAATATTGAAGGCACTAGGAATACAAAGCAATATCTGAAGGCACACGAACACTTGTTACTGTTAACAGAGCAAAGGAATACCGCTTATGAAAATGATATACAACATGACAAAAATGCACGATAACATACACTAGATTGGTCACTCGTGAACGGTATTAAATGGGAAAAGCATGAGTAACTGAGACCGGAACGTGTCGGGATTAGATATCGAGGCTATGTTATCGGGGAGGTCATTCCAGAGACGAATGGCACGTGGTAGTGCAGATGAATTAAATGCATTTGTTTTACCGTATATGCGCATGAAACTGAACTGATTATGTAATCTGCGTGAAAAAGAGTGGGGTATTTGTAGTTGTAACCGGGTTCGTTTATTAGTGTAAATATGTTTGTGGAATAAGCACAGAAGAGCGATGCTGCGTCGGATATCTAATGGCGGCAACAGTAGGTCTAGTTTAATTTGTGTAATGCTTGAGTTCATACTGTAGTTACGGGATATGAACCGGGCTGCTCTGTTTTGTATCATTTCCGTCATATTTATTAGGTAATTTTGATGAGGGGACCAAATGCCACAAGGTATGCAGAAATGCAGCCACTAAGTAAAGCGGATGCAGTGCGAGACGTCGACGAATTGATGTCACGTGGACGAAGGCGTTTTATCATGTATAGGCAAAGGAAGTTTTGCTTCAAAAAAGAAAGAAAGAAATACCTAATGACTGAATACAACCGCATGAAGCCGCATGACTTTATGACTGCTCCATATGGTTGCAACTAACAGAAAACAAATCGAGCTGCCCGGGTCTCCGTACTCCTTATTCTTGCTAATGAGTGATATGTCGAGCTATACTCACTCATGGGCAGTTCACCTCGTTGTGTTCGTCAAATCTTTCTGTCTCAATGTAGAGACTATGCCAGTGGGATTTAAATCACCCGCTCTTACTACAAAACCACGTGACCACGTTATTAATTTAAAAATTTGAAGTCAGAATTCTCTCTTTATAATCCCACTTATAAGTTTAGGCATGCCTAAGTTAATAAAGTTGGTGGTTATAAGTTTTAGAAACTTTTTGTGCTGGTTTGCACGTCAAAGGTAACACAAACTGATCTTGAAGGCCATGCTTTTGAGTACTCTAGGCGCTATTACGTCATCGTCGCCATGTTGTGATAAACTTTTTGGCATAGAGTTTTTTTTGGGATGCCAAATAATTTAGCCAAACGCAAGTCGGCGCAAGACAAGACGCCTTGGCTTTGTTTACATGATCTTGATGCCAATCGCACTTCTCGAAACCAGCTGTCTGGTTTCAACGGCGCTGTGTGCTTCGTGCGTGGTAGATCCAACAGCTGTCGGCCGCTCGCCCAATGCGGCCAGGCGACGTTCGTCCAGTCGAGACGTCGACTGGGGGCCGAAAATGCCACCGCGCGTGAGCAGAGAAAACAGACTACGCATCGTCGAGCTGTCCAAGCAGGGCAAGCCCGTGCGCGCCATCGCCGCCGAAATCGGCTGCGCTGTCACCACCGTGCTTCGCGTCGTCCACGCGTACCGCGACGAAGGCCGCATCGCCGACGCGTCGCGTTCGAGCCGACCGCGTGTGACCGACGACTTCCAAGACTTGATGATCATAGCGGCCGTAGTCGACGAGCCGTTCCTCAGCGCCGGCGATATCAAGCAAGAGCTGGGCATTCCGGTCAGCGAGCAGACCATTCGCCACAGGCAAGACGGAATTGTGTTTGTATGCGGCGCTTCGGTTTAGTTTCGGGCCCGAGGACCCGTATGTTCTCAGTTGGAAGTTGGTTTCTACGCACTAAAGACGTTTGGTCATGGTATACATAGCTGGAGCTCTATCTTGTTAAGCAGTGGTTAACTGCTCGTCTACCGGAGTGATTGATTGATCTATGGGGTTTAACGCGTCCAACACCGGGGAAATGAGAGATCCCGTAGTGGTGGGCTCTGGAATAACTGTCATTACTTGCAGCTCTGTAATGTGCACATACGTTAAAGTGCAGAAGCGTTTTTGCGTATTGTCGCCACAGAAATGTGACCACGGCAGTCGGGATTCGAACCCATGACCTTGTTCTCAGCGGCACAATGACATGGCCACTGTGGTGGGCTATTAGCAATAAAATAATGGGGTGGAGCAATGACATAATGAGGGAAGGGAAGTGCAACCGACGACAATGGAAAATTCGGTGGCGTGATGAGAGTAGGAAATGTTCAGGCGTATCATGGAGTCCGCCGTCGCACGACAGGGGTAATCGCAGATCGCTCTAGGAGGTCTTCGTCCTTGCAGTTGACATAAATTAGGCTGCTGCTGCTGTTGCTGATGATGATCATTATTCGAGTGGTCTACTTGGCATTTATAACCAACCGCTGCCCTATGTGTGCATATCATTCTTGTCGCAGGTTACATGAGGCAGGCCTGAGCTGTATCAACAGCAACACAAGGCGATCACTGAAGCCTGAATTTAGAAATGCCCGGGTAAATTTCGCCAGCGAGTACAGCAGCTGGACTGCTGACCAGTGGCAGTCTGTGGTGTTCACCAACGAATCCACAATCTGTTGCAAGTGGGACAAGAGCAAACGGTCTTGGAGACCTCTTCAAAATTGGTAATAATTTCTTGTTTGCTTTCTAAATGCTTAAATATAGTAAGTTTGTGGGAAAGGTTTTCAAGTGTGGTTCTTCGACTTGTGAACTCAAATTATTTAAATACATTTGTCTGTCCTGCACTTGCATCAAAAACACTGTGTACCTTATGATTTCCACTATATAAACTGACTTCATTACGAGTTTTCTACACTACCACTGCTGCAGAGCATGTTAATAGGAATTCTTTTTATCGGACTGAAGAGGTACTAGGAAAAGAAGCTTGATGTGCCATAAGAAACCTGCTGAGCCCTCTACGTCAAGAGACAAAAGGGTGAAAATAAGAAAAATTTATAGTTGGAATGGGGTTGATGAGACGTACGTCCCCCCAATATCCCCTGGAAAAATTCACTATGACATTCTCCTCGGCATTCCTCTCATCGTTGCCTTAAAGCTAAGTACAGCGAGCGATGGCTACTGTCACCATGTGGCCTGGTGCTCTCAGAATGTGGTGAAATTAGTCCACTGAATGTCAGTGCAGTTACAAGTGAGAGCTAACTTTTGTTTTTGATTCTAATATTACGCATTCATTGACAGGGGCAAACAGAGCACACTCAAGTATTCTACTTCCACTGGTCTGTGCTCTGCTAAAAAGTTGAATAACTAATGTTTTCCTGTAAACTTGAGCATCTGTCTCTGTTATCCTTGTCGTGCTTTTAAGCCGGCGCATTCTCAAAATCAAATTGCATGCCTTATATGCTCATATGGAAGAGCATTTGGCTTGTGTAAGTAAGCTCATCGTGCCTTTTGGTCCTGCAATGATAAGCATTATCACACTTACAGTGACGCATGCTACATTTACTTTTGTTTGTGGATGTGAGCCTTCATGGTGCTGGTGAGACATTGTGACCGCCTTCCAAGCTCTAGCCATCTGGGGTTGATGGGTTAGAAAAGGGGTGGGGTTATAAGGTGCAGGAATTTAATGATCGATATAGCTGCCACTATCAGACCTTCTCCCACAAAAGCTTTAAGCACCAAGTCCAGAACATGTTTAAAGTGCGTCTGGTGCGTTTGCCTCTTTGCACCATCTTAATTTTTGGGTGTTTGATAAAGCTGATGGAGTAGCGAACCTTAAACAGAAAAGTTTAGAAATTGCAGAATTGCATGGTGGATTTCATGAAGCATAAGCATTGTTATAAAATTAAGCATTATATCTGACGTTAGCATACACAGGACTTCCATGGGAACAAACAATTTGAATGCTGAAACTTTCCACTACATTGTTAAGCTAGGCACAGTGCATCAGAGAATTACAGGTTCTCCTTAATAAAGCAATTCCACAAAATCGGCCAGCGCAGAAGTGTTCGTCGTGAACTGCTGCTAGGAAGGGTTCATCGTGAACTGCTGGTTCATCGTGGTACAGAAGTTTTGACAGCAGTACATAACGTCAATCGGATAATGCATTTCAAAGTTCTGTAACTGGCCATATGATGACAACAGAGAAATCTAACAAATTACTACTGACAGAGTACGCGTAGCGTGCGTTTGCAGAACTGTGTTGTGAAGAGAAATTTGGCATCGTGCAGTTTTCTTCACACGTGGCATTCACTCAAATCAAGAAAGTTTTCAGTTTCATTCAGCTCAAGTATACTTCAGGATACTTTCAACTATTTAAAGGGTTTTATAATAGAATATATGGGAAACAAGCCAATATTTTATGCATGGGTATGTTTATTAAAATCATTCACTGACTTGTTTTTTAGCTGGCCTTTATTGTAACTTAGAAAGCTTGGCCTTCTCAATCATTTTATTGTATACACATGGCAGACATTCCAGTTACTTATCCTGAAACCTCTGCACAGGAATGACCCATTATTTGTGCGTCAGCTTGCTGCCAGCAGCCACCCGTTCATCAACGTCTGGACTGCCGTCACATACGAGGGTCTTGGTCCCATCCACAGGGTTGAAAGAGGCTCATTAACGCCCGACGACTACCTTGATGTTGTGGACAGTGTCCTCCTGCCGTTCCTCCTTGACGGGCCGTTTCGCGACGGCGGCTTTTTGCTGCAGCATGACCCCACACCCACCTATTTGTCGGACCGTGTCCGAGGGCATCTCGAGGCCCATGGTATCACCCAGTTGCTCTGGCCACCCAAGTGCGAAGACCTCAACCCCATCCGAAATGCCTGGGCACTCCTGAAGGAACGCCTCTGCCGCCGAAGGCTGGCGGACCCGTCCCCCGACAACCTGTGGGCTCTCATCAAAAAGGAGTGGGACAAGTTGAGAGACATGCCGAACCTGGCGTGTGCGTTTTACGCTTCGCTTCCGGAAAAGATGCGAGAGGTTGTCACCAGCAAAGGGGCGCTCATCACAGTGAAAGAGCCGGTTGCCAGCGGCCAACTACAGGAACTTCGAAATCACTGTGATAGTGCGGACAAAAGGCTTCTGTTGAAGGACGTTGAGTTATATGGTGAGAGTGATGACAGTGACAGTGCGATTGTTGAATGTGGTGCTACTGCAAATGAAGCAGGACCATTTGTATGCTAGAGGCCCGCTGTTTGTGGACATAGTGTTCCCGTGAAGAAAAGTTGCAGGCATTAAGAAACGAAATTGCTTCTTTTTTTTTTTTCATGTGGTTTTGAAATCATGAAGACAATTTATTTCTTACATTTTTGGCCAAGTTATGGGTTTCAGCCTCATGAAAGTGCATAGCATCTTTACTGTGTTTGTAAGACAAATGATGCAGTGATAGGCTGGGCTGTGAGTTTCTTCCAGAGGTACTGAACAAGCCCGAATCTAAACTGTCTATAAACATTTATTGGTAGTTTGTGTTGTTTTGTAAAGGTTACTCCTTCTGTTTTTGTTCTGCAATCTGTGCAAAAGAATGTCAATAAACCAAGCATTCTTGTTTAAAGGTATGAA
Source organism: Dermacentor andersoni (assembly GCF_023375885.2). Taxonomy (NCBI): domain Eukaryota; kingdom Metazoa; phylum Arthropoda; class Arachnida; order Ixodida; family Ixodidae; genus Dermacentor; species Dermacentor andersoni. The sequence goes on from NC_092822.1 coordinate 24,207,880, forward strand.
TGTGTACACCTAGCTAATGCTCTGAATATCCCCAGTGACGTTCCGAATGATAGTTTTAAAACATTCCCTGGATATACACGCTACAAATGTGTGGAGCATATCTTTAGTCAAAATTGTGTGTTCAGGACTTGCATAACACAGTAGCCAAAAGAGATAATTTTGTTTGCTTTCGCTCACTGCCTCATGTTGAGGTTTGGTTGACCCAGATAGAAGTCACTGGAAATGGCTTAATGTGAGGAACTGTCAGTTGTACAAATGCCGGAAATCATGTCATATGTATCTATCTAGCTGAATTACCTTCATTTTAGATTGCTTGTCCTCATTTTGGGGTAGGGTTGAGCCACTGAATACAGCTTAGCACGTGGAACTGGTGGTTGTGCTGATGCTAGAATACATGCTTATTTGCTCCAGCCAAAGTGACTTTGTTCAGAAAACAACTAACTGCTAATAGTAGAAGGTGCTTCCTAAAATGATCTGTCTGATTCGTTATTGAATCTCACGTTACACAAGAAATAAGGAAGAAAGGCATTCTTTCTGTTTGTTACCTTGGACATGAGCCAAAACTTGGAGCAGTGCTTCATCCCTCCCCCCCCTATTGTTTTACTCCTTTTCCTCTGTGTGTCACCTTTTCTGACTTACTCTTGTGTCATAGTGGCTGGTAGCAAAATCTCCAATCATAGGTACTGTAACAGTAGGCAAATGCTTAATTAAATTCACCTAAAGAGGCAACATCATTTCAAATAATGTGCAACTCCCGCTCATCTTGGGTGTCCTGTGGAAAACCATATGCAATATATATCTCATAAAAAGCTCCACCTATATTTGCATATCCACGCATCTGTCGATGTATCTATTTGCTATCTTTGCACAGGGCAATGAAAATGTTAGTATACTTTTTGGTTTTATCACCATTTTACAAGGTACAGCTGTAGGGCTTGGAGAAAGGGCTGAGATGAATTAAGCCTACGAATAGCCAAAAAAGAATGTGCATGAGAAAGACAGGACAGACATTGTTTTGTTTCTCATCCATGCGTTTTCTGTGCTGCTTTGAGGCTGAATTCATGAATGAGCTAGGTGAGCAGTATGTATTGGCTGAGATGAAATATACATCTTTACATTTTCTTGAAGACGTGAAAGTGAAAGTCAGCGAGTTGCTGTAAGTGTGAGTACATTTCTCAACGCATATAGTGTGCAGCTTCGAGGGTGCCTTATCTGCATACTTTTTAAAAAATTATTATTCTCTGAACTCTGTGTCCGCTGAGGGCAAATGCACTGTGCAATGACTAAACAGCAAAAGATGAAGCACATCAAACTAAAACACAAATATAAAACACGCTGTAATAAAACATAACCCCCAAGCATGAATGAGGCCCAAGCATGAATGAGGCAAAGTGCCTCAGGCAGCCAGTTGAGCAGCAATTTTGTGTGCATTTGCAAGCTTCTTTCATGCTTCTTCAAACACTTTTATGTAGCACATATTGAGCAACAGAATGCTGTATCAGGAGTTTTTCATGTCGCTCTACAATTTTCTCATTGACACTTTTCATCTAATTATAATATTTCAGAATTTGATTAATGAATGAAGAATAATAGTCTAATTGTGCAGAATTAAAAGAATAATCTAGGTATCTCCAAGCGATGGCAAACAACATTACCTTGCTTCTGTCCAGCTATGTGCCATTTGCATATTTTTAATGTTTGGCTCAAGTTATGTAAACCACCCTGTATATAGATATTCAGCAAGCAGTAATTCCATCAAAACGTTACAAGGCACACTTCATGTAGAATTATTTGAGTTCACTACAGAAATGTATTTTTCATGGGCAGCTGTAAAACCCGACACATACGAAGGGAGCATCCATATTTGATGGACAAACAAGTTGTGAGAATGCACTATGCTGCAAGCGGCAATATGTAGTTACTGTAACTTCTTTATGCTCACGTGCACAGGTATTAAATGAGCTCACTATGATAGTGATGATGTTTTCTTTCAGGATGGTGCATGAATAGTGAATGTGAAGCCTGATGGTTTGAAGCCAAAGAAAAAGCACAGAACTGGCGCCATGACCCGCTGCACACTGAAAGCTAAATCCGAGCCTCGGGAATCGCAGCCCAAAAAACAGTGATGGATCAGAGCAAAGGCATGCCTCTCACTTGAAACAAAGCAGAAGTTCATAAAAATGCACAAGGATGGCCACTCATGCCAACTCATTGCAGAGTATCTGAGATGCTTAAGGCCCACAGTGATCCGAATAACCCGGCAATATGAGGAGGACTGCTCTAATACTGCTTTGAGCCTACAAGAAAGCAATGCCAATGGAAACAGTAATTCTTTGGCAGTTGTAGCTCTAGCTCTAAGCAGTTTCAGTGTCTTCATCCACTGCGCTTCACCTTTTGACTCAAACATATGAAAGCAAAGAGCAGTGCCACTTGATTCTAATGTGCGTAGCCTGACATTTTGGCAGTTTACATCCATGTCATCGTCCATCAAATTCAGTGGAAGCAGGGTGACAGAAACAATACTGTGGTTGGGATCTGTGAGGTGAACAGCACTCCCTATGTGTGTCACAGTAAATGAGTTCCATGTGCAGCAATCCTTACAGGCTCTGAGTTGGGATATGATGCAAACCCAGTCAGCTATCTGAAAACTCACGAATTGCATTACACTTTCAGAGTGTTGTATCCTGAATGGAGTCTGGCAATGGCAACATAATAATATACAAGAAGCAGTTATGCCACGTGGCAGCTCAAGCATGAAAAAATATTCAGGTTTGCTTGTATAAACTGCAAGAGGCGATAACACTGTGCTTGGGTGAATGTGGGTGCATATATCTCTAAGGTTGCCATAAAACAAAACAGACTCTTTCTAACATGAGTACAGTGCTTGTAAGAATTCAGGTGCAGCACAAAAACGACGCTGACGTATATTAAGTACAACTGCCACTTCATCTGGTCACCTCTGGAATGGCACGACATAATGCTCCACGTACCACGAGCATAAACCGAAACGCGAACAGGAAATAATAGGATCGGAATGCGTGTTAGGCGTAATCTGATTGCACAGATATGCGACGTGTGATCGCTGTGTAGGCGATTTCTAAGCATGACGCTTGAAGTGTACGTATTGGAGCCTGGATTAATGCGGGCGCCACACCGCTCACTTTTGATCCTTTGCGCAACCTGCACGAGGGTGCCATGCAATCGCGGTCGAGAATGTTGATTCACATCGTGCTCCGTCGTGACTGAACGGAACGACACATTGGAGTCACTTTAGATCGCGGCCGGAACTGAACCAAGAGGAGGTCGTGAACCGGTATGACCGAATTTCTCTTGCGCAAATGAGCCAATCGCGATTGGAAGTGCTCACGTGTATTAAACTTGTTCCGAGTCTGAATCTACGACAGCAGTGCATCTCGAAACTTACCGAAGCTGTAATACCGCGCATTGCAGTCGTTTGCGTAATTCGGAACTGGAATCGCAGATAACGTCCCATAACAAGCACAGAAAGTTGAAAAGGCCGCGCTTTTGCAGTTCTTGCAAAACGCGAGCGCGCGAGGAAGAAAAGAAAGAAAGCCGGAATTGAGGGTCCACATGACCGGAAGTTTGGTGTCTCTGACTGCACTTAACACGACTTTAGTGCTTCGGTTCGATCCCGCTTGTAGCGAAACACTTTTGGAAGTGCCTTGCTTTCTGTTTATCGCATCGCTTGTTTCGTTTGGTGTTTTTAATCCTGCAATCGGTGGCAACTCGGAAGGCTGTTCGGTAAGATACCTGTCTCTTTAGAAAAATATATACATACTTAACTACATCGAGTTCCGGCGTAGCTTCATGTTGCGATCATGCTGCGATGCCGAGACGCATCGCGTCAACCTGAGTGTCAACAGCTACTCTCAGAGGAGAACGTTAGTTTTTTGGTGTTAATGCGAGGTGAAGCGAGCTTAAATTGCAACTGTGGTTTAAGTAAGTTTTGTGGAAGGCGCGCGCGATCAAGCACACGCACAATCACGTACTGTTTATGCATGGTATCAAGTGTTTGCACAATCACGTACTGCTTATATGCATGGTATCCAAAAATCTGTCATAAATCGGCAACAGTAATTAATCAACAGTGTGTCAAGCCATACTTCGTCGCTAGATTATCTTACGGTGATAGCGTTACCCGCGAGGCCCTCTTTCTGTTGTTGGTTTCGTTTTTCTTGGCAGGTGCTGGCTGTTCCGATTAGTTCTGGCGTTTGACTTAGTTTGGGAGGCATAGCTTATGCAGGTAGGTAAGGAGCATGCAGAAGTGGTTGATTCGTGTATTCGACTGCATAGAAACATAAGGTCGCGTACTATCCGCAAGTTAATCCGCTTTCTTGGACATCCTACCATGGTGAATGCACTACACACAATGATTCTGTGCATTGTGCTGTACTCACTTTTTCTTTTTTTGCTTTCCACAGCAGGTGTTCAATTCCATGACCTGGCTGATAAGTGGTCCAGTCACACAAAAATGTCCTCCTGCATGAAGGACACATTGGGAAACTTGACATATGAATGAACAGCTGCCCTCCATGCAAGACTGCAATAAGAAACTGTAGTGGGGAATGCAGGTGCATCGGTGGAATGACCGTGCGCTGACAAGCTGCAATACGTGGACATCATTTGAGTCACTTGCGTGTAATGGCTGTGCAGAATATTTATATCCCGACTCCTGAATGTGTGCTCTAGTCCTTGATTTGGCTTTTGAAACAGCTGCACAAGAGTGAAACAAGCCATGCCGCGCATTAGTGAAGAAAGGAGACGTCAGATCATCAGCCTACATGAGCAGGGCTATTCTCACCGTGCCATTGCCGCTACTGTTGGTTGCACTAGGTCTTCGACACTCCGCATTGTCCATGCTTATGTCGAAGAAGGGCGCATTGGTGACGCATTCCGTTCAGGTCGGCAGCGGGTGACCACAGATTTTGAGGATCTCATGATTGTGGCTGCTCTGGTGGACGAGCCCTTCCTCAGCACTGCTGACATCAAGCGGGAACTAAAACTGAAGGCCAGTGAAAATGTAATCCGACTCCGGCTGCAGGAAGCTGGATTGGCATGCTGGAATGGCAACACCAGGTTGACCCTCACTCCAGAGTTCAAGGCCATGCGACTGAAGTTCGCCAATGAACACAAAGGCTGGACTGCAGAGCAGTGGCAAAGAGTTGTGTTCACCAATGAATCGACAATATGTTGCAAGTGGGACAAAAGCAAGAAATCATGGAGAGTTCTGCAGAACTGGTAATCATCAGTGCTTTTACGCATTTTATGTTGTGCTTCCAATGCTATGGAGTAGCCTCCCTTGAACTTGTGACTGTCATTCGAGAACGTCCTAAATGCAGTTGACACCGCTTAACTAGCATGTCGAAGGGAAATAAAGAAGTGTTCAGTTTATCAGAAGCTTGATCTAAGTGGTAGCGAAATATACAAAAATCTTGTAGTATTTGTGATGTTGGTATCATACATACCTCGTATATGCCTAACAGGATAACTCCCATACTGAAAATAATTGTGAGTGGTAGAATTTCATCCTGCTCTCAACCTTCTTTGGCTTTTTGTTGTATCTAGGTTAGCCACGTGACAAACTACAACTGTGCTGAGAAAAACTCTCGCTTATTTTGCATTGCACCATTATGAAACATGGCTACAGTGCTACAGTAGCTGCATTTCGATGGGGGTGAAATGCGAAAATGCCCTTCTACTGTGCAATGGGTGCACATTAAAGAACCTCAGGTGATCAAAATTAATCCGTAGTCCTTCACTGCGGAGTGCCTCATAATCAAATCATGGGGTTGGCACATAAAAACCCCGGAATTTTTTTTTAGGAATGCAAACAGAGTATAGCTGAAAAAGAAAAAAAAAATGAAGAACTACAACTGTAACCAGAAAAACAAAGAACCAGACATGTAATGAATAAAAAAAATATTAACATCTAGGCCCTGCAAAAGTGGATGCCCAGCGAAGCTCTTGCGAAACCACCACTACAACTGCTGAGGGGGCTAGGCAATGCTTTACTGATGGTTTGGATACTTGTTTTGCACTTGTTCTTTATTGAAACGTACACTGTTCTGTACATTGTATGCCTGATTCCAATGAATGTATGCACTGTTCACTTCACTTTGCTGAGTACTTGTAGCTTCTGCATTACGAGGGTGAGGAACCATTGCATTTTTGCTTGCTTAGAGGGTATGAGCCATTGCTGATAATTTTTGTTCCCGGGCAGACATGAATAATGCCGGCCACCATACGCTAACAGCTTTGCTATAAAATAATTATGCATGACAATAGGAATATGCAAAATAGGCATACCGTATGCTAATAGGAATACTCTAAACAGCATTACATTCAATATTCCTGGCATTTCTTCCGTACTCCGACTCTATACGTCACCTTCAATTCACCATCATCATTATTATTCATCCTGAAATTTGTTACTAAACAGCATTAATAGCCATTGATTGTGCTCTTGTACTGAATGGTCAGCTAATGCAATGAAAAATCTGGCTTGCTGAATACCAGCAGTTTTTGGATGTTACCTTGTGAGAGCTGAAGAGTTTAATCAGCTCCCTGCGAACCCACTGGGCCCTCCCTGCCGTGCTGCTCTGATGCTGCTAGGACGACCTTCTACCTTTCTCCCTCCTACCCTCTCTCTCTTTTTAATTCCATCTCGCCACCCTGCTGGCGCTGAGCCATGCTCCCGCATGGGTTGCAAAAAATAGTGCTAGCCTTTCCTCCTTCCCCACAAGAACCACTTCTCTCTCTTCAAAGCAGCACTAACCAGTCAGTTTCCTGAATAGCCATGCTAGTGCACCTCGCCATGACAATTGAAATGTACCCATGGTAAAAAAATAGCCGACAAGGCCGGTATAACATACATCTATTCCAATCTGTTTTTATTCCAAATCGGCCATTAGCCCTCCGTGATAGGTCAGAATGGTTCGGGCTCCGCCCACATGGGTGTGGCACCCGCCCATATGTGCTGGACCAAAGCCACTCTGACCCATCAGGGAGGGCAAATGGCCAAACTGGAATAACACCAGATTGGAATAGTTTTACATTGTAGGAAATGTGCATAATCATTCTGAACATTGTTTGGTTTGTCTCTGCTGAGCAGTTTTGGAATCTCATAACTGTAGAAACATATAAAGCAATTTTAGCATGCAACCTGTCAGAATATGGTGACCAAGTGAGCAGTGCATTGCAGACTTATGTCCACATACCTTCTTTTTTTCTAGGAATGACCCCATCTTTGTCCGGCAGTTGACTGTGAGCAATCGGCCGTTTATCAACGTCTGGGCCATGGTCACGTACCAGGGCTTGGGCCCCATTATCCGTGTTCGAAATGGATCACTCACGCCTGAAGAGTACATAAAACTGATGGATCACGTCATGGTTCCTTTCCTACTTGATGGGCCGTTCCGCGATGGCAGCTTCATCCTCCAGCAAGACGCGACATCCACGTACACCTCGTCACCTGTACTTAAACACTTGGAAGCGCACGACATTCAGCAGCTTCACTGGCATCCCAAGTGTGAAGACCTCAATGCCATTAGGAGTGCCTGGGGACTTGTGAAAGAACGTTTGTGGCGCCGACGCCTGCGTGACCCGTCGCCCGACAACATGTGGGCCCTCATTGAGAAAGAGTGGAACAAGATTAGGGCCATGCCAAACCTAGTCCGCAGCTTCTACGTGACGATTCCCGAGAAAATTCAGGAAGTCCTTGACCTTAAAGGTGGTGCCATATCACAGAAGGAGCCTGTTGCCACCGATGAGTCCCTACTTGGTTTGCCAAATGTGGATTCCAGCGCTGAAGTGCTAGGTATGAGTTCAGAAAATTTTGATATAGGTTCGCCAGACAGAAGTCTGGCAGACGCAGATGCTTCTAAAGGCTCCGTGGAGACAGGAGAGCATCACCTTATATCACTTGATCCATACGATTGCATCTATGAAGACAAAACTTGAAATCCGGAATAGAGAACAGTACTTTTGTTTCTTCTGTTTTTAAGCTGGCCTTGTGAGTGACCAGCTGTGTGTGGAAGTACTTGGATGAGGAGCCCTCAGTACTTCACCCATCTTATGAATTATAGTGAATTATTTGAGGCACACTGGCCCAGTGATGGTGAACACTGCTGGAATGAATTAGCTTGCATGCTGTCATGCCTCCGTTGTATAAATGCGAAAGCAAGCTCTCTGTGGTCGCTTTCAAGTTTAACCAAAAAATGTTCATACGGGCACACATTTCAACTCGTAAGAACTATGTTCTGGCATAATCCAAAGAATTCCATGCATATTGGCATGCTGATGGGGTTTCTTTGTTACTGTTGAGGATATCTGCAAATGCAGCTGTGCAAGTGTAATGCCTGGTGAAAGAGATGAGGATATACTCTTGTGACATCTTTCAAGGCTAACATGAAGACTGGAAAGTTTGCTAGAGACTGATTATTATTACCCTCTTGCATACTTTTCCTCTTGTACCTAAGTCATATTTTTATTAAATTATGGGAAAGCATTGATACTTCTGTGAAAGTCTACCAGACTTGGCTATAATTTCTGTTATTTATAGCGTAAGTAAGGACAATGTATAATTTGTTATCACGCAAAAGGCTAATGCATGGTTTGACCTCAGTGGTCCTGGCATGGGAGCAGTTAAAGAAGTAAAACCTGTTGACCTGTTGCTTTATTGACCAGTAGGTATGGCAGTATTTTTGTCGGTAAATCGGGGGGTTTTCGGGACACCAATTGGTGCAGCCATAGAGAAGAATGCGAAAGTGACTGTATCCCCTAGGTGACCAAAAATACCACCTCAGGATGCACTGATTTTTCTACCATTATAAGTTGTCACTACAATTTCATAAGAGTAATGGAAACAAATGTTGAAGGCGATATATTGACCCTTTTTACGGAACAGTTTGTTCTAGAGAAACAAGATGGCGCTTTTGGTGGCATGGCGCATGTCGCTTCAGCGACAGTGCACAAATACGAAATCATTACTGTTTCCACCTTGCTTCTGTGTGATCAGCTGTCGGAAATGGAACTGAGTTTTTGCTAACGCACTGTGCTCCAATCATGCTTGATTTAATCATGTGTATTGAAGACATGTACTGTAGTTGACTGCAAAAATAGTGACTGGCATATTAAGGAACGGGATGAATCTGTAGAGCCAAGTTCGCGGACCATTGCTGCAACTGTCCGTACGTGTTATTGGCACTTCAAGATGTACAGATTTCTTCGAGGACATGGAAAAAGGGAGTAGTGTTGCTTCATGTCGTAGTACGTTTCGTGCACAGTATCTACACACAGCTACCCCAAACGGTGTAGAATCTTACACCCACTCTATCACCAACGTGTTAATAAGTGAATGGGTGCACACTTGATTATATGCGCACCATATATGCGCAATAAATGACGGACTATGCCGATAGTGCATAAAGGGTCTATGTTGAGTTTTTGGTGACGGTCCACAAGAGTAAGCAAGTTGTAAGTGATAATGCATCTTTGCTACAAGGTATTACAATGTACAAAATGGCTTGTTTCAAGCCATGCACACAGCAGGATCAAATCTATCGAAATAACCAAATAGATATAATCAAGAAGTGACTACACCAAGCAAATTTACTGAGTCGGAAATGTGATAAGCCGCTGCTTCAATATATTTGCCAAATAAATAACGAAGAACAAAACACACTAATCCTGATTCAATTCATGAGCGGAAAGTTTGGATAGCTTGGAATACATATTTAGCCTAGCTTTTAAAACAAGCACTATATATGCTGCTTGAGCCGTTTGGCCATGGCTTAATCAGCTTCCAAATTGCTTTTGCATGTTCTCAGAAGCTGTGGCCAAAGCTTCGTGTCGTCCACCCAGTCACCGTCTACAATATCTCCAGAAATAGAGGTTTGCTAAGCCACACCAGTGTCGTATGCATCCATTGTCACCATTGTGAACCTGGAGGCAACGGAGGCAGTCGAGGCAAGCAATGAACATGGCATGGCAGCATGGGATCGCCGTGAAAAGGGTCAATATATATATATATATATATATACATTTTTTTAAAAACCCTGATGAAGATCGGTCCACGGGTCAAAACTTGAAATTAAATATTTGTTCTGTTTACCTTGTAACACTGTTCAAGTTCTTCACGTTTGAAAGGCAGCCTGAAGAATTCCTCTTTACCTACTATATATATATATATATATATATATATATATATATATATATATATATATATATATATATAGACACACACACATGCATACATACATACATACAGAGGCTCCTAGATATGTTGCTTAGCGTGTTCAAAAAAGAAAGATTTTGCACTTACCGTTGCACTGTTCTTGCTGAAATTTTGTAGAAGGATTGCATTTTGGAGTCCACGGCATTCAGGGTAAAACTTGCCACAGGTAATTGCCTGGTTTTTATAAAGCAAGTGCAAGTTTGCCTTCACTAATGGGAATGGGAACTGCTGCCACAACGGTGCAAGCATAAACTTATGTGGCAACCTGCTGGCAGCAACAGAAAGCAGCTTGTCATGGAGGGTAACTGCGTGTTGTCTGCTCCTAGAACACCTTGAAATGCTGCTTTCTGCAGCTGCCGGCAGGCGGTGAAACATGTTCATGCTTGCAACGTTGCTGCAGCAGATTTTCACTTTCGTAAGCAAAGGCAAATTTGCACTTTTTTCTTAAAAACCAGGCAGTTAACTGTGGCCAGAGTTACACGGAACACTGTGGACACAAAATGCAATTCTCCTGCAAAATTTCAGCAAGAACAGTGCAGCAGTAAGCGCGAAATCCTTTTTCGAAGACAATAGGCCAGAAAGACCCTGTGTGTTAAGTTTCACATCGCACTCCTTCAGAGCAACGAAAAGTAATCTCGAAGGCCATGCTCTCGCCATGCTGCAAATGTTCAAATTCCGGAGTCAGCCTTCGGACTCCGGTCTGCTGTAGGATCATCTGACTCCGGCTGCAGCCATCAATGACTCCGGCTGCGGCCCAGAGTCATTGCTGGCAAGCGGAGTCATAAAGGTGCAACACAGGGCCTCGGGGATCAGCAGTTATGGTTGTTGCGGAGCTCATGCACGTCCGTGCGGAGCTCACCGCTTGCTTGCTGGGGTCCTTACTACTGCGTTCGCACATTTTTCACATGATTGATAAGTGCTAGGTTTGTAAATGTTTCTGCACAACAATTAGAACAACTCTGGCCTTCTTCAGATGGGCCACATTAGGCACATTCATTGTACATTGCAGAGGGGAGGGGCAAAGGTAGATACAGAGGCAAAATGCACATATGTGACTATAGATGCACAATGCAAAAAATTATGCATGGCTCTGCTATCGCAAAAATCAGACTAGTGGAGCTGGTGGAAGGCCAATAACGTAGTAACAAACCAAACCGCACACGAAACACACGAGCGCCGGCAACGCGTCCCTGTGGCGTCCGCCAAGGGCGTCTACTACGGTGTCCGCGATTCGCGTGGCCAAAGCCGTATTAGACGCCGCGGTTGTTTCCACAGGAAAGGATCCGGGCAAAGCTCCGGGCCGCGTTCCAGCGTTCCGCGCGCCGCTCCTTCTCTCCCGGTAGGCTCCACTCGCCCTCGCCGCGTCGCTATGCTGAGCGATGCTATTTTTATACTCTGCTTTCACTCTCTGTCTCAGCCCTCTTTCCCCCAGCTTGGCGCGAAGCTGCGGACACAATGAGAAATCCAGCGAGGTTCAAACAGCTCCACTCTAAATATTCTTGCCCTTCGGCGCTCTTTTTCAGAGCGTAATGTTCGAACGATCGTGGCAGTATATCTATATGCTAACATGCGGTATATGCGGGTTATATTTACACACCATTCATCACTAAAGTTACATTCCTGGCAGTTATTCTTCAAAATTTTGAGAATGTCAGCCCACAAACAAATGTCATGAAACAAAACACCGACAGCGCATGCCTGTTATGTTACATCTTCTCAGACTTAAAAGTGCGAAACAGAAACCTAAAAATGTGCGTGTGTGTGTGTGTGTGTGTTTGACGCGGTTGTTGGTTCTCGCAAAAGGCCGCGTTTATACCAGGGGGTTCGCCTTTGTGTATAGCGTTCGCCGCCAGCGTTTTCCGGTAAACATTACGGTTACATAAGCTGCAGTTGCCGGGAGTCACAAGAAGCAGTCGGGGACTTTTCTTTCTCTTTTCCTTGATTTTTCTTCAGCGAAACCTGGCGAATGCTTTTATGGTTGCACGGTAAGTATTACCGTGCAACCCGCGTGGCACACTGCATTGCTACTTCCGGGCTTGTCATATTCGTTGTTTTCGAAATACTTCAATTTAAAGAAAGGAAAAAAAAATAACGTATGCGTGTTTACCGAACGGAACGAGCAGACGATCAGGAACATTGAGTGGGCAGGATCTGCGATTGGAAACGTGCAAGTTTAAACGGCATTAGTGGTGTATCCTAACAGTTTGTAATATTTATGTTCGCGAGTTTTAATAATTTCAATTGTATTTTGTGAGCGTTTTAGTTTAAAAAGGCAGAAAGTTTTGCGCAGTCGAGTGAAAAAACACACGGAGAGCCACATCAGACCGAACTTAGCCAAGCCTATCCGAAGTTTATTGGCAGACGCTGTCGGACACGGGCGCAGCTGGCGCTTGTAGACCCAAAACAATGTTTTAGATGCAGATATCAGTTGCGGACAGTAACCGAAACAGAAACAGAGAATCATGCGTCGTGTAAGTAAGGAGGTGCGCCTCCAGATCGTGCAGTATTCGAAAGACGGTCTTTCCCAGCGAGCCATCATGAAGTTGGTGGGCACGACATGCCAGACGGTGAACCGCACCATAAAGCGTTACCGCGAGGAAGGCACCGTGAACGACAGACCGCGCGAGAAAAGGTCACGACTGACTACCGAGGAAGAGGACAGGCTCATCGTCGCAGCCGTGGTGGACGAACCATTTCTAACGGCCAACGAGATTCGCAAAGAACTGGGTCTGCAATCACTTTCGTAGCACCTGCGCTGCTTGGACAAACACAAACAAAACTACAAATTTGCAATAACGCTAAGCTCGCATCAGCGCAGAGTAGATACAAACGTTGGGAGTTTACTTTAAAAGCAGCGTTGCCAACTTCTTCTTGTTTTCTAAAGTTGAACTTTGTTCGTAGCTGGGAAAGTGCGCGCATGACAACGGCTTCAAAGCGTAAATGCATAACTGTGATATGCGCACTTTAATATCTGAATGTGGTCCGTAGCACAGCCATTGTATCAAGCTTAGTTCAGAACATAAAATTGAGATTCTGTTATGCGCAATAACATAAAATTGAGATTGTGTTATGCGCATTTTTTGTTTTTGTTTACAAACGCTCTAATGGCGCAGCGCAAACTGCACGAGTGACATCTGCATGTCGGAATGACTTTTGAAGAATGTTGCGAGGAGTTGGTTGCGCAAGCGTAATTTCTCTTGATTTCCGCCCTTTTTTTGCGCGTTTGCAGCAGTTGTTTAATTTCCATTGGACCGAATTTGACTGAAAAGCCTAAATTTCTGCTGTTCTGGTGTGCTTCCAGCTTCAAACGCAAGTCGTTTAAGTAAAAGCAACGACACAGTATATGCATGAGATAACAATATGTAGATGATTCCAGCCTGTATTCTAATTGTTCAGACGACAACTTTAGCTTTGGTGTTGTGCACTCTGCTCAGGGACACCTTAATGCCTGCTAACTTTTACGGTTTTCTCGTAAGATGGCCCGTTTCTAGAGCTTGCTTAGTATTTATCAGAAGACTCCAATTAATTTACTCTCTTTGTGTGTGTGTGTCTACTTTCGGAAAAAATTATTTAAAAAGAATACAGATACAGTTTCTGATAGATATTCAGAGACTAATTTTGATGCCACATATAATGTCTTGCTTGTGGAATAAAGGCTAAACCCCATAAGAGCGACGGCGACAAGCGACGGCAACAAGCGACGGCTTCGAGCAACAAAACAGGCTGTCGCTTGAAAGATTGCTCAGTCTTGTCGCTCAGTTGTTCGGTTCTAGAAATCTAGAATTCGTCGCTCGTCACCCAGAAGTGCTATTCCTGATTAGCCAATAGAGCGAAGCCGGAACTGGATGTACATCACTCAAATAGTGCCTATTATCGCATGGAACGAGCAAACGATTAAATTTTTTATATGTGCGAGAGGATAAGAACCAACTGCCAGATCTTCAGAAATATTTTATGCTGCTTTTTACAGTAAAGCACATCAACTTAAGGTAATAAAGCACGTGTCATGCCAGTTTCGAAGCGTACTTGCTGCCCTTTTACCGGCAACACTGGGGAGACGTCGCTCAAAGTCATCATTTGCAGGTGACGAGCGATTGTGACAGCCACCTCCATCGCATTGCTTGTCGCTGTCGTGCCCAAGATTGCTTGCATGGGGTTGATACTTATTCATTTTTAGTGCCTGTTTACAGTACCCTACAGAACAGTGCCTGTGAATAAATTAATGAACAGTAAGACAGCTAGTAACAAAATTATTTTTAGTATGTTTAGATAATTATGTTTTTCTTGCTCAAGTTTTGTGCTGTTGTGATATTTCAGGCCCTGATGGCATGAAGTTTAGAGTAAGTATGATGTACAAAGCCATACAGGTATTCTAGTACACAGTATAGTGTAACCCTCTTGCTTGCATCTACGGTTGCCACTTTTTTTGATGCAAAAGGCTGCCTACTCTGGTTGTGATTGTGGCTAGATTTCTTATGAAAAGGTGCTATACGTTCAAGCAAAAAATAGAAGTGTTTCCCAACTCGCTGATGCAACATAACTATAGAACAACATTATCTGTAAATGACTATGTAACATACCTCCATGTTGAGAACACCACAACATGAAATGTACATACACTTAAGCAAAAATTTGTGTCGGAGGAGTCAGCCGTTCGAACTCCCTTATTTGACTTGGTCTTCTAATTCATTTTGTGTGCTGACGCCTGTTACCACGAAGCAGTTTTTCAATTGTTTCAGACAGTGCTAGAAAATCGGTGCATGCTTGGCAGTCAGGTTGTTCATCTGGCAATACGGGCAAAAAGCTGGCAGGGAAACAGGACAGGTTGGCACTTTCTATATAGTACTCCCATCTTGCAGGGCTGAAAGTAAGTCCAAGGATCATCCGGCTGCGACTTCGGGAAGCCGGCCTAGTGTGCTTCAGCAGCAACATGCGGCGCGTCCTCACGACCAGACTCAAGGAGATTCGGCTGGCATTTGCCACAGAGCACGCTCATTGGACCGTTGAGCAGTGGCGGAAAGTGGTGTTCACTAATGAGAGTGCAATGAGTCTCAAGTGGGATCCCAACAGGCGAGCATGGAGGGTCGTGCATTGTTGGTGAGCCATTTACTTACAACTTTCCAGTTGTTATTCACCTGAGCGTATTCCTTTTTTCCAAATTTGAGGTGCAAGCTTTAGCTTGTATCACCCATCACAGTATATACTGCGCTACCAGAAATCTGGGTGGCAGTTACAATACTGGTAGTGCCATTATGTGACACCCTGGCTGACCACAGTATTTCAGAAAACATCTTTGTGCTACGTGGGTGTTCTCACCAAAACAAAAATAAAAACAGCATGGTAACGACTATGTCACTGCTGTCATTTTACATTAGCATTTAAGTAGCAGAATATGGTTGGCCACTGCAATGTAGTTCCATGTCCTCTCTGGTTAAACTCTATGCCATAAGATGGCACCACCACCATGGTTACTCGTATGCTTCTAATAACCCTGCATTGCGTAAGTGGCAATATGCGTACAGATGGGCTAACACACTACCATTGCATTGAAATTCAAAAGGTGGTGGTTCAGAACCTGAGCTCATAGCCACCATGGCTCACAGTGCTCACGGAATCCAGACAAGGAGGTCGCAGGAAGATGGAGACATGATCACAAGTGGCCGGATAAGAGATGCCTCAGACTGGACCCAACATTTCAACAAGTGCACTTGTCTATATTGTGGGCCTTTATGAAAACGGCTCAAAACTCAAAAGAAAAAACATACAAGAAAGTGTCTTGGTAACTACATGTGCTGCCCTTGGCAGCTCAAGATGCCAGACGGGTGCTTGCACCGAGCAAGTTTTATTCAGCCAAGTTCCTGAAGCAGGTGGAATAGGCACACCAATATCACTGAAAAAGTCAATGCAATCTAAACACACTGTGTTGCTTGTCAGTCTCTGCTGTTCAATGTTGGCGGCTCTGCAGTTTTCAATTGTTCATTGGCTCTAAAGGTATGTCATCGTTAATAAGATGTGTATGTATTCTACAAAAGCTGTGTGCTCCAGGGAAACTAATGCCTGCTATTATGCCCCCCTCCCCAAGTCATATCCGTGAGACTTTAACGAATATTGAAGTGCTCAGGTTGGCTGGTACGTAGTATATGCAAGCTCATTTTAAACGTACACAAGATGTACTGAATGATGAACACGCCGATTGGTGACATTAATCACATTGCACTGTTGTTATGAGACATCATGCAGCTACATGACATACTCTTCATTGTTCTAGGAATGACTCTGCATCCATTCAACAACTCGCCACAAGCGGCCACACCTCCATAAACGTCTACGCCACACTAACTCATGCTGGGCTAGGACCGCTGGTTCGGATAACCGGCAGTGCCACACCGGAGAAAGTCGTCAACATCATCAGCAACACCCTCGTGCCGTACCTGTTGGATGGGCCATTCAGGGATGGTGATTACATTCTGCAACAAGACACCACACCAGCCTACACATCAGAGGAAGTGCAAGACCACTTCGAAGAGCTGGGCATCTCCGTGATTGACTGGCCACCAAAAAGCGAGGACCTGAACCCCATCAAGAGCGTCTGGGAAGTGGTGAAAAAGCGCATTTGCCGCAAGCGCGTGTCGGAGCCTTCGCCCGACAAGCTGTGGCACCTCATCAAGAAGGAGTGGGATGTTCTGAGGAAGACTCCAGACTTCGTGCGGGGCTTTTACACATCACTGCCAAACAGTATCGCTGATGTAGTTAGGCTTAAAGGTAGCGCATTCTGAACACTGCTGAGCCACCACTGTGGCAGGCAAAGCGAAGGTAGAGAGAACCAAACAAGGTGATTTGCTGGTGCATGCTATATACATGTTTCCCCGTGGCTGCCTATATTTATGTGGTTGATGTGAAGGAAAAGGACCGATTTCACTCTTTGCATAAGTGTACTACTGTGTTTTTCTTTTTTTAAAGCAAAGCTTTCTTCAGACACTCTACCGGGTTTGCATGGTGGTTGTGAGCCACATCTTGAGCACAGTGCACTCACGTGGAAATCGCATGTCTGGCATCTCTTGAGCACAACGCATACAAAAAGCTCGGGCATAAACGCATTGATCATGCTAAGTGATGTGCTCACATGGAAGTCTTGTATCTCTCGAGCGCAATGCCTATATCATACGAAACACTTAGTTGAACACAATAGACTCAAGCATCAACGCATCAGTCTCACCAAGCAACGTGCTCACGTCTTTATGGGCAATTTTGTGATATAAATCCGAGTAATGGTGAGACAAAACTACCAGTGCAGCGGAAGATCGAAAGATATCAGCGCTATGCAGCAGATAATGTTAGGCATTAGCGTCGGGCAACAATGTCTGTCCAAATGCCTAAAAAATTTTGCATTCTCACGGTTTCAACACCAGCGTTGGCCCTGCGCAAATTTTTTTCTCATAATTCATTTAGATTTTTGCTAGATTAGTCTGTTATTCTTTTTTATGTTGTTATATTAGGTAAACTGTGTTTGCTCTTTATTTTTCTGTGCTGCTGTTAGTTTATCATTGTCGATATTTATTGTTTTTGTTCTTGTATTGCACCTGCTAGCTCTTTTAGCTTGAAGCAGACATATGAGCTTTTATAGTCATGACTATCTTGATTTATGATAAGGCTTTTTACAATGCTTTCCTTGTTGCCTATTTTATTATGTATATCTTTTTACTGGTGCTTTATAGGTGCTATTTACATTGCCTTGAAAGCAGAGTAATATTGATGTTGAAAGCAGTGAAATGAATTAGTTATGTGGTGTCATTCTGTTCTTGATAGTTGTTGGCAATGTTTGCCAAGTTCCTGGAAACTAATCTGTTTAAGATTTTCCTGTTTGAGACTTACTCGGGTGTGCTGCAAATGAGAACATTGTGCATTATGCCTGGAGTTATCTATTGACTGTTCGTGGTAGAGCAGGCATTGATTCATTTTTCGTGTAGTTCCCACATTTCATAACAATATATTCAGTTCATACAGTTCATGAATGCAAAAACACTACAGAAGATTGTACACACTGACATACATGCCCCCTACACATGTCGACCAACTCTTCTCGGCGTGTCCTTAAATTCAACCACACCAGCTTAGAGTCATTTGTGTTGTGAAATGTGTGTCCTCATGACAATGCTTTCTGCACAGTATGACCCTTGCTCAAGACTTTTGTTTTTGCTCTAAGGTAATTGGCACCATTGACACGCTTTCTTGCATATTTGCTTAGGATGGCAATATTACCCAAAGATTTCAATTCACCTAAGGAAATGTAAGATGCAGTTGTTTCTTTGATATAAGAGGAAGCCACTCTCTTTACACTTTACGGAATTGACCTTCACGTACATCATGTGGCATCATGCCAGTTTTGTAAAACCTGTTGTAAGTTATCCTCTCTAGCAGCCTTGTAATTTCATCTTCATTTTATTTATTTCAATTTGCTTTTTTGAAGCCCTAGATGTTTTAAACATAATACAGACACACCGGAAAGTTGACTGAATATTATCTCGGCAACAGTCTTCATAATTTTCTTTGATGCGTGATGTGTGCCCTATCTTGGGATCCTAAATGTTGCTGCCATATTTTGAATGAATTCAGTCTGTTGTGTCTATTCTGTTGAAAATTAAGTCTTTACTATTTCGAAAAGTGTATAGACTGTGGTACAATCTGGTGTGCACATAAATTCTTAGAAATACGCTATTTGTTTATTAACGAAAAATTTTATAGCCACAGTGGTTGCATCTGCACTGACAGGCGCTACTTGTGTCAGTAATTGGTAGAGTGATGCTAGAATGCCACCTATTGGTGTTGAATGCAACTAGCCTGGCAGTAAATAATTTTGTAATTTACTGAGAAATTATACTGCTAGAATAGTTACATCTGCACTCACAGGTGTCGCTTTACTTGTGTCAGTAGCTTGTACAGTTAAGGTCGATAAATAAAGAAGTTTCAAAGTAAAGCCACTCTTTCATCTAGCTGAGGCGGCTCAGGCCTCCCGATCCGCCTCAACTTCGCTTTCGTGCGAACGCCGAGAAACCTGTCGTGCGGCAACCGGGTTACTCTCTCACGCTTCCTTCTGGACATACGGCGCCATCTAGTGGCATTGCTGAGAAGCTCACACGTGTCCTCCGAGGGTTGCAGAAGATAGTGCCAGCCTTTCCTCCTTTCCCTACAAGAACCACTTCTCTCTCGCACGAACGGAAGCGCCATGCATTTCGGAGGCCACGCTCAGGTTTCGTGGTGGCGGTGCTAGATGGCGCTGGATGGGCGCCGAGTGTATTGAAATGTAAAGAGTAGAAAGCAGACCATTATATGTGGTCCTTTTAGACATTTCTTAAGGAAGCGCGAAAGGGGACCCCCCCCCCCCCCCCTGCAGTGCACGCCTCATATACGTAACTTGTTTCGACGGTGGCAATACGTTTTTTCGCTATATTGATTCAATGCCAAGGAGGTTAAAGAAAAACTGGTTTTTCTTTAACCTCCTTGTTCAATGCTAACGCATAACAGTCGACAGTCATGGTGAGATAAGTTCTGCGGCATTTTTTTTTTTGGCTTATAGAATTTTTTTGGAGTTTTGGATTTAAACCATCTTGAATATTTATTTAACGAAAAACAAAGAACGGCAAGTCGAAGGTAATTTAGTACATTCCTTTAGGTGTATACCCTTGTGGCACCGCGCGAATAGCACGAAACTTTCAGTGTATATTAAATACGAATATGAAGTTGAGCTGCATTTTAAATAATTGCCGTCCTGTGACAGCAGATGGTCCGCTCTCAGCAATAAACAGTTTGGAAGCCACACACACGCACACGCACACGCACACACACACACACACACACACACACACACACACACACACACACACAAACGCTAGAACGAAAGGCTGGTGGTCGACTCCGGTAGTGGGTGCACGTCTTGAATTAGGTCGCGGTGACGTCAAAAAAAAAAACGGAAAACAAAAATCGATTAAAATAAACTCTAAGCTTTTACGTGCCTAACCACATTCCGATTACGAGGCACGCCGTAGCGGGGGACGCGGATTAATTTGGCTACAGCTGGAGTTACTTAAACCAAGCTCGTGAACGATCTGCAATTATTGGACATCTGTATATGTGAAATTTCTTGCATATTTAACATATAAATAATACACAATGGCTGTTACTACTTCTCTTCAACAAGACCAGCAGAAAATGCAATAGACGTTCCTGTTACCATATATTTAAAACAAAAATGAGCGCAAAATAACAGGTCGAAAGAAATTCCCCACTTTTTTTTTTAAAAGTTGTTTTCCAAAATTTGTCACGGCAGTTAAGTGGTTAACTTATATCTAAGCATACATGAGCGTTTTTTTTTTTTTTTTTGCCTTTCTCTCCCTTCGAAATGCGACCACGGCGGTCGGGACCGAACCCACGACCTCACGCTCAGCGGCGCAACGCCATGAAGCCACATGGGCCGCCGCTACGAGTGTGAGGGCAAGGATTTTGACAGCGGCTGTATTAGAGTCCAAGCAGTTGTTTACCACCAAAGGTGCGCTACACTGCATTCTGATATAGTCAAGCACTCAATCTAGAAATTTTGACAGCTCTTCGATCGCGCATCAGAAATTCGTGACGTCACAATGTCGCAGCGGCGCGAAATCCAAGTGACGGGGTACCATGCCCTTCGTTTCTTTGCTCCTGCGAGTGATGAACCTAACTTCCCTTGAAGTGATTGAAAAAAAAAAAAACAGGCATTTGAAGTTAATGTTTAATTATTTTTACGACAAATTTACCTCCGCATTCTAGAACGCTCCCTCGCTCCACATTCCACCTCGACTCGAGAAAGCGAATAATGGCCGCGCCGCCCCCATACTCGACAGAAGTGGTCACTTACGCTTCACTAACGTTGCGCTTCACCCCGCGACAATCGTAGCGCCATCATTAGCCAAGGGGCGACGCCGTGGTCAACTCGAAGCACGTGAGGCGGCAAGCCGGCGTATACCTACCGTGGCCGCCTGCTTTTTATGCGGAAGGAGCGATTGGCCCAGGCAGGCCTTCGAATACTTGGCATCGACATGCATGCGCACCGACTGGACAAACCGCATGTGCCGCCTTGAGAAGAAATACGGCTTCTTCACGGCACCCACATAGGCGGAATATCCGGGACGTGCGCGACCGCGTCAAGGAAAAGGAGGAGGCACTATGGCTGCAAGCGATCGAAAAGACCACATCGATTCTATATGGCCGACACAAGTGGCAAATCCCCGCGTAGGTGTGAAGTTCTGTGGCGACAGCTGCATACTCGCACCTTTCCGTCCCCTTAGCTCCTCCACCGCATTCATCCCGCCATTTACCTTTCTCCCTCTTGTAAATTCTGTGTCTCTCCCAAAGCAGACTGAAACCACATCATGTGAGGGTGCCCTAAACACCCCCTTCCCCTTTTCCTCAAGCAATTAATATCTAGTGAGGAGCAGTGGGAGGCTGCCTTGCGCAGCTCCAGGCCCGATCTTCAGGAGGCCATCCTGGAGTGGGCTGAGAGGACAAAGGAGGCTTACTTCAAGTAGTTCCTCCCCCCACCCTCTACTCCATTGCTTCCTTCCCTTTAAAGAGGGATGAATAAAGTTTTTCATCATCATCATCATCATTGGCGTGGTGCCGGTCTTCGGGAGCTGCCTGCTCTTCGAGGCACGAGCTGGGGCACTGCGCACGCTGGAGCGTCAACGGAGGATTGACAGTGAGCGGCCGGACGTGACGTGTCGCGCATCCGGTGGCGGTGACGAATCTACGCGGCTCATTGTAATGCATTACATTACATTACATTATGGGGTTTTACGTGCCAAAACCACTTTCTGATTATGAGGCACGCCGTAGTGGAGGACTCCGGAAATTTCGACCACCTGGGGATCGTTAACGTGCACCTAAATCTACGTTAGGATGGATAGTTGGGCGTGTTGGTTAAGCATGATTTCTGAAGTGAAGGCGCTCTGTGTGTGTGTGTTTCTTCTTTGTCCTCCGTCTTTTTAGCGCCTTCAAAAAGGCGCCCTGTGTGTGTGTGTTTCTTCTTTGTCCTCCGTCTTTTTAGCGCCTTCAAAGGCGCCCTGTGTGTGTGTGTTTCTTCTTTGTGTGTGTGTGTTTCTTCTTTGTCCTCCGTCTTTTTAGCGCCTTCACTTCAGAAATCACCTAAATCTAAGTACACGGGTGTTTTCGCATTTCGCCCCCATCGAAATGCCGCCGCCATGGCCGGGATTTGATCCCGCGACCTCGTGCTCAGCAGCCCAACACCATGGCCACTGAGCAACCACGGCATTGTGATGCAGTGCAAGAAAATTGAGCCCCACAGTGTGTAGGAGATATCCCCGTTCATATTGCACTAGGCTTTGAGGGCGATGGTGGGGAGGTTAACCATGGGTTAACAGGGGAGCGGTAGAGCGAACTAAGCGGCGCCTCGAAAGAGATGAATAGCTGCAATTCTGGGGAGGTGGTCCGGATAAACGCTACAGAAGTACGCGTAGTGAGCGGCTGCCCCATAATGTGACCCTGCCCTCCCGCCTTCGCTCCCTCTGTCTGTTTTTTTTTTTTTATTGCCAAGCCGCTATAAATGCGGTGACCCGTTACAAAGGGAAAGGCACCACGTCGTCGCAAACATCATCATCATCATGGAGATGAGAAAGGGCTAGTCGGGGATCGTTTAAGAATAAGGGGGTTAAGTGTCGCTCATTAGTGTCCCTTGATGATGATGATGATATGTGGTGTTTAATGGCGCAAGGGCCAGGTGTGGCCAAAGAGCGCCATGACAAGTGATGATGTTGACGATGTAATATGGAGATGTGACTTGGCTGTAAAGTGGCCTAAAATAGTTGCTGTAAAGTGCATAAAATCTACGTGATATAAAATTATGGCGATGACTAATGACGAATACTATGAACATTAAAATCCATCGTAAAAGAATGACATAGAATTGAAAATATATGAGATGGTAAAAATAGCTGGAGCACTGTTGCCTCGCCGGAGCCCTTGAAACACAAGGGCCTAGAGGCACGTGCTATACGAAAGAACTATCACAGCGCCATCCTCTGAAGAGAGGAGACGCTACGAACATGTGGGGCTAACAACATGCAATACAACATCTTTCAGATAACTTAGGACTGCATTGGTGTCAAATAGCGGTTCTGGGCCGAGTAACATTAATGGGTGAAAGGGAATGTGCTGCCGGTATGCTAAGGGAAAATGTTTCTTTCTTTCAAATTCGGCTTTCCGGCACTCCAGGAGGACGTGGAGGACGGTAAGCCTCTCCTCGCATCTACCGCAGGTTGGAGGGTCATTTCCGGTGATTAGAAAATTATGGGTGCCGAATGTGTGTCCTATTCTGAGATGACAGAATAGGACATCTGTTCGGCGTGATTTTGTTACAGAGGGCCAGAATCCTAACTGTGGCTTTATCACGTGGAGCTTATTATTTGTTTCCGCGTCCCATAGGCGCTGCCAGTGGTTTCCTCCGTAAGAAGGGCTTCAGGTCTGTGACAGGAACTGCAGCGGTGGGATTTGCAGAATGCGATGCAACTGACGTGGCCATCTGGTCCGCCAGATTATTACCTTCGATGCCCCTGTGACCTGGCACCCAGCATATGATGACATGCTGGTTACCTATATACGCTTTACACAGAACGGAATAGAGTTCATTAATTACCGGATTTTTGTGGTTAGAGAATGACATCAAGGCCTTCACAAGTCTGGTTAACCTCCCTGCCTTCCTCTCATTTGCATCTCTCTCTCTAAGGGAGTCCGTATATATGACTGATTTCTGGAGTTTTGATTTCCTGATATGCTTCACAGCTGATAATAGTGCGTAGGCCTCAGCCGTAAAGATACTAATTTCGGGATTCAGTACATCGGTTTCCGAGAAGGATGGACCGACGGCTGCGTAGGACACCCCGTCGTGTGACTTCGATGCATCTGTGTAGAACTCCGTGCAGGAGTACTTGTACTGGAGTTCCCGGAAATGCATTTGTATTTCAATCTCTGGAGCATGCTTTGTGACTTGCACGAAAGATATATCGCATTCTATGAGCTGCCAATCCCAAGGAGGTAGCAGCTTAACTGGATGCATTAGGCGGAGCTCGAGTAGTGGGACATGCATTTCATCACTAAGCTCCCTCACACGCATCGAGAAAGGCTGTCTTACGGAAGGACGATTATGAAAGAGCGTAGCATATGTCATATCGTTGATGGTATTAAAACATGGATGCTGGGGATTAGAGTGGGCTTTCAGGAAATATGTTTGGCTGATGTATGCTCTCTGCAGCTGAAGTGACCACTCATTTGATTCTACGTATAAACTTTCAATGGGACTTGTTCTGAAAGCTCCAGTGGCCAGTCGGATTCCTAGATGGTGGACCGGATCTAGCATCTTTAGCGCGCTCAAGGCTGCAGAACGGTAGATCACGGCACCGTAGTCCAACCGAGATCGAATGAGACTCTTGTATAAATTCATTAAACATTTCCTGTCGCTGCCCCATGTTGTGTGGGATAACACTTTCAGTAAGTTCATTGTTTTTAAGCATTTGACCTTGAGATTCTTTATGTGTGGAATAAAAGTTAATTTAGAATCAAGTATGATACCTAAGAACTTGTGCTCTTCGTTCACAGGGATTTGCTGGCCAT
Source organism: Dermacentor andersoni (assembly GCF_023375885.2). NCBI lineage: Eukaryota > Metazoa > Arthropoda > Arachnida > Ixodida > Ixodidae > Dermacentor > Dermacentor andersoni. The sequence goes on from NC_092822.1 coordinate 24,232,790, forward strand.
ACATTTCAATATTGGGATCTGCAACGAGGCCTCTCTTTCTTGTGAAAAGCACACAAGAACTTTTGTTCGGGCTCACTTTAAATCCGTTTTCGTCTGCCCATTTAGAGACTTTGTTCAAGTCCTGTTGTACTTGCCTCTCGCACACTGCAAGGTTGCAGGACTTGAAGCCTATTTGTATATCATCTGCGTAAACAGAATAAAAAATGGCTGGCGGTAATGAAGCACGAAGGCTGTTCATTTTCACGTTAAAGAGTGTGCAACTAAGCACACCTCCTTGAGGTACACCATTTTCTTGTATGAAAGGTCGCGACAGTACACTGCCGATTTTCACGTGGAAGGTACGTTTGGACAGATAGCTTTCTATTATGTTTAGCATATTTCCACGGATGCCCATCCCCGTCAAGTCTCGCAAGATCCCGTATCGCCACGTCGTGTCGTACGCCTTCTCCATGTCGAGGAATATCGATAAGAAGAACTGTTTATGTACAAATGCATTGCGGATATTTGCTTCAATGCGTACGAGATGATCAGTTGTGGACCGCCCTTCTCTAAAGCCACACTGATAGGGATCAAGCATATTGTTCAGTTCAAGGAAATGTATTAGTCTACGATTAATCATTTTTTCGAATAGCTTACAAAGACAACTTGTTGGAGCTATCGGGCGATAACTTGCCGCCAAGGAAGGGTCTTTACCCGGCTTCAAGACGGGAATAACAATAGCTTCCTTCCATGAGGATGGGAGGTATCCGGCAGCCCAAATAGAGTTGAAAAGTGCCAGAAGTGCCATTTGTGTGTCTTCGTGCAAGTTCTTAATCATATCATAGATAATTCTGTCAGCTCCCGGTGCAGAGCTTCTACATGTGCTCAATGCAGCTTTAAGCTCGGCAATATTGAAAGGACGGTTATATGGTTCATCTGGACGGCATTTACGATCAAGTGTCTTAAGTTCAGCTAATTGTTTATATTTGAGGAATGATTTTGTGTAATGTGTGGAGCTTGATACTTTTTCGAAGTGTTCGCCCAGAGCATTCGCCTGGTCCTCCAAGGTAGTCCCTTGGTCGTCCACTAAGGGCAGAGGGTGGATTTGTTGCCCCTTTATCTTTCGTACGCCATTCCATACTTTGGACTCTTGGGTGTAGGAAGTGATGCCCGAGAGAAACCTCTCCCAGCTAGCCCTCCTTGCCCGTCTCCGTGTGCGCCTTCCTTGTGACTTTGCGAGCTTAAATTCTATGAGGTTTTCTGCGGTCGGGGAGCGACGCAGCAAACCCCACGCTTTGTTTTGTTTCTTTCGTGCCAGTCTACACTGTTCATTCCACCAGGGTACCCGTCTTTTACAAGAGAGACCTTGTGTTTGGGGAATGAACTTTTCAGCTGCGTCGATTATAAAACCAGTAAAATATGCTACGGCATTGTCTAAGTTAAAATCAGTGATAAGATCTCGTGATAAGTAAGTTGCTTCCTTAAAATCATTCCATTCGGCGGAGGCTAGTTTCCATCGGGGTGTATGTAGGGGGCATTCATATTGAGGCGTTGACTTTAACATTACAGGGAAGTGGTCACTTCCATAGGGATTTTTTATTACATGCCATTGCAAGTCCGGGTAAATTGAAGCCGAGCCAATAGACACGTCTATTGATGAATATGAATTATTATGAATATTATAATAAGTTGGCTCCTTCTTGTTGAAGATGCATGCACCGGAGTTCACAAGAAAGTTTTCAATGAAACGACCTCTCGCGTCGCATCGCGAGTCCCCCCACATGGTGTGGTGTGCATTAAAATCGCCTGCGAGTATGTAAGGGTGCGGAAGCTGGTCAATTAGTTTATAAAAATCACTTTTTTCCAGATCAAAGTTAGGGGGTATGTATATGCAACATACAGTGATCAATTTATTAAAAAGAATTGCCCGAATTGACACTGCCTCAAGGGGCGTCTGAAGGGCGACCTGGTGACAAGCTATGGACTTGTCTACAACTATTGCTACACCTCCAGACGAGGTATTCGCCTCGTTGCGGTCTTTACGGTAGATGGCGTACTGACTAAGAAACTTTGTTTGTGTGCATTTAAGATGTGTTTCCTGAACACACAGCACCTTTGGGTTATATGTGTGTAATAGTTCTTTAATGTCATCGCCGTTGTGGATAAGACCTCTAACGTTCCAGTGTATTATTTGTGTAGCCATATTGTTCGTGTTTTTATGCTGTGTGTCAAGAAGAGTCAAGTAAGAGAAAAGACTTACGGAGCCTTTTCAGGCCCCGTAATTATGGTACGGGTTTTGTCTGTCTTGGAGCGGTCGCGAGACTCGCGCCGCTCCCGAGGCGCTAGATGCGCCTTCTGGCTAGGGGTTGTGTCCATCGACTCCTGGGAGCCGCTGGACTTCCGCTCACTAGAGCGGGGTGTTTTCAGGGTAGGCCTTGCCTCGAAAAGCAGGGCCTTGGAGGCCACCAACCCAGAGGTCGATGGGCCCTCCTTCGGGGACGGCACAGCAGCGCTGGCTGCTGACGCCAGCGGGGCTGGTGGCAGGGCCGCAACCACGCTCGTTGTGGTCTGGGCCGGAGCCGGAGTCCGCTGCGACGCTGCCCCCTTGCGCGCCGCACCAGCATACCCTGAGGTATGGAAAAAGGAAACACGTTTCCGCGCTTCTTGAAAAGAGATGTTTTCTTTGATTTTCATTGTTATTATGTCTTTTTCTTTTTTCCATGTGGGACAGGTTCGAGAGTATGCTGCGGGTCCACCGTCACACTTGGGACAGTGGGGTGTGCCATTACAGTTGTTGGATTCGTGTTCGTGTTCGCCACACTTTGCACAGGTTAGTCGGCCACGGCAGCTTTGCGAACCATGGCCATATCTCTGACACTTGAAGCATCTTCGGGGGTTTGGGATGTAAGGCCTGACTCGAAGTTTCGTATATCCTGTTTCTAAGGTTTCTGGCAAAACGCTGGACGCAAAGGTGAGGATGAGATGTTTAGTTGGGATATCTTGGTTGTCTCGCTTGATCTTTATTCTTTGCACCTGAATCACATTGTGTTCTTTCCAGCCCTCCAGGAGCTCTTCCTCGCATAGATCTTCATCAGAGATGACTCCTTTAGATGTGTTCAGTGATCGGTGGGGGGTAACAGTGATTTTCACATTACGGAACGCTAAGAGACTGGAGAGTTTTCCATATTGTACAGTGTCGCGGACCTCAAGAAGAAGGTCGCTACTGCTCAGTTTCGTCACTTTGTAGCCAGCACCTAGTGTTTCGGTAAGGCATTTAGCTACGATGAAAGGTGAGATAGTTCTGACTGTCTTTTCAGGATCTTGACTGTGTATTACATGGTAGCGGGGGAAAGTTTCTTTGCGCTGGCTGAATAGTTGGAAAGTTTCTTCGGTGCGCCCTCTTTTTGAAAGAGGACGATCGGAAAGGGGGGGGAATGACGTGTTAGCCATGCAGAATTCATTTATTTCGGCAGCTACGCCAGCCGCCCACCACCGAGCCCAACAAGGGGACGCCACGAGTCCGGGAGGAAACGCAGACGCCAGCTGTACGTAGCCACTATAACCTAATATAACATACCCAAGGTTGGATACATACACCAGGTTAACCCTTGCCGCCTAGAAATTCGGAAGTGAAAAGAAGTGATAAGAAGACAGGAAAGAAGAGATAGCGAGAGGGAAAGCAAAAGATTGAATAGAGGGACAGGAAAAGGCGACTGCCGATTTCCCCCGGGTGGGTCAGTCCGGGGGTGCCGTCTATGTGAAGCAGAGGCCAAAGGGGTGTGTTGCCTCCGCCGGGGGGCCTTAAAGGTCCAGACACCCAGCATCGGCTCAACCCCCAGGATCCCCTTTTCCCCAAACACGGCTAAGCCGCGCACGGCTACACGCGGGAGGGTCCAACCCTCGTGTGCTCGGGTACGTGGTGTCGCAACACACCAAACGCCTGCTTGCGCAGACGCCCCTGCGGGGATTAGTGTCCCTTAAGACACTGAGAAGTTGTCTCGTTTGTTGCTCCTTTTTTTTTTTTTTTGACGCCGTGTGGCACGCATACTAAATTACGTAAACGTGTGCTTATACTTTACAGTTTTACTGGCTCCGTGGGAGCTGGAAATTAACGAAGACCACTTGAAGGCGCCCAGCTGGATTTCGCCTCTCAATTTTTTTTTCTTTTTCTTTAGGTGTAGGCTCGAGCGATCCGCCGTCAAGGCCTGGCCTCCTAGACGCCTGGCTGGCCCGGCCACGGAGCTCCGGGCTGGCCAAAAGCAGCATCTCCCGGCGCCTTTGCCGGCACGGCCGACGGCAGCCATGCAACCGGCGGTGGTGGGACTCCCTCCGGGGGGATCAGTGGCAGCAGCAGGTTGAGCGTGTCCGGGGCCGACGACGGCAGCACTGGCGGCGCGGCCGCACCGTAGCCGCGGTCTGCGAGGAACTTCTCGTACGCGCGACGGGTCTCGGGGTCTCGGGGACCCCACACCGGCCGCGGCTGCAGCGCCTTGGTCAGGTCCTGCGTTTGGGAGGAGAAGCCGGAAATCGCGCCGTAGCAACCTTTCGCTGTCGTTTTCGTTTTGTATACCTAATGATGAGACACGTGCATTAAGCTATTGAAACGTCCAATGAAATCTAATTCAAGCAATATTACCGCATTCACACGTTACGCTGATAATTTACAAAGTATGCTATTATTGTGTGTCACTGACTCTGAGGCACCTGCTTCGCATTGCCGTATGTGAAAGCTGCGTTGTTTATTTTGACTGTACGAGTGCGTATCGGGAACCCGAAAACTCGTCAGGCAAAGATGTGCGCCTTTAGTACCGGTGCCGCTGCACAGTTTTGTAAATGTGAATAAACTGCTATTACATTACCATTATCATAGTCAGCCTGAACTCCAGGGCATAGGCCTCTTGCAGGGAACTCCATTACCCCTGTCTTGAGTCAGGCGACTCCACTATAGTAGAGCCAGCTATTTGCCCTACACCATAGATGTCCAGTGCAACTTTCTTCCTGCTAACGTCGGCGGGAGGGAAAAAAAAGAAAAGGAAAAAAAATGAATGAAAAGAAAAAGAAAGACACACGCGAGACAGATCGTCTACATTTCTCGTTCCGCTGCTCTGTAATAATGCAATGATTGTGCAATTTTCTTTTCAATGATAACGCTAATCTGTCGCTCATGACTTGATAAGTTTGCAGTCTGCGCTCCAACTTATTTTCATGCTGTAAATTTCCTTCTCACGATACGGCTCGCCTGTGGCTAATTGGCCTGGATGAATGTACACTTGCGCAGATTCAAGGAACTGATTACCAACAGCGAATTCTCGTTCTCTCCGGAAATCAGTGGTGTCCGAAACCTGCGGCTATGAGAAGCTTTCGGCTCCTGCAGTTGCTTCCGATGCACGCAAGCCGCAGACACGTAGCCTTCGAGATTTGTTTCCGTCACTCGACGAAAGCTCTTATATCGTAGAAATCCCGCGAGTACTAACGTGCATTTCGTTTGAACGGCACAAAAATCCAACGGCGTTGCTGATCGAAGAAAATCGGAACGTGTCCGCCTTTACTTCTGGACACAGTATACTATCGCATAAATTCGAACGCCTACAATTCCGAAACTATGATCACACGAGTTGTTTTGTTTCCAGTTTCGCCTGCATTTGTAACAGCGGCTAAATTCCGAAATTCAGACTACAGTGTACTAGAATAAGCTTGAATGGGCCAGACGGCGCTCTTCCGCTGAGGCGCAGCATTTCTAAAGAAAACTCAAGCACGAACTTCTCTGGGTATTGTCTAAGTATGCGTAAGCATTGTTTCGCTTGCTTATCTCAACGAAGTGTAGTGTCGTTATGAATGTCATGAAACTTGATTCGCCCAGCACGAACGACAGCGCTGCGGCGACACGAACTGGTGCAGACGGCGGCGCCAGGTGGATTGATGACGCAAGCAAAGTGTACTGCAGGTTGCGGCGCCAGGTGCTTTGATGTCACTCCGATCATTATACGCCGTTATCGCTCTTTAGCGCCTTGTTCGTCCGCGTCGAACTATTATGAACCGTGATCAAACGTACTCCGGTGGGAGCTGCGTATGGCACGGCCGCGCGGACCGTATCTTGAAACCGATCTACGAGACGGGCAGGGTGTGCAGAGAGCTTCGTAAGCGCTCTGTTCTCGCCCCCTTCGTTCGCGTTGCAGCGACAGGCAACAGGAAGGTTGGGTAAGCATAGACATGCTTACGTATTAAACGACCTCTCGAGGGCGCCGAGGGGGAACTTGATTGGGGCGGGGACGCGCTCCTCCGCGGCATGTTCAACGTAATTTCTCTGCGGGTGCTGAGACCACTGGCATCTACTGAATCTCCCTTCTATAGTGGAGATCAATGTATGAGACGGATTGCGCATGTAGACTTTTGAAATAGTACTGTACTTCAACTGCTAATCTATATTTGCGTGATTTTGCCACACACACACACACACACACACACACACACACACACACACACACACACACACACACACACACACACACACACACACACACACACACACACACACACACACACACACACACGCACGCACGCACGCACGCACGCACGCACACACACACACACACACACGCACACATATTATATATATATATATATATATATATATATATATATATATATATATATATATATATATATATATATATACATACCAGAAAAAGAAAACGTTTCTAGATCCGGGCAAATATATGCAGTGCAGTAGACGTACGTATGAAGTGATTTATTGACGTTTCGGCCGGGGTCCGGCCTTCATCAGAATCTGATGAAATTCTGAAGAAGGCCGGACTCCGGCATTGAGTCACCCAGTTTAGTTTTCACCACATGGGGTTCCTTAACGTGCACCTAAAGATAGGTAGACAATTGTTTTTCTATTTTGTTCGCATTGAATTGCGCAGCCTGGACTAACTCTGCGAGCTCCAGTTTAGTAGCGCAACGCCCTAACCACTATATCCACCAAAAAAAAGCAACGTTTAAAAAAAGAAAACGGATTGGGAAAAAAGTTGAAAGCGGTTTATTGACCAAATATTAATACAATGAATGACGAAATAAAGCTGTTTTCGGAGCACGAGGTCCGACCGCAATAAAAGACCCCGCACCAATCAATTACTCCGCACTATGTTACGCAAAGAAGACGCAAACACGAACAGAAAACTTGGAAGGGTTTGGTCGCCAGCTAGTTGGTACGGATCATTCATTTTAAACAGCGCCAAGAGACACACGGACCAGATCCAGCGCTGACTGCCGACAACACGATCATTAAACATGCGCTAACATATACTACACGCAACGGGCTTAAAGTGAAAAAAGAAGAAAGGGAAGGCGACTCATCAGCAAGAGTTGATTGACGACGACTCGCCTTCCCTTCAGATTTTGAGCAGAATTAGCTACGATTGTAATGCGCATGCAAATATCAAAGCCCTCTTTTATAAAAGAAAAGGTGCGCGTTAGAATCGCGCAAATACGGCATATATGCAGACACGAGCCCCGCGAGGACTTCGCAGAGGCGCCGCTAGATGGCGCAACGTGTCCGGCGGGAAGCGCGAGAGGAGTCCGGCTGAAGCATACACCTCGTACACGAAGCGTTTCGGCGGTGGCCACACAGGTGAGTCGCTGCATTGCTTTAGTGCAAATCGCGTTAACGTCGCCGTTTATTCCGAGACGGTTTGTGCCGGAATTTACGGCCCTCGTCAGCAAACGCACCACGACTGGTGCTCGCACTGGATCACGAACGAGCCAAAATCGTCATCCTAATGAAGTTCCCATAGCAGCCATTCTAAAGTTCAAACCCCCGAAATAAATTTGTCTACGAGCGTCGAAAATTGCGCCAAGGTCGCGCGCTTACCAGTCCGCAGCTGAGCAGGTGATGGATGGCGATGGCGACCCCGATGATAACGGGTCCGAGCACGAGCAGGACGGAGACGCCCTCGGCCCACTGCGGGTACACGTAACTTCCGAACGCCAGCGGCTTGTACGTGAAAAGCTGCGTCGCCAGGATGGTCTGCGTGGATAGGTTGTGAGATAGCTTTGGCCGGTCTTGTCTTGTCCGCAAACACCTGGTCACTCAGGCAAGGTCGAGTACCGTTGTCGTAGGCGTGATGCTGATGATGAGCTGAGGCTAATCCCATTGTAAAGAATATACTATATACATAGCGATAACAAAGCATTCACCGACGATTACGATACTCCCTAATGCGAAATTTGAGCGCAGCTCGATACGTGTTTTCATTGCGCGATGTATTGGATGGCGCGGGAAAACCGCCTCGCGCGGCGCGTTGCGAACTGAGTCAAGCGTTGCAAAACAAGTAACACTCAAGCACAGCTATAGTGGAAAGCAGAGTCGGCGATGGCCGAAAATCTGATCCGCGGGTCAAGGGTTCAAGCCCGTCGGCTATTATAGATGACTCGTCGAAGGTTCCAGCGTACTCGCTGGTGCCCGCATTGCTTCCAAAAAGTGATACACAATTCGCGTTGCGCGTACAATCACATTAGAAATACTATGGCGCCATCACGTGGTCTCGTGCGCCACTCTGTCTTCTTCTTATTATTTTTTTTTGGGGGGGGGGGCGCAAATGTAACAGGGATACTGGATCTGGGTATGTATGCTTCAACGTTTCAGATCGCTGGCGTTTCCGGGACCAAGCTTCGCTTGGACGAGATACGTTGCGGTAGGATTCGCAACTTGGACTGTGTTACGGTTGGCCTTGTGTTCCCGCGTTATGCGACTAATTATTACAGAAGGCAGCTAAAACCTAGCTTTAGCCAATCACATAAACGCTGTCACGTGTCCAGATCTAAAAAAAAAAAATCCCCTCTGGAGGTAATGTCCGTGTGATTGGAATGTCTTCAGTGGTATTACGCTCTCCTGCCTGAAAGTCCCTGGTCACGTGGTCACGGGGGCTCACAAACGCGTTCTCACTTTAGTTTGACCGAGGTTCAGCTACCGCGAGCTTCGGTGTTGTGCTGCCTGTAAAGCGTGCATCACAACCTACACAAGCGCACTGCGGCGAAGTCAACAATGCACTCCACATGGGCGTTTGTTTTTTTGTTGGGTAACTCGTTGCTTGTACAAGCACCATTTAGCGCTACATATGCAGCAATAACAAAGGTGAAGCTTTCTTTGGCTCTTTCCCCTTGCCGTGGCGAGCCCGTGGCGATCACCTGCCTTTCGTTTTTGTGTTTTTTATTTATGATTTATCAAAAACTCCTCTAGAGGAAGTAGCCGCCGCGTTGCTTTTGCAAAAACGTAATTTACTAATACAGAATAACTTAATATTTATCCTTAGTGTCCATTTAATGTCGTCCTAATTTAATTTTAGCACGATGCGTCAGCGTTCTCCCCCAGACCGGTGAACTTACGCTTAGGACTATGGGACAAATAAACTGCCAGCAGATCCTGACTGCCGTTCCCGGGATCCTGTCGAGCATAAATTCGATGTCCAACGACATCCGCTTGACGCCTGCACGAGAAGAAAAGAAAACGAAAGGGCTCTGTGTCATACGTTATTGGATAAAAAAAATGCACGCAGAAATAAATAATGGCTCCCTGAAAGCCCCAGTGCGTTCGCCCTCAAACCTCCTTCGATGGATGACAGTCATTGGTGCAATTGCAGTATACCGACTTCCGTTAAGACTAAACTCGGTTGAAACGAATTCTCGGATACGCTGAACAATTCGTTTGGCCGTAGACCCGATTAGAAAAAACAAACAAACAATTGAGCTTATCCCACGAGCTGTGGGAATCGACGGGAAGCCTCAGCACTAAAGACGCGTGACCGGGCTAGCAGTCATGGGCAGCCTGATTGCCCACTGAATCCCGCGACCTAAGTTTCCACGTTTCTGAGAGTCTTGAGCGCTATATAAGGCCCCGACTGGCGACCAACGAGCCAAATCCGCATTACAGCCTTCGACAACATAACATTAGAACACCAAAAATAAGAACAAATTACGGAAAACAACTAGTCAGTTACCAGGCACATTCACTACTAAATCGCCTGCGTGATTTTTAAGATGAAATTATAGAATATTTGAATAAATCATTCAAAAGTTCTCTCATTCTCAACAATATTGAGTTTGTCTGATTAGAACCACAGTATAAATTGTCAGTCTTTTGTTTCTCTTGTTTTCTGGTTGTGGTTGGTCTGAAACAAAATGCATCGTACTTTGAGTATCCTGTTGGTTTCTCATATTTCTTGTATACATGTTTCGTTTCACAAAAATAATAATCTGTCTCGCGACTCTCCAGTTGATTTCAGTATGTATGTATGATACATGTTGCTGCGTACGGCCTGCGTGCCGAATTGTTGTGGGAGCAGAAGCCTCCGTCAGGCCACATGGCCTTTAGCTTCTGCTTCCTTTCTGTTGTAAACAGGAGAAATAAACTCACTTCATTCATTCATTCATTCATTCATTCATTCATTCAATTCAGACACGTAGGTATAACAAAACGAAAAATTAGATTATGGGGTTTTACGTGCCAAAACTACGATCTTATTAGTATGACGCACGCCATAGTGGGGGATTCCGGAAGTTTGGACCACCTGGGGTTCTTTAAAGGGACACTAAATCGAAACAATAAATCAATTTAGACTAATAAAGCATTGTTAGAGAACCCTGCAGGCAGTCATTTCGAAGTAATAGTTTGATTATTACAAGAGAAAATTAAGGTGGAAGTATCAGTATTTGAATTTCGCGCCGGATTCCCGACGCCGGTACGTCAGTGTGACGTCAGGGGCTCCAAAGTATGTTTTCACATTCGGGCCGCGTTGGCTGAGTAAAGGTTACCGAAACTTGCTGTGTTTAATATTTGGCACCATTAGAACACAATGTAGTCAATATGTACCACTGTATAAGGAGGTAAGCCCTAAAAGATGCCATAAACATCCATGACGTCACAGCGACCAGCTGCGGGAACCTTAAGGAGGCGTCGCCACCCGTCTTTCGTTCTTGCACTTTTTCTGGCTTACCAAGCGTCTTATGGTGGTAAGAGTGGTGTTTTCAGCGTCGTGGAATGGTAATTCACTGATGCAGAAGGAAACATTTTTCTCTTTAGTGTCCCTTTAACGTGCACCTAAATCTAAGTACGCGGGTGTTTTCGCATTTCGCCCCCATCGAAATGCGGCCACCGTGGCTGGGATTCGAACCCGCGAACTCGTGCTTAGCAGCCCAACACCATATCCACCAAGCAAGAACGGCGGGTTTGTGTATAAAAAAGCTCACCACAGCTAATGCTATATGAAGTCACAGTGCACTATTTCACACGCTATTGCTATCGCACTATTATAGCCAACTCCACATAGAACGCAGTGTGTCGGAGAGGATTGCGACATCCGTATGCGCAGCCGAGCTGCTTGACGAGAGGAATGCGCAAACCCGCGCATCTGGAGTGACGATCCATCGCCACCGTGACGGACAGCGCTAACCGCAACGACGGGCAAGAAGGGCAGACGGAACAGATTTCTCCTCCCGTAGTCGGCCCGCGCTGTTCGTCGGGCTGTTTCACAAACAAAAATAGCACAATTTCGAGCTGTCGCGATCAGTCCACGAGTACAGGGAGAGCAGGTGAGGAAAGTTGAAGGCGATGCCTGCCACCCGCCTTACGGTTTTGGCCGCCTTTGCTGGCGAAAAGCAGCCTGATTGAAGCTACGAAGGAAACCCTTCAACGGTCTCTCTTGAGAAAGAAACGATTCGCAGCGGGGCCAATAATTCGTCCGGGGATCGAGTGCGGCACCACAGCCTCTCCTCGGCAGTCATTGTATGCATTTTCAGATGGTCAGTAGGCTATAGTAGGGAGGGCGCGAATAATTTTATAGTCCGAGTTTAGTCATACCGAGTATAACCTAAAACGAGTTGCCGAGGGCCTGGCTGGCGCATACTTGGTATATCAACACACACATGCATGAACGAAAAAGGAACAGTTGAAAGTAACACATTTGTCGGTGTGTGTGCGTGTGTGTGCGTGTGTGTGTGTGTGTGTGTGTGTGTGTGTGTGTGTGTGTGTGTGTGTGTGTGTGTGTGTGTGTGTGTGTGTGTGTGTGTGTGTGTGTGTGTGTGTGTGTGTGAGTGTGTGTGTGTGTGTGTGTGTGTGTGTGTGTGTGTGTGTGTGTGTGTGTGTGTGTGTGTGTGTGTGTGTGTGTGTGTGTGTGTGTGTGTGTGTGTGTGTGTGTGTGTGTGTGTGTGTGTGTGTGTGTGTGTGTGTGTGTGTGTGCGTGCGTGCGTGCGTGCGTGCGTGCGTGCGTGCGTGCGTGCGTGCGTGCGTGCGTGCGTGCGTGCGCGTTCTCTCTCACAAATTATGTCAAATCCTGAGCATACACAGACACAGCGAGCGCCAGTGAAAAGATGTCTTCCACGCACCGTAAATCAGGGACATCGAAATGGACTCGAACACTGCGATGAACAAGAGCAACTGGCCTCCGATGTACGTGTCCAGCATATTCAGGATGTACATGCCACCCTGCATACGGAAACCCCCGACGTCTGTCTACGAACATCCAGGGTACATGGTAAGCAGCTATACTACCTTATAGTTATCGTTAAACTATAATTGTTCATAAACTGTAATCATCTTTGAAACCCAAGCGCAATTCTTTTTTCTTCTTTTTTTTTTTTTTTTGCAGATCGCCTGTGAAAGGCAGCGCGATTCCAACTTTTCAGACGGACTATACGTGAAGCGGCGGACATTCAAGCAAGACAAATCGTAAGGGTAGGATTATCTGACAGATCTACCTCAGCACGTTGAGAACGCATACATGCCTGTTGTAAAGGCGTTGTGATGCACCAGTGGTCTTTGACGCTTTTCTGGTCGAGCATAACCCAGAGGCGAATTTCGTTATGTGTTTTGCCGCACCATAAGTAAACCACCGGAGAGGTCTCTGGCCCTAGTGTCTACGGGAACTGCAACAATGGTGGTTCAGCCAGAACGGGAATGATGGTAACCACTTTAATGACGTGCAATATATGTTGTTACGGCGCAACCAAGAGCGGCGCCAGTCAGAAGACGACGATTTGCCGCGTGTAAGTGGAAGCGGCCCCGACAGTCATCTTGTTTATGCACGGTTGTCTCTGTTGTAGATATTATAAGTACATCGCTATATGTGACTTCTCAAACTTAACAATATGAATTCGGCTAAACCTGGTCCCTGTAGCTTCAAACGGCTTTGCGACATTGTAAATCGACAATTATCAGCGCAGTACTCCGCTATATGTGCAAAAGTTCACAATGATTACGAATGCACGCAGAGACTTAATAGATGGCGTCCAGAACATGGCGGAAGTGACGTGTTTACGACTTCCGAAACCACTTCCGGCGCGTGCAGCCCGAAAAAAAAGCGTGCACGAACAAGTACACGTGTCAATATTCTGTCACTCACGGGAAAGCGGTCGCTGAGGGCTGAGTTCGGACACCAGCTATTGCCCTGCTGTGGTGAGGAAATTACTAGTGCTCGGAAACCTAGAAAGCTAAAGCATAACAAACAACGTCACGAGAACATTTGAAGCCACAAGAACGAAGATTAGACAACTACAACTACTGACCATCATTGGCATTGTAAATCCGTGGTATCTGAACGGGGAAATGATTTTCGAAGTTTCGGGGTACGTTCCCGAATGGTGCGCTCTACGCGTGCACAGGCCAACCAAGCGTCGCCTAGCAACGAGGACTCGCCTCTTCTGCACAACACTTTTCCTCTTTGGCTTCTGCAGTGCTTGTGTTTCTGTTTGTTTTCCTATGCCTCACTACAAGGCCTGCCACGAATGGTTCCGAGCAACGGGAGCGGTGTGAGACGATTAGGTAGATGCCATTTTAGCGAGGAAAGGCCAACGAATAATATGACACGCTGCAAATTAAAAAAAAATATATTATTGTGACGTAGCCATTTGGGAGGTTACGTACGGAATTTCGTGTTCCTGGCTTGGCGGAGCACACGCAGATCGTACTGCTATAAGATCCCTCCCATCTGAACGATTCGCCATCTTGTGTAGGACTACTGTGGCCGAAGCCTATACACCTTGTCTTTCACATATCTGCTATCACGGCCAGTACAAACTTCCGCGATCGACGGCGCAGCGAAACTGATCTTCAAGCGAGTACGTTAAGGAAAATTAGTTCAAATTACGCCCGTGGCCATAGTATTTGAAAACAAAGCAGTCCGCTCGCCACGCATACTTTGGTGGTCATGGGAATGCCGAGTAAGAAGCCCAAGACGCAGACTAAGAAACCCATCGCCGTCAGGTGCTCCTGCAGGACGGGATAAGCATCCTTCAGAGGTGTTAGGAGGCCCTCCACCAAGCCAAACTGTGAGGGGGGAAAACAACGAAGGAGAAAATTAGGCAGATCCAGCGTACACTTACATTTTGTAGTCTATGTGATGAGAAGCTATCGTGAAGCCGTTAACTAAATGTTATAAAAACTAAGTGAGATGCGTGTAATTGCTTTTATTAATTCTCATCTTAGATATGAAATGCGTAATCTCATGCACTGTTCGTGTTTATGTGCTACACCGCTAACAAGATATATGCCGCAATGAAAGCAGCAGTTCATGCAAATGCACAACGTAAGACATCGACACAGTGATCTCGCGAGAACGTAGGCAATGCTTGACGTTCGTCGGCGAAAGAACGGTGAGAAGAGGTATAATAATTCACAGAGACACTTACAATATATCCATAAGACGGCTTGAAGGCGAAAGCCCAAGTGCCGATGCATTAAAGACGGACTCATGCCGTACACATCCACCTTAATTCACTTAGTCATCCCTTTTAATTCGCTTACTCATGCTCTTCATTCACTTAGCCATCCCCCTTAATTAGTCTACTTCGCTTAGTCATCACTCTGCGTTCGCTAATTCATCTTCTTACTTCGCTTACTCATCCTCTTAGTTCGATTAGTCTAATTCGCTTAGTCATCCTCAAAACGGATGATTCCCTTATCTACAAGATAAGTGAATCTACCGCAACGAAAACGAAAACATCCACGTTTTGGCGCAGTAACACGCGTACATGTGGCCTCGTTTATGTGACCCGTAGTATATACGCGTATGTGACCTCCTGCAGTGGCGAGTCAACGGTTAGAAAACAACAACAACCCAGTTTTCTAAAACGCTATCAGGCCTCAACACTGCACTCTGCCTGTTCTGCCGCATCGCAGATGCAGGCAGCAGCAGCGCAAACAGCTCGGAAACTCCCGTGAAACTCAGCGTGCGAAACAGTCTCTTGAAGAAACGGCTTTAGATCAAATGCAATTTCTTCTTTGTACTTTCTGTATTTTTCTTTGTGAAAAATGTTCTTCGAATGAACAGTTCAATGAAGGCGATCAAGTTGTTTCAAGTTTCCTCACAGTGGAACTGCGTTTGGGCGTTACAAGGTTAAAAAAGTATGAACTGTTAGCGTAAAAGCGAGAGTACTACGCTCAAGGCCTTCGTGAGCGACCCGCTTTGCATTCGTCGCTTCTAGCCGCCCGCGCTGGGTGCCGCGATTGCGCTACACCGCAGACAGAGTGGACGACCGTGCTACAACCAAACAGTCGGTACTCGTGGGTTTCATTATGGGGGCCAAGCACACCTCGGAGTCCACGGCGAGGAAGAAGAGCATGACGAAGAAGGCGATGGCCCAGAGATGCGGGAACGTGATCAGGGTCACGGCCTCTGGATACGTGATGAAGGCCAACGCGAAGCCTGCGTCGAAAGCGGTATTTAGGGCATGCAAAAAATAAAAAAGAAAGAGAAAAAAAAAGGAAAAATAAAGGAAACAGAACTAGAAGAAATATTATAGTAGTTGGGGGAGCAGTAGTAGGAGGTGGAAGAACAACACTAGCAAGGAGAGTGTCGTTAAAGCAGTACTGACATACTTTCTAAGTCTCAGAAACTACGCCGCGTGCTTCTGGCACGCAAAAGTATGAAACTTAGCAAGTACGGAGGTCTGGAAGCGCATATGAAGTGCTTTAATTTGAAGTGCTTCGGCATCGGTGGCGTAGAGGTAGAACACCCGCCTCGCGTGGAAGAGGTCCGTGGTTCGAATCCCGGTGCCGCGCAATTTTCCACCGGATTAAAAAAAAAAAAAAAAAAAAAAAATCCGCGTGTTGATAAAATTGCATAAACAGGCCTGGAGTGTGGCCTGATCCCGGTGACCAGAACCGGTAACGCACTCCCTCACCAGAGCAGGATTGGCCACCCTGGTGCAGTACTTGGCCACAACCTCCTATATGAACACAACAATCAAACCCCGGCCCTCAGTCCCCAGCAGCTGCGAAGCAACTGACCACGGCGGCGGTCAGACCTGCGACGCTGCAGAGGGTGCTAAGAATCCCTGGCTCCGGACAGGCCGCCATTGGAATATAAACCTGGCAACGTTTAACGCTAGAACATTATCTAGTGAGGCGAGTCTAGCAGTGCTATTGGAAGAATTAGAGGGCAGTAAATGGGATATAATAGGGCTCAGTGAAGTTAGGAGGCCAAAAGAAGCATATACAGTGCTCAGAAGCGGGCACGTCCTGTGCTACCGGGGCTTAGCGGAGAGACGAGAACTAGGAGTCGGATTCCTGATTAATAAGAATATAGCTGGTAACATACAGGAATTCTATAGCATTAACGAGAGGGTGGCATGTCTTGTTCTGAAACTTAATAAGAGGTACAAAATGAAGGTTGTACAGGTCTACGCTCCTACATCCAGTCATGATGACCAGGAAGTCGAAAGCTTCTATGAAGACGTGGAATCGGCGATGGGTAGAGTGAAAACAAAATACACTGTACTGATGGGCGATTTCAATGCCAAAGTAGGCAAGAAGCAGGCTGGAGACAAGGCAGTGGGGGAATACGGCATAGGCACTAGGAATAGCAGGGGAGAGTTATTAGTAGAGTTTGCGGAACAGAATAATATGCGGATAATGAATACCTTCTTCCGCAAGCGGGATAGCCGAAAGTGGACGTGGAGGAGCCCGAACGGCGAGACTAGAAATGAAATAGACCTTATACTCTGCGCTAACCCTGGCATCATACAAGATGTGGACGTGCTCGGCAAGGTGCGCTGCAGTGACCACAGGATGGTAAGAACTCGAATTAGCCTAGACTTGAGGAGGCAACGGAAGAAACTGGTACATAGGAAGCCGATCAATGAGTTAGCGGTAAGAGGGAAAATAGAGGAATTCCAGATCAAGCTACAGAACAGGTATTCGGCTTTAACTCAGGAAGAGGGCCTTAGTGTTGAAGCAATGAACGACAATCTTATGGACATCATTAAGGAGTGCGCAATAGAAGTCGACGGTAACTCTGTTAGACAGGATACCAGTAAGCTGTCGCAGGAGACGAAAGATCTGATCAAGAAACGCCAATGTATGAAAGCCTCTAACCCTACAGCCAGAATAGAACTGGCAGAACTTTCGAAGTTAATCAACAAGCGTAAGACAGCTGACATAAGGAAGTATAATATGGATAGAATTCAACAAGCTCTCAGGAACGGAGGAAGCCTAAAAGCAGTGAAGAAGAAACTAGGAATTGGCAAGAATCAGATGTATGCGTTAAGAGACAAAGCCGGCAATATCATTACTAATATGGATGAGATAGTTCAGGTGGCTGAGGAGTTCTATAGAGATCTATACAGTACGAGTGGAACCCACGATGATAATGGAAGAGAGAATAGTCTAGAGGAATTCGAAATCCCACAAGTAACGCCGGAAGAAGTAAGGAAAGCCTTGGGAGCTATGCAAAGGGGGAAGGCAGCTGGGGAGGATCAGGTAACAGCAGATTTGTTGAAGGACGGTGGGCAGATTGTTCTAAAGAAACTGGCCACCCTGTATACGCAATGCCTCATGACTTCGAGCGTACCGGAATCTTGGAAAAACGCTAACATAATCCTAATCCATAAGAAAGGGGACGCCAAGGACTTGAAAAATTATAGACCGATCAGTTTACTGTCCGTTGCCTACAAAGTATTTACTAAGGTAATTGCAAATAGAATCAGGAACACCTTAGACTTCCGTCAACCAAAGGACCAGGCAGGATTCCGTAAAGGCTACTCAACAATAGACCATATTCACACTATCAATCAGGTGATAGAAAAATGTGCGGAATATAACCGACCTTTATATATAGCTTTCATTGATTATGAGAAAGCGTTTGATTCAGTCGAAACCTCAGCAGTCATGGAGGCATTGCGGAATCAGGGTGTAGACGAGCCGTACGTAAAAATACTGAAAGAAATCTATAGCGGCTCCACAGCCACTGTAGTCCTCCATAAAGAAAGCAACAAAATCCCTATAAAGAAAGGCGTCAGGCAGGGAGATACGATCTCTCCAATGCTATTCACAGCATGTTTACAGGAGGTATTCAGAGACCTGGATTGGGAAGAATTGGGGATAAGAGTAAATGGAGAATACCTTAGTAACTTGCGCTTCGCTGATGATATTGCCTTGCTTAGTAACTCAGGGGACCAACTGCAATGCATGCTCACTGACCTGGAGAGGCAGAGCAGAAGGGTGGGACTAAAAATTAATCTGCAGAAAACTAATGTAATGTTTAACAGTCTCGGAAGGGAACAGCAGTTTACGATAGGTAGCGAGGCACTGGAAGTGGTAAGGGAATACATCTACTTAGGACAGGTAGTGACTGCTGATCCGGATCATGAGAGTGAAATAATCAGAAGAATAAGAATGGGCTGGGGTGCGTTTGGCAGGCATTCTGAGATCATGAACAGCAGGTTGCCATTATCCCTCAAGAGAAAAGTTTATAACAGCTGTGTCTTACCAGTACTCACGTACGGGGCAGAAACCTGGAGGCTTACGAAAAGGGTTCTACTTAAATTGAGGACGACGCAACGGGCTATGGAAAGAAGAATGATAGGTGTAACATTAAGGGATAAGAAAAGAGCAGATTGGGTGAGGGAACAAACGCGCGTTAATGACATCTTAGTTGAAATCAAGAAAAAGAAATGGGCATGGGCAGGACATGTAATGAGGAGGGAAGATAACCGATGGTCATTAAGGGTTACGAACTGGATTCCGAGGGAAGGGAAGCGTAGCAGGGGGCGACAGAAAGTTAGGTGGGCAGATGAGATTAGGAAGTTTGGAGGGTCAACATGGCCACAATTAGCACATGACCGGGGCAGTTGGAGAAGTATGGGAGAGGCCTTTGCCCTGCAGTGGGGTTAACCAGGCTGATGATGATGATGATGATGATGATGAATTTGATACTAAAGTTATGGCGGCTAGAAGTTGTCCATACTAAAGTTGGTGTCCAAGCGCCGCCGGACCTGACGTCATCGACGTCAGGCCCGACGTAGGGCGTAAGGGTGCGAGTTAGACCTATTTACACCCTCATTTCACCTTTAAGAGTGCAAATTACTTTACATTGTGTGATTAGGTGAATGGACGTTGAAGAAACAGAGGTGGTCAAAATTAATCTTCGAGCACCCGTCACTACGGAGTGCCTCGTAATCGCCTCACGGTTTTGGAACGTAAAATCCCAGAATTAAATTGTTTTAATGTATTTTTTCCACTGTGTTGTGTACCTTAATATTCCTGAAATTCAATTAAAACACCGGTAATTTGCCTTGCGCATTCCTTGACCTGCTGCCTTCACATATATGGCTGCTCTTGATATAGATTGCTTCTTGTAATTTCTTGGCATCAATCGCACATATCAAGAAGAGAGGCTTCGCAATTTACGATTTCATTTGAGCAACAGTACAGGAGGCCCACCCACCTCCCGAGGCGACGTTCGAGACGTCCTCGCCGAGAACGTACGCCATGTTTCCCAGCACGGAGAACACCGCTATGCCAGCCACGAAGCTCACCAGCAGATCGGCCAGGGCTATGATGTACACATCTCTGCGGGGCGAAGAGTGACAAGAGAAGTTATTTATCACCGAAGAAAAAAAAAACCCAACCAACAAACAAACATGACGATGCGTTTCGCAGAGCAGCATACGCATTACGTTGTGAAATTGCACTTGCATTTTCTGCACGAAACAAAACAAAACAAAAACAAAAGTGCTTATCGGCGGGGAAAGAAAGCGATCAAAAAGTCTGCCACTTTTAATTTTGCGCCTATCACCGCGGCTTCGATAATGTAAGTGCGACGGCACCTATTTTAATGTTACGTATCTTCGTGTCTCCTTCCACTGAAAATTTACTTTCACCGAAACAGTTTTGGGCTACTGTCCTGGCCGAGTGCTTAATTGTCATCCGCTACTGATGCTACCTATCGTTATCTCGAATATGTATCGTGTCATGTAGAGTCCGATATTGCGTTACACCTGTCTGCTTTTTAATGCAATTAGCATTGTTAGGATACCTAGGAATGCTAGGGTGCAACATTCATAGGTGTGGGCATTCCTGGGGTGTAACATACGCTCAGTCTAATGACATGTTAGACTTTCATTTACATCCAGATATGAAATGGGGTAGCAGAAAGCAAGCGCTTTCAACATTCTCACGCGATTCCTCAGTTAACCCCCTGTTAAAATATAATTAAATATAATTAAGAAACTGCTACGAATGAACACGAAAAGTAGGCTTATCTGTATGTGTAGCACTGGTCTGACATAACCACAATGTCCGCATCTAACTGTTTCAATTTCACGTCAACTTGGGCGACAGTGCACTCGCCGATCTTCAATGGACCTCTCTGACGTCAGCTTACGTCACCGGGAATGTGCCACTGAGCATGGGATCCTGAAAATGTGCTCCTGGGCTCCTCTTCAGGAGAGAGGAGCCCAGATGCAGCACATGCGTCATGCGTGACAAATTTAGGCGGTGGCAATAGAGTGTGTCACTACAATGCCTCAATGCTAATCGCATTAACGTCGACAGTCATTCTGAGACGGTTTATGCCGGATTTGATGTTTTTTTCGCTCCCGACGGTCAGACCGGTGCGTTGCGAGATCTCACTTGTAGAGCGTGTTCTTGAAGTCGTTGTAGCTGCCGAGGCAGAAGATCACGCCCTGGCTCACGCTCAGGGAAAAGAACACCTGTTGCGCTGCCTTCTGCCACACCTGCAAAATGTTAAGGAAGGAAAAAAAAGCGATTGCCTCCGAGACCACACTGGTGCACCTGCCACAATCTCGGAGGCCACGAAGAAAAAGAACAATTTGTTACAAAGGACACTAGCTAAAACTCGTGCAAACCTTTATGTAGGAGCTGCGAGTGTATGGCGGTCCATACAGGGGGGATTCGCCCTAAACCTCGCCTTTCTGAGTTCAAACAGATTGGTGACATCGTAAAAAGATCATAATCAACAAGGAATAATAATAATAATAATAATAATAATAATAATAATAATAATAATAATAATAATAATAATGAGGCAGCTCGACAAAGGCCCACAGCGACGTTTGTACTAAACAGTCAGCAGTGGCAATTACAATAGTATTCATTATCATCATCATCAGCCTAGTTACGCCCACTGCAGGGCAAAGGCCTCTCCCATACTTCTCCAGCTACCCCGGTCATGTACTAATTGTGGCCATGTTGTCCCTGCAAACGTCTTAATGTCATCTGCCCACCTAACTTTCTGCCGCCCCCTACTACGCTTCCCTTCCCTTGGAATCCAGTAACATACAGCAAATCTGTTAAAAAATACGGAGGATCCCTTAGCCTCATAAGCAAAGCGCAAGAACATGTATAAGGGTGAATAGATAGCCAGTGTAGTTTTTAAAAACCTAGCATATGCAATTTTCGCAATCATATCGGTGCACACTGCAGAAAATATATACCAGCGTTCACACATATATGAAGTAGTGTGGACATTACTAGGGTAAGTTATCTTTCGAATAACTTGTTTTTGGGGTTATCGCTTTCCGTATTTAACCGATGTAACCTTTTGCTGCAGATGTGGAAGGTCACGTGCCGTTAACTGATGAGAGAATTCCCAGCAATTACGCAAGCACGCAGAAAAGTATATGAAAAAAAAAAGAAAATGAGGAGGAGGAGGAGGGGGAGGAGGAGGAGGAGGAGGAGGAGGAGGAGGAGGAGGAGGAACTTTATTAAAAACACCCGTCAATGAACGTCAACAGAGAAATGCTTCTCCCCCTTCGCCCCCAGCCGTCGGCCGGAATACCTTGAGACACAGCAGCAGCAAGAGCTTAACCGATGATGTCCTGCTGGACGTTGGGGTCTGGGCTGCGGAGCAAAGCCTCCCAGGATTCTAGAGTGCGCGAGCTATCATGCTTAGACGGACATGTCCACACCATGTGAACCAGATCTGCTGCCTCATCACAGAATTTGCACTTTGACCTGAATACTCATGGATGCCACTTGCTGTAGAGTACGGGGTTTGGAAAAAACCCCGTCTGTAATTTCCTCCACATAACCTCATCTTTCTTACTGAGCGTTCTGTCCGCTCCCGGGTAAATTTGTCGATGTAGTCTCTAGTGTACTGTGATTTCCTGGTATGCGCGCATATCTTCTCTTCTGTTTATAGTTTCGGTGATTTGGGAGCTTCCGGGGGTCGACCGGCAAGTGAGACCTCGGGCGACCGAATGAGCCTCCTCGTTGCTTCTAAGTCCCTGGTGAGCTGGTGCCCAAACGAGCAGAACAAGCTGCCTGGGTCCTCCTTCCCTGATTAATATACGTATGGCAGTCTCCGTCACCCTCCGCGATTCGTAATTTCTCACAGCGTTTTTGGAGTCGCTGATGACCACATTTACCCCCCTTTGGCTGACGGCCAAGGCTATGGCTACTTCCTTAGCTTCAACCGTCTCGACGCCACTGATTGTGCAGCACGCCACCGGTGTTTCATATTCTCTAACCGCCACGGCCGCGTGTGCCGCTTTGCTGTCATATTCTGCAGCGTCCGTATACAGGACGTCCTGTCGACCAGTATATCTAGCTTGTAATGCCTCTGCCCTGTCTTTGCGTCTGCCGTTGTGAAAGGCAGGGTGAATGCTTCTGGGTAGCGGAGGTATTTTTATCTTGTCCCTGATCTGTCTGGGTGTGTCTCTTGAGCGCACTTGCTCATGTTTCGGCTCGTAGCCTAATTTCTCTAAAATTTTCCTCCCTGTTTTAGATCCAAGTAGCCTTTGATGTTGCGTGGTAACGGCAGCCTCAATCAGTTCCTCGAGAGTGTTCGACACACCTAGCTTCATAAGTTTATCGGTAGGCGTGTTCGGGGGGAGTACATGAAAGCTTACAAATAACAAATAATGCAACACGAACGTCAGAAGCCACAAGCATGAACATTACGGACAGATGCATGCGCGCACTATACTTGCCATTTTTTCTTTGCCTTTTTTTTTGTCGCAGCTGAACGATCGGAGTGACAGCTGCAGAGATTCCCGTAGCGTTGATTTTGTGGAAACAATGCGTATTCTTTTGTTTGTTTGTTTGTTTGTTTGTTTGTTTGTTTGTTTCACTTCGGTATTTTGAACAATTTTTGTAATAAGAGCCTGCTCCATAACGTGTATACACTGGAGATGGAGGTTTCTATCTGTATCTATAACTAAATCTATACCTATAGGTATAGATTTTAACTTCTATGAAGCGGTACAGAGAGAGAGAGAGAGCAAGGACAGGAAAGGCAGGGAGGTCAACCAGACGAGCACCCGGTTTGCTACCCTACACCGGGACCAACAAATTCACATTTGGCGCAGTGGATTCGCGTTCGTTTAGAATAGGAGCTCTTAAGGTTAAAAGCTTTCTCAATTAAAGGCGGGCTGTCGCCTTCTCACCTCGAACTCCAGTATCTTGGACCAGTCGGGGATGAAGTAGAACTCGAGGCCCATCCAGGCGCCGGGCAGCGTCACGCCGCGTACCAGGAAGGCGCCCAGTATGAAGAACGGCAGGGTGGCCGACACCAGCACCACCTGCGAGACAGGGTATTCAGAAGCATGCACAGCTGCAGTGACCCCCCCCCTTCCCCCTTTCTTTCTTTTTTATTTCAAAGCGAATAGCTTTTTTTGGCTATTTTACATTCGCCCATTTACGTGGTCGGTACATGGCCGATGGTCGAACTTTCACCGCCCATACAAAGGTGCCCATCCAAAGGGCGCATGGTATCGAACGCCAATATATATATATATATATATATATATATATATATATATATATATATATATATAGTAAACATATTAAATTAAAAAATATCGCAGATGTGGTTCTAGATATGACACTCGCGACGATCAAATAAATATTTCGTCGAATTTCATCATACAGCCGGGGTCATTGCGGAGGTTTTGAAGGTAGCGCAAAGGAGGGGGGGGGGGGGGGGGGGCACAATGCGAATGTAGAACTTTGCTTAGCCAAAGGACATGGCCTTCGTCTGTAAAGCGCAAGGGAGTTGTGCGCGTTAAGCGAATATTCGAGACTTCTGCCGCCGCCTTCTTTCCCAGTGTGTCGTCTGCTGGAAGGGGTTTCGGTTCAGCGACAGATATACTGGTTAGCGGGTACGTTCTTTGTGCAGAAATGCGCGATGAAACGACAAACGGTACCTAACGTCCAAAATGCAAGAAAGATACCCCTTTCAAGCACACCATTCCTTTAACAATGCGAAATGCTCTCTAGAAGTGTTCCATTATTAAAATTACATTGACAATTCGTCGTCGATTGTTTCTGCACTATTTTGCTTATTTGCAGTTTGTTAAATACGCGTTCTTTTATGTTATTTTTGTCCGTCTCATCTCCGCATGGGGGAAATTATCCCCATCAAACAGTTACGCGAGACATGGCCCTCCGCACCTTGCCGGATGACTTGATACCCCTGAAGATGCAAAAGAAGATGCATATCCAGGCGATCAGCAAACAGACGAGCAACTTGGGCTGCACCTCGCCCAGGTTTTCGATGCCGTCGCTCAGGTTGACCACGTTTTTCCTGGGAAAGCGAGGAGGCGTACGTGCAACCGATATACACTGCACGACACACGCTGCTCGATATTTGGGGGAAAATGCGTTAAAGAGTGGACGGGTCAAGGGACACGAGTGGGCAGCACGGGCTCGCAGCATCAGCTGGTTTTACTGCAAAGGTTATAAGCCACCTACCTATACAAGCTCGGCCATCGCATGTTTAACTTTATAATCAACCAGGGTCGCGCGAAATGCCGCTCTTATATAGCGGCTGTGTTTTCGTCGCCAACTATTGAACGCCGTCGACAGCAAACCATGGCTCTGCATATGCATGTACTTTCTGTAGCCCACATCCTGTAAGAGGCCCGACGCGCATTCCAGAACGGCCGGGTCCCTCTCGATCGCGCAACCGCAGCTCACAAAAACAACGTGCGACTTCCTGGAGCAGTCGGGTTTTCACCACCGGGCCGTTCTACGTTGGAGTTACTCCCTGCAGGAGCCAAATACAGTAACTGCATGTGACCTAACTGCGCCGCTGTGCGGCCTCGGGTGGTGACATACCCTCTTGAGGAAGTCACTCCGCAGGCGAACTGGGGATAAACTTTACCATGTAGCTCTGTTGTGCACGTATGTAGTTGACTCCTACTACTCTGCCCTCTGCATGATAATTCTCTCTCCATGTCTTTTTGGTCGCTGTCGCGACTTACCAGAAGAACTGCTGCGTTGCGGGCTCCGTGGCGTTGGTGCAGTTTGCGAGGGCAGCTCTGTAGGTGCTGTTCTCCACCATAACCACCGTGTCGTGCCACTTGACCGGCACGGCGTCCTTGGAGGTCGAGTTGGCGTGCTCGAACGTCTTGAAGAGCTCGCGGTCCACTCGGGTACAGGGCACGAGCTGCGGTCAGTCGACGTACCGATCGTTAACACACACAAACACACACACACACACACACACACACACACACACACACACACACACACACACACACACACACACACACACACACACACACACACACACACACACACACACACACACACACACACACACACACACACACACACACACGCGCGCGCGCGCGCACGCACGCACACGCACACACACGCACGCACGTCCTTCGCAGATGCATGCCAACTTTAGAAACTGATACGTCTAAGTCAGCGACGCTGTGTGAGCAACAGTCTGGGAAAGATGAATGGTACTTCTGGTTTGAAACGGCTTTGTGCCTTTGAAAGATATCGTCAATTTTTCAACCAAGATAGCCCGTTAGAAATGGGAAAACTTGCTGTTGTTATGTATGCCGGCAGAACCTTATTGCCTTCACACGTTTCGAAAAGTACGATAGCTTGGAAATTTAGAAAAATAAGGAGTGATAAATAAAGCAACAGGAACGTCCGAAGCCGCGCGAGCACGAAGAACAGACAAATCCATGCGCCAGCCCATTAATTCCCACGGCAGCTGAAACATCGCAGAGCCAGGTTTCCCTCTAGTAATTCTAGCGGGCAACTTTGCTGCACAAATACGTCGAACGTCGTTGTAACGAAGTCGCACCTATCGCAAAAAACACATTCGTTATATAGGCTAATGTTATAAGCATACCACACGTCCCCCTTCCCAAATCACACACACAAAAAAAAGAACACACACACACACACATTGCACATTTGCTGCGCTATATCCAATATTTCTTGCATCCGTGTTCGTTATATCGAGGTTATACACTGCCCTATACCGCTCGCTACTCGAAATGGTGCAAGTGGAGCCGTACCGCTCTGGAGCCTCGCACGTAGCAGTTCTTGTCGGCCCAGGCCGGGTCGCAGGAGCTCCAGGGCAGCGGGTCGAAGCACGAGTAGTACGCGTACAGCAGCGCGTAGGCCAGTATGACGTTGTAGTAGACGGCGATACCAAAGCAGGCGTACGGCATGCACCACCCCACACCTGCAGGATTTTAGTTAGTTCTTTATTTGCTTCGTCGCCGTACAGTGTAACGGGAGGCGGACGGACTCGTATACCCATGCGCATTTTTACAGCGGTACACAGCTGTCGTGGGTTCCTTGAGCTCTCGACGTATTCGTGTACACTGCGCGAATAACACTCGTGCATATATAGAGGGGTCAGTCGGCCGATTCGCTAAGTTGCTCGACACTTGCCAAGTTTCGCCTCTAGCTTCCGTTCTCCGTTTGACTACGACGCAGTCCATTTTTTTTTTAAATGATAAACGATTGATAAGGCACTAGCAGACAACCTCAAAAGCCATGGCGTCATGGTTCTTGCGTCTTCTTGCAGGTTCACCAAGACACCTGTCACGGTAAGAGTTTTTTTTCTTTTTTGTATCGCAGAACGGTAATTTACTAACACATACCAAGTGATTTTCTTTTCTCTTTAGCAAAATTCAAACAAAAATTTAACAAGAATGGAAATAGTTTTGAAAGAATACTGCGTCCACCTAAACCAATTCGGCGTTTTCCCCTCGCGTCCCTGTTAAACGTGTGGAGGTTGCCCGAATGTTCCTTCGATAAACGAAAACAGTCATACAGTCGCTAGCTCGCTTTCGGAGTAATAACGCTGTCCGCGTCCCCGTTCGCTACACACATGCGAGAGTTGTTTCGGCGGCAAAGACTCCTCAACGAGGACGTCGCGTACCTTGCGCCAGGGGCATCGAGTTGAAGGCCGCGACGGGACCACCGCCGCAGAACTGTCCTAAAACAAGCTCCATGTAGTACATCGGCCGGCCAATGGCGGCCACGATGCAGATATACGGGATCAGGAAAGCCGCTGCACGCCAGCACAGTGGAGACCATAGGCACACATTTAGAAGACTCGGGGAGATATAGCATATAGGCTCACGCGAAGCCCTTGCGTACGTGCAAAAATAGCGAGTGAAAAAATAAGCTTGAACTTCAAGACCATATTGCAACGAGATTTTTGAATGAGTAAAACCAAAGAGTCGAGTTTCCGGTAGCGTTGATAAATCAAACCTCGTTATAAAGAAGTCGCAACCAACATAAAAATACGTTCGTTATAACCAATATTTATTATAAGCAACACTTATGTAAAACACGCGAAATCCTAATTGTCAATTCCAGTCATGCGTTCAGGATCACTTAGCAGCCCGCAACAAAGCCTTCTTTCTTTAGCGTAGATAAATTAAACCTCGTTATAGCGAAGTCGCATCTGACAAGAAAATATATTCGTTTTATCCGATATTCGTTGTAAGAAACACCCAGGTAAAGCACGCGCAATCTTGTGCAATGCAGGCATGCGCTCAGGAACATAAACTGGCCACATGCTTTGTCTGCGAATGTGGGCATCTGTATTAAATATTGAAAAATATATTGCCACGACATCGCTGTTAGGCGGCCACTGACGTCTACGCCGTGTACTGACGTAGCAGCTGCAAGTCTACATGCTTAGAAGTCATTCGCAGCGAAACAGGAATAAACGCGGTGTTCTTTTTATCCGCATCGCCATTCAAACGCTTCACATCTTCTCTTGCCTGCTTTGTAAGGGAACATCTTTTTTTTTTTTAAATATATAAAGTACGAACCGTCAAATGAGCCCCAAAATATTAGAGAAGCTAGCTACTGCAAATGTGTGGTTAATTAGGGGTCGCGACGCCTGTTGGCAAATAAACGTAAACACGAAACAGGGAAGACAACGATGCCTGTTTTTGCTTTACTGAACAACTTAGTCTATTGAAACAAAGGTACCTATGATAGGAATTTGGATTGAAAATGAATCAGTGGCAATCTTCTAATGTTTCCAGAACAAAGGCGCGCGCCACCGTGCACGCACACCGTGCACGTGACACTACATCACGTGCCTCCTCCGTTGTCGTAGACGATGTAGGGAAACCTCCAGATGTTGCCCAAGCCGACGGACAGGCCGATGCAGGCGAGCACGAACTCGAACTTGTTCGCCCACCGTTCTCGCTCCACTGCCATTCTGCACCGACGAGAAGAGAGAGAGTGAGAGAGAAAGCATAAGAGAGAAAAGGCAGGGAGGTCAACCAGACGAGTGTTCGGTCTGTTACCCTACACTGGGGAAAGAGAAAGGGGAGAACGCCGACGAGAAAACTTTTGAATCACTAGACCCGTTGGTGCAGCATGCGCGTTGTGTGACCACCGCGGAAAGTTGGAGCATGCCTCTTGTATTTTTTTTTTTTTCAGGGCCTGTTCAGTGAACGCCAAAACTAGCGTTCTGTTAGGAGGGCGCCATCTTCCCAGTGGTCGACCAGAGTTTATGGACATGGTTAGGGTCACGCAACTTTTCTTAAATCAAGCGGCCCGCAGAAGCAAATCAGCAGGCCCGGAACGTCAGCAGGCGCCGGGCAAAAGTTGGTCATACTCTAGCTATAATTGAGGTGTAAAATAACTGAGAACGTGGTTGGCGTAACGTAGTGCCACCGCCGTGGACGATTGTCTCCTATCCGAAGCGTTCGGTCACTTGAAAAAATACAGAAGGCTATAAATGTTGGAGATACATTTTCATCTACTTCGATGACAAGCCGCTCACAAAGGGGACATTAGATATTTTTAGTTTCGCCGTATTAGCATTTACACACTACCGAGACAACCAAGTCTTCAGCAGTTCTTGTGGCGTGTTATTGCGACTTCGAGTTCAACCAGAGCGCACGTAGATATTAGTGCACGGTCACAGTCAATGTGCAACTTCGCTGGTGGGGCGCAAAGGTCTCGGCAGCCTCATAATAATTCATAGTCGTTTTTTTTTTCCTTTGAATAGAACAGCAAGAAGACCATCGTTTCTGACCTGTTGTGCTTCAGCAAACTGTCACAAGATGTCGGTCCTGTCGCAACTGCTGCTGCTTGTATACACCTCACTGGTTCCTCGGTATTCCGTAAACTGCAATACGCAGACGAACAGGCTAAAACGTTCCGTTGAACCCTGGACAGGACTTTCATCAAGAGCGTTCTCCGAAAGAAACCGTTATGGGTTCTATTGGAGAACGCTCACGGGAAGAAAACCCGCGGGGGAAGAACCTGACAATCATTGACGTCCGGTCTTGTTGTTACGGCACACTTAGTATTGTTTAAGCGCAGTGACAACGAGAACAAGCAAGCGGACACGCAGAAGCACCTGCGCATCCCCTAGCTTGTCCCCGTCTGTCACTACCCTTTAACAATGCTGGGGAAGAACTCGTATGGGTTCTTTCAGAAACCCGTATGGAAAGTCGAGTACGAGTTTTTCTTTTATATATGCATATAGCTTCGTCCTACTCTGTTGTGAATGACAATTTTTTTTTTCGCTTTCGTTAAACTTGCTCCACCCTAGCGATCTCCGCAGAAACTCTTTTTGCCACAAATCCAGCTAAACAAAATCACCACAGTACCGTTTCCCACGGTCACGCCCTCGAAAGTAACAAGGGGCAGCAGAATAGACAAAGCGAATGATCTCCACTCACGCTGAAACAGGTTGTTCGGAAGGCTTGAGATTAGAGACGAGCTTGCGTGTAGCGCGCGAAGGTGCAAACTGCGCTGACCGTTGGAATCACAGATGACGATGATGATAATAAAGATCATGACTTCGAAAAATTTGGCTCATACCCACTGAAGGGGAAAACATAAATAAATGAAACTGCGGTGAAATAGAAACAAAAGGTGCGATTGAGCTTTGAGACGTGGAGGACATAAACCGTGAGTCCGAGTTAACACGAACGAAATCTCCAGCGTATCACTGAAGTCTGTATCTCTCTTTCGCTCTCCCTCTCAGAGAAATTACGAGAAAACTGCGAAAAGGAGACGCGAGACAGAAATGAATAAAAGAGCGTTAACAATTGAACCGGCGAGAAAAGGAAAAACTTTATTAGCAATGCATACGTTCACCTGGGTGCCCCTGTTGCGATGGTGACCATTTAGAACGGAACGTTGCTCGTGAGCGTACTTGCGAGAAGACGACGAAGACAGAGTGAAGCACCGTAACGTGCGCGTGTGGTGGACATCGCGTGAGAAGGAAATAAGAATCGAGGCGAAGCCGTTTTCCTACTTTAATAATGATTGTCTTTCACATCATCCATGGTGATGATGATGATGATGATGAAAACGTTTTATTTAAAGGAAAAGGGGAGGAGAGTTAGGAGAAGGGTGGTCGGATTCTTATTCCGGAATTCCGTTGGCTATAGAGCCGCCGCCCTAGCTCTTTCCACGAGGGCTCGCTGGTCCTTGAGGGTTGAGCTAGACAGGGCTGCCTCCCATCCTTCCTAAGGCATTATTAGCCTGGCAGGCCCATAACATATGGTACAAATCTGCTTTCTGCCCGCATAATTTACATTCGGCCGAAAAGGATTGTGGCTCAATAGCATGTCGCTTGAGTCCCGAAATTTGTTTTGTTTGATTGTCTTGTATTCTCAATATTTTCGATATTTCTACGCAAGACTTGTAAATATGTCGTCCATTCTTATTCGTAGAGTATGTTTCGGATTTTTCTGCTCTTGCAAGGCTGACTGCTGGTTTACGCATCGTTCCTCCATTTACCAACTGTTTCGTTGGAAACTAGATTAATCTTTTCTATTAACTACTGAAGCTTCCTTCTTTGACTATCCTTCACGGCTCGCTCGTGTCATTTTGATGAAAAGAACACAAACAAAACAGACCGACATATAGACACACAGACAGAAGAGAGCTGACTCAGCAAACTAACAAGCAAGCAAACGAGCTCATTTCAGGAGCTCCCTTTGTTACGACAGAAACAACTTCTTTATATATCCCCCTTATTTATATTTCTGACGCCAAAGCCTAAAAGAATGTAAAGAAGGGGGAGCGAAAAGGCGGCGTTTGTAGCCTGTAGCAGCGAAAAGACACCTAAATTCCCATTGGCTGCAGCACCACGTCAAGGGCGTGCCTCGACAGAGCGGGCGAAAGGGACCACCTGCCAAAAAAAAAAATACTGACCCAGCTTTCCCCACTCGCCTCGGCAGTTCCATTGAACGAGACACGAAACCAGACCTCACTTTCACCAAAAACGCAGACAACGCCCATTGGCGCAACATACAACACAACCACGGGAGTGATCACTCTATCAACAAAATTACTCTCCCACACCGAACAGCCGTTACGATAAGAAAAAGGGACTTTACTTGGATGGAATGGGATGCGCTCCGTAAACGCCGTGTAACAGCAACAACGGACACTCCCATTAACGACATAGAATCATGTTCATGCAATCTACAGTCTGACACTAAATCGGCCACCCGCACTATCCCAACAGATGCCCCGACTGAGCGCATGGACAGCAGACTCGCCCACCTTATCGAGGCCAAAACATCTATCCTCTCTAGATGGAAGGGACAACGGCTCAATAGAAGACTCAACCGCAAGGTTGCACTTCTCAACAAGGAAATTGAAGCACACTGCCGCGTTCTAAGTCAACAGCAAAGGACAGAGATCTGTAACTCTCTAGACGGGCAACTCCACGATCCCCGCACGAGGAAAATCCTTAAACATTTCCTTAATAGCACCACCACCCGCTAATATCAACAAGATCGCCTCACCAAGCTTTTATTCACAGAAAGCAACACGCATGGCCAGTACCATGTTAAGAATACCTTCTGTCAAAAGTACATCCCATCTGGGCCCACTCAACCTCACGGGCCATACACGGACACCTCCAACCCTGCCCTTGATGATTTCAGCGTGGCAGAGATTCACGCTTTTCTGCACAAGCTGAACAGCCGTTCGGCGCCAGGCCCAGATGGTTCTACGAATAAAACAATAAGAAATCTAGATGACCCCTCGGTAAGACAACTCACCGAATACATCAACAACTGCTGGCGCCAAGGATCCATTCATCCGACATGAAAAACGGCCAAAGTAATTATCTTCCCCAAACCCGGTAAGCCATCTAGCCTCGCCAATCTCCGGCCCATCTCGCCAACTTCGTGTGTAGGCAAGGTCATGGAGCACGCACTTCTAACCCGTGTAAGCACACACCTCGAAGACGCATCTGTTTACCCCCGACTCGATAATTAGCTTCAGAGAGCAGCTTTCCACCCAAGACGCTATGCTCCAACTTCAGCATCAAATCCTAGATGGCAAATCCCGTCACACGAAGGGGATCTTGGGCCTCGACCTCGAGCGCGCCTTCGATAACATCAGGTACTCCACCATCCTCGAACGCATCTCCTTACTCAACCTTGAAGTACGCACTTACAACTACGTAAGAGACTTTCTATTCAATCGAAAGGCCTTCCTCTCGGTCGGAGTCATTCGATCGGAGGAACTCTCCCTCGGCAGCACGGGCACACCGCAAGGCTCTGTCATTTCCCCAATGCTGTTTAATCTGCATGGTTATGCTCGGACTAGCACAAGAACTACAAAAACTCGACGGCATTCAAAACACCATATACGCCGACGACATTACAATCTGGGCTGCAAAGGGCAGTGACGGCCAAATCGAAACTGTCCTACAAGACGCCATTGACGTCGTAGAAAATTATCAAGGCACGAGACTCCGCTGTTCCCCAGAAAAGTCGGAGCTTCTCCTATACCACCCCACACTCCGTGGACGCCCCCGCGGGGCTCCTCGAATAAACGCCAATACGAGGAAATTAAGCTCCGCCTGAGGGATGGCAGACCCATAACCGTGGTCCCTAGCATCCGCGTTCTTGGTATGACCATAGAAGCCAATGGAGCCAACTGTGCGGCTATCTCCAAGATCCTTCGACAGACCGCTAATACATCCAGACTGCTGAAACGAGTGACCAACCGACGACGGGGTATGAAGGAAAAAGCCTCCTCTGCCTTGTCCAATCTTTTATCATCTGTCACATTACTTACGTTGCGCCCTTTCTCAACTGGTACAAAGCTGAAAAGACTAAACTGGACATCATCATCAGAGGACCCTATAAGCAGGCCTTAGGATTACCTAACCACACCAGCACGGAACTTCTACTGCAATTAGGTATCCACAACACGCTAGACGAGTTAATCGAAGCGCAACGTCGATCCCAACTGGAACAGCTTACCCTCACAGAAACGGGCTGCAGCATTCTAACCAAGCTTGACATCACCTGCCACGACCAACCTGGAGACAAACACCCAATACCACGCGGCATTCATCAATGGATACAGGCCGACCCTATTATTCCCCAAAACATGCACCCAGACCACAACAAAGAACGCATGCAGGAAGGCACGAGCTATATACCTCCCTCATCAAAGCTTATGCCAACACCGCGGGCGTCACCTTCGTCGATGCAGCTGAATACCAAGATGGACGTCGCTTTGCGGCAGTTACCACAGCAGGCAGCTTGCTCCGAGATGCTGCCAGCATCATTACCCAAATGCCGAGACGGCCGAGGAAGTGGACATCGCCATGGCCACTCCTCGGCCTGTGATGGCCACCCAGCCACCCGCCATGGCCACCCAGCCTGTGACACCATACTGAGCGATTCTCGCACAGCAAACAACTACATCAAGGGTCGTATTTCTCAACAGTCACTCCGTATCTTACAACAAGCCCCGCATTCATCTGAAAATCAAATCACCCTCGTCTGGATCCCAGCACACGCCGACGATGTCCACCCGCACCTCACCAACCTCAACGAGGTTACACACTCCGCAGCACGAGGACTAGTCAACCGTGCCGGAGACGGTGCAGGTGCGTCCGCCAGGACGCGACCGCCTTACAAGATGCAACGACCTTGTGAAGTCATTTTTCCTCGAAAGAAGAACTTTCCCCACCCCTCACCGCAAGTTAAATAAAGCACAGGCAACCACCCTTCACCTGTTACAGACCAATACGTACCCCTCCCTCACACGCTATCACATCATATACCCCGACATCTACCCAAGCTACACGTGCAAGATCTGTAAAACTCAATCAGCAACACTCCCCCACATGCTATGGGAGTGCAAAAATTAATACCCAGACCTTAATCCCGTGACCCTCTCGTCGAGATGGCACGCCGCCCTGCGCAGCTCCCATCTCGACGACCAACTCTGGGCTACCCAGCAGGCCTACGAAGTGGCGAAGAGGCAAGACCTCGACGCCCCATCGTGGGCGGCCTAGGCCCAGCAGACTAAACTGCTGGTTCTCATTAAAGTTCTCTCTCTCTCTCTCTAAGCCTCCTGCTGCCGCATTAGCGCGCCAGGTGTTGCGTGAGGTCAGAAGGCACCGCCGCAACGTCACGTCACCCTCGCTCTCAGAAGCCGGCATGCGGTCCGTATCTCTCTCTTCCCACTGGGGTTAGCTGCTGCGCGTGCTTGCTAGCCTTGGTGGTCGCTGTTTATTCCTTGGCTGGTACGCTATATGTAACGGGTTTCGTCAAGGTTTTTATAGTCTTGCCACCCACTATCGCAGGTATACGATGATGTCTGCGAGAAAACAACTGATCCAGCGTATTCCTGATAGCCTTGCTGATCTCGCCGCGCGGGTGTCTGCCTCGTTTAAGAAACATCGTTTGCTTGTAATAGCGGTGAAAAGGCACGTATTTGTTACGAGAGCTTACGTATGTGGTACTTTATTGGCGGGGACGGTGATGTTCACGCCGTGCAGCCTTTCTGAAACAAATTTACCCGCTATCAAACAAACACGTGTTAAACGCATCCGCGGTCTGTCCCGCACAATGCTGCAAGAACGAAACACAACAGAGTGGCCCATGAAGCAGCTAACAACACGAAAAAAAAAATATCAGTTTTGATTTACTAAAACTGGGGACACAGTGGGTTTAGAGGGACGCGGTAGTGGATGGCTCGGTATTATTTTGACTACCTGCAGGCGTTGCTTAGGGTGCATGCCCAATTTAAACGGTGCACGAGCGTTCTTGCATACCGTCTCCATCGGAATGCCAGGGTCGGGAGTCGAACGCGGGTCCTCGTGCTCAGCGACTGAACGCCACAGCCAGCGAGCTACCGCGGCGACCAAATTGACAGATTCGCAATGAGATCGTGATAAAGAAAGCGTAAGAGAAAAGTTGTCCAGGAATCTCGTCTGGTCAGCATAAGTAATGGCTATTATTATTTTGTTGTTGTTTTTGTTCGCACCCCTTTCGGCAAACACAAAAAAATGTAAACGTAGAACAATGGTTCTGCGACCAGCGTGCGGCCCGTCCAGGCCCGGCCACGACACGAAGAAGCACAGCCGAATTGAAACGGCGACGGCGACGATACGTTGCTCCGTTCGTCTCGACCGGTCAGTCGTTGTCGGGGCTCGACAACGCCGACCTGTGGGCGATCTCCCGCAGCCGCGCCAGTTCTTCGGCGCTGAACGGCGAGGCCGAGTCCCCGGGAGGGCTGCTGATCCCGCTGACAGAGGGGCGCGTCGAGGACCGGCGGTCGAACGGCGGGACCGACGCGGGGCCCCCGCCGACAGAACCCCTGGGAGCGGCGAACTGTTGCGCAGGGAAGCCGCCACTCACAGACACGCGCGGAACGCCGAGCTCCGGATTGAATCCGCCGGGTGACGGCCCAGCGCTGCTGGAGCGCCGAGGAGGAAGAGGACCGTACGCGAAACTTCCCCGGCTCACGGACCGGCGCGGACCCGCCATGTACGGAGATGCGCTGACGGAAGGTCGCGAAAGAGCCGAACCCGGCGGGAGGTTCTCTTCGCTAACGGAACGGCGCGGTGGTCCTCCGAGAGGCTGAAATCCGAAGCCGGGACCCCCGCTGACGGACATCCTTGAAGAATTAGCGCCGGGCGGCCCGGCGGCGCTGAGGCGGCGCACGGCGGCGCTGGACTTTCGCCGGATGTGTCTGACGACCCTCTTGACCTGCTCCGCCGCTTGCTTCTCCATCTCGGGCCCGGAGTCCGCCACGGACTCGAGAAGCGTGACCTTGATGCTGGGTCGCCGCAGGACTTCGCTGTAGCCCAGCACTGGTGGGCCGTGGATGCTGCTCAGACGCCGCGCGTACGGCGAGGCGTCCTTCATCTTTACCCCGCTCTCGTGCTCCCCGGTGGGCGCGCTGATGGTGATGTGACCCTTCGCCCGACGCTTGGCGTGACCGTCCCGACCTTCTCGCGTCGCTCCCGGAGACGTCGCCGCGCCGATCGGGCTTCCGGACGCGCCCTGGGCGTGCGGTGGGACGCCTAAGCCGAGAGAGTCGGCTAGTGGAGCACCCGCTTGGCTCAGTGATCCCCGGCGGACTTGCGTCGCCGTCGAGGCCGGCGCTGGTTGTTGCTCGGCGATGTCCGGTGGCTCGAACGGCTTCGGCTTCGATTCCGGCTCGGTGGCGTCCGAAGTCGCGCTGGCGGACGTGGTCGAGCTGCACAGCTTGAGCAACACCTCCATTCGCTTCAGCTCGTTGGGGGTGCGGCCCGTCGCCATCGACATGCGACGGATGGCGGCCTTGCGGAAGGCGCGTGAGCCGCGCTTGCCGTCTTCGTCGGGCGGCCCGTCCTCGGGAAGCGCGATGCGAACGCCGCCGGCTTTCGCCGCTCGCTTCGGCACGGCGGCGCCGGTCGACTTCCTCATGGTGGTCGTGGTGCTAAAGTGGCTCGCCTGGCGGAAAAGGGGGAGAGGCGGGTGTTACCGTAAAGGTTAACAAAGGAAAGTTCTCTGTACAGAAGAACTGACGGATAGGATGCCGCTCCACTGGTTCTCGTTTGTGGGCATACTGACATAGCGTTAGTGCGGAATGAACTAGACATTGGAAAACACCCGAGAACAACCGACGTGTAATTAAGTGAGACTTTCACCGTGTCGGTCCTCCAACATAAGCTAGTAAAGTGGCGAAGATTTAATTCGTTCACTCACTTTTCGAATTTCAAGATGTAGTTTCACAGCGTTCAATATTGTTTGCATTGCATAGCGCGTTCGCGGCGAACTGAGCGCAGATTCGACCAGTGTACGCGTTGCGGGCAACACATCTGTCAACTCCTCACACGGCACGATGACGGATATGGAAACATTGTTTAGAAAATATACGGTGATCCTTCAACCAAAGTCATGTGGGTGACAACTAAGGTGTTACGATTATCCTTCGATCATATTATGTATAGCAATTATCTCTATTTATTACCAGTAACAGTTTGTACGAGATCGATCATGATTTGTAATTGACCGGTCACTAGCCATTTAGGTTGTCGGTCGAAATATTCCTGTATTAACGTTTCCTAATCATATAATAAAATTGGTTGATTGATTGATTGATTGATTGATTGATTGATTGATTGATTGATTGATTGATTGATTGATTCATTCATTCATTCATTCATCGATTGATTCATCGATTGATTGAAATGGGTGACACGTAGGGTGTTACGATCATTCTTTGACCGAAATCATGTGGGTGACACGTCGGGGAGTGACGAAATTGTGGCTGGGTTAGATAACCGCTGTTATTTAACGGTTACACTACATAGGAGTTTCCAAACGATTCTACAGATTCAAGTAAACGGTTCCGCTGGAGCTTGCTGGCTAGAATCTGGGCCATCGTTTTAATTTACCTAAGAATTAACAATATGCAAAAAGCAAGTGAGGCGTGCAGAGAGGACACAAGAGTAGAGAAGTGGACCAACACGAACGCCACTTCTCTACTCTTGCGTTCTGTCTGCACGCCTCACCTCTATTTTGCATAACTAGTCCTTACCAACTAGCTCAGCTTTCTGTCGTTGGAATTAACAATGTTCTGCTAGGTGAGAAGTTGAAAAGAATTAGACACTGCGATATTTCGAGCAAGCAGCTACTAGCCCACCCCTTTGGTGATCTGCTTCGTCGCGGACGAATGCTACGCTTCGCGAAAACTGGCCAACAGTGAGTGATCAGCCGGGAGCCACTGTCTCGACCAAGGGACTAAAAGAGCACCGTATTTATGCACGACGAGTTGTGACAGCTCATTGTCGTTATTATTATTATTATTATTATTATTATTATTATTATTATTTTGCCAACCTACTTTAAAAATGTGCAGCACATGCTTCCACTCCCTTCACTATCAGAACTAGTCTACATAACTAGTCTCCGTTTGAACGCGTCCTGTTCTCTCAGTCGCCCACATAAAGGTATGATGAGCTATATTCATGCAAGGAAAAAAAAAAATAGAACGCCGACCAATGTGATGCTGTCAACGTTACGGCGGCTGCCACAAGGAAGCCTAGTGCACTAAACTAAAATACTCCTAACGTCGAGCTCGTCTCAGTAATCTGTTCAGATACCTTGCGTTAGGAATGCGGCAGATTGCCGTCCCTGACTTTATTTGTTTTTATCGGTATGGTCAAACATTCCAGGTATTTCCACTTCACCCAGTCCTTTTTCTTGGAACCAATACAAGCCTCACCCCAATCGATATCGCGCTGCGTGGTGTCTGCGTGTTGGCCGTAGCATTGGAAACAACCTTTTTTCCGTTCGACATCGTTCAGCTGCTCGTTTAGGCGCCTCTACAAAAATGTTTCAGCGGCGTATACGTAATCACACAGGCCGCACGATATCAACTGGTGTCGGGCTTCAATTGTCGCCAGGGAAAGCAACTGGATGGCGCGGCAGTGCCGTGTAATCCTCGACTACTCAGAAAACGACAGCAATCTCACATGCCTACGATAGATACCTGAACAGGTTACTGAAACGAACTTAAGCTCAATGTTTTCAGCATTTTAGTACAACACTTCCCAGTGGAAGCCGAAACGTCAACCTTTTTTTACAACATCACTTCGATTAACGCTCTGTTCTGTTCGGTTCCTATAAGTTTACTTCCCAACCGCACGCGATATCGTTCAGTTATTGATTTCAGGCTGAGTACGAAAGTCGGTGAAAAACTTGTAGTCGTCGCGTCGACAAACGCAAGCTTCCTCCTGTCGAAGCGTTGACTCTGCAGCCCGAGACTCCTACTATTCGTTCACGTGTTTGACGGTCATCAAATCTCCATCTTCCTGTCAACACGCGTTTGCGTCTGCGTTTTGTGAAAAAGTGTGACTTCAGCGCCAGCTGCCGCACCCTGGTGACCATGGTCCGTGCAGACGACGTAAACGGCGATTTGATGCCACCGTGCTTTTGCAGAAACTCCAGGTACCCCTGGAACAGTTCCGGGTTGTCGGGGCCCCATATCGGTTTCGGTCGGCAAACTGCGCCGAAATTCTGCGCCAGTCGGAAGAGTCAACTAACTCATTGTTGGGTTCATAGGCTGGGCTATACAAATATTCCACGTATAGACATCTGTGTATCGATATCTTATGAACAATAGACTATAAAATTGTAAGGCAATGAGCCCATACACCGTCTATATGACTAGTCTATTATTTATGCCCGTAGAAATTCTATAGAACTTAAAGACAAATATCTACAGATATTCTATACACTGTAAAGAAATGTCGCAAGGGTCAAAGTCCCGAAATTGCACGGCTGATTATGAGGGACGCCACGGTGCAGGACTCTGGAGCAACTATGACCACCCGCTATATTCTTTAACGTGGAGCCGAAGCACCGTACGCGAACGTGTTTTTTTTTTTTTTTTTTTGTATTCCGCCTTTATCGGAATGCGGTGGCTGGGGTTCGAACCTGCGACATTAGCAGCGCCACGCCACATCCACTGACCGACAGCGGTGGGTAAGTTGGAAAAGGCGAGCAGGAAAGCACAAGGGACACACACTCAAGAAGACCTCTCATGGGACGCCCAATGTGCTTCGTTAAATCGGTTTTACAAAACTGGTAAGATGGCAGAGTTTTGTACGTATAGACCGTTTTTTCGTAGGCGCCGCCATATTGTGAACGCAGTGGCGCCGCCTATGAGCAGCGCCATACTGGCTTGGGTGAAAGCGGTCTTTTGCATGGCAGGTATACGCTCAGCGGTAGGTTCTGGCGTTTGTTTTCGCGGTCGTGCGGTCTGTTTAGTATGACGTCCGTCTTCTACGTGGTAAACGGTTCTGTGAGACGTGCTGAAGTGGTTTAAGGCGTCATGGCCGGAATTTCTGCTGGCGTTGAGGTGAACGGAACACGCAGCGCGATGGTGTGCGCGCATATTTGAGCCTACAATCAGCCTCGGAGATCAATTGTGTATTTCTGAATGTTCCAATCACTAATGTGACCTTATTGCAGTATTATCCTCTATTTCTAAGCTGTGGTTTAGGAGCCATGAAACATACGCGATGATCGTAACAGCGTGGGTACCGTTCTGCTACGATAGGAGCTGTGCTGTTATACTTTGACAAGCGTTCAAACTGTTCGCTGCAGGTTACATTGCGTGACTACTTGGTTGGATGGATGAGGTTTCCGCCCATGAATAAAATAGTTTTGGCTAGTAATAGCAGCATACCTTACAGTCTGAATTAAGCTTGTCCAGCAAAGCGACCGTATACGAACTGCGCGAGCGTCGATCTTAAGCAGTAATAGGTGCTGGATTACAGATATCTTTGTTCTATATAGCGCATGGTCCAAGCATACGGCATCAGCGGTTATATATTTATAAACGTTGTGCAGCGTTAGCCCGTTTTCTCTTGCTTTTTAGAGAAGGAGGATGATAACCGAATTTTTTTCCCGTTGTGTTCATTCAGTTCTCTACGACGCACTGACACGTATTACGGAAATTTTGCGCTCAAAAATGGCCATCGCATTCTTTTTATGCGAACTCTCTCATATATTATGGCTGTATACAGGCCAAAAAGGCAATGCCGAAGCACACAGCTTATATATGTATCGTGCTGGCTCACCAACCGCAGTGATCACTGTGTTGAGCAGCGCTAGCGTAGACTAGCGTAGACATATGGTAATTTCAAGCATGCTAGACTTGAAATGCGTGAGAACGGTGCCAGTGTATCACAAATATTTGATAGCGCCTGCCGCTCAGATGTTTCGTGGTTGCCTTAGGTTGGCCGCGCACGAGCATGCGCTCTTATGTTTTACTCCTTACGCCAATCGATCAGACAGTGAGCTGATTTACTATTTAATGCTGGTAATACAGAGACGCCGGTTGTCTTTGTTGAATTAAAATCGATATAAGCAATATAGTAAACAACACATACACGCACCGCGACTGATAATGCGCGTACACCTTATGCTTATGCGGGTCACATTTTTGCGCCCCCAAGACATATTTCTGCCTATACTGTAGTTACGATGCACCGAAAGGCTTCCCTGACGACGTTATATGAACTAACATGGCGTAAATTTCACAAAGTAAGATCTAAAACATCTCGAAATCGTTCCGCAGCACGCGACAGCAATACTTTCAAGCAGCGCCGCGCCGGATCGCCCAAGCCAGAGAGGAGGAAAGGCTTTCGGCGCGCCCTATCCTCCTCGCCCGATGAAACGGTCTATAACCAATTTCCAGTTATGTGACGCCAAAAGCGTAATTGTTACCAGATGAAATCAAAAGCCATACATTCCCCCTTTTGAGGGGAAAGCCTTAAGCTTCACGGGTCGAAAAAATCCGTTGTCCGGTGTTATCGAAAAAAACTGACTGCCCGGTGTTATGTCACCAAACTTAATCAAAATTGATGGCGCCACCCACGACCAGGTGGGAGTCGAACCCATGACATTTGGTGTTAATTAAGCCTATGTTAATTAAGGCACAGTTAAGGGACACGAACCCATAACGTTTGGTGGGAAAAAACAAGTAAGAGGAAGTAAGAATGCATTCGAATGAGAATGGCAAGCAGTTTAATGAATGCCGATATCGTTGGCACGCAGGCTTTCGCCTTTATCCTCTTTAGCGTATGCTAAAGTGACTGTCAACTTTTATTAAGGCAGGCTGAAGAGAAAAACAAATAATTCCAGCTGTGTTGGTAAATTACCTTTCTATGCAATACCAGGAGAGCCACCCTTACCGTGAGGAAAGGGATACTAGGCAAGCTTTAGAAAACATGCCAGAATGAAGGACCGGTGGCGCCGCCACCATAGAATTTCTGAAACGGCTTGTCGTGACGTCATAGACTACGATAAATATAGTCATCTAAAAAAATAACGAATAATAAAAATAAAGAAAGGTAACTTTTGTTGCATTTTCTTTTTATTGTTAATAATTGACGACATCACACACTAATTTGGCCAAGGACTGAATTTAGCAAGTTTACATAAATTTTTATTGTGCCACAACGGCTCAAATGCGAGAAAGATATTTTGAAATGTGTGACGTCACACTGCCGATCCGGCGATGGAGCTTCGACGCGAAGTTACAAAAAAAAAAGCAAAACAATTCGGCCTTCATTTTCCTTCTTAATCAGACCCTTACTGCGAAATTAACGTAAAAAATAATTTTAAATGAGTGCTTGATCAGCATAAAGCCTGCCGTGGTTGCTTAGTGGCTCTGATGTTGCGCTCTACGCACGAGGTCGCGGTATCGAATCCCGGCCACGGCGGCCGCATTTTGATTGGGGCGAAATAAAAAAAAAAGAATACCCGTGTATATAATAACAATAATCTTTATTTTACTCATGAAGTGAGGGAGTGCGGGAAAAAAAGCTGACAAGTCAGCTTGACTAGTTCCCAGCTCCCCGGAGTACAACATAAAAGAAACAGAAACACTCTTCGCATGGCAACATAAAAACCACAAACAAATAGTAATAGTAATGCAGCAATAACTTGTCGATAACAGTGAGAATAAGTAACTATAGAAATAAAAAGTTTGTTAACTGCGTGATAGACCAATGTTAAAGGAAACGTACAAACATGAAAAAACTGCAAGTAAAAAGCGCTACATAATGAAGGAAAAAAACGAAAAATAAAACGGCACACATTGGTGTAGTATGAGACAGTACATTGGTACATTGCAATTCGTATAGCGTACATGCGCAGAGATGAAAAAAACACATGAAATTCTGTCATGGGAAAGGAGCTTTGTCACAGAAGAACAATTTCAGTTTCTGGTTCGATGCTGTTTCGGGGGTGAAACCGTTGTTATGGCAGAAATTTAGCAAATGCGGTAGCGTTCTGTTTGCCATTTGTTCTCCGTATCCGTCTCTGCACGTTTTGATTAGCCATGGCTGTGTGTTTCGATTCTCATAAGGTGTGGTCCTTTTAGAAAGCGATGCCAACCGTAGTAGGGAATAGCTGTTATATTTTAGTTCAAGCTTATAGCGTGAACACAGGCAATGCGGATATAGCTCGTCTATTTTCATTACACAGTACTTCAAGAACAGAGGGTGGGAAGGGTGACTCATGGGGACGCTTTCAATATTTCGTAACATTTTTTTCTGTAATATCATGATTCTTTGCAAATTACCTTTTGTTGTGTTCCCCCAAACTAACTGGCAATATTTCATATGTGAGTAGAATAGCGCATTGTACAATAAAAGCTTAACCTTTGACGGTAGAATGTATCTGTTGGCGTATGTCAATCCAACGATGCGAGACAGTTTTGACACAACGTGGTCGATATGAATGTCCCAGGTAATATTTTCGCTGAAATACACTCCATGTATTTTAAATGCGCTTACAAGTTCTACCTTTGAGTTTTGCAGCTTAATGTCTGAGGTAATGTTAATTTTCTTGTTTTTCGCACGGTATATGACAGCCGTCGTTTTACTAACGTTTGTTTTCAATTTGTTAAGTTGCGCCCATGTATCTAATTTCACAACCATTCTGTTCGCTCTCAGAATCAGCTGATCCGTACTTTCTGCAGAGAATAACAGTGTCACATCATCAGCATAAATGACAAATTTCACCATAGGATCGACGTT
Organism: Dermacentor andersoni; assembly: GCF_023375885.2. Taxonomy (NCBI): domain Eukaryota; kingdom Metazoa; phylum Arthropoda; class Arachnida; order Ixodida; family Ixodidae; genus Dermacentor; species Dermacentor andersoni. The sequence goes on from NC_092822.1 coordinate 24,277,117, forward strand.
AACAATGTCATTCAAATATAAATTAAACAAAAATGGGCCCAGAATACTCCCTTGAGGTACGCCGGCAGAAATTGGTAATATATTAGACGAGCAGCCATTTAAATATACGTACTGCTTGCGCTCACTAAGGTAGGACGTCAGTATAGTGATAGAACCGTTCCGCGGAATCCGTACATTTCAAGTTTCTTTAGCAGGATAGAGTGATTTAAATAATCGAAAGCTTTCGTGAACTCTACGTATATTCCAAGGGCTACTTCTTTATTTTCGAGCGATTCCAGGATAAATTCTTTTTGTTCTAACAGTGCCATTTCTGTTGATCGATATTTCCGGAATCCATACTGCGCGCCGTGAATGATATTGCATTGTTCGCTAAAATTTGTCATTCTAGTAAGAACCATTTTTTCGAATCCTTTTGAGAAAACGGGTAGTATGGATACTTGTCTAAAATTTGTAAAATCCTTCTTACTACTTTTTTTTGTGCAATACGCTCACTTTGGCGAGTTGCATTTGCCCCGGAAATGTTCCTTGAGATAAGCAAAGGTTATATATGTGAGCTAAACACTCTGATATGTCTCCTATCACAAGCTTCCCTGGTTTTATCACAATTCCGTCTGCGTCACAACATTTGCTATTATTTAGCCCCATAAAAACCGACATGACCTCTGATACTGATGTTGGTGTTAAGAACATTGACTACTCGTTTCTTATATGAATAGTATTAGAATCAACGAAAGTACTAGTTATCTCTGTGAAGTAGCTGTTGAATGCGTTTGCAAAATCAATGCCTGTGAGTTCATCTTGAGTATGAATTTTTGTTACTGGGTTTGGGCCTGTAGATATGTTTAGAAGCCCATTCAATTTCCTCCATAATTCATCCGACTTATTCATCGAGCAGCAAAACTGGTTACAGAGATATTCATCACGTGCACTGCGTATTTCCGCCGTCAGTTTATTTCTGAACATTTTAAAAGCTTTCAGCCTATCAGGGTCTCGAGTTTTTTCAAACTTCTTATATAGCCTATCCTTTTTGTAAATTTTCTTTAGCAATTCAGGTGTGATCCATGGCTTCCTATATGGGTTTAGGTGCATGTTAAAGAACTGCAGGTGGTCAAAATTCATCCGGAGTCCCCCGCTACGGCGTGCCTCATAATCAAATCATGGTTCTGGCATGTAAAACCCCATGATTTAATCAGCATAAAGCTGATTCAGAATTTCGTGCAGCGTCCCTTTAATATTTTGCGCCGCAACCACATCTGCCGTCATATTGGTCACTAATCGCTAATATAGTTACGCTAAGTCACTAGCCTTCGCATATCTAGATTGGCAACATATCACAGATGCGCGTCTTTGTCTTCATTTTCCTTCCAACGCGATGATATCTTTAGTGACAAAAGTGGCCCGGAGCAAGCGCTAATAAGATCAATGACGTCACACAAAGATAGTACTATACAAAATTATATAGTGCTGTATAAATGCTCGTAGTTGAAAAGAAATTCGTCCCGGTCCGTAGTGGAGCCACCGCCCCGGAAAGGCGTTGGCCCCGTGTTAGATCCCCCCCCCCCCCCAACCCCCCCTTCACCCAGGACAAATTTTTGTTCAACTCTGCAGCTTTCTTCTTCTTCCTTCCTCTTTTCTTTCTTTTTCTTTCTTTATTTTTTGAGGAGACCACGTATTGCACTTCCTTTATAGTCTCGTGCTACTGTCGGGTGCATTAACCGACACACGAACAAAAAGGAGTTGATGCGTCGATTGAGTTAACGTGTCCCAAGGTAAATCTACCATGGACCGTAGAACCCTGTGTGCAAGAGACATATAGGAAAAGAAGGAAAATCGTTGCGAACAAGTTGTAAAACGCGATTCGTTTGACGTCACGGCAGAGGCGAACTATACTTTCGACGTCGGCATCTCTCTCGGGATCTGCACTCTTAGACAAAGGTACACCCTTTGGGGTGTATCTCTGCCACACAACAATAATCGTCATCTGCCTTGCTTGCGTTTACTTTCTGGAAAACGCCGCGCCCGCTACTTTCCCGTCAGGAATGCTATGCCACGCTGATAACGCGCATGCCGTTCGTTACTGGGAAGTATCAGGCTCGCAGCGTTAAAGAAAGGAAATGCGGACAAGACAGATGACGCTTATTGCTGTGCGGCAAATATACACCCCAAAGGGTGTAATCTTGTTTTAGAGTGTGTAGTACGTGTCTGGGAGCGCGGGGGCAGATACAGGAAGTGTGATCTAGTTTTCGTGGGAGGCGCTCTTATAGAATCGTTACGCTATTGGTGACTCTATATGGCGTCGATTTCGCTATATGCGGAGCGGAAATCGAAGGGGGAGGAGGTTGTCTTACGAAGTGGGCGGCGTACAGCTCGGCGTATGCGAAGAGGGGGATCTGCAGCAGCCCAAAGGCGGCGACGCACCAGCCGATCATCTTGGCGGCCACCGGGTACTTGTAGTTCTCGAAGTACAGGTCCCGCTGCTTGCCGAACAGGGAGAATAGCATCGTGAACTGCGACGCGCGCAAGTGGGGACACCGCGTGTCAACTCGCTGCACGTGTTCCCGAAATCAGCGCTCGAAGGAAACGCGGAGGCCTCTAAAAAAAGTAATACAGCGAACAGACAAAGAATTGCATGAAGTCGATACATCTTTGATCGCGTCTAAAGATACGATCGAACAGATACGATAACGCCCATGGGTCCGTGTCCAGGGGCGGCTTTCACGAACATGTAATAACGAAAATTAGTAACGAATTTAACAACGCGCTCTTGTGCGGACTATGCGTTGTCAATGGAACATTTAAGAACGCGTTCTTAAATTCGTTATTATTTTCGTTATGAAATGTCCGTGTGACCCGCCCCTGGACACGGACCCATGGGCATTATCCTATCTCTTCGATCGTATCTTTAGTCGCGATGAAAGAGGCATCAACTTCATGCAATTGTTTGTGTGTTCGCTATATGACTTTTTTTTTTGTAGCATTGATACAAGTCTCGGCTGCGGTTTGTAACCTTGGGGCCTATGCATATTTCCATGTGTATTACGACGTTGTGATGATAGGACAAACGGACGGAAGCAAATTGACTGCGTGGTATATGGGCGCGTCGTGCGCAAATAATCCTCGGGCAGTAGCCATACAGGTTAGTAGCCCTTATGGTTGCAGCTTCCGAGTTTGCGTCTTCTAAGTTCCGCGCTCACTGATCTCTGTTCTCTCTCCTGCGAGGGCAGCGTCAGGATTTTTGATGGCGTGAGTCAAGCAATTAGGCGTAGAGTCGCTGAGGAAACGCACGCAAAGAGCGCAAGGTGCGAACACGCGCAGGCAGAGATCCAGGTAGCAGCACTGGCGACGGCCCGTCGCGAACTCGTAGTCTAATCCCAGCCTTGTCACTCCTGAAACATACAGACGCACACACAAAATAGCGTAAAAAATAAAGGAGTTCTCACGTGGCCAGCGAAAGCTTACCCGAAAACTATAGTCTTATTAGAGTTTACGAAATCCGAAACACAAGAGACGGGCGCCACCGGCACAGTGGCTTCGCGGTGGCGTCATCTTGCGGCGCCGGCGAAAGTATAGTCTCCAAGATTTGGAGGCGCGCGCGAAAGCAAGCATGCGCGAAAAAGATCTCGGAGGACTTGTGTAACTGTAATCGCTATTTTCTGCCTATGGGCTGATGCAAAGGCGTTGGCCGCCACAACCATTAGCGTATTGAGGATGTTTTTTTTTTACTTTTTACTGCGATAGCAATTGTACGGACACTCAAGGCGCGCCCGCGCCGCCGTTGGCGCTGTCGCCGCCGTCGTGCTGTTCTGGTATCGACGGCGCATGCGCGCGACCCGCGTGTGGAATGGTTAGGTCTCCGGAGGCGCGCAGTGCGATTGGCTGCAAAAAAAGAAAGAAAGAAAAAGAAAAACGGCGAAGCCAAGTAGACGCGCCGTCAACGCTCCACTCAGTCGGCTCTGCAACGGAGCTAAGACTACTTTCTCGGCTGTTCGCGGTCCAGCGCTGTCGCGACGTCACCATAGACGTCACCGTGGTCCGTATACAGCGGTCTGAGCGGGAACACGCAGCAAAGTTCGAGCTACAAATGCCGATGGCGTTCCTTCGGCCCAGTCTGGTGCACTATCGAGATGCGAAGCCTGCAGCACCACCTGACGGCGCTCTTCACCACGCCAGCGTTCTGAGACACCTGGTAGCTGCCAGGGCGCTGTCTCCCCTGCGCGTCAGCAGTATTGCCTCGCGTGCTGCGTAACAAGATGGCGCGCTACCAGCACTTCCGGTATACCGTCAAAGTTTTTTCTGTGCTCCGGTACTCCGTAAACGGAAACAAGTTTATGAACGGGCTAATTAATAAACGATCTGCATTGTGCGTTCTACATGAATTGTGAACTTTCGTTCCCTATGCTCAAATTTTTTTTTTAGTGCTAAAGAAAGACAAGGAAAGCGCATGACCTGAGGCTACCTGCAACTCCCTGCTTAAGCCACCTAAACAGGCAATCGGCCAAAAGAGACATTTCGATTTCACAATGGAATAGGTGTAATTGCATTCGTGGGAGGAAGAATGCAAGTAAACGTCACGTGAAGGCGTTGCTCACCGTAAAATATCACAATGACGCAGATTTCCACGAAGGCGATTATCGGTACCAGCATGCCCCGTACGTACGTGTCAAGAAGGAAGGCCAGGTAAACACCGTTCTGCCAATGAAAAAAGAAAGGAAGAAAATGAAAAGAAGAGTTGACATCACTTTTTGGTTGTATGCGTTCGCAACATTCTGCGCCGGCTCTTTGGTTGGCATGGGGACGTAATTGACACCTAACATGTTTAATGTGTAACTATTGGTTTAATATATAATACCGTTATATTGTCAAATCCTTTCTGCTAACCAAAGTGCTCGCAATGACACTGCTGGAAATGCACAAAGGTATTCATATCTGTATAATATTTCTGTATGTATATAGCATGTACGCGCATGCTTTCTCTATTCATCTTGACATTTATATAAATCGAATGCCAGAGCAGCCGAATTCTGCTATAGGATAATATTGTTGAGCTCTGATCACCTTTTCTTTTTCAAAAGCTCATTTACCGTGTAACCCATGCCAAACTATTATTATAGAGCTGGGAAATCGAACCCGCGACATGGCGCACGCGTTTTGCAAGGACACAACACTGTTATCGCTACTACTGCTGTCGATGGTACAAGGAAGGATCATGCTTGCTTACAAGGCCGTTCGCCCTTTTCTTATGGGAAGGGTCTCATTAAGTCGTGCATCGCTAATGATCGACAGGGATCGAACAAGGTACTTCAAGCTAGCGTCAGCGCTTCGAATAGGGAAGTTCACTTCGCCAATGTTGCTCTGACGAAGACCAGGGAGGTTAAAGGAAAACTACTGGAGTGATGGGAGCACGCGTCAAGTGAAACTGCCGCGTCGCCATCTTGCGGAGGGCATTATCACACTAGAGTCAACGTTTCGAAGAGGGAAGTTCACTTCGCCAATGTTGCTCTGACGAAGACCAAGGAGGTTAAAGAAAAACTGCTGGAGGGATGGGAGCACACGTCAAGTGAAGCCACCGCGTCGCCATCTTGCGGGGGGCAAAAATTACGCCAGTCGCCGCAGCTTACGTGGTTTACCTGTTTCGGATCGTCGTATCTCGCCGTACGCGGTGCTGCGTGGATCCCAAAAGGGTGCTAACGCGCTCGGGTGCTCTTTAGGAAAGTTGACGCACAGGCAGTTGACATGTTGGCGTTTTCCTTCTAATTTAAATAAGGATGAAGATTAGCATTGCCTCGCTCTAGAATAAAGGAAAATTTTGCATTTCAGGGTAAAAGAAAACGGCCGCCACCAAAGCTCCGAGATCCTCCGTGCAATGAGGATGCTAAAGCACCGGCAACGCCTGATGATAATGAAGATAATAATGAATAGTTACGTTTGTTGCGTGTACTGCTATTTCTCATGCTACATTTTCAGTCTTTAATTGTTTTTTTTGTTCTGACACCTTTCATAATCGATCAATTTCCACACTGCATAAAAGAAGATGAATAAACGCTAATTATAGCGCGATTTTTTTTTTTACTTTGCGGCTGCTGCGTATTGATGCCAATAAAATGGAAAAATGTCCCGTACTCGGATATCTGCAATCCGGAGGTCTCCAATATGGCTCGCCTCATAGACCACAGCGTTGCAATAGAACTTGAAATTCCGTTAAGCAACATAAAAACCACAGGAAATGTCGGCGAACAGCGCTGCGAAGCTCTTGGCAGGCCGCTTTTTGCCCGCCGCAAGATGGCCGTCGCCGGCTTCACCCGAGCTGCAGGAGGTTATGCTCGAGCTCATAAGCCGGTATCGGCGACTTCCACTCCAGCATATTTTTTTTTAATCTCCTTGACGAAGGCAAATGTGCTTTCCGAAACGTTGGCTCCAATCAGAGACAACCCTTGTTCGACTCCAGTTGATCACTTTAGGCATAAATCAGCCTCTGAACCTCCCTCTCGTTCAAATTCCGACCGTTAATAGCACCCTACGTTTTCAATTTATGCCAGCAGAGTAACAGTTTATGAATAGATATCTATGTTAGGCCACATGCGAGACACGCTGTTTCTCTTTTTTAATAAAGCTGGATAAATGTTGATGATACATAGTATTCAATGCCAATGACGCGTTTACCGTAAAACGGACCTCTCATTTTCTCTCGTCATGGCCTCCAAGATGGAGCGGCGTCACCGAGCGCGCTGCCCGGTCTCGGAGGCCACGCTCTGGCGTATGCTGAACGTAAAGCTCGAAGCCCTCCTCTCCGGAAACGTCGAACAGGCTGTTATTTGCCGCGAAACGGTGTCGTCTGTTCTTACCTGCATCGCCAGTGGCATGGAGGCGAAGAACGCGATGAGGCTGTAGGCGAAGGCCGTCCGGGGTCTTCGGGCGCGCACGCAGGTAAACTCGTCACTGAGCGGCGTCAGCACAGACTCCACCATGAGGCACTGCGAGTGAGTCGACACTAGCGACCTCTACATAAACCCGATAAAGTCAGGTCGAGTCGGCTCGTCGGGCCGAAAACCGATCGCTGCGTTTACGTAAACGCTAGCGGATTGGACGGAGTGAGCGGCGTCGAGAAGCGGTCGGTCAACCCGCCTATACAAGGGGCGGGTTGACTCGACCCGCTTGGCAATGCACATAGGCTACGTTTACATGAACCCCACGCGAGCGGGTCAAGTCAGGAATCAGGCCGACTGAGCTCCACGTGACCGCGTTTACGTGAAGTTGATTCTGACGAGTCTGAACAACGACGTCAACAACGAGACATCAACACGTTCGAACTGGACTTCCGGCTCCCGCAGCCATCTGCAACAGCTCTATAGTTGGGTTGCACCGCGCACTGCCTGCATTTGCCTTGTCCCGATACCGTGCCCGCTGCCGGCGCATAAATCGCAGTATTGCAGCGGTTCCACGCGTCTCAGCGCTGGCGCGGCCCGACCCGTCCGCGTTCCCACGCACGCTGCAAACGGGCCGGGCTAGGTCAACCTACCCCATTCAGTCGGGCCGACTCAACCCGACTCGACGCTCGTTGAGCCCCACCGGCTACGTTTACATGGACTGAACAAGACGATTCCAGCTTGACGAGCGAACTCGACCCGCTTCTGTCGGGTACATGTAAACGACCTGACACAAACGCAGTCGGATCGGGCTATAGGGTCAGCTCGACTTCAGAGTCGACCCGCTCGCGTCGAGTTGATGTAAACCAAGCTATAGTGACCGGTTAAATTGTGCATCTTCTCCCAGTACTTAAACGCTCACAAAACCAAATCCTGGGACTCGTAGCGTCCAGCCTTTTTCATAGGCCATATAAGCACTCCAATTTATGTTCGATCAGCAGTGGGCGAACGAGGGCAGCCT